>NC_136918.1:20330362-21006842 GCF_949752795.1 Hyperoodon ampullatus | reverse complement strand
GAGCTGGAGCCATGGAGAAGGTAAAACCTGATGTAGAAAAGGTAGAGAATTACCCTGCCTTCTTCTTCCCATGCTCTGGTCTCTGGGAAACGCAGGAATGGATCTAAGGACAAACAGGTCTGAATCAGCCAAATGCCTTAGTAAGAGAACTATTTCATCATAACATACTTCACATCTTACCTACCAGCGTTGAGCTGTATGAGATGCACCCATGAAGTGCAACACCATCTCACAAGGTCGGGCCACTCCCTCTCCGGCATGAGAAGCAGCTATAGGCCTGAAGTGAAAAGATCTGTAAGAATTGTTTCTGAACTCATATTTGACACCTGCAATGTCCCCCTTCCAATGGGGATTCCAGAAATCTCTGGGTGAGTTTAGGCAGGGGTGGGGAAGGGGGAGTGCTAGAGGCCCCCCAATACTCAAAGAGGTGAAGTCAGCGAAACTTCAATCATTACCATGATAATAAGACCTAGCATTACCTCTAGACTGCTGATACCTGGGAAAAGTCAGATCATTCATGCATATGAGATTACTAAACACATA
Source organism: Hyperoodon ampullatus (assembly GCF_949752795.1). Classification (NCBI taxonomy): domain Eukaryota; kingdom Metazoa; phylum Chordata; class Mammalia; order Artiodactyla; family Ziphiidae; genus Hyperoodon; species Hyperoodon ampullatus. The sequence goes on along the minus strand of NC_136918.1, from coordinate 21,006,299 downwards.
CATCAAAGTACAGTGATCATCATGTCTGTATGTTCTGAAAATTCTCCAATGAGTGTATTTTACTTTTATTACTTTCTAAGTTTTTAAAAATAAGGTATCATAGTCCATTCTATTTAGAATACTTGCTGCTTTCTGTTTTCCTGGTTGGACCTTGACTCACAAGACCCTTTCTGGGTGGCTCACAGCTGATTATCCATCTCAAGGCAGTTCAGCAAGGACCCATCTTCCAGAGTGCTGCTTGCTGTCAGCAGATTTAATTGACCTGACTTGTCGAAACCAGGCGTTCATGCTCTGATTCTTGAACACTTCTGAAAACCTCTGACCAAGGCATCTTTAATGTTTCCCTTAGCATGACTAAACTTTGGGAAAGTTTCTTCCTGATTAGAGGCCCCTGACCTCCTTTTCTTAGAGCATTTACTTTAGAAGACTAATATTTGCTATTTTTTTTCTCTGCCTCCTTTGAAATATGTGTATATATATAAATCTCCTTAGAAGCCTCTCACCAGTTTTAGGATCCAGGAAATGTCTTTGTCAACGACCTGGGAATCATCTCTTTACAATGTAAAAATCTAAGGTGAGAGCTTCCCACCTTCCCACAGTCTCTGGGGGGCGGGGGTGGTAGGAACCTAACTTCTGTGGGCGTCTCACTCCACATTGTAAAACTACCTACTGTCATGAAGATTGGAGAAAGTTTACTTTTCCTTTGGGTAAAGCCAATTAGCAAACACAGGCGGCTATGATGTCCCCATCCCAGCTGTTACACCCCGCAGAGAAATGTCTGTGAACTCATGTTTGACACCTGCAACATCCCTCTTTCCCCTACTGCAGTAGTCTTGCATGAAGTCTTCCTTTCCTATTTAATTTTTTTCCTGTGCAGTTCTTACTTTGACACCTCCCTGCTCCCTCCTTGGCTCTTCCTATATTTATGAAGCTTTTTTTTTTTTTTTTTTAAACAGAGAGAATTAGGATTCGCAGGTTGACTCCTTCATCTCCTTGGGAAGCTGAGGAAGATGACTTAGGTGCATGCATTTCTTTCCTAAAGCAAGTTGCACTTTGTAAAACAAGTTTCCTTTATTCTCAAAAGGCTTCCAATTAAGAAAATGGTGTTAAGGGGAATTTCCTGTGGCCTAATGGCTCAGGCTTTACCTTCCAGCAAAGGGGCTGAGGTCTTGACAGGGAGCTAAGATCCCACATGTCTCGCGGCCAAAAAACCAAAACAGAATCAATATTGTAACAGGTTCAATAAAGACTTAAAAAAAAAAAACCAGAAAACGGTGTTAGGTTTCAATCTCTTCTTACTCCTCTTTCTACAAACACTACACACACACACACACACACACACACACACACGTGCACACTTCTTTCTATCTCATTTGAAATAAGTATGTGCCCTTCTCATTTATTTAGGAAAGAAGCTCCAAGCCAGGGGTATGTGGCAAAAACTAGATCTCCCTGCAGCAAAGGACTTGTCACCCAGCAGCTGGGAGGACTGTTGGTGGAAAGCCTTCAGCTGTCATTTTCTTCAACAACTGCCTCACTGCAGACAGTGCCCGTGCCTAAGATCACTTGCCCATCAGACACAAAGCACCCTCACTCAGTGATGGACAGATGCAGGGGTAGAAAGACCTGGGCCTTTGGCCCAACTCAGGACAATTCTTCAACACCCCCTTCCAGCTCCAGAGCATCCATGGAATCGAGCAAAACTGTCATAGGGCCTGCATCATATTTCAACTTCTCCCTTTGCCACATCCTGCTTTCTTTTCCCTCTTTCTTCCCTCGGTGTTGACCCCAAGAATACTTCATAATAGATATCCTGCCCACTAGACCATCTCAGAATCTGCTCCCAGGAAATGCAACCTGCAACAGGGTTGTTATGAGAACCAAATCAAATGTATGTGATATTCCTGCAGAATCTCGGACAGGGATCCAACTCAAAGGTAAAAGTAATGATGACCACTGATTGAGTACTGTGCTAGACACTTTAATAAACTTTATATAATTCTCACAAAAACTGCAAGATAGATATTTTCTCCTTTATTTTCAAGTGAGAAAGTGAAACCTCAGAGAGGTGCACATTTTTGGCCTAGACCGGGATTGGCCCTGTGGTCTCGGTGCTTCCCCTCCATCCATCTCATCACCTACTACAGCCTCATCTTGGTCGAGACAGATTCTTGGCTGCATGCCATCTATGGACTTGAGAGCCATGACTTTGAGGAATAAGAGTAATGAGATGGGAATAAAAAAGTGCCTCCAGGTAGGGGGAGTGAAAAGTTCAGCTATCTCCTCCCCAGCAGCTCAAGGATGTGCTTCCTGCTGAGAACAGAGAAAGGTTATCAGCTCTATGAACCTCAGGGAAGAAATGGGGACCCAGCTGCTCTCCTTGAAAATAAAATCCTCCCCAACAGATGGTCGGGTTTAACAAGTCAGTATTGAGACTGAAGCTTCCAAACAGCTCATCTGTATGAAAGCAGAATCAAATAGAACCAAAAAACTGCAGCTAACCCACGTTCTGGGGCTTAGACATTGGTACCAGGAATGACCAGCAAGTAAAAGGAGCACTTCTCAGCAGTGCCAGCCTCCACAAGGCAGACCGGATGGTTTCACTGCTTGATCAAAGGAGGCCTGATCTGGTGACCAGAGACTGTCTAATGTGAGACGATCCTGCAGGAAGACATGATTCACTCTTGAACAATGTTTAGTGGGCGACTATCGTGTGCCAAGCACTGGCTCTGGGTCGGAAGTATGCCAGGTAAGGAAGAGGCAGTACTTGTCCTTAAGGAGGCCATGGGTCACTGAGGATCAACAACCAAGAAATAGAAGAGCCATTTCTATGTAGGAGCTTCAAAAAGGCACCAGGAAGAAACACCGGTGCAGTGAGAGAAGGTCGGGGCCATCTTCTGAGCCACCTCTCAGTCAAGGCCTGATTCCCTGAGAGCAAGCAGAGGCTGAGACTTGGAGGATGAGTAGAAGTTAGCCAGGAGGTGTTTGGAAGGGAAGGAGAATGAATGAGAGGCAGAGGCAATTATTTTACAAAGCCTCAGAAGAAGATTCACGTATCTGGGACAGTCTGAGCTCATTTGGGACAAAGTTTTTGGCTGTTCTGTGAAAAATGTAAAATACTAAATACCACAAAGTACTATTTTATCTACTTTATGAAGCACGAAGAGTCAATGTAACACTCATTCAACAGGCAGTTATTGAGCTCCCACTAAGTGCCAGGTACTGTTCTAACCCCGGGGGTTACAGTCACCAGTAACAAGACCTGCCGCCCCTCACTAACAAGGTTTGTACTGAGTGTCTGTCATAAAGCAGAAACTGTAAATGTTACGTAGGACAGAGCCATGGTTCATTTGGAATGGAATATTTGAATCACCTGGGGAGATTTTTAAAGATTTCAGGGGCTTCCCTGGTGGTGCAGTGGTTGAGAGCCTGCCTGCCAGTGTAGGGGACACAGGCTCGAGCCCTGGTCTGGGAGGATCCCATATGCCGCAGACCACTGAGCCTGCGCGTCTGGAGCCTGTGCTCCACAACAAGAGAGGCCACGATAGTGAGAGGGCCACGATAGTGAGAGGCCCACATACCGCGATGAAGAGTGGCCCACACTTGCCTCAACTAGAGAAAGCCCTCGCACAGAAACGAAGACCCAACACAGCCAAAAAGTTTTTAAAAAAAATTACTTTGGCATTGAAGCTGGAAGTCAGCCTCAGTGTGTTAAATATTTTAAAATTTATTTAGGTTTAAATGTTTCCCACTTTAAATGACATTATTGGGTTTTTTTTTCTAATTTTACAAGCAATACATATTCACCGCATACAACTGAACATACATAAAAGCGTAAAAAATAAAAATCACCCATAATCCTTGCCCCACAGATAACCACCATTAGCATTTTGATGCATTGCCTTCCAGTTCCTACATTTTTTAATCGAAGTATAATTGACCTACAATGCTGTGTTAGTTCCAGGTGCACAACACACTGCTTCAATATTTCTATACATTACAAAATGATCACCAGGATATGTCTACTTACCATCTGTCTCAAGGTGTTACATTTTTGTAAATTAGGTTCTGGTACTTTTCCAAAGCAAATCTTAATTGTTTTTCATCTCTCCTGATTGCATATTTAGCATATTGACAGAAAGTACTGAGGCTGACGGATCATGAGGCTTTCTAATTCTTGGCCATTTAGAAATTATGACATGGTGGGGATAAAAGTAATGACTGTCGCATCCCATACACTACATTTCCTGGTGCTTCCCTGCCCAAGTGCATTGTCCAGGGCTGATAGAATCTAGCTGTGTGAAAAAAAGAGGGTTGTATAATATCATGAATCTTTCACCACTCTGCCCAGAATCTGGACCAGAGAGTCTTACACAGGCCACTGTTGGTGAGAGATGAGAGATGGGAGGTGGTCAGAGGAAGGTCTGGGAAAGGTCAAGAAGGGCAGGGGATTATCTGAATTAACAAAATTCAGGATCTCCCCCATCCTGTGATTTCTGATTCTTTCCTCTCTCTCTCCCTCTCTCTCTGTCTCTGATCACCAGCACACTTACTTCTGTTTTATTCTATTTGTTAACAATTAGTTACTAAGTCTAGTCCACATGCAAGCTAAGAGTAACTGTGCACTGTTTCTTAAAAGGAAGATTATCAAAGAATCTGTGGACATTTAAAAACCATAATTCAAAAAGATACATGCACCCCAATGTTCATTACAGCACTATTTACAATAGCCAGGACATGGAAGCAACCTAAATGTCCATCGACAGAGGAAAGGATAAAGAAGATGTGGTACATATACACAATGGAATATTATTCAGCAATAAAAAAAGAATGAAATAATGCCATTTGTAGCAACATGGATGGACCTAGAGATTGTCATACTGAGTGAAGTAAGTCAGACAGAGAAAGACAAACATCATATCGCCTATATGTGGAATCTAAAAAAAAAAGGTACAAATGAACCTATTTACAAAACAGAAATAGAGTCATGTATGTCCAAAACAAACTTATGGCTACCAAGGGGGAAAAGGGGGAGAGGGATAAATTGGGAGATTGGGATTGACATATACACACTACTATATATAAAATAGATAACTAATAAGGACCTACTGTATAGCACAGGGAACTCTACTCAATACTCCATAATGACCTATATGGGAAAAATCTAAAAAAGAGTAGATATATGTATATGTATAACTGATTCACTTTGCTGTACACCTGAAACTAGCACAACATTGTAAAGAAACTATACCATAAAAATTTTAAAAATACAAGAATTAAAAATACATACATACATACATACATACCACTACACCACTTTTGCCTTGTTAACAATTTCACATAGACAGAATCTTGTGTGTCTGGCTTCTTTCACTCAACATAATGTTGTTTAAATTCATTGTGCTTTTACCTGTGTCAGTGATTTGTAGTGTTTTTTTTTAACAAGAAGTCATCCATTATACAAAAGTGCCACATTTTGTTTACGTATTCACTGATTGTGCTTATATTTTCAGGCACTTTTTAAGAAATACATGTTTTGGATAAGAAAATTATTTTGTATTATGTAACAAACAATAAACATTTTATTATAACTTTACTGCTAGGGCAATTACCTTAGAGTCCGTGCTCTGGAATGTGTAATATGACTGATATTTGGGCAATCAGATGACAAAACATGTCACGTAATCAGAAATCTGTAATTCCATTATTATATGTGGATTGCCTATACAGAGGTTACTTCAAGTAGCAGAATTTTCTAACTTTATACTCAACAAAATGTATTAAGAAAAAAAGGAGAGATTTGAGTTACACATTTTTACAATGTCAGGGTTGGGAACAACTCAGATCAAGTCAGCAAATTTACTTTCTATCATTAAATGTCTGCAGTTTGTTGAATGAATGGACACTCTCTCTAAACCAAATTTCTTTCCAGAATTTAACTTAAACTAAGGGACTTACAACGTGAAGCTTTTCCTGAGGAGCTTGGTTGGAGTATTGGAAGTTTGTCTGGTATGCAGGAAATACTTTTATTTCTCTCTTGCATCTGCCAGAGGAATGGGTTGACTATTCACAGGCCTTCATAGATATGTCAAAGCTCATCTTGCCCAGGCTTAGAGACACCCTTCTTATGATCTTGGTCAGTCAGAGGTGGCCACCTAAAGGCTATCACAGCATCAATGCAGCCAGCAGAGGCGACAGGGTAGGAACTCAGCCACAGTCTCGACAGTCCTAGACTGGAGCCCAGTGGTCTCTGAAGCTCCTCGCAGGATTTAACATGGGTTGAAACATCTGCAGCTGTTGAATAATAATGGTTATCTCAGCAGTTGTTGTCACAAAGTATCAATATATAACACAGAGATAAATAACTCAATAGTTCTCAATGTCCGGTGGAAAACTTGAGAAAGTTACCCTCATATATACATTTTAAAAATTTTAGTGTAGTATAGTTGATTTACAATATTGTGTTAGTTTCAGATGTAAAGCAAAGTGAATCAGTTATACATATACATATATGCATTCTTTTTTAGATTCTTTTCCCATATAGGCCATTGCAGAGCACTGAGTAGAGTTCCCTGTGCTGTACAGTAGGTTCTTATTAGTTATCTACTTTCTATATAGTCGTGTGTGTATGTGAACCCCAATCTCCCAATTTACCCTCCCCCTTTCCCCCCTCGGTAACCATAAGTTTGTTTTGTACATATGTGACTCTATTTCTGTTTTGTAAATAGGTTAATTTGTACCATTTTTTAGAGTCCACGTATAAGTGATATCATATGACATTGGTCTTTGTGACTTACTTCACTCAGTATGACAATCTCTAGGTCCATCTATGTTGCTGCAAATGGCATCATTTCATTCTTTTTTATGGCTGGGTAATATTCCACTGTATATACATACCACCTCTACTTTATCCATTCATCTGATGATGGACATTTAGGTTGGTTCCATGTCTGGCTATTGTAAATAGTGCTGCAGTGAACATTGGGGTACATGACTTTTTGAATTATGGTTTTCTCAGGGTATACGCCCAGAGGTGGGATTGCTGGGTTGTATGGTAGTTCTATTTTTAGTTTTTTAAGGAACCTCCATACTGTTCTCCATAGTGGCTCTATCAATTTACATTCCCACCAACAGTGCAAGAGGGTTACCTTTCCTCCACACCCTCTCCAGCACTTATTGTTTGTAGATTTTTAATGATGGCCATTCTGACCAGTGTGAGGTGATACCTCATTGTAGCTTTGATTTGCATTTCTCTAGTAATTAGCAATAATGAATATCTTTCCATGTACTTTTTGGCCACCTGTATGTCTTCTTTGGAGAAATGTCTATTTAGGTCTTCTGACCATTTTTTGATTGGGTTGTTTGTTTTTTGATATTGAACTGCATGAGCTGTTTGTATATTTTGGAGATTAATCCCTTGTCAGTTGCTTCCTTTGCAAGTATTTTCTCCCATTCTGTACCCACATGTATTTTTAAACACTCAGCCTCCAGAGCATGAAACTCAAAGTCAAGGATAGAAGCACGGCCACAGGCCTCTTTACCCATCTGATAAAGGACAGGGGGTCAGAATTACTTGGTAGCCTCTTGCAAGCTACCACAGGATTACCAAATCCTCCTGTAAAGCTCCTGTTGGGGTGAGGATTACTACCACGTTTAGTCACCTTTATCAATAGGAATGTGTTCTAGGCTTCACACAAATGGGACACGGGGGAAACGTAAGCCTCTTTTCCAAACCTACTTCGATTTACTTTAAGTCATTATTTATTTTACTTTTGTGTTAACTAATATTGAAAGATGCTCCTTTTTATTTTATTTTTTGCATGGGATGAAAAATGTTGAGAACCATAGTGTTTAATAATAACACATGAGCTATGAGAGAAGGGATGGAAAAGTTTAAAAGTGTTAACTTGGGAGTGTTGGAGATTCTTCAAATAGGGAGAATTGGACAATTCTGGATACCAGTCCAGAAATCATCCTTCCTTCTGTATGCATGCAATATGCCTTCTGGCTGCCTCTTTTAAATTTCACTTGAGACCTGGGCTTCCTCCTTCTAAAAGCTTCCCTTTATAAATACCTGTGTATTTGCTCCTCTCTCTGTTCCAGAACTTCCCTTCCAGGAGAGCTGCCCACCAGACCTTGCCTTGCCTGTATGAGCAATGGATATTGCTTTGATCCTCCCAAAGGATTGATGTCATGAGTTTGCATCCGAAACCAAACTTGAGAGACAACATCTCCCATCCCAGGGAGGTTACCATAATACTTCTCCAGCTGTTATTATATTAAGAAAGGAACTGATTGAACAAATATTCGCTGAGTGCCTAGTATGTGTCAGGTACAGTCCTAAGCACTGGGGTTGTAGTACAAGCATAAAGACAAAGCCCCTGACTTCACAGAGCTTACATTCTGTCATCTGTGTCAGTGCTAGGACTATGTGGGGCCTACCTGATGGACACAGACAACCTATGAGATTTGCATACATGTTTTGGCCCTCATCTCCTCCTCCACTCACTGGCCAGACCTGGTTCTCACATACGGATCAAGACTAAACTCCACAGGGAGCAGTTCTCTGTGGTATGTGCTGCAAACATCGGTCCCAGTTGATGTGACCCAGCCTTATTCTGAACCTGGCTGCAGAATTCATCCTAACAGTACAGGGCCCTCTGAAGTCTCTCCCTCTCTCTTTTTATAATCATTTAAGTTTCCAGGAAGCATAAGAATCAAATACTCAAGGAGTATTTCCATAGTTGTTATCTTTAAGGGAAGCTTTAAGACAATGGGAAAGTAATTGAAATGAGGAGGTTTCCTGGTAGAGGTAGCTGAAAGTGCAGAAATCTAAAGAAATGACCAATTAGGGAAATCCAAGCATTAGATACCAAAAGATGTAATCTCCTTGCGTGAGTCTAGATCCAGAGAGAAGAATCGAGGTCTAACCAGAAAGCCAGTTAGAAAGAGTGAGAGAGGGATGGGGTTTAAATGAGAGCAAATTGGTAACAGTGAATAAGAGCCGGGACTCCAAGGCCACCCCCTTAACACTGGGGGATCCATGATCTACTCCGTGTAGGTCTGTGCAGTTGGGATGAAAACAAAATACAGGATATAAAAGAAACTCTCTCCATAATGAGGAGAAGGAACAATTTTCAGCCTGAAATAGAGAAGAAGGTAGAGATTTGAGCCATATAAACTTGGGTTTGAATCCCAGCTCCCATATTTACTAGTTTTATGGCTTTGGGTAAGTCACTGAATCCTTCTGACCTCATAGTCCTTATCAGTAAAATGGGATCCTTTCATATTTGCTTTGCAGAAAAAAATAATAATGTATTTCATGCCGTACATTACATGCAGTGCAATATATTGCACAGAGCAATTCTTCAGTCAATGGCAGCTTTGAGCACTGTAGTGCTGGATTTATAACACAAGATAACACTGCTATCTTCCAAGCTAAGCACTTTACTCATGTTTTTAATTCTGTCAGGAACTCTATAAAGAAATGTTGTTAATATCAGTTTACAGATGAGAAAACTCAGGCTTACAGGGTATAGTAACTTAGCAAATGTCACAGAAATGAGAACAAGTATACTCAGGCAGATTTTCTGCTGAGTACCTTAAAACAGTGCTTGTCAAACACTGATGAACACATGAATCTCCTGAAGATTTTATTTCAATGCTCATTCTGGTTCAGTAGGCCTGGGGTGAGGCTGAAGGTCTATCTGTCCAGGAAGGACCCAGGTGGTGCCAGTGTGGCTGACCTGTGGTGACAGCAAGGATGTGAAAGTGGTCACGGTGTTGCCAAAATTCAGCCTCTGTACGCCAGGGCCAGGTTAAATCCCAGAGACAGAGTTTTGGGTGAAGTAGAAAGAGCTTGATTGCTTTGCCAGGCAAAGTGGGCCACAGTGGGCTCGTGCCCTCAGGACTGTGTGCCCTGCCCTGGACGGGGTCGTGAGGAGTCTTAAGGTGTTCAAGGAGCAGGGCGTGGTCAGCTCGTGGACATTCTTCTGATTGGTTGGTGGTGAGGTAATGGGGAGTCGGCATCGTCAGCCTTCTGGTTCCAACCGGTCTGAGGTCTACATGCCTGTGGGCAGCAGACAGTTAACTTCCTCCACCTGGTGGGGTTTTCAGTATCTGCAAAACAGCTCAAAGGATGTGGCTCAGAATATTCTCTATAGTCCTGGAGGAAGAACTAAAAGTCCTTGACTCTGTTTAATAGCTAAAGTATTGTTATTTTGTCTTGCTTGACTGTTTTCCTTTCTTTCTGCATTTTCTCACTTCTCTGATTAAATTTATTCTTTGACACAAGTTTTTCTACAGACAAAAGGCAGGCGGAGGACATGGGTGAGGAGGGTCTATTCTGGGAAGGCCTCCTGGGGTCCTGCTAGGTTACTCTGGAGAAGTAAGAAATAATTGTTTCTCTCTGCTCCACAATTGGCCTTAGAGGGAGTGAAGACGACCTGAACAAATAAACAGTCTCACAGGCGCTGAGATTAACTGGCCCTCACCCCAACCCACCAACCACATGTACAATAAGGCCAATCAAAATGCCAACATTTGGAACTTCAGTGAGATAATGATGCTTCATATTCCCAGCTGGTAAAATATGTAAAGGCTACAAGTTTTCACAAACTTAGATGCTTTTAACTTCTCAGTAAAACCCGCAAAGACTGAGTTGACTAACCGTTCTACTTTCAACTAGGTAAACATACCTCCCTCAGATGCTACAGCATCCTGCTCGGTTACATCTCCAAAGATCACAGAATTAGTAAGAAACAGAGATAAGATTTGAACTCAGGTCTATTTCTCTTCAAAGCCCTCATATTCCAGGTGGTGCTACACATGGTGACTATTAATGTAGAATCTAGAAGTAGATTCATTCTCTACTCTGGTGACAAGGACCAGGGTAAATAAGTGGGAGCATATACACGATTCGAATTAAAGATTTTGATCTATGTTCCTCAGGAGTATTGGCCTGTAATTTTCTTTTCTTGTAGTGTTCTTCTCTGGCTGTCATATCAGGGTAGTGCTGGACTTGTAAAATGAGTTTGGAAATGTTCCTCCTCTTCAATTTTTGGAAGAGTTTGAGAAGCATTGGCATTAATTCTTTAAATATTTGGTAAAATTCACCAGTGAAACCATCTGGTCCTGGTCTTTTATTTACTGGGAGATTTTTGATGACTCCTTCAATCTCCCTACTCCTTGTTGGTCTGTTCAGATTCTCCATTTCTTCATGATTCAGTCTGGGGAGGAGCTGGGGGAGGTGGGAATGGGGAGAAGTTGGTCAAAAGGTATAAAGCTTCAGTTATGCAGGATATGTAAGCTCTGGAGATCTAATATACAGCATAATATTATAATTCATAATATTGTATTGTATATTTAAAATTTGCTAAGAAAGTAGATCTTAAGTGTTCTCACCACCAAAAAAAAAATGTATTGTAACTATTGATGAGGTGTCAGATATGTTATTTAGCTTGATTGTGGTAATCATTCATACACAAAAAAATATATATATATACACACACACACACATATATATATGCACACATACATATATCACATTGTATACCTTAAATATATAGAACTTTTGTTTGTAAATTTTACCTCAAAGAAAGCTGGAGAAAAATAAAGACTTACAAAAATTTATTCCCCAAAGCCTGTTTTGTGATTTTAATAGACTCGTCACATTTTAAGACATTCTTTTGTTTTTTTTACAACTTTATTGGAGTATAATTGCTTCACAATGGTGTATTAGTTTCTGCTTTATAACAAAGTGAATCAGTTATACATATACATCTGTTCCCATATCCCTTCCCTCTTGCGTCTCCCTCCCTCCCACCCTCCCTATCCCACCCCTCTAGGTGGTCACAAAGCAGCGAGCTGATCTCCCTGTGCCATGCGGCTGCTTCCCACTAGCTATCTACTTTACGTTTGGTAGTGTATATATGTCCATGCCTCTCTCTTGCTTTGTCACAGCTTACCTTTCCCCCTCCCCATATCTTAAACTGACTGGAAATTCAGTGTAAACGAGAAGAGAAGACAGAGAAGAGAGAAAAGGGGAGGGAGGGAGCAAGGGATGAAGACAAAAGCATATAGACAGATGAAGACTATATCTCTCTCGATTTTTATGCCCTATTCACACAATATACAGGCTCTGTTAAATAAATGTCTTAGCCAACCCAATCCACGTATCGTGAATACTACCAATTTCACCTATGAAAACTCATTTACCTTCATTATGCCAATTAATAAGCCAAGAATATCACCAGTGGAAACCCATATGTTAGTTGGCAATGCCTCTTGTGTTGCTCAGCAATAAAGAAAGTGAAGTCCTGAGTGTGAACTTTCTGATAACTTTCTGCTCACCCTGCCTTGAGTAGAATTCCTCTTTAGGGACCTGACAGTACTGATGATGTAACTAAAGTGCATACATGACATTTGGCCCATCCTGAAGTATCTTAAAATAATAAAAGTGTTCAGTAAAAATTTTGGTTTAAATCAAAGGTGTTAAATAAAAAGTGTATAACACATTAAACAATTCTGAGTATCAACATATCATCATTGAGTTACAAAAAATTCACGCAGAAAGTTGTTTTGAACATATAACCATGATTCAAAACCTAGATTTGGTTTGTTGCCATTTCTGAATTTTAGAAAGCTTTTTCTTTTATTCTATTACATTTGTCCTCATGTGGTTCATTGTTGTTAATTTGCCCACACATTACTGACTTCTAAGTGTTTGTGTTTAGGAATTTTTGTTGATTTTCAATTTGACCTTATCCTCCTTGATTTCTGCTCTACTAAGCTACAACTTCATTGGAGCAAATAAGAAATGTGTAATGGTGTTGAAAATATTTCTTAATCTGACTGTTCTCATGTTATCATTAATCAAGTGTTATGTGCCTCAAAAATCATTGTGTGTTCCTCAATTATCTCTTTAAATCAGTATGAATTTCTTCCTATAGTAGAGAAGGATATCATTGCTGATTTACCACTAAGGAAAATGAGGCATAGATATATATTAAGTGACTCCATTTCTCCCCTGAAAATGGAGGAATGAACATCTTGTTCCATGTAGTATGGAATGTCACATCAGGTATGTGGTTTTGTCAAACATTAGGACAAAGACTGAGAATATCCTCTTAGTAATTTTAGTACATAGTAGAATCTTCTCCCCTGTTTCCCACATTTAATGTTCTCCTGTACTTAAACGTCTAGGAAGTACGTCAGAAAAGACAAAGATAATTAATCTCAAAGAATTTCACATCTAGTCCATGAGCTACAGCACTTTTTTTGAGGGCAGGACACAAGCTACTGAATTGTACAGGCAGTGAAATAATAGTAATTCTCATTTATGGTGGGTTTCTTGTTACAACTCTAATTCTAAAGAAATATGCCTCTCAGATGATTCTCAAACACAGGGGAAATGAAAATGTGAGAAAATTTTAAATTTCTACTTTATTCTTTACTGAGACACTATTTCAGAGGCCCAAGGCTACCATAAGATTGCGAGGACTTACATGCTTTCTTTTACATTAGCAACTTTTCGAAGAAAGTAATCACCAGTTTCCATTGTCATCATTAGAAATGAGATATTGAGAATGAAGATGAGTGGTAGGAGAGCTGATAAAAGGGTTGAACAATGGCCTAATTCTGAAGCTGCTAAATAATTTATTGTGGTATGTCCTTATTAGAGGCCGGCATCAAAAATAGCTTCCAGAAATGGGATGAGAATATTGTCAGAATTGAATTAATTTCCCAAAGAGAGAAGAACCCTATTTGGTCAAAGTACAGTAATTTTCTCTTCTCATAAAAATTTTACCTCAATAAAAAGCATGTGTATCATTGCTAATGTTCAAATTTTGCCCAACAGCTGAATGGATATTTTCCATTTTACACAGTATTTCCTATGCAGAATGCCCCAGGCAACTTGTCACTGTACTGAAATTTTCCCTTCCCCTATATTTTAACACTGTATAAATTATGTATTTCATGGTTACTGTTCACTATTTGAGAACTACATAGATATTTCCCAAATTATGCAATTGTTCCATTTCAGAAGATTACTTGTAACTCAAATTTTGCAAGGTCAAAAATATATATATTTTATGCATTCCAGGTACATAATGAGCCTATGGTGCAGAATGGATGCTAAGAGTTAAGTGATATAAATTCTTCAGAGATCTTGGGAAGCACAGAAAAAAATGTTTTTAACATCTTTATTGGAGTATAATTGCTTTACAATGGTGTGTTAGTTTCTGCTCTATAACAAAGTGAATCAGCTATATAACAAAGTGAATCAGCAATATATATACATATATCCCCATATCTCCTCCCTCTTGCATTTCCCTCCCACCCACCCTATCCCACCCCTCTAGATGGTCACAAAGCACCAAGCTGATCTCCCTGAGCTATGTGGCTGCTTCCCACTAGCTATATTACATTTGGTAGTGTATATATGTCAGTGCTATTCTTTAGCTCATCGCAGCTTACCCTTCCCCCTCCCTGTGTCCTCAAGTCCATTCTCTATGTCTACGTCTTTATTCCTGTCCTGCCCCTAGGTTCTTCAGAACTATGTTTTTTTTGTTTTGTTTTGTTTTTTTAGATTCCATATATATGTGTTAGCATACGGTATTTATTTTTCTCTTTCTCACTTACCTCACTCTGTAGGACAGTCTCTACATCCATCCACCTCACTACAAATAATTCAATTTCGTTTCTTTTTATGGCTGAGTAATATTCCATTGTATATATGTGCCACATCTTCTTTATCCATTCATCTGTCTATGGACACTTAGGTTGCTTCCATGTCCTGGCTATTGTAAATAGAGCTGCAATGAACATTGTGATACATGACTCTTTTAGAATTATGGTTTTCTCAGGGTATATGCTGAGTAGTGGGATTCCTGGGTCGTATGATAGTTCTATTTTTAGATTTTTAAGGAACCTCCATACTGTTCTCCATAGTGGCTGTATCAATATACATTCCCACCAACCATGCAAGAGGGTTCACTTTTCTCCACATCCTCTCCAGTATTTATTGTTTGTAGTTTTTTTTTGTTTTTTTTTTTTGCGGTATGCAGGCCTCTCACTGTTGTGGCCTCTCCCATTGTGGAGCACAGGCTCCAGACGCGCAGGCTCAGCGGCCGTGGCTCACGGCCCTAGCTGCTCCGCGGCATGTGGAATCTTCCCGGACCAGGGCACGAACCTGTGTCCCCTGCATCGGCAGGCAGACTCTCAACCACTGCGCCACCATGGAAGCCTGTTTGTAGATTTTTTGATGATGTCCATTCTGACTGGTGTGAGGTGATACCTCATTGTACTTTTGATTTGTATTTCTCTAATGATTAGTGATGTTGAGCATCCTTTCATGTGTTTGTTGGCAATCTGTATAACTTCTTTGGAGAAATGTCTATTTAGGTCTTCTGCCCATTTTTGGATAGGGTTGTTTGTTTTCTTGATACTGAGCTGCATGAGCTGCTTGTAAATTTTGGAGATTAATCCTTTGTCAACTGCTTGGTTTGCAAATATTTTCTCCCATTCTGAGGGCTGTCTTTTCATATTGTTTGTGGTTTTCTTTACTGAGAAAAAGCTTTTAAGTTTCATTAGGTCCCATTTGTTTATTTTTGTTTTTATTTCCATTTCTCTAGGAGGTAGGTCAAAAAGGATCTTGCTGTGATTTATGTCATAGAGTGTTCTGCTTATGCTTTCCTCTAAGAGTTTTATAGTGTCTGGCCTTACATTTAGGTCTTTAAACCATTTTGAGTTTATTGTTGTGTATGGTGTTAGGGAGTGTTCTAATGTCATTCTTTTCCATGTAGCTGTCCAGTTTTCCCAGCACCACTTATTGAAGAGGCTGTCTTTTCTCCACTGTATATTCTTGCCTCTTTTATCAAAAATAAGGTGACCATAGTTGCGTGGGTTTATCTCTGGGCTTTCTATCCTGTTCCATTGATCTATATTTCTGTTTTTGTGCCAGTAACATACTGTCTTGATTACTGTAGCTTTGTAGTATATTCTGAAGTCTAGGATCCTGATTCCTCCAGCTCCGTTTCTCTTTCTCAAGATTGCTTTGGCTCTTCGGGGTCATTTGTGTTTCCATACAAATTGTGAAATTTTTTATTCTACTTCTGTGAAAAATGCCATTGATAGTTTGATAGGGGTTGCATTGAATCTGTACATTGCTTTGGGTAGTAGAGTCATTTTTACAATGTTGATTCTTCCAATCCAAGAACATGGTATATCTCTCCATCTGTTTGTACCATCTTTAATTTCTTTCATTAGTGTCTTATAGTTTTCTGCATACAGGTCTTTTGTCTCCTTAGGTAGGTTTATTCCTAGGTATTTTATTCTTTTTGTTGCAGTGGTAAATGGGAGTGTTTCCTTAATTTCTCTTTCAGATTTTTCATCATTATTGTGTAGGAATGCAAGAAATTTTGGTGCATTAATTTTGTATCCTGCTACTTTACCAAATTCATTGATTAGCTCTAGTAGTTTTCTGGTAACATCTTGGGATTCTCTATGTATAGTATCATGTCATCTGCAAACAGTGACAAGCTCAGAGAATTTCAGGGAGGAGCCTGTGGTCTGATTACCCCAGGAGAGCTCCTTTAACAAGTAAGGCTTTTTTGTTGTTGTTGTTGTTACTGTTTTTACAAGAACATGAGAGAAGCCATAGTATGCCATATTTATTTAAACTGTTCTTGACTTCTCTCCTAACTTGCAGTGTACCATCTCCACAGTCCTAAATTACAAAGATCACCAAGGATTGGGACTGCAATGCCTGCTTGTGTTATCTGGTCATCATTTGACATCTCACTTTAAGGCCTTGATTCAAGCACCTGACAACTTTGATGTTCTGTAGCACATAACACAGTATTGTCTGTCTCTAAAATAATGTCTTATGGAATAAATTGTGTAAGATTTAACTCCTATATGTCAAGAGTTTCATGACTGAAGTAGCACCCTTTTAACTTCCAGAGTAATACGTATAGCTCAACACACACACACACACACACACACACACACACACATTACAATATGACATATGAGCCCACCTTCAGTTTTAGATTTGTGCCTGATATATTTTTATATTTGTTATTTGGTGGATTTTTAAATCCATCTGTGCAAAACATGAAAAGAAGAGCCTAGTTTGAAAACTCTGTTGATAATTTAAACTGTTGAATTGTGTCAACCAATGTTTAGCAATTGGCAAATATTTTTCTAGAAAATATTTATTGAATGATAGACCAACTAACATTAGATTTATTCATATTATTTTTACTTGCCAGGTTAATCAAGAAAGATATAGTCAATGAATTAAACATATGTTCATGTCTCAACTAGGTGCTTTACTTTCTTCTAAATAGTAAAATTATCCAGGTATTTTTTGTTTTTTTTTTTCTTTGCTAACTGCACTGATATTCCTGAAAACATAGCAGTAACTGATATCATAAACATAGCAATAACCCCTTCACTGTATTTTTAGATCTCTATGTTGGGGATATATGTCTATCAAAATTTGGTACCACTTTGACGTCACCCATGTAGAATCATGATCAAAACCAGAATTGTTCACCACCCATGTGTATGAATCAGCATATCCTTGTTTACACTGGGCTTGTAATCTGTCCGAGGCAATACAGGTACATATGCATCTCCACTCTCCTAAACATGCTTAGAAATGAGACTGGGAACAGTGAATGCTACAGTATGAACACTGACACCGACTTTAGTACCAAATTTAATAATTTAATACCAATTTAATAATTTAGTACCAAATTTAATTCAGTACCAATACTGAGTCTACTCCTAGTACTAGTATTTACTGCATGTCCGGCAACTGATTACACGAAGAATCCCCTTCCCTGTGGGGAAATTTCCCTGTGGGGGAAATAGGTCTTGTTATTTTCATTTTTCAGATGAAGAAACAAAAATAAAGAAGACAAATTCCCATCACCAGTTGGAATGGAAGCTCATTTTGAATCCATATTTGTCAGACAAAAGTAAGCAATCTGTCACTTGTCATTTTCCACTACATACTATTGGAAATATCCTCATTATTTTCATTTTAACAAGTTTCCTTAAACTCTTGATTTCTTCTTGCAGTTGCACTCTCCTTATATCAAGGATTTGTAGTTTAAAATATTTCTGCCTCAAAAAAAGAAACACCTACAATGTTTCATTATATTCTGTAAATGTTTACTGGTTTATATTCCCTGTGTTCATTTCCTGGTCTTTCATTCAAGATTTTTTTTTGTCACTTGACCACCTTGCTATCTTCAGTTTGTCAGTCTCTGACTGTCACAGTCCTGGTCATCCTCCTCATTGTCTTGACTCCAATCCACCTTTAAATCATTACTGAAGTTCACACTTTTTTTTTTTTTTGGTGGTACGCGGGCCTCTCACTGTTGTGGCCTCTCCCGTTGTGGAGCACAGGCTCTGGACGCGCAGGCTCAGCGTCCATGGCTCACGGGCCCAGCCGCTCCGTGGCATGTAGGATCTTCCCAAACCAGGGCACGAACCCGTGTCCCCTGCATCGGCAGGCGGACTCTCAACCACTGCGCCACCAGGGAAGCCTGGGGGGTAATGTTTTATATAGCTTTTTTTAATTGGAGTATCATTGCTTTACAATGTTATGTTAGTTTCTGTTGTACAACAAAGTGAATCAGCTGTATGTATACCTATATCCCCTCCCTCTTGAGCCTCCCTCCCACCCACCCCCAAATCCCACCCACCGAGGTCATCACAGAGCACCGGGCTGAGCTCCCTGTGCTATACAACAAGTAGGTTTTTATTTTGTTTTACTAGTACCTCACTTTTATGGTAATTTATAAATGTATCAGTCTGCAACAGATTGGGGAGGGAAAAGTGTGGGCCCTTCATTGATATTTTTAAAAATATATGAAAAAACAATCTTAAATTTCAGAAGATAGGAATTGTAGCTCTACTGCAAGGTGAAAAATGAATGCTAAATGAAGGACCTGGCATATTGAAGGAGTCTTGGAGGATGGCTAGGCTTTAAGAGGTGGAATAGAGTAACAAAATATCAATATAGTTTAGGAAAGAAAAATAACTTGAATTTACAATGTGCTCAAAAAGCAGCAAATACATAACCTTGGTAGCAATGGAACAACCATAAAGAAAACGGGGAATGTGGGTAAGGGTTTCAGGCTAGAAGAAATAGAAAGTTCAGAAAGGAATCTGGATGTATTCTTCAGCTTTTTAGCAACTGAGATATGTAGATAACAGAGTATTCAAAGAGGTGTGTCTTTTAGCATGCAAAATGGATTAGAAATGTCAGTCCTAGAAACCAGAAGACCAGTTAGAGAACTATTGTCATAGCATAGACATAGGTTACAGGGCTACATTTGAGGGCTGGCAGGAAGACTATGGCAACAGTTGATTGACACAAGCTTTCGGCAGACCTAAACTATAATTCCCATTCAGCACCACGCACAGTACTTGAGCCCTGGGAGACATTTACTATTGTTGCTTTGTTGAGCTAGAATTGGAATTTCCACAAAGATCGGGATATGAGAAAAATAAAAAGTGCCCAAAGTCTTATTAGAAATCCGAAAATTTCAGGTCTGAAATGAGGAAAAAATGGGCTCCTTTTTAGACACGGTCCAGGTCACACCTATTTGAAATATGGCATTAGGACAAGGGATGGGGATGGAAAGACCAAGAGTCAACCATTGAGGTTACAGTGTTTAGGACACATCATTTCTAAGAGGAAGAATGGAGGGGAAGGAATAATGCTAAGAGGGACAGATGCCAACTGGAGAGGTGAGAGGAGGGCAAGGAGTCCAGCAGGGAGTCTGCCAAGCATGACGGCAATAACAGAGCCGCAGGATCCACACAGGAAACGTTTCCGGAACATCGACCACAGTTCGTGGAGATCCTGAAGCCTCTGGCTGGGGTGGCCAGAAGATAATTGGCGAGTTTTATTTTTTAATTTAGAAATGACTTGGCATTTATTTCACACATAGTTCCTTTTGGATATTTACCCTTTTAGAGTTTTTTTTTTTTTAATTTTTACTTTATACTGGAGTAGAGTTGATTAACAATGTTGTGTTAGTTTCAGGGCTACAACATAGTGATTCAGTTATACATATGCATGTACCTATTCTTTTTCAAATTCTTTTCCCATTTAAGTTATCACAGAATACTGAGTAGCATTCCCTGGGCTATAGAGCAGGTCCTTGTTAGTTATCTATTTTAAATATAGTTGTGTGTATATGTCAATGGCGAGTTTTCAGGGAGAGATTTCCTCAGTGTAGCAAGGGTTGAAACTGAGTTGGAGCAGTTCAGGGCAAGACTGAATAGTGAGAAAGGATAAGCAGAGGATAATGGTCAGTATATATATATTTCAGTTATGAAAAATGTGGTAGAAATCTACCTGGGGTGGAGGAAGTGGCAGGACTGCGTGAAGGTTTGGGGATGGAAGTGAGGAGGTGGATAAGGAGGGAGCTATTCGGGAAGGGAAGCTAACTGAGGAACAACCATTTGGAAGAAGCGAGAAGGGGAAGAATTAGAAGCTGGGAAGAGAGGATGAGATGTGTCTTCTGGGGAAGGAGGAGGGTAGAAGAGACAGGTGCCCTACAACCTGAAAAGTACAGAGGAAAACAGGAGGTATTGACCTTTTTTTTTTTTTTTAGAACTTAAGTTTATTTTTAAATTTTTATTCTATTTTTGGCTACGTTGGGTCTTCATTGCTTAGCACGGGCTTTCTCTATTTTGGCCAGCGGCGGCTACCCTTTGTTGTGGTGTGCGGGCTTCTCAATGTTGTGGCTTCTCTTGTTGCAGAGCACGGGCTCTAGGCATAAGGGATTCAGTAGTTGTGGCACACAGGCTCAGTAGTTGTGGTGCACAGGCTTAGTTGCTCTGCAGCATGTGGGATCTTCCCGGACCAGGGCTCCAACCCGTGTCCTCTGCATTGGCAGGCGGATTCTTAACCACCGCGCCACCAGGGAAGCCCTTGATCATTTTTTTTCTCCTTGATCATTTTTAAGAGAAAATTATTTAAGTGACTCAGCTGAGGTTAAAGGCTTCATTCAGTCAGGATGCTCCTGACTGGAGCCTGGTCAGAGGTTATAGGATAGAAAGGGCCAGCTGAGTAGCTGTCCTTGCAGTGGGGTCATAGGCAGCAGTTTAATTTCATCAAAACTTGGGGTTGGGAGGGTCATTCCTGCTTTTGTGCTCCTTGCTCAAGCTCCCATAAAACACAAGAAGAGTATTTGCCGAGAACTCTTTCTGGGAGCCTTGCAGCTTCTCAGCTACTCAAAATTCATAGAGCAGGGGAGCCAGATAGCAAAAAAGAAGGAAAAGGGAGCAATGTGGAGGGGCGCAGAGTATGCAACCTCAACATATGCCTCTGTGGCATATTGATTATTTTAATCTGGTTATTTTTAAGAAGCAGCAGACCCAGGAGAAGCTCTGAAACCTGGGTAGAAGATCCCCTTTTGTAAGAGATATTTACATCTATAAGGGAAATCTCCACTTGTAAGGGTATCTCCCTCTCGGTACCAGAAATAGAAGGATGACTCTAAATCTCTAGACATTTTTATCAATGGAGAAGGTAACACTTAGATCTGCATAACACCCTTACCCTGGTTTCCTGTGCTTTTCCAGGTCACCAGCTCACCTCCTAGAACTGGCTCCCTCCCCCCCGTCCAACATCATCTTGTGCCTTTAGGTGGAGATGCTATTTAAGGTGGTGGCCATTTCAAGGAGTTACTCATCTTTCCTGGGTATCTCCCATGTATACAGGAGGAATACATGTTATTAAACTTGTTTGTTTTTCTCTTATTATTGTCTTTTATTACAAGGAATGTCAGCCAAGAATGTAAGAGTGAAGGGAAAATTCCTCCCCCCAGAGAAGTTAGAAAGCAAAGGGAGACCTAGAGGCCTTGTTGTCTGTTTATCCTAGTGCTCTTACAGCTTCCTCGTTCTCTTTCTTTCTTTCTTTCCTTCTTTCTTTTTCTTTCTTTCTTCCTTCCTTCCTTCCTTTCTTTTTCTTTAGAACACTTTTAGATTTACAGAAAAATTAGGGAGATAGTACAGAGAATTCCCCTATACCCTCCAAACACACACTGTTTCCCCTATAGTGTCTTGCATTAATATACATTTGTTACAGTTAATGAACAAGTATTAATACATTATTATTAATTCAAGTCCATAGTTTACATTAAAGTTCACTCTATGTGGTACATCCTGTGCATTTTGACAATTGCATAATGTAATATATCTAACAGTCCAATACCATATGGAAGGCTTTCACTGCCCTGAAAATTCCCTTTCCGCCACCCCCATTCATCTCCTCCCTCCCCCCTGAACCCCTGGAAACCACTGATCTTTTTACTCTCTCCCTAGTTTTGCCTTTTCCTGAATGTCACATGCTTGGAATCCTACAGCATCTTCAAACTGGCTTCTTTCACTTAGCCATGTGCATTTAAGGGTCCTCCATGTTTCTGTGTGGCTTGATAGCTCATTTCTTTTTATCTCTGAGTTCATTGAACAGATATGCCACCGTTTGTTAATCTATTCATCTATCAAAGGGCGTCTTTTTTGCTTCCAGTTTTTGACAATTATGAATATAGTGGCTATAAATCATTCTGTGCAGGTTTTGTGTGGACATACAAAATTTTCAAAACAATTGGGCAAATACCTAGGAGTGTGATTGCTGGATCCTATGATGAAGCCTATGTTTAGCTTTTCAAGGAACTTTCCAACTGTCTTTCATCATCACATCATTATTTCTTGTACTGCTTTTCTTGTTCTCTCAGCTACCAACTTTATCCTGAATGACTGGCATGAGTAAGTTGAAGTCGTCTTTTCCTTGAACTATCTCTCTTCTCACCTATCACTCCTCACCTTTCCCTGCTGGGCAGGCAGCACACAACCCTGTGTGGGCTCCTGGACTTACAAGTTGATCTTCTTCTCTCTCTGTGCTCCCTTTTCAATGACTGAAAATCTTCATCCTTTCCTAGCTTCACCCGTACTGCCTTTAGTGAGGAGAGCATAATAAAAAGAACATTCATTATTCGTTACCTATGGAGCCAAAATGGAACTTAAAGCTTGGCTCTGCCATTTACACGTTGTGTGACTTTCAACTAGTATGTTAATTTCTCTGATATTCAACATTTTTCATCTTCAAAGTGAGGAAAACAATTCCTTCCTTAAATATATTTCAAAGATTAAACTAGATGAAAGCATAGTGGTAAGCTCCTTGTTACATTGTACAGAACGCTTTATTCTTACTGGGGGCATATGACTTACTTTACACGGGTCAGTCTCTGCTTCTGCAGCCCTGCCAGAGCTATAATATTCACTGGACATGTGCAGGCAGAATTCTGTCCAGTCTTGAAATTAACTCATGTCTAACTAGGGTCGACCACGAAACACAGAAGGTTGCAAATAAGAAAAGCATTTATTTGCAGCCTTAGGAATTGCAGTTTGGGATTTGGGTAAAACCCAAAGACTATCCTGGGAAAGAGAAAGGGTCAGGGGCTTATTTAGAAAGGCAAAAGCCAAAACATTGTTAAAGTCATCTGGTAAGAATTATGATTGACTGTGGTGCAAGAAGGGAAATGTCTATCTTTAAGGGATGGGTTGTGATGAGTCACTTAGGGTAAATGTCCAATAAGTAGCTATGCTGTCATGAGTTATTTTAGAGGAAGGGTCTGATAAATATCTTGAGTTTCTGGAACATTGGGCAGAGGTTCTGGATGCCTATGTAATGACAGTAAGGGGTCAAAGTTCAGATTCCATCCAGGCTGAGATGTGCCTAAGTCATGCTTCCTCAATGTCTTCCTGGCTCCATTTTGGAGAGCTCTCTTAGCAATACTGACTTCCTTCTGATCTTTTTTCACACTAGAGACAAGCCTAAAAAGCCACTAGTGGCGTCCCTTCCCCTAGAAGGTAGACTCTAGAAAGAGTTGACAACCTTCCTCAGAGTCCTGGCACCTGGAGGCAAACAGACGTGAATGTCCCCTTCACAGACACCCTTCCAACATTCCTTTTTCCCCAGGACATGGCCACTTGAGTTTCCAGTTAGTTCCACCCCCTCTCAGTGCAGAAACTGGCATTTTTCTGCAAACATGCCCCCTTTTAAATTTTTCTCCCTTTTTCTAGATATGTTCCCACACTCCCAGACTCACATGGAAGCCTTTAACACATCCACATGGCTGGTGCTTAACTTAGTAGCAGCTCCTCAAGGACAATAAACATTTATTGAGCACCTACTATATACTCAGAACCCCTCTTCAGTGTTTCCTTTTAGAAGGTTGAGGTCACACTTAGCTACTCAGGAAACATCCTCCAGTCCCTTTCATTACTACCCTGCATTCTTCAAACATATGTTTGTTTCCTCTGGGGGATCCTGCTGTACATGTGCGTGTACACAGACACACACATACCACAGAGCAGTGGACACAAATCAGTATCATCAGCGAGAAATCCCGCAAGTGGAGACACACAACAGCATCCCACTCACTTCCATCCCAAAGGTCCTCAAGTCCGCATGGGTGACCCCAGGTGTACAGAACAGAAGGAACCTTTTCTATGGCATCAATACTTGACCTAGAGCAAGAATGACCACACACAAGGTGCTCCTGATGGGGAAGCTGAGACACTAGTTCATTGGTGCCTGACAGCCTGGAGGCTCAGGCTCAGCCATATGGATCTCTGACTCCCATCCCTCTGTCTCTTTATAATTCTCCCTCTCTTCACATTATTGAACCCAGAAGTTGCAAATTAAACTGGCGGCTCAGATGTTAAATCTAGCCAGCAGATGGCCAGAAGGGTGTAATCATAGGTTTTGGATTATTTGCTAAAAAAGAGGAGGATTAAACATGAAACTCTGAAATTCCAGATTCCCTCCTCAGTCCTTTCAACCTGCCTAGCCCTGAAATGCATGGGACTTTGAAACCTCAATGTCACACCAGGCTGCTTCTTCTTCTTTTTTTTTTTTTTTTTTGCGGTACACGGGCCTCTCACTGTTGTGGCCTCTCCCGCTGCGGAGCACAGGCTCCGGACGCGCAGGCTCAGCGGCCATGGCTCACGGGCGCAGCCACTCCGCGGCATGTGGGATATTCCCGGACCGGGGCACGAACCCGTGTCCCCTGCCTCGGCAGGCGGACTCTCAACCACTGCGCCACCAGGGAAGCCCCATGCAGCTTCTTAAAGATTCTTTTATGTACGCTTATTGCAAGCATCTCCAAACACCCCCCCCCCCCCCCCAGCAACCCTCTTATTGACACAGCCTTCCTCTGGCTGACCACGCACTACAAAACGTTTATCACGCACAATTCCCCACTTTCTACACATCACATGGATCTGCCTGGCCCTTTTGTCAGAGCAGGACAAGGAGGGTAGGAAGCAGCCACCCGGGGTTTTTACAGGAAGCAAGAGCCAGAGGTAGCCAGGTCCACCTGCTCCAAACTGCTTCAATAAATTATTCATTTAACAATTTCTGCCAAGACCTTGCTGCTGCTTAATTACTTGCTTGCTTTCTTCTTTCTCTTTTCAACTTTCTTTTAATTGAAAAGCCAAGCCAGCCTTGTCGCAACCTGGAAAGTTGGATCACTTGGAGATATGTTCTGACTCTGTCTCGTTAGGTGTCCAGCCGGTGAAAAATGTATGATGCTTGGAGAAAAGGATGTAGGAGGAAACAAATGCAAAAAAAAAAAAAAAAAAAAGCAGACTTATCAGCAACCTCTAATGAGGGAAACAGTGCTTTGAAAAACAACTCGGTTTTCTATTTAACAAGCAAAGCGACAAACTGCACTCACACAAATGAGCTGGGAATCTAAGAGTGACTTCTGGAAAATGATGGTTGGAATCACTAATGGAGAAAACAAACAGCAGGGGCAGACACAGCTGGTACCTCACTGTTGTCTGAAAGGGACTTGAGACCAAACGAGGGCTCTAAAATCTGTGCCTGAAGAACTGGGAAATGGAGCCCATCTGAGCCATCAGATCAGTAATAGGAACTTAGTGTTTAGTACTGGGAAAAAGACTTTGCATTTTACCCAAGCTCCTGGGTTTCAGCCTGGGTTCTCAGGATGCCCAGAGCTGGTGGGAGGGCCAGAAGGGGCCAAACAGGTGCTCTTTGATCCTACAGCCATATATCACACTTTCCATATTGAGTGCCAGAAAAGATTTTCTTCAAAATATTTCATTTAATATCAATAGTATTTTATTATAAATTAATGTTAAATATTAGTACTTTCATATTATATTTTACTTATGTTTCTATATAAAACTATTTCAAAATTTAATCAACATAAAAATATTACTGAGCTATCTTATTTTGTATTAAGTCTTCAAAATCTGGTGTGTATTTAATAATTACAGCACTTTGGACTAGCCACATTTTGAGCACTCAATAGCCACATGGAGCTAATGGCTACCATATTTGAAAGTACAGATCTAGAGCATTTATCTTTTCTTTCATATTTTCTCTACATTATGGCAATGAACCTCAATTTTATCTTCCACCTCTCCTCCTAAACGTTTTATTTCTGCAGTCACTTAGAACTTCCCAGAATGTTTCTGTTCTCATTATTTTTAAGTGAAAAAAAAATAGTAGAAGGTATCTAGTTCTTATTTAATAAATCCAATAGTTTCTCCCATCTATGGACCCCAATAAAAGATTTTGTTGTATTGTTTTGCTTTAGGTCTCTTCTGTTCCATTCCCTTTCCTCTGGTATCAGTTTTTGCCTTTGTTTACTTTGGCCTCCCTATGCCTGGTGAGCTCTGTATAATCCTATTTGAAAATCATGGATTCTGTTGATGTATCTAGGGAGAAGACGCAGGTTTATTCTGGGGCAGGGGGCTGGCTGTGAGGCTAAGGAGGATGGGGGATCTTTAAGGGGATGCTACCATGGTACTGGCAACCCTAATTGCCCATGGGGTTGGTAGTTTGTTTAGAGATGAGTGCTAGGGGTTTTAGCTGGGGCAAAATGCTACACTGCTGAACTCTGTGATGGGGGATATGTGTTGGGGTAGCTTTTCTAAATTAAGACTTTCTAGTAACCACACTCCCCCAACACACACACACACACACACACACACACACACACACTTCTCTCTCCTCTCCTGCTCATTTTGAGCCTCGGAGTCTCTTTCTACAGGGATAACTTCCGCTCGCCCACTGATGGCCTAGTCAACATGCCCCTCACACACTGTTCACTATTACCAGCTGCTATGGTTTGGGGTCCCTAGAAGGAGCACCTGAGATGGGAGTTCTTATGCAAGAGACTTATTGGGAGAGGGTTTTCCGGAGAGGGGGATTAGGGGAGGACAGGAGCTAAGTAGAGTGTGGTCTCAGCTAGAGCCTAGTACCAGCCTGACCCCCTGGGTGCTCTGGAACAGGAATTCCCTGGAACACTTATGAGCCTTTAGTACACTCACAGCACCTGGGGGAAGGGTGCACCTACACTTAAAGTTAACTGGGAGGGTCATCAACATCTTCCATACCATGCGATTGCTCCATTAAAAAATCTTTTTGTTATTTTAATGTATTCTTAGGAGCAATGGGAGAGAGACACAGTGTTCAGTATTCCATCTTGAAACAATAGTCCCTTGATATTGTTTTGGAAAGCTTTGTTCTAACCAAGAAAGGAAAAAGTTCCCTCAATACTATGCACAAAACTGTTATTCAGGGAAAAAGGTCTAAATTTCAAAATATCCCAATTTTTCTAGAAAAGAAAGTAATTGTGGTGCAGAATCAACAAATATTTATTGACCGCTTACAGCAGCTTTGGCCCTTTTCCAATATATGATGTCATTTAATACTACACCACTATTGTCACTTATTCTTAACAGATGAGCAAACTGATTCAGTAAGTATCTGGCTCAAATTCTGTGGTATGTAATGGAACTGGGACTTTTATCCTTTACATTTTATCCTATTAGATGCCATACAATCAGCCTCTCTGAAATGAGCAACTGCCTTGACTGAGTAACAGGTGTGTTAGCTGAAATTCCCATCAAGGAGAAGGTGTCTTGCTGACCAAGGAATTGTACATTTCCACGATCCCATTTTATTTTAAAAGGAAAACAGGAAGAATCCTCATCCTGGGTCACATGCTATTCATTTACTTATAATCTTTTAGTTAATTGTCTAAACATGTTTATGTTACAATATTTCAAATTCTGAAACATTAAGTATCTTACCTAGAGTAGAACAGGTAGTGAATATTGCAGCTAACATTTAAATTCCAGTCTTTCTAACCCCACCCCGATGCTGTTTACTAATAGGTACTAATGCAAGAGCTTGAAAAATCCCCTCGGTGTTTGATGGGTCAAATGAAACCCAGACACGGCACCAAATTCAATCAGTTCATTAATTTTTTTTTAATTTCAAGTTTTGTAGTTGACGGAATAATGCCTAATCACAATTATTGAAATCTAAGCAGTTTAATGATTCATATTTGTCAGGAGGGTACTGTTCTTGGAAGTTACCTATAGTTTGTTAGTGAAACAGAAACAAATCCTACAACCATCATCTATTTTCCAGGGGACGGGCAATGGGGATAGAAGTAAGATTTTCTGTTTACTTTCTGCACCCACTTTCCTATTAGCAAACCCAATTTATCTACCCTCACAATGCTTCACTCTGTCCATGTAGATCAATCCATCAGCCACTCCCATTAATCTCCCATCCAACTTGGAGAGATCACCACTGGTAGATGATGATATTGTTTCTGACATAGTCTTATTCTGGGCATATCTCTGATAAGATATTCTCCCCCAGGAATTACCTGGGTATATGGTTACCCAAACCCTCTTATTTGCATATTTCTTCTAAATAAATTCCATGCAGAAAATGAACAAACATAAACCTTTGCATCTTTCCCAGACTTTAGACATGGAAGTACTTCAATGTGTATCAATGACGCTTTTCACAAGCCCATGAGGATCTAACCCTCCTTGTAGTCTTCATGATTAATATGTTTGCAGCAGAATCAGGTCTCTAAGTGGTTTTTAAATCCCAGAAGAAGATAAGAGACTCCTAAAATAAAATAATAGTTCCTGAGTTTTAGTAGAGCAGAACCCTTTTTCCCAAGAATGACATCAAACACGACAAAATGATATCTCTCAACACATCTCAGTGATGGCATCTGGAGAAGAACAAAGGCTGACTCAAGTCTGCTGAAGTGCCAAGTGCAATTTGATCTAATTGAGAGATTACTACTTTCTGTAGGCAGGGGAGTTCAGAAACTGGTATGGATTCCATATTTCAGTAGCAGAACATAGGAGTGACTGAACTAAGAGATGTTTGGGGGTTTCCAGAGGATCCTGTTGTCATTTTCTTTCATAAGAGAGTTCCAAGAATACAGATAAGTAATGTTAGTAAGTTTTCTGAGGGGAAAAGCCATCAGAAGCAAACTGTATTAGAACAGACAGCATGATCACAAAGTACTATTCGCATAAAGTCCCCTGACACTCTGCAAGGACTCTTTCTACAGCCATGCACACTTCACAGAGTAAAAAGTAAGGCTGAGCCAATAATAAGAGGAATGATAACTGCAACCATCACATACACAATACTGGGATAGAGTGGACGTACTTCCCTAACACTGTAATAAAAAACACCGGTACCAAACCATAACTTAACTGCTTGTTCCAGGAAAGTGTTGCACCTGGAAGTAAAGGCTGTTAGCCAACCCAACAGTTAACTCATCCAAACAGATGGTTTGCTCATCGAGCCTTACTTCAATACCTCCATCTCTCTGTTACCACAAATCTACAGCCACTATGTCATAAACTCTGTTCAGCCCTAAACAGTTCCCGCCTGCAAGGCTTACCTTAAAGTCTCCCCTCTCAGACCCTAAAGCCCTAAACTCCCAGGACTCTCTCAAGGAACTGTTCTCCCTTGATGCAATCAATCCGATCAATTTAGCTTTGCTGATCAATAGGGTTTGGGGGTAGTCAGTAGTCAACAGTAGCTAGAGCTTTGTTGATTGGGAGCCTGTGATGTACCAGGTACCATGCACTCTGCTTTATGTACCATATTTCTAATCTTTACTACAGCTCTGCAAGGTAATGTTGTTTTTCCTAAGGTATAAAGAGGAAATGGAGACTCAGGGAGGTTGGTAAATTGCCCCATGACACAAAGAGGAAGTGGTCAGATCCAATGTCAATCCAAGTCGGTCTGGCTCCAAACCCTTGTGACCCACTGGGTGGATCACTACTCATTTGATAATATAGCATAGAAAGTCACATTCCTACCTCATTCCTTAAGCTAAAATTGACTCCAAATGTACAAATTACAATGTCAAAAATTACCCTATTATTCCATTCCTCCATTAAATTTTAGTTATACATTCTTTGACAATTTTAGTGGTAGTTACAGATAATAACACCATGTATTGTTGACTTAGATGAAATCATATAATTTTCAATTTCCTAGAAAAACACAAAAGCTCCAGAACTCTTCAACTGCACTTACTTCTTCCTACTTTATGCACCATTATTGTCATGAGTTTTCATTCTATTAACTGTTTAGACTACATGAGATATAATATTACTGGTATATACAGCCAGTATTTATTTTTATTCACCCACATATTTAACCTTATTGGTAACTGTTCTTTCCTGCAATTTTAAGCTTCCATCTGGGATAATTTTTGTTTTTGAAAATTCCTTTATTTTGCCCATATTTGAAGAAAATTGTTACTTGCCAAACAATTCAAGGCTAGCAGCTATATTCTTTTATCAATTTGAAAACATAATTTCATTGCTTTATCTTTATCTCTGTAGAGAAGTCAGAAGAAATCCGAAGTCAGTCTTATTTTTGTTATTTTGGAGACAGTCTGTCCTTTTCCTCCAGCTATTTTTAAATATTTCCTCTTTGTCTTTGATTTCCAGCAGTTTTACTATGATGTCTTTAGTTGTGGTTTACTTCTCATTTATTTTTGCTTGGGGTTCATTGTTCCTCTTGAATCTGAGGCTTAACTTTTTTTTTTTTTTTGCCTTGGGAACATTTTGACCATTATCTCTTCAGCTGTTGCTCTGACCTCTCTCTCTCCATCACTGTTGGTATTGCAACTGCATGCTCCATGAGCTTCATATACAGTTTTCTATACTTTCCTTCACTTCACTTCTTTGTGAAGAGATGCAGATGTGGACCCCTGGGATTTGGCTGAAGAGCACTGCAGTGGAAAAGCGCAAGATGCATGAGCAGAGCACAGACAGCCACTGCCCTATGTCCTAAAACAGGAATTCCCTCGTTCCTTGGCTTTGGGTGGTTGCAGACTTTCCTGAGCCCTGTCTGAATTGGAAAAGGAAAGCTCTAGCTAAAGGGCAACTTGAGGGAAACTACAGACTCCATTTTAATGAGCACCTCTTCAGGTGACTCTGCACACATTTTTCCTAATGACATCCATGGAGTTGTTTCATTCCCAAGGCTTTGTGCATGGGGGAAAGATGAAAGGAAGAGGCAGACCACAGCATAATAGACATTTTGTATGGGGTCCTTACTATGGGCCAAGCATTGGGTTAACTGCTTTCTATGCATTATTATCCTTTAACAACACTGCAAGCTAGGTATGAGGCAAGGAAACTAAGACTTAGACAGGTTAAGTAAATGGAAGACCTGGGACTTGAATCCAGTTAGTTATAATCCAGAGAAAACACTCTTCACCCCCATGTTAGGTTGGGCTGTGTTGGAAGGAATGAGCTTAGACCTCTCATTTCAGCCTTGTTCTCTTCCTACGTCACTGATCCAAAGGTACAGGCTGCCCTCCAGGGGAAGACAGAGCCTGAAAACCTGGCACAGAAGACAGCATTGGAGCAGGAAGAAGTGAACAAACACAAGGCTTCCTTCCAAAAGGAGAGATACCCCCAAGAAGGGGGACTTTCTGCTCAACGTGGCCCCTCCTCTGAATCTTGGCACCTGCAGCTTCAACATTGTGGAAATAACAGAAGCCTGAACACACCTCTGTGGGCCGGGAGGGGCTACTTAAAGCCCCTTCCTCTTCCTTCATCTTCCCCCTTGACACGCCTTCTCTCTTCAGGGGAATGCCTAATAAGCATTCTTTTTTCCCAGGCTGAGTTTAGACATCTATAACAGGTGATGTGACAGGAGCACTTTGCAATTAATGGCCTTTTCCAGAACCCAGAGGGAGCCAACATTTTTCTCAAAGGCCATAATAGCTATGGATCTCTGCCTATGTGCCAACCCTGCAAGCATCATCTGCACAGCTACTCTTTACAGTAGCCCGGAAGCTTCTATGAGTCCCACTTTTCAGATGAGGCACATGGGCTTTCTCTGACTGTGAAGTTTGAGTTTGCTTATTTTTGAAGTTTTTCTAAGATGCCTCACAAAATCTCCATTCAGGAAGAATGGAATCTATGTTCAGGAGTATAGCTCTCGAGACCTCTCCCACAGGGCAGGCAAAGGACTATCTGACCTTTGGAGAAGAGAAATAAGATCCAATATCCTGGGTAAAATTATAAACTTTATAAATCCCTTCTGTGGATGAAAATAGATCAGAGGATGAAGTCCTGGGTGTGAAACTTTCTAGGTTAATTGCTTTGATTTTCAGTAGGCACATTTAGGTGGTTTCATCTGAGTGCATCCCTTGGAGAGAGTATGTGCTTAGATTATTAATCAAGGCTGTGTTACGCTGGGGCAACATCTAATTCCATTCAGAAGATGCAGTGGGAGTATCGTAGCAAGGGGAGTCTGGGGAGACGTGTGTCTCACGTTGAGTCCTAAATGCTACTTTTTGTGAGCCTAGAATTTAAAGAGAAAGTGGGAAGCCTTCCTTGTTCCCTGGGAGTTCCCCCCTCTTCCCAGGAACAGCATTAAGACGCTTTGGTGTCCCGCGGTGACAGGAAGGACAGCCTGATCCCAGACTATGGCTCACAGCAGCTACTTCCCTGCAAAAACAAACAAACAAACAAACAAAAAAATTGGCTGCACATGCATACACCCTTGATGGTTAAGCACCACCCAACACTAAAATAAAAAACATGTCCCTTTCCTGTTTCCTGACCTTTATTTCCAGATAGAAGTATATGTGAATCTTTTGTTGCCTCTTGTGGTGCCTGATGTATAATTAATGTCCCAATAATGGATGTATGGCTGGCCAGATGGATTAATGACTAAATGGAAATATGAATAAATGAATGAAACACTAAGCTCTCTTCTTCTTGAATCATACAAAATGCACAGAGTCAGATACCTGGTCCTAGAGTCTAGCCCCTTAGCAGCTTGGAATGGCTCCTGGAATATTTTAGTTTACTGAACAAACTCAGAATGGCAACGCTTGTCATGGTTCCAGCAGTAGCATAAAACTTGATTAAACAGCCTGAACTACCAAGGAAAATGTCAGTCTACATAGGAGGAAGGTCTTAGATGTTTGCTTATGACTCAAAATGTGAAGAAATTGATTGTGGTTGCTCTGCCATTTTCCCCTAACTCACTTGTCCATAGAAACCCCTTTGAACAATTCCTGGGACTTCTACTGGTAAGGGATTAGCATGCTAATTAATCTAGACAACCATCAGATTCCTAAGCAATATATTTAGAGACTGGGCTTTCCAAGTTCATGCCCATCTTTCTAAATAATAGTGCAAGAGCAATTTGGTATAAATCCATTAAGCCATGGTCATATAGGTTACAAGTTGCCATTCATTCCCTTCCGTGCCTTGGAGTCTAAAAGTTTGAATAGATCCAGAGCTTATAGAGGCTAAGATTTTCTCCATGGAATTAGTGGTACCAGAAGGAAAAGGAACATTCTATTGCTCTTGGCTTTTGATTCATAGGATGTTAGAGCTAGAAATTAAAGATTACCCAATCTAGCCTTTAGATTGTCGCTAGTTCTGATAGTTTAAATATGGAAACTTAACTGTTCTGCTTTCTTCCTTTTCTTTGCAGAATGGAAAGCTCAGGTTTCCCCACACCTCCAAGAAAGATTTGAAAATTAAGCCTGACCTACTGGCTGAGAACAGAGCAACAAGTCCTTCTGTTATCATGGTTCTAGGCCTGCTTTATTTCTCAAGTTTTATCAGAAAAAGGGAGATGATCCTAAGGAAGTTTCCATAGCAGGAGAGGCCAGCCACATAGTAAGAGCTGGGCGAGTGAAACTTACCAAGTTCACTGCATGAATCAGGTGTCTAGGAGCTAAATGGGAGCCGATCTATCACCGCCAACTACCAAATCTTATATGGAGGCGAATATTGCACCACCCAGGTTGGGTGCCTTTACCAAGTGTGCCTCCCCAGGGGTGGCCAGTGAGTATATAACTTTGTCACTATGCATCACTGCCTTAAGGACTGGCCATTGGCAGGGACATTTGATCATGAACCACAGTCAGCTTTTAATTACTCCCTGTGGATACTCCCTATAATATGCAGGGGACTCAGAAGAAGGAAATGGAACCCTATAACTGGGAGGGGCTAAAATAAAAATCTCAAGGACCCCTGAGCTCTGTGACAAATGTCACTTCGGTACTGTTTTATTTTACAAATGAAAAACAAGAGTTCAGAGAGGATTTTAGGATTTGCTTGAGTCATAGAATATAGTAAAAACCAAGCCAAACCTAGGATCCAATTTGCCTGGGTCCATGGTCCTCAAGGCTTCTTTGCTGAACATAAGTCATATGCACATAACTGTTATAACTGGTAGAACTCATCCTAAAACATTTTTTAATAAACAAGGAAATAATCTACAAAGGTCAAGGTAAGAAATCCCAAAGTCTAACTGACTTATTTGTGGACAGACTCTCTGGAAACATTTGACCCTGCCTCACATGAAACCCAGGGTGAATTCTCTTTTGTTCCTTGGATCTTGTGGTCTTTCATCTTGGACTCTGCCCACAGATTTAATAAGCCTCACCTAACAATTATCTCTGTGAGGTGACACCTACCATTTGTAAATTGTAAATGAGGACCCGCAGTTTTACTATTAAAAGCCTGGGTACCATGCTCAAACAGGGAGAGACATCACTTTTGTATTTGCGATGTCTGTTCCTTTCCTGCTTTTTCTGGTTGAAGCGTTTTCTCTAATTTCTCCTCCAGGTTGCCTCACTCCTGGTCTTTGAAAAAACACGTTCTTTTTTTTTTATCCTTTGTCGTTAATTTTCCATTTGGGATTTCCAACTGCTCTCTCCTTTACTAATTATGAATAAAATGATATTCATGCAGAGACCTTCTCATTGCAAAAAAAAAAGCAGAGAAGAGCGGTGCAGAGTCAGAGGTTAAAGTAGCTCCTTTTCCTGGCTCTGGTAGATGGACAGCAGTGCAGGGCAGTGACTTTCGTCATTGTAGTTGATGCCACAGATCTTTGCCACTTGAAGGGCATATTCTTGATGCTTTTTTTAAAGCACTCCTAGCAGAGTTATCTTGAGCTTCCTATGTTCCTTTCCTCCAAAATCTTCATATAACCAAGGACACACTGTTGTAGGGTATCAAAGTCCACAGAGCATGGTCATGCAGAAGAGCATGGTCATGGACACCAACTAGTCCAGAAAAAGAATAAAACTATGACTTTGGGAGGCAAAGAAGTTTGACAGTCATGATGAAACCTATTCCCATTCCCATTCTTTTCAGATTTATAAACAGAAAGTCAAAAATATGTTCAAAAGAGTTGAGGCAGTCTTCCAACCCATATGTTTCTGATCCAGAGCCTGTGTTCCATCCTTCACAGCATCTTGCACCTTAACCTAAGAAATAGAGCCAGACATCATCAAGTTAGGCATTTCCTTAAAAATAAGAAGGGGATATGAAATGGTGGAGTATCTGCATTGACCTACAACCTAGTCGGCTCTTTACAGGAGTTTTCTGTGTTGATCAGTCAGAACTCCCTGAAGATATGAGCTGACTCTGCTTTTTCTTTAGGTCCTTCAGGTGTCTGCCGAGACTACCCTTCAAGGTTTAAAGAAAATTGGCTCAAGACCAGCATTGCGTATCTTGTGAGAAGTCAAGAGTCTTCTCTGAGACAAATTACCATCTCTCCTTTATCCTTCTTCTCCTTTGCCCTCCCTCTCTGTGGCTGGACTACTCACTCCTTTTTGTTTCAGCTTTACCCAGACAGGGACTCAATCTCCTTTCCTTAATTGTACTCCAAACCTATAATATGATGGTTTGTGTGTTGACATCCTGAGGGGGGCGGGGGTGATGAATATTTACATTCAGAGAGAGGGAGAGAATTAAAGAGGGACATTAGAGCTCTCAGTCCTCGGGTGCCCTTCAAGGGCCCCCCCTGACTGCCATCTTCCTCCCCGCTGCCCTCCCAGTGTATTGCCAGATTCCCTCTCTCCCTCATGTATGCTCTTTCCCAAATTCTTGTTTATTTCTTATGCAAAATATTTACATAAGAGCTTTATTCTTCATAATACCATTGCCTTCCTAATCATTCCCCCTGGGTTTCATCTTCCACATCTGAAGTGTTCTATAAGGGCTCTTGTCTAAATTGAGATTGCTCTTTCCCTAAGAGAATCTCTGCTGCCAGATATTCAAAGAGTGTTTTTTTATTCACCCTGCTACATTTGTTTGGACATCCCAAATATAGCACCAAATGTGAGCAAAGTGTTCAGCAAGAGAATTTGAAGTCACTTTGCATTTGAAGAGAACAAAGTAAAGAAAAACAGAATCACAACCCATTACTCCCAACATTCTTAAATGCAGGCTTTGTGTATGTCAGTTAAAAAAACGAAGTAAAAGTTTCTCTCCCCACCTTCTCCCCGTCTCCCCGTGGGTGTCAAGCTAACAATCACTTTAGAGAGGGAGAAAAAGGCAGGACAAATGGCATTCACACCTCTTAATTGGTGTCATTCCACCCTTGTTTCCAGAGCAACAGCAGTTGAGAACCAGCCTCCAGCCTGGCACTGTCCTCTCAGGGCCATACCAGATGAGAAAGCAGCAGACACTGAATGGCTTCTTAGAAAGCATTGTTCTTCCATGAAAATGGACTTCTCACTGCCCCCCATGCCCCCAATTCTTTGGATCCATCATGCAGATTGAGCGGCTTCACTGAGGAATTTGGCATCTCATCGTGCACGTCACACATTCATTGGGCAGACGCAATAACCATCTATCCTGCTTCAGTTTGCCTGATAAATTAATAGGCATCTAATCTGTATATGAGCCAGCTGTAACCTCAGAAATGAGTGACTGGATAGACCATTTGGCTGCAGCTCTCTGGCCAAAGGTCAGCATTAAAAGCATATGTTTCAGGGAATATCTCACTGGCTTGAGGAATGGGGAGAAATCCAAGATTCTTCAGTGCATCACACACATTTCCCCAGGTGGTTTGGTAAAGTGATTAAGGACCAGGATCTAGAATCAGACCATGGCTAAGCATCCTGTCTTTGCCATTCAAAGCCTAAGTGATGCTGGACCACTTATCTAGAAGTTGCAAGCTTCATTTTCTCAACTGCAATCACAGTAGAATTACAGCAGCTGCGATACCTCATAGCGTTGTTGCGAATACACGTACTACATGCAGGACAGTGTCTGCCACACAGTGCCGATAAATATGAGTGATTAGCATCATATGGACAAGCAGATTTCTACTAGTCTGTGGACAGAAGATCTGACCTCCATATACTTGGGTTTCTAAGTGAACTAATGTGATACTGGGGTTGTGCAGCCAACCAGGAGCACTCAGACCCACAAGATAAATGTCCATCTTCCTGGAGTAACAATTTGACTCCTAGGAAGGAATTTAAAGGGATAAACTCACCTATCTGTAGCAACATGGATAGATGTAGAAACCATCATTTTTGAGTGAAGAAGGCAAGCTGCAAATATGTACAGTGTAATCCTATTTATTTTAAAACACAAAAACATGGTAAATGTTCTTAGTGTATATAAATGATTGCAAGTTTGTAAAGATAAACCACAGATAAGTAGTGATTACATTTAGTGGATGAGAGGAGGGAGACAGGGGTTATTGGTTGTGGTCAAGGGGGGCTTCAGCCTATAGGGTTCTAAATGGTTTCGAGGTGGGAGACTAGATTTGCAAATTACGTGTTTAATCAACATTTTTGTTTAAAACATTATTTCATTTTGCAACAAGACCAGATATATAATGGAATAGAAAATGAAATTTGCATAGATTTTCAAAATAAAACGTACCTCGGAGAAGTTTTCCAGTTGCAGGATGAACTACCTACTGGAGCCTCCCAGTATACACGTATTTGTCTTATTGTGCTATTAAAGGAATTTTGAAAGAAAAGCTTGAGAAAAGATTGAACGAGATCCTACTCCTTTTTCCTCAAACTTGGTTGGTAACACAACATACACCCACTTACCCAGGCCAGAATGTCAGCTAGCCATTGTTTTCCATTCTCTTCATATTCAACTACTTCCCAAGGTCAGCTTCTTAAATCCCTCGAAAACTTGTCTATTTCTCTTAATTCTCATTTATCTAGGGTATCCTCATCTCTTGCCTGAATTACGGCAAAAGCCTCCATACTGGCTCCCTTGCCTTCATTCTCATGATCCCTTCCAATCCACCAACAAAAAGGTGTCCTCATGATCTTTAAAATGCAAATTCCATCAGGTCATTGTGCTGCTTAGAATTCTTTGGTGGCTCTGCACCATCTATAATTCATTGAAGCACCTTAGTAGCAAAGGCAATTCATGACATGAAAGAGGGGCTCACTGACCACCAGGCTGTTCTTGTCTTCATTAGCATAGTTTCAACTTGCAGGCAGACGTCCAGAGGAAGCTGATTTGGTAGATCCCCTTGCACTTACATAGGGCCAGGTGACAGGTTCTGACCATTGGAAAGTGAGCTAAAGTGATGGATTCTTCTATGGTCCACAGCCTCCTTGCTTTCTTTCCTCTTCCCCCAACTGGATGAATACCACAGGGCTCTGGGGAAGGAAGGGGCCTGGGTACCTGAATCACCACGTGGAGGCCCACTACCTGCTGATCAAGAACACTTATCAAATTGTTACATGTGTAAGAAATCAATTTCTATTACAGTTGAGCTATATGAAATAATAAGAAATATATTGGTCCCTTCCCCCAGTTCCTGGCACAGAGCTCCTAAAACCCTTATAATTTCCTATGCAACTAGAACACTAAGAGCCTCTCTTGTTCTAATATTTGGTCTTTGGCCCGTCCTTGACACAGGGCTTCTAAATCCCTTGTAATTTCCTAAGTGACAAGAGCACTGGGAGCATCTTTTGCTCTATTGAGGTGACTCTGGGTGACTCTGGGTGGCTCCTGGTTGTGAGGGGGCTGGTCATCAGAAAGATTAAGCCATGATGATAAGATTAGAATCTTCACTCCCCCACTACTCCAGAGAGGGGAGAGAGAAGGAAATGAACTTAATAACTGATCATGCCTATGTGAGGAAACTGCCATAAACTCACAGCAGTACAGCGTTCAAAGAACATCCAGGCTGGTGAACACATCCACACCAGGAGGGCAATGCATCCCAACTCCATGGGGAGAGAAGCTTCTGCCCTCAGGACCTTGTCCGAGCTATCTCTTCATCTGGCTGCTCCTCTGTATCCTTTATCTTATCTTTTAATAAACTGTAAGCATAAGTAAGTATTTCCCTGAGTTCTGTGAGCCACTGTAATAAATTAATTGAACCTCAGTAGGGGTCATGGGAACCTCTGATTTGTAGCCAAATTGGACAGAAGTTGATGAAGGTACCAGTTTAATAAGACCCATCCTGTCTGCTTAATCTCCACTCACCACCTTCCTTCTTATCTCACCTACCCCTACTGGATTCCCAAAGAGTGGCTGCAGAGGAAAAAGGTGAAGTACAGGGCGGAGAAGTATAGGTGGAGCTATCACACCTCACTTCCTCACTCACAGACCTGCCACCTGAAGCCACCAACGCTGGGGTGGGGGGAGGAGAGTCTCCATTACAGTCAGTTCAGAGTTTTGAATAGTATCTTTGGGCACTGTAATCACTCAAACAACCTATTTTTACTTGTCTACTAGTTAAAGTGAACAGAAAATTCTTAGACTTGTCAGAGTTTTCCCTTGGAAAAGAAAATGATCTCCCCTGAATAAATTTTAAAAAGATGGTGGAAAATAAAAATAAATGTGTGCTTTGATTTGTGAACTTGAGTTTCAGAAGTTCTGCATGTATGGAGGTTCCTTAAAAAGTGAAAAATAGAACTACCCTATGACCCAGGAATCCCACTACTGGGCATACACCCTGAGAAAACCATAATTCAAAGAGTCATGTACCACAATGTTCATTGCAGTTCTATTTACAATAGCCAAGACATGGAAGCAACCTAAGTGTCCACTGACAGATGAATGGATAAAGAAGATGTGACACATATATACAATGGAATATTACTCAGCCATAAAAAGAAACAAAATTGAGTTATTTGTAGTGAGGTGGATGGACCTAGAGTCTGTCACACAGAGTGAAGTAAGTCAGAAAGAGAAAAACAAATACCGTATGCTAACACATATATACGGAATCTAAAAAAAAAAAATGGTTCTGAAGAACCTAGAGGCAGGACAGGAATAAAGACGCAGATGTAGAGAATGGACTTGAGGACATGGGAGTGGGGGGAAGCTGGGACAAGGTGAGAGAGTAACATTGATATATATATACACACTACCACATGTAAAATAGCTAGCTAGTGGGAAGCAGCTGCATAGCACAGGGAGATCAGCTCGGTGCTTTGTGGCCACCTAGAGGGTGGGTGGGAGACACGAGAAGGAGAAGATATGGAGATATATGTATACGTATAGCTGATTCACTTTGTTATACAGCAGAGACTAACACAACATTGTAAAGCAATTATATTCCAATAAAGATGTAAAAAAAAAAGTTCTGCATATTCCAAACAAGGTCCTACTGTATAGCACAGAGAACTATATTCAATATCCTATGATAAACCATAATAGAAAAGAATATAACAAAGAATATATGTATATATGTATAACTGAGTCACTTTGCTGTACAGCAGAAATAAACACAACAGTGTAAATCAACTATACTTTGATTTAAAAATAATAATAATAAAAAGAAGTTCTGCATATTCCATAAACCTGTTCCATCACCGTCAGCACCACTAGAATAATCATAATTCAGAGTCAGGGGTAGACTGTGGAAAAATAGGTTTTCCAGAAAATAGGAGCATAACGGTGAAAATATTATCCAGGACTACCTAGACCTGACTATACTTTCTGGATGAAGAGCTAGTCTTTATAGTACTGAGGATGAGTCAGAAGCCCAACATTTTTGAACATCCTCGTAAATGAGGATGTCTAAAATTTTAGCGTAGGGCAATGGCTCTCAAACTGTGACCTTTAAACCAAACCATTGTCAGCATCACCTAGGAACTGATTAGAAACACAAATTCTTAGGCCCCATCCCAGGCTCACTGAATGAAATTCATGGAGTGGGCCCGGCAGTCTGCGTTTAACAAGCCTTCCCGATGATGCCGACACAGCGAACGCATGAGAACCACAGGTGGAGGATATTTCAGAATATTGAACTATCTGAAGTCCTCATAACAAAAGGCAGTGATTGAACAAAATTTCAGGTTAAAAAAAAAAGATTCAGGTAGCAGGGAGGACAGTACCTGAAGTAGGAGAAGGTTGTACCAAAATACAGATGGGGGCATCTAGACACAGCTGATCAGAAGAGACCTGCAGCAGCTGGAGAC
The DNA here is from genome assembly GCF_949752795.1 of Hyperoodon ampullatus. Taxonomy (NCBI): domain Eukaryota; kingdom Metazoa; phylum Chordata; class Mammalia; order Artiodactyla; family Ziphiidae; genus Hyperoodon; species Hyperoodon ampullatus. The sequence continues at coordinate 20,964,696 of NC_136918.1, read as the reverse complement.
CATTCAGGAAATTATGCCAGCCATTTGACAAATGTTTTCTAAGCCAATAAGCAGTCAGGTGGGAATAAAACTGAGTACAAAAATGTATTTATTCATACAAGTCACATAAATATCATGACCATGACTGTTATGCATGTGCAGCTGATTTTAAAAATTAGTTAGATTCTTCACTGGACACTTGAGAATCCAGGTAAAGAGTTTTCTATATATGAGCCATACAACTGCACTATTTATTAAATGAGCTGGAAGCTTGTGGTTTGTTACATGTGTAAGTAGCTGAATTGTGTCCTTCTGTCTCCCACCCCCTACTCACACAACACACATCTATTTATTAAAACCTGCAGCAGAAGAGGGAGAGGTGGAGGAGGGAAGAATTGGGAGATTGAGATTAGCAGATGCAAACTACTATATTTATGATGGATAAACAGCAAGGTCCTACTGTATAGCACAGGGAACTATATTCAACATCCCGTGATAAACCATAATGGAAAGGAATATGAAAAAGAATGCATATATGTATACCTGAGTCACTTTGCTGTACAGCAGAAATTAACACAATATTGTAAATTAACTATACTTCAATAAAATAAAAATTTTTAAAAACCTGCACCAGTATATAAGCAAGTGCAAAGCTACAGCTAGGATCAACCTGATGGGGATGAAACAAGTCAAGAGTCTCAGGTTCCTCAAAGAACAAGACGCCCAGTAGCATTCATTTATTCAACTTGCATTTATCGGGCACCTAACTACTTGCACCAGCATCATTACAACATTACTATAGCTCATATGTAATATACCTCTTTACAAGTCAGGCATATCATGCTTCTAGGGATTTTCTCATTTAACCCTCATGATAATTCATCATGGAGATACCATTATCATTCCCATTTCAGAGGGGTAACTGACACTAATTAACACCCACAGTCACCTAGCTGGGAAGTGGTAGGCAGTGTATTGTCTGATCTCTTCAGCACTACACTATAGTGTTCCCTACAACACTGAGTGCTTTATATATTAGTCTGTAATAACATATAGTCTCTGCTTTTTGTACATAGATTGTCCATTTTCTGCCTAAAATGTATCAAGCTCTGGATATGCCATTTACTACTTGTAGGAACTGGGGCAAGGGACCTAATCTCACTGAGCCAAAGGATTCTCTTCTAGCTTGTAAGGCTGTTATAAAGATGATATGATGTATGTACAGCACTTGGCACATAGAAGGTTAATAACATTCTTAGGAACACTTTGAAGAACAAGGGTCCACCTCCACCACGAAAGCCAGCTCCCTGCTGGCTTTCCCCAAACTGTAAACATTAAAACAGTGAATTATGTATTGGAGAAATAACAAGTAATTACAAATAAGACTACTTGATAAGAGACAGTTCTCTGTTGATTCATCTTACTATAGTCAGGGAGATGTTCCCAGATATGCAAATACTGGTGATTTTCAAATAAAAATGTCTCTTCTGTTTCTAATTGCCCTCCTGGGAAATTTCCTTTGAAAAATTCATTAGATACAACACACGAATCAGTCCTGATTCAATCAAGGCAGACCTGTAAAGTCTAAGTCAGGGGAGGGTCATCCTCTATATCTCCTCTATATCACTATTAAACTGATCGACTTAACGGTGTCTCCTGTGAAAAATGTGGCATTGTATATACAACTGAAAGAATCTAAGTCTATCAACACCCCCCCGAATCACACGAAGGTGCATGCCAGGGCCAGAGGGCCACAAGCTTCTATGGCCCAGCTCAGGAATTCAACCAGGCCCTATAACGAGGGCTTGTTTACACTACCTTATTTAATCCTCATGACAGTGAGCTTGGCATCATTCTCGACACATTCTAGATGAGAAAATTAAAGCACAGACCACAACTTGCTCGTGTGGTACATCGGAAGAACTGGCATTCCAACCCAGGCCAGTCTTAGCATAAAAGTCCAAACTATTGCCTGTAAATGACACTGACTCCCTAGTATAAGGACACATGTGGGTTTTGCACCATTTGAAAAATAGACAACCTTCTGTTCTTTACCATTAGTGTAAATGATTAGGTAAATGACTAGTATCACCTAGTTTAAGTTTCCTCTGTAGAAGGTAATACATCCTTGTCATGAGAAATGGGTTTCCTGACTGGGCAGTGGACACTTCAAATGTATGGGATTAGATTAGTGCTTTCCAGTTCTCATGCACTTGTGTGCCACCTTCATGACTTTTGCTATTTCCAAGTGTTATTTGTAAGGGACCACCATTATTACCTACCACAGATAGAAGGAAATCATAGAAATAAATACAAAGAAAATTACACCCTAGCTACATCATATTTCCTCTCTTTTTGTGAAAATAGATTTAAAACATTAGAAAAGTGGCAAACACTTACTAGCATCAACCTGAAACTTTCTGCTTAACATAATCAGAACAATACTATAGTATTGAAAAGTAAACACCATTCAGTAGGTGATTTAGTATCATTTAGTGCCTTGCCCAACTCATTTCATACGTCACCGAAAAGCATTCGTTGTGGCCCCAATAGTAACTACCACACTTTAGGAAATAATGAACCTAAAATATTTTCAGAGCTCTTTCTGATCCTTTGACTTTATGGAAAATTTTCCTATTTATGCCTCTGGCAATCCACCTACTACCTAAATTAATGTACATTCAAGCAGTGCTCAGCCATGCATATGTGTGTGTCATAAATACTGGTAATGGATAAGTAATACAATCCTCACACTGACACTCAAAGGTACACTGACAATCAGAACACAAGAAGGCAAATTATCCAATTCACCTGGAACTTTAACAGTTCCTTGAAGCTGAATCTATACTCAGTGACTGGAAACAAAGGCTGGAAAAAAAATCTGCCTGTCAAAACAACACAGCTCACATGAGCTCAGAACAGTGTGAGGAAATTGTGCTGGCTATTCTCCATGAGCAAAGAGCACTATCAAGTCACATCTGGAGTTTATCTGTAATGAAGAATTGACTTCCAAACGTTCCTTTCTGGCTCCCATGAATATTTTATTTTTATACAAGAGATAAGATAGACAATTCTTAGGAAGAAGGAAGAAGCTATGCAGAAAAAGAATTCACCTATCTGCTTGCTCCCTGCTGGCTTTCCCCAAACTGTAAACATTAAAACAGTGAATAATGTATTGGGGAAATAACAAGTAATTACAAATAAGACTACTTGATAAGAGACAGTTCTCTGTTGATTCCTCTTACTATAGTCAGGGAGATGTTCCCAGATATGCAAAAATGTCTCTTCTGTTTCTAATTGCCCTCCTGCGAAATTTCCTTTGAAAAATTCATTAGATACAATTATCACCTCCATAAATTTTTCTGTCCCTTTCATAGACTTCAGAGTCAGTGGAGATCAAGTATAAATGATTTAGTAAAGCAAGTGACCAAATGTTATGCTTAGTTTTAAGCTATATCTGAGAACACCATGCCAAGTAACCTGAAGATGCTAATGGAAAAGTCAAGGAGAAAAATCTTGCAAGGGCATCCCTCATGTCTACTGTGATTATATCTTTATCATCCAAACAGGGATGGAGTTATGAAATGAAGAAAGAATGTATCAGTTAGATACTACTATGTTACAAACCACACCAAAATTCACTGGTTTAAAAGAACTATTATTTATTATTTCTCTTGAGTCTTTGCATTGGCTAGGGGTCAACTGATCTAAGCTGGGCTTCGCTGGGAGTAGCTCTGTCCTATGCGTCTCTCCTCCACCTTCTGGGTCGAACTGGCTGGCCTGGACATATATCCTCATGTCCATGGGGGAAATTCTCTTCATGGTCTTTCTACATGGTCTTTCCTTAAGCATTTGTGCTTAAGGGTAGTCAGACTTCTTATACAGCTGTTCAAGGCTGCAATGCAAGTGTCCCCAAAGAGAGCTAGACAGCACCTATATTACCTTTTCTCATCTGGCCTTGGGAGTCACCCCCTATTACTTATTACTACATTCTGTTTGTTAAGGAACTCACGCTGTCCCACCAGTTTTAAGGGGAAAGACAGACTCCTGCCTCTTGATGGGGGTTTGGCAAGGTTCTAAAAGGGCATGTGGGAGAAGAAATATTTTTGTGCTTATTTTGGGAAAATACAATTTGCTAGAAAGGAATAATGTCATGGAGTATCTCATCATTTTGTTGGCTACGCTCTTCTTTCCCATTCCTGTCCTCTTACTGCATTCTTCACACATTCTCTCTGAGCTCAAAGTTTTTCTTCTTCTGCTATGCAGAAAGTACACTTCTCTCCCAAATCCTATTTCCTGTGCTAGTGAGAACAAAGGCACTCCATTCCCCAGGAATTTTAACTTCTACCTTATTTAGAAAGCAATTTGTGGGGGGGGGGACCTTCAAGATGGCGGAGGAGTAAGATGTGGAGATCAACTTCCTCCCCACAGATACATCAGAAATACATCTACACGTGGAACAACTCCTACAGAACACCTACTGAACGCTGGCAGAAGACCTCAGACCTCCCAAAAGGCAAGAAACTCCCCATGTACCTGGGTAGGACAAAAGAAAAGAGAAAAAACACAGACAAAAGAATAGGGACAGGACCTGCACCAGTGGGAGGGAGCCGTGAAGGAGGAAGCGTTTCCACACACTAGAAGCCCCTTCACTGATGGAGACGGAGGGTGGCAGAGGGGGGAAGCTTCAGAGTAGCGGAGGAGAGCGCAGCAACAGGGGTGCAGAGGGCAAAGCGGAGAGATTCCCGCACAGAGGATCGGTGCCGACCGGCACTCACCAGCCCGAGAGGCTTGTCTGCTCGGCCGCCGGGGCGGGCGGGGCTGGGAGCTGAGGCTCGGGCTTCGGTCAGAGCGCAGGGAGAGGAATAGGGTTGGCGGCGTGAACACAGCCTGAAGGGGTTAGTACACCACGGCTAGCCAGGAGGGAGTCTGGGAAAAAGTCTGGAGCTGCCGAAGAGGCAAGAGACAACTGTTTCGGAGTGCGTGAGGAGAGGAGATTCAGAGCGCCGCCTAAACGAGCTCCAGAGATGGGCGCGAGTCGCGGCCATCAGCGCAGACCCCAGAGACGGGCAGGAGACACTAAGGCTGCTGCTGCCACCACCAAGATGCCTGTGTGCGAGCACAGGTCACTATCCACACACCCCTTCCGGGGAGCCTGTGCAGCCCGCCAGTGCTGGGGTCCCGGGATCCAGGGACAACTTTCCCTGGAGAACGCACGGCTCGCCTCACGCTGGTGCAACGTCACGCTGGCCTCTGCCGCCGCAGACTCGCCCCGCCTCCGTGCCCCTCCCTCCCCCCGGCCTGAGTGAGCCAGAGCCCCCGAATCAGCGGCTCCTTTAACCCCGTCCTGTCTGAGCGAAAAACAGATGCCCTCCGGCGACCTACACGTAGAGGTGGGGCCAAATCCAAAGCTGAACACCGGGAGCTGTGTGAACAAAGAAGAGAAAGGGAAATCTCTCCCAGCAGCCTCAGGAGCAGCGGATTAAATCTCCACAATCAACTTGATGTACCCTGCATCTGTGGAATGCCTGAATAGACAGTGAACCATCCCAAAACTGAGACAGTGGAATTTGGGAGCAACTGTAGACTTGGGGTTTGCTGTATGTGACTGACTAGTTTATGATTTATATGTTTATTTTAGTTTAGTTTTCAGCACTTGTTATCATTGGTGGATTTGTTTACTGGTTTCGTGAATCTTTTTTTTTTCAATGATATGTTTTACTTTAAAAAATATTTTTATAAAAAATTTTATTTTAATAACTTTATTTTATTTTTCTTTCTTTCTTCTTTTTCTTACTTTTCTTCTGAGCTGTGTGGCTGACAGGGTCTTAGTGCTCCAGTTGGGTGTCAGGCCTGAGCCTCTGAGGTGGGAGAGTGGAGTTCAAGACATTGGTCCACCAGAGACTTCCTGGTCCCACGTACTATCAATCAGCGAGAGCTCTCCCAGAGATCTCTGTCTCAATGCTAAGACACAGTTCCACTCAACGACCAGCAAGCTACAGTGCTGGACACCCCATACCAAACAACTAGCAAGACAGGAACACAACCCAACACATTAGCAGAGAGGCTGCCTAAAATCACACTACGTTTACAGAAACCTCAAAACACACCACCGGATGTGGTCCTCCCACCAGAAGGACAATATCCAGCCTCATCCACCAGAACACAGGAACCAGTCCCCTCCACCAGGAAGCCTACACAACCCACTGAACCAACCTTACCCACTGGGGGCAGACACCAAAAGCAACACAAACTATGAACCTGCAGTCTGCAAAAAGGAGACACTAAACACAGTAAGTTAAGCAAAATGAGAAGACAGAGAAACACACAGCAGATGAAGGAGCAAGGTAAAAACCCATCAGACCAAACAAATAAAGAGGAAATAGACAGTCTACCTGAAAAAGAATTCAGAGTAATGATAGTAAAGATGATCCAAATTCTTGGAAATACAATAGACAAAATGCAAGAAACGTTTAACAAGGACCTAGAAGAACTAAAGAGCAAACAAACAATGATGAACAACACAATAAATGAAATTAAAAATTCTCTAGAAGGAATCAATAGCACAATAACTGAGGCAGAAGAAAAGATAAGTGACCTGGAAGATAAAAGAATGGAAATAATTACTGGAGACCAGATTAAAGAAAAAAGAATGAACAGAATTGAGGACAGTCTCGGAGAACTCTGGGACAACATTAAATGCACCAACATTTGAATTATAGGGGTCTCAGAAGAAGAGAAAAAGAAAGGGATGAGAAAATATTTGAAGAGATTATAGATGAAAACTTCCCTAATATAGGAAAGGAAATAGTCAATCAAGTCCAGGAAATGCAGAGAGTCCCATACAGGAAAAATCCAAGGAGAAACATGGCAAGACACATATTAATCAAACTATCAAAGTTTAAATACAAAGAAAAAACATTAAAAGCAGCAAGGGAAAAGCAACAAGTAACATACAAGAGAATCCCCATAAGGTTAAAAGCTGTTCTTTCAGCAGAAACTCTGCAAGCCAGAAGGGAGTGGCAGGAAGGACATATTTAAATTGATGAAAGGGAAAAACCTACAAGCAAGATGACTCTACCCAGCAAGGATCTCATTCAGATTTGATGAAGAATTTAAAACCTTTACAGACAAGCAAAAGCTAAGAGAATTCAGCACCACCAAACCAGCTTTACAACAAATGCTAAAGGAACTTCTCTAGGCAGGAAACACAAGAGAAGGAAAGAGACCTATAATAACAAACACAGAACCTTCTGTGACTGAATTAGGAAGAAATAGAAAATATAAAAAGACCAATCACAAGCACTGAAATTGAAACTGTGATTTGAAATCTTCCAAAAAACAAAAGCCCAGGACCAGATGCATTCACAGGTAAATTCTATCAAACATTTAGAGAAGAGCTAACACCTATGCTTCTCAAACTCTTCCAAAATATAGCAGAGGGAGGAACACTCTCAAACTAATTCTAGGAGGCCACCATCACCATGATACCAAAACCAGGCAAAGATGTCAAAAGAAAAGAAAATTACAGGCCAATATCACTGATGAACATAGGTGCAAAAATCCTCAACAAAATACTAGCAAACAGAATCCAACAGCACATTAAAGGAATCATACACCATGATCAAGTCGGGTTTATACCAGGGATGCAAGGATTCTTCAATATATGCAAATCAATCAATGTGATACACCATATTAACAAATTGAAGGATAAAAACCATATGATCACCTCAATAGATGAAGAAAAAGCTTTTGACAAAATTCAACAACCATTTATGGTAAAAACTCTCCAGAAAGTAGGCATAGAGGGAACTTACCTCAACATAATAAAGGCCACATATGACAAACCCACAGCCAACATCGTTCTCAGTGGTGAAAAACTGAAACCATTTCCTCTACAATCAGGAACAGGACAAGGTTGCCCACTCTCACCACAATTATTTAACATAGTTCTGGAAGTTTTAGCCAAAGCAATCAGAGATGAAAAAGAAATAAAAGGAATCCAAAGAAAAAATAAAACTGTCACTATTTGCAGATGACATGATACTATAGATAGAGAATCCTAAAGATGCTCTAGAAAACTACTAGAGCTAATCAATGTATTTGGTAAAGTAGCAGGATACAAAATTAATGCACTGAAATCTCCTGCATTCCTATACAATAATGATGAAAAATCTGAAAGAGAAATTAAGGAAACACTCCCATTTACCATAGCAACAAAAGAATAAAATACCTATGAATAAACCTACCTAAGCAGACAAAAGACATGTATGCAGAAAACTATAAGACACTTATGAAAGAAATTAAAGATGATACAAACAGATGGAGAGATATACCATGTTCTTGGATTGGAAGAATCAACATTGTGAAAATGACTATACTACCCAAAGCAATGTACAGATTCAATGCAATCCCTATCAAACTACCAATGGCATTTTTCACAGAACTAGAATAAAAAATTGCACAATTTGTATGGAAACACAGAAGACCCCAAATAGCCAAAGCAATCTTGAGAAGGAAAAATGGAGCTGGAGGAATCAGGCTCCTGGACTTCAGACTTTACTACAAAGCTACAGTAAACAAGACAGTATGGTACTGACACAAAAACAGAAATATAGATCGGTGGACAGGATAGAAAGCCCATAGATAAACCCACACACCTATGGTCACCTTATCTTTGATAAAGGAGGCAAGAACATACAATGGAGAAAAGACAGCCTCTTCAATAACTGGTGCTGGGAAAACTGGACAGCTACATATTAAAGAATGAAATTAGAACACTCCCTAACACCATACACAAAAATAAACTCAAAATGGATTAAAGACCTAAATGTAAGGCCAGACACTATAAAACGCTTAGAGGAAAACCTAGGCAGAACATTCTATGGCATAAGTCACAGCAAGATCCTTTTTGACCCACCTCCTATAGAAATGGAATGAAACTTAAAAGCTTTTGCACAGCAAAGGAAACCATAAACAAGATGAAAAGACAACCCTCAGAATGGGAGAAAATATTTGCAAATGAATCAACTGACAAAGGATTAATCTCCAAAATATACAAGCAGCTCATGCAGCTCAAAATCAAAAAAACAAAAACCCAATCCAAAAATGGGCAGAAGACCTAACTAGACATTTCTCCAAAGAAGTTATACAGGTTGCCAACAAACACATGAAAGGATGCCCAACATCACTAATCATTAGAGAAATGCAAATCAAAACTACAATGAGGTATCACCTCACACCAGTCAGAATGGCCATCATCAAAAAATCTACAAAAAATTAGTGCTGGAGAGGGTGTGGAGAAAAGGAAACCCTCTTGCATTGTTGGTGGGAATGTAAGTTGATACAACCACTATGGATAACAGTATGGAGATTCCTTAAAAAACTACAAATAGAACTACCATACGACCCAGCAATCCCAGTACTGGGCATATACCCTGAAAAAAACATAATTCAAAAAGAGTCAAGTACCACAATATTCATTGCAGCTCTATTTACAATAGCCAGGACATGGAAGCAACCTAAGTGTCCATTGACAGATGAATGGATAAAGAAGATGTGGCACATATATACAATGGAATACTACTCAGCCATAAAAAGAAATGAAATTGAGTTATTTGTAGTGATGTGGATGGACCTAGAGTCTGTCATGCAGAGTGAAGTAAGTCAGAAAGTGAAAAACAGATACCATATGCTAACACATATATATGGAATCTAAGAAAAAGAAAAATGGTTCTGAAGCACCTGGGGGCAGGACAGGAATAAAGACGCAGATGTAGAGAATGGACTTGAGGACACTGGGAGGGGGAAGTGTAAGCTGGGATGAAGTGAGATAGTGGCATGCACATATATACACTACCACATGTAAAATAGATAGCTAGTGGGAAGCAGCTGCATAGCACAGGGAGATCAGCTTGGTGCTTTGTGACCACCTAGAGGGGTGGGATAGGGAGGGTGGGAGGGAGACACAAAAGGGAGGGGATATGGGGATATATGTATACGTATGGCTGATTCACTTTGTTATACAGCACAAACTAACACAACATTGTAAAGCAATTATACTCCAGTAAAGATGTTAAAAAAAAAAAAAGGAAAAAGAAAGCAATTTTGTTCCCTTACTCAGATTTAGAAGTTAATGATACTTGGACTCATCCTCTATAGGACTGCAGAGAATGGTGTGAGAGAAAACAAGGAGTATATCAGAAGATAGGATATTCTTTGCGATGGCCATAGTCTTTGATAAAGAATTCTTCTCCATGAGATAGAGCCTGGAAGGACTAAAGGATAAGGGAGTCTCCCTTGTTCCAAGAAACAGGATACATCTTCTATAATGCAAGGGAGAAACATATGTGGACAAGACTCCTGAGGCTTGGACACCATCATCTAACGGTCTTTTTGAAGATGGAGGAATTCCAATGCTTCAGGATGGAGTAAGTGATTAGTCAATAAGATAAGAATGTCAGACACAGAAAAGGCCTCAGAAAGAGAAACAAAAATTCTGTAACTGTTGGAGCAACAGCAAAACCTTCCTGGAGAAATCCCCTGCTTCACACCTCCATTTCTTCTCCTGTGTGTATCCATTTTGCATGTGGGAAAAGATTATTATAATAGTGTCTCTGAAGGTGCCTACTGCATAAAATTGTTCTGATGCAATAGTGTCCTTCACATCGCATTCTAGAAAAATTAGTTTTCCTTGAGAGATGTATTTGTGTCAGTTTAGATTATATTCTGTAGCATGTAAGCACAAATTTAATTAATAATGACAAAAATTGAGGGTTTTTTCTTATGTAAAAGGAAGTCCAATGATTGCCAAAACAGTCACTCTAATAGTTTTATGATTTCATCAAGGATTCAGTTTTCTTCTATTTTTTCCACTCCACTAAATTTACTGTGTGGCTTTTATCCATGTGGTTTCAAGATGGCTGCTGCTGCTTCAGGCATCACATCCACATTCAAGGTTAGAAAAAAGAAGAGGCATCAAAAGCCTTCTCCTTATGGGGCTTTGTCTTTGTATGACAAAAAAAGAAATGCTTCTCAGTGACTTCTGCCTACATCATATTAAGATTTGTCACAAGGCCACAACAAATCAAAATGATATTTTAATTTTCTAGTAAAGCTAGACAAAGATATAGGATGGAATGACATTTGGTTACAAAAGTACAGTGTCTGCCACAGTAGCAGACCAGGAGTCAAGAGTGGTGGCTTCTATCTAATCCTCTATCCTAACAAATATCTAATCATGAAGAAGCCTTTTAACCTCCACAACCCCAGTTTTCCCATTAAAAAAAATGGAATAATGAAATAGAAGGTCTCTAATACTCTATGATCGTCTACACCCAGGATAACTTTAAGGCAGGATGGTTGGGGCAGACATTGTTGGTCACCTGCCGAACAGCTATTTCCTACTTGTCTTCTTTATTGGCAGAAACTAGCTCCCACTACAAACCTGGTGAGGTTTTCTAAGCCTCTTTTCCAGCTAGAGCATGATCATGTGACCAAAAATTGGCCAAGGACACCCAAGGAAAAGTGTATGCCATGGCATCTGGGAAAGATTTTCCACCAGACTCTAAGATGAATGTGTAAGGAGAAGTCTTCTGGCTCCCTCTTCCATCTTTATTCCCATCCAATTACTCCTGTCTTTGGACTCAGCTGTTAGAGTTGTAGCAGCCATTTTGTACCAATGAGGAAACAAATTAAACACACTGAAAATGATGGAATGGAAGGCTGATAAAGAATTTTAGCCATTGATGAAATCAGTTGTGGGACCACCTTTTTCTGACTTCATTTTATGGGAAACAATAAGGACCCGGTTTTGCTTTGTTTTGTTTTGTTTTCTTTTCTTTTTCCAGGGTATAGAGTCCCTTTATTCATTTTTAAAAAAAATTTTATTGGAGTATAGTTGATTTACAATGTTGCATTAATTTCAGGTGTACAGAAAAGTGAATCAGTTATACATATACATATATCCGCTCTTTTTTTTTTTTAAGTTTCTTTTCCCATATAGGCTCTAACAGAGTATTGAGTAGAGTTCCCTGTGCTATACAGTAGGTCCTTATTAGTTATCTCTTTTATATATAGTACTGTGTATATGTCATTCCCAATCTCCCAATTGAACCCTGCCCTCCACATCCCCTGCTGACAATAAGTTTTCTACATCTGGAACTTTACTTATGTTTTGTAAATAAGTTCATTTGTACCCCCCCTTTTTTTAGATTCCACTTATAAGCGATATCATATGATATTTGTCTTTCTGTGTCTGACTTAACTTCACTCAGTATGACAATCTCTAGGCCCATCCATGTTGCTGCAACTGGCATTATTTTGTTCTTTTTTATGACTGAGTAATATTCCATTGCATATATGTACCACATCTTCTTTATCCATTCCTCTGTTGATGGACACTTAGGTTGCTTCCATTTCCTGACTATTGTAAATAGTGCTGCAGTGAATACTGGGGTGCATGTATCTTTCTGAATTATGGTTTTCTCCAGATATATGCCCAGGAGTGGGATTGCTGGGTCATATGGTAGTTCTATTTTTAGGTTTTTAAGGAACCTCCATACTGTTCTCCATAGTGGCTGTACCAATTTACATTCCCACCAATAGCATAGGAGGGTCCCCTTTTCTCCATACCCTCTCCAGCATTTATAGTTTGTAGGTTTTTTGATGATGGCCACTCTGACCAGTGTGAGGTGATACCTCATTGTAGTTTTGATATGCGTTTCTCTAATAATTAGTGATGTTGAACATCTTTTCATGTGCTTTTTGGCCGTCTGTATGTCTTCTTTGGTGAAATGTCTATTTAGATCTTCTGCCCATTTTTTTATTGGGCTATTTATTTATTTATTTTTGATATTGACCTGCATGAGCTGCTTTGTATATTTTGGAGATTAACCCCTTGTCAGTTGCTTCATTTGCAAATATTTTCTGCCAATCTGAGGGTCATCCTTTTGTTTTGTTTATGGTTTCCTTTGCTGTGCAAAAGCTTTTAAGCTTAATTAGATTCCATTTGCTTATTTCTGTTTTTATTTTCATCACTCTAGGAAGTGGACCTGGTTTATTTATGTTATTTTTGTTTGATGTTCTTACTTGCAGCCCGAAAGATCCTATACAAAACAGTGATCTAATAGAAACAATTGTACATTCTAAACTAGCACACATCTGTCTTACATTTTATGTGCATATGAATCCCCAGGGTAGCTTGTTAAAATGCAGATTTCTGATGCAGTAGTACTGGGATGGGGCCTAAAATTCTGCATCTCTATCAGGTAGGTGGTGTTGGTGCTCCTGCTCTGCAGATGATCTGCACTACAGTTTGGACAGCAAGGTGATAACCCATGTGTGGCTATTTTACAACATTGATCAAGCCACAGCACTTCCTTGGGCCTCAGTTTTCTCACAAGATCCTACTTCTTATGATTCTAAGTACTATCAGAAGAAAATACAGTAATTTATTCCAGAAATGGAGATACACATGAAAAGCAAACCGAGGAAGCATAAATGCTGAGATTTATTTTAATCCCTGTACTGAATGGTCATTCATCTCATTACTTGATACAAATTGCATCCGGGATGAGGTTCACAGGCCAGTGCTCATTTCCATGACTGTCCAATAACCGCCCCCCCACCACCACACTCAGAAATATCCTGGGAACAGAATGTTAACTGAGCTGCATTTGCAGCTGCTCCTTGGAGCCTCATTACGTATAATGTGTGTGCTCATCAGAAATTCAATTAATAAAGATTTGAAAAGATTTAGGAGCAATCCATCCTCTTCTCCACGCCTCTTTCAATGGGAATGAAGAATGACTGTGGTTATTTTAATAACAAAAAAGCCATCTGCCTGCAAAGGTGACTGCTCCTTTGTTCCCTCTGCCCCAGGTGCTCCTGGCAGCCCACAAACATCTTGGTCCAATACTGAAATCTGGCTGCTTTCATATCTGAGTGTTCTCTCTCTGCCTCCTACCATCAGTGCACTTCACTTATGCAACTGGTGGAAAATAACCTGCTCTACCCTGGTACACTTCAAACCAAAGTCTTGGACGTCCATTTACTATACCCTGAAATATGTCAGGTGTCAGGAAGGGATCGAGCACAAGAGCTCTATGGTACCATGAGTGGAGAAATGAGAGATTTTTTTTTCTTTTGTGTGTGTATATATATATATATATATATATATATTTTTGTGTGTGTGTGTGTGTGTGTGTGCCGTACATGGGCCTCTCACTGTTGTGGCCTCTCCCTTTGCGGAGCACAGGCCCCGGACGTGCAGGCTCAGTGGCCATGGCTCATGGGCCCTGCCGCTCCACGGCATGTGGGATCTTCCCGGACTGGGGCACGAACCCGTGTCCCCTGCATCGTCAGGTGGACTCTCAACCACTGCGCCACCAGGGAAGCCCTCTTTTGTATATTTTTAAATAAACTTTATTTCTTGGAACTGTTTTTTTCTCTTTAGTTCTCATTGTGTTATTTTTTCAGGTTTATTGAGACATAATTGGCCAATAAAACTGTAACATATTTGAAACATACATCATAACTCTGTATTTATATATGTATAATATATAAGCATACATATAATATATATAATATGTATATATAATTTCATGAGAACATTTACATGTACTCTTAAAAATTTTAATTATACAACATAGCATAGCAACTCTATTAATCACATTACATGTTAGATCCTCAGACTTTATTCATCTTACAGCTAAAAAACAAAAAAATAGAAGTTGGTCTGAAAGAACTGGTTCAGATTCACAGAAAAACTAAGATAGCAGAGTGGTCTCATTTACCACACGTTGGTTTCCCCTGTTATTAGCATCTTACATTAGTATGACACTTTGTTGCAAATAATGAACAAATAGTGATGCATTATTATAAACTAAAGTTCATAGTTTATTTAAATTTCCTTGTTTTTGTTTTTGTTTAAACCTAATATCTTTTTTTGTTCCAGAATCCCACACTGCACTGATGTTATGTCCCTTTAGACTCCTCTTGGCTGTGACTACTTCTCAGACTTTGTTTAGATGATCTTGAGAGTTTTGAGGAGCAGCGGTCAGGTATTTTGTAGGATGCCAAACTATCAGAATTTGTCTGATGTTTTTATCATGATTACACTGGGGTTATGTTATTAAGAAGAAAGGCCAGAGAAATAAAGTGCCATTTTCATCCCATTCTATCAAGCAAACATACTCCAACTGATTCATAACCATTGATGTTGGCCTTGACCACCTGGCTGAGGTAGCATTCTTCAGGTTTTTTCACTGTAAAGTTACTCTTAGTCACTCTTTCCATGCTGCACATTTTGAAACAAAGTCACTATGGGAAGCCTATATCTAAGGGGTGAGGGTTTATGCTCCAGCTCTTTGAGGATATAGATCTGCATAAAATATTTGGAATTCTTCCATGTGGGAGACTTGTCAATTCTCCCCCATTTTCTAATCTATTCAATCACTTATTTATATCAATATGGACTCATGTATATTTACTTTATACTTTGAGTTAAAATCTAATATTGATTAATTGACTGATTGAGTGCTCAAATTGGTTTGGCCATTGGGAACTCTTTGAGTTGGCTCCTATTTCCCTGTGGCATATCCCCATCACTGTGTGTATGTGGTGGGGGGGGGGGAGGTCCTTTTTACTTAAAAAAAAAATTAGTGGAGTATAGTCAATTTAAAATGTTGTGTTACTTTCTACTGTACAGCAAAGTGAATCAGTTATACATACACATATATCCATTCTTTTTAAATTACTTTCTGATACAGGTCATTACAGAGTATTGAGCAGAGTTCCCTGTGCTATACAGTAGGTCCTTGTTGATTATCTATTTTATATATAGTCGTGTGTATATGTCAATCCCAATCTCCCAATTTATCCCCCCATCCCAGCTACATGTAAAAAATGAAATTAGAACACTCCCTAACATCATACACAAAAATAAACTGAAAATGTATTAAAGACCTAAATGTAAGGCTGGGTACCATAAAACTCTTTTTTTCTTTGTTTTCTTTCTTTCTTTCTTTTCTTTTTTGAGTACTTTCTTACTTTCTACAGGATGATCATGGCTCATCTTGTATATTTCCTCTTCCATTTATAGAATCTTGTATATTTCCTCTTCCATTTATAGAATTGGTCATTTTCCCAAGCAGCTCTGCTTTTTATTTTTAAAATTGGAGAATGGTATTACAAACCAAGATCTGGGTTCTAGGTGTGTTCATTGCTGTTGGAGTGTCATTTATTTTAGGCCCTCTCAGCTAACAGAGCAAAACAATACATGTTTATACTAACTCATATATATAGACACAAAACTATCACTATTTATATATGTAAACATCTGTATCTATATGACGCTAAACATGAGTTCATACTGGTGTCCCCAACTCTAAGCCATTGCTTTGTGTCTCATTCTGGCGTCCTCTCCTTGCTTATCGGGAACCTACCACTCCAACAGTGAGAAAACTTGGCTCCTGTGATCTGCTATCCATTTAATTAATTCTTCCATTCTAGTATACATTGCAGTATCAGAATTGTTAACCTGTACCCCCATGGGAAACAATTTTGTCAACTAGGCTACAGGTCATATGTGCAATTCCTTTTGCCTTTAGCTTTACAAACTCAACTCATTTCCACAGATGTTTAGTTCTGCACCTCTTCCCGCAACCCTTTTCAGTGAGATTGTTTCATCCATTTATAATACAGTTATATGCTCTTGTCACTGTCTATATTTCTCCTTGGGATCCTAAGACTCTATATTTATATCTTTTTATATTTAATGGTAATTTGGAGTTCGAAGTAAATACTTCAGCTCAATGTTCTGGAAAGAAACTCTTATTTACCCCACTTCTCAAACATCTCCACACAATGATTCCTCTGCTTCTCATTTCATATCATTGAATTAAATTACAAAATAATATACTGTAACAACTATTGGGGATCTTAGGGGTTTCTTCACCTGTTTAGCCAAGAAATAGCAGGCCAGATAAATTATATGTTTTGTCTAAAGACCAAGGTAGTTAGAGATAAAAGCAGGTATAGTACTCAACTCTCTTGGTTCCCAATCCAAAGCTACTTTTCTTATACTACCTAATATATAGGAAGAAGAGTAGTTTTTATACAATGTGTTAACTATCCTCCTTGTCATATAAGTGTATTGATGACTAGCTGAGCATAATGTGGTCACTTCCAGGGTAGCCTCTAAGTACCTCCCATTGGACATGGATTGGATTTTCTTTCCAAATCCTGTGAAAAAAGAAGGGGAAGAATAAGTGAGGATCCCTTTGGATCAATAAAACTCAGAAATACTTGGTTCTCATTGCTCAGAGCATCAGCTCTGACATTGCCTCTTCCCAGAGTCTTTCCTGACTCATCTCTCTCTGCCCCAAGGTTTCCTTTTCTCTGTGTTTCTATAGCATTTTTCACACTACCCTCTGTCATTAGACAGTGAACTCTTGAGGTCTAGAACCATGGCATTTATCTTAATTCCCTCCACAACTGACTTTGTATATGGCAAGTAAGATCTTTTCAATTAATATTTGTTTAAGTAATTAGTAAAAGATGAATGGATCTAGAAACACCATAAAAAAGTAAGAAACATGAGTAAGATAGGAAAAAGGAAAAGCCAATGCCAGCCATGTGAAGAACAGGAGAAGGAAGAAAAAGAATAGGGTTAAAGTTGACTTAAAAACAATAGTGCCCAGAGAGGAAAGGGGATTGAGGCTACCTAGGAAGGAGTCCACACCCTCCACAAATAACACAGATATGGGGCAGTCATGGATGTACAGTCCTTCCAGGATGTTAACCACCCATGATATTGGTAAAGGATCCTTCTGTGTCTCCAAGGTAGAGATTGGAAGAAATCTAAAAAAAGCTATTTAAAAAAAATAGCTATTTCACCTAACTTTCTTTCATTCAGTCCTCTACTTAAAACTGCCACAGCACTGTGAATGGAAGTCAGAAAATCACAGGACCCCGGTGTTGCATGAGACAGGGATTCTTGACAGCATCAAAGGCCATGAGAGGAAAAGCCTCATACTCTCATTTGAGGCACCTCTTGGCTAAGAGACAGAAACTTGATCTTTGGGTTCAAAGTCACAGAACCCCAAAGATCTGTCCAAAACAGTGACTAATGGCTTCACAGAGACATGAGGGGGGTGATGGATAGAAGTTAGACTAGGTTCGAATGAAAAAGCTAATAAAAGAACCACCATGTATTATTGATATTAGACAGAAAGATGGAAGAGGCTAGTAATTGAAATAGCTTCAGAAAGGCCAAAAAAAAAAAAAAGAAAGGAAGAAAGAAAAAGAAACAGTAATATAGAATGGCCAAGAATGTCTACAGAATCATATAGACATGAATGCAAATCTGGCCACCTGTGCTCACTAACTAGGTGAATTGGGACATGTTAATTGTACTTCCCTATCCTTACCCTCATTCCTTATAAAGTTAGGATAATGATACTCATCTGGTAAGTTGGTTATGAGGGTGAAATGAGAAAAAATAGGTAAAACAACACAAAATCTGAAAGATACAGAAAATCAACAACCACCAAAATTTATCAAGTACTTATTGTTTGATAAATATTATACTAGATGTATTATGTAGTTTTTATGGTTGGTATATTATTGACCTATCCGTAAATGTCAGAAGGTTCTAAATTTTCCTTCTTACAAGGTCCTCAAATCTGAATAGTTTTCTTCTACCTTGGAGAATTTGTATGAAGCAACCTAAAGGCAACAAAATGGTAAATGATCCTCCCCCAAGTATTCTGCATTGGCATAATCCATGAAACAGTGAGACATCTAGGTCAATGCTGGTTACAAAATAGACAGAAAGAAAGATGGTGGCATTTGAACAATAGCCCAATCTTCTTAAAAACAGCCTTCAATATCTAGTGCCTTTTATCAGGCCAGAGAGCTGGTTTTGTGAACTAGTTTCTTCTCAGACTCAGGCAGCTGCTGACTGACGTTAGAATAAGGGTTGCATTTCTCAGTAACTTGTAACAATTTCTCTCAATGAAGAGGAAAGCAAATTGCCACTTAAAAGAAAAGTTTTTTTTAATAAATTGCAGGAGCAGTAATTTCTATTGCCCTTTGGCTCCCAGAGACTCACGCTGTCTTTCCATGGTGATTATCATGATTACATGCTATTTAATTGTATATTTAGGTCTCTACAGAAATTGCAGACATGTTTCAGCTTTGCTAGAAGAGTTTTTAATAAAAATTCCTGTGAGAATAAGGAATATTCTTCCTTATTCTATATTAAACACAGTATCTTATATTCATCTTAAATGCATGATCACATCCTTGGTGTTTTCAATGGGAAATTTTGGATAGGCATCCAGTCCTTACTGTCACCATCTGGAAAGCCTTGTGGGATCATTTGGTCTAGGTCCTGACCTTTAGTACTAGGCTAGTCCAGTGAGGAAACAGTGGCCAGGCTATACCCTTCTCCCTCACTGGGTGGAAAGAATCTGAAGCTAATGACAGATTCCCAGTGGTTCACATTAACCTTGTCTGATACAACACAGTAAGACTTTCCTGGCCAAGCAAAGTGACAGATAATTCCTGACAAGTCTGGGAGCCAGGAGGGTCTGTTTCCAGGGCTTTGGTGACCCTACCGTTCCTTCAAAATGGAGATGTAAGTTGCTGAAACTGTTGCCGAAATTCAGCCTCTGTACACTGGTGCTGGATTAAATCTCAGAAACAGAGTTTTGGGTGAAGTAGAAAGAAATGGCTTAATTGCTTTGCCAGGAAAAGGGGGCCACAGTGGGCTAATGCCCTCAAGACTGTGTGCCCTGCCCTGGAGGGGGTAGTGAGGAGTCTTACGGTGTTCAAGGAGCAGGGCGTGGTCAGCCAGAGGGCATTCTCCTGATTGGTTGGTGGTGAGGTAATGGGGAGTCGGCATCATCAACCTTCTGGTTCCAACAGGTTTGGGGTCTATGTTCCTGTGGGCAGCAGACAGTTAACTTCCTCCACCTGGTGGGGTTTTCAGTATCTGCAAAACGGCTCAAAGGATGTGGCTCAGAATATTCTCTATAGTCCTGGAGGAAAAACTAAAGGTCCTTGACTCTGTTTAATGGCTAAAGTATCATTATTTGGACTTGCTTGACTGTTTTCCTTTCTGCAGTTTCTCAATTATCTGATTAAATTTATTCTTTGACTAAAGTTTTTCTACAGACAAAAGTCAGGAGAAGGACATGGGTGGGGGTCTATTCTGGGAAGGCCTCCTAGGGTCCTTCTTGGTTACAAAAGCAGGTGAGGAAAAGAGGAAGATGTCAGGTTCCTGGTTCTGTAAGCGTCTGTTTCTTCCTCTACTGACTGGGACTTTAATCCCAAAGCTCAGAGAATATTAGAGCTGAATGACAAGGGTTTACGGTATCTTTCATTGAGTAAATGGCAAGTTAGAGTAAAGAACTCATTTAAGAAAGGGATGACCAAACCCAGGAAAAGGGCTTATCCACTAAACACTACCTCAGGACCCATCGGTCCATGAGGTGGTATAGTTTGTCCTTGCAGATATCTTGCCAAAAGAGCTCACCCATCTTTCAAAATGACACAGCCTAGGTACTCATTTCATCCATGTCAGAAAAGTAATAACATCCCACATAAGGATCAAATAATTTTCCACAATGGAAAATACATTTCTCCAAACAGGAATTGTTTTACACCAACTTTCCTAAACTAAGTAAGTTTTATTTATGTTTTCACTCTTGAAGCTGGGAAATCCATATTGGTACCAAGAAGTTGGCTATAGAACAGAGACAATTTGATCTGGCTTTGGTCAAATCTACCTACAGGACTTTTTGCCTTAAAAGCCTCACATGACAAGTTAGACATACATCCACAAGGTAACATTTATTTGTTCAGTGCTAGGAAAGCCTGACCATTGCTAGGAGACCTGGGTCTAACCCTACCTCTGTCACTAACTGAATACGTGTGCTTCAAGTAGACATGATCTTCCTGGGATTCAGGTCCCTCATCTATGAAATAAAGCAGTTGCACTAGATCAGTATTTCTCAACACTGAACATATATGAATCACTTGCGAAGATTTTTTTAAATGCCATGCTCAGGCATTACCCTAGACTAATTAAATCAGACTCTCCAGGGCTGGAACTATGTGTTGAAAATTCCTCACGTGATTCTATTTCAGCCAGGGCTGAGACCTATGAGGCCACATTATTCCTGAGTTTATACTATATTGACATTTTGTCACTTTCAGGTTTTTACATCACCTCTGAACTTTCCGTCATCTCTGAACTTTCTCTCCTGTGGGAGAAGAATTCTAAGGTGACTCTCAATGGTATATGCCCTTTCATCAATCCCCTTTGTGTGCAGGTGGAAACTGTGTCTTGCTTCTGGCCAAGAGAATATGGCAAAGGTGATGAGATAATCTCTCTCGTGATTAGGTCACATTACATATAGCAGATGGGACCGTGAGATTCTCCTGTGGGCTCTGAAAAAGCAAACTGCCATGCTATGAGAGGGTCTCTGATATGACTGAATGTCTGACCCCCCAACCCCATAATTCATAAGCTGACATCCAATTCCCAGCGTGATAGAATTGGAGATGGGGTCTTTGTTAAAATGTTAATACTGTCATACATACATGTATGTATGTAATCTATAAATTGTAGCAATATTTTTTGGGCCTGGCTCCTAAAGTTAAGGAAACAAAAGCAAAAATAAATAAATGGGACTTAATTAAACTTTAAAATCTTTTGCACAGTGAAGAAAACCATTGACAAAATGAAAATACAACCTACTGAATGGGAGAAAATACTTGCAAATGATATTGTTAAAATGTCAATCCTACCAAAATCCATCTATAGATTCAATGAAATCCCTATCAAGATTCCACAGGTAATTTTTATAGAAAAAAAAACTCCTAAAATTTATATGGAACCACAAAAGACCCCCAAGTAACCTGACAAATCCTGAGAAATAAGAACAAACAGGAGGCATCACACTTCCTGATTTAAAGCTATACACTAAAGTTATAGTCATTAAAACAGTATGGTACTGGCATAAAAGCATACAAACAGACCAATGGAACATAACTGAGAGTCGAAAAATAAACCCAATCATACATGGTCAATTGAATTTTGATAAGAGAATTGAGAATACTCAGTGGAGAAAAGAGAGTCTCTTCAATAAGTGGTGTTGGGATAATTGGACATTTACTTGTAGAAGAATAAAGCTGGACCTCTATCTTATCCCACTCACAAAACTTAACTCAAAATGAGATAAAGACTTAATTGTAAGATCTGAAACCATGAAGCTCCTAGAAGGAAACATAGGAATAAAGCTCCTTCACATGGGTGTTGGTAATGATTTTTTGGATGTGACACCTAAACCACAAGCAACAAAATAAAAAGTAGACAAGTGAGACTACATCAAACTAAAAATCTTTTGCACAGCAAAAGAAATCATCAACAAAGTGAGAAGACAACCTACAAAATGGAAAAAAAAATTGCAAATCCCTTATATCTGATAAGAGGTTTAATGTCCAAAATATATAAAGAACTCATACAACTCAATAGAAACAAAAGCAAATAACCTAATTTAAAAATGAGCCAAGGACCTGTATAGACATTATTACAAAAATAGTACAAAAGGCCAAGAGGTAGTTGAAAATATACTCAACATCACTAGCTATTAGGTTAATGAAAATTGAAATCACAATGAGATGCCACTTCCTGCTTTTTTGAATGGCCAACATCAAAAAGACAAGAGCTAACAAATGCTAGTGGTGGATGTGGAAAAACAAGAACCCTTGTGCATTGTTGCTGGGATTGTAAATTGGTACAGCCACTATGGAAAACAGTACGGAGGATCCTCAAAAAACAAAAATAGAACTACCATAGGATCTAGCGTTCCACTTCTAGAAATATATCCAAAGGAAACAACACTAACTCAAAAAGATATCTGCACCCCCATGTTCGTAGTGCCATTATTTACAATAGCCAATACCCAAGCCACAGGGTAGATTGATGGATGAATGGATAAAAAAGGTGTGTGTGTGTGCACGCATGTATATATATACTGAAATATTATTCAGCAGTGAAAATTGAGGAAATCCTACCACTGTGACAACATAGCATAATGCTTTCAACGTCAATCCATCTGAAATAAGTCACACAGGGAAAGGCAAGTACTGCATGATATCACTTATATGTGGAATCTAAAAACAAACAAACTGAACTGAGAAAAAAAGAGATCACATTTTTCGTTACCAGAGGTGGAGGTGGGAGAAGGGAGAAATTGGAGGAAGGTAATAAAAAGGTAAAACCTTCCAGTTATAAGATAAATAAGTAAAAGGATGTAATGTACAACATTATGACTATAATTAGCACAGCTGTATAATATACAGGAAAATTGTTAAGAGAGTCATTTCCAACAGTTTTCATCACAAGCAGAATTTTTTTCCCTTTTTTCTTTTAACATCTTTATTGGAGTATAATGGTTTTACAATGGTGTGTTAGTTTCTGCTGTATAACAAAGTGAATCAGCTATACATATACATATATCCCCATGTCTCCTCCCTCTTGCGTCTCCCTCTCACCCTCCCTATCCCACCACTCTAGGTGGTCACAAAGCACCGAGCTGATCTCCCTGTGTTATGCAGCTGCTTCCCATTAGCTTTCTATTTTCATTTCATGGACATATATGTCCATGCCATTCTCTCACTTCGTTCCAACTTAACCTTCCCCATCCCTGTGTCCTCAAGTCCATTCTCTATGTCTGTGTCTTTATTCCTGTCCTGCCCTTAGGTTCTTCAGAACCACTTTTTTTTTGGATTCCACATATATGTGTCAGCATATGGTATTTAATTTTCTCTTTCTGATGTACTTCACTCTGTATGACAGTCTCTACGTCCATCCACCTCACTACAAATACCTCAATTTTGTTTCTATTTATGACTCAGTAATATTCCATTGTATATATGTACCACATCTTCTTTATCAGTTCATCTGTTGATGGACACTTAGGTTGCTTCCATGTCCTGGATATTGTAAATACAGCTGCAATGAACATTGTAGTACATGACTCTTTCTGGGTTTTTTTAACATCTTTATTGGAGTATAATTGCTTTACAATGGTGTGTTGGTTTCTGCTTTACAACAAAGAAAATCAGATATACATATACATATATCCCCATATCTCTTCCCTCTTGCATCTCCCTCCCTCCCACCCTCCCTATTCCACCCCTCTAGGTGGTCACAAAGCACCGAGCTGATCTTCCTGTGCTATGCGGCTGCATCCCACTAGCTATCTACTTTAGTTTGGTAGTGTATATATGTCCATGCCACTCTCACTTTGTCCCAGCTTACCCTTCCCCATCCCCGTATCCTCAAGGTCATTCTCTAGTAGTTCTGCATCTTTATTCCCATCTTGCCCCTAAGTTCTCCATGACCTTTTTTTTTTTTTTAGATTCCATATATATGTGTTAGCATATGGTATTTGTTTTCTCTTTCTGACTTACTTCACTCTGTATGACAGTCTCTAAGTCCATCCACCTCATTACAAACAACTCAGTTTCATTCCTTTTTATGGCTGAGTAATATTCCATTGTATATATGTGCCACATCTTCTTTATCCATTCATCTGTTGATGGACACTAGGTTGCTTCCATGTCCTGGCTATTGTAAATAGAGCTGCAATGAACATTTTGGTACATGACTCCTTTTGAATTATGGTTTTCTCAGGGTATATGCTGAGTAGTGGGATTCCTGGGTCGTATGATATTTCTATTTTTAGATTTTTAAGGGACCTCCATACTGTTCTCCATAGTGGCTGTATCAATTTACATTCCCACCAACAGTGCAGGAGGGTTCCCTTTTCTCCACACTCTCTCCAGCATTTACTGTTTGTAGATTTTTTGATGATGACCACTCTGACAGGTGTGAGGTGATACCTCATTGTAGTTTTGATTTGCATTTCTCTAATGATTAGTGATGTTGAGCATCCTTTCATGTGTTTCTTGGCAATCTGTATAACTTCTTTGGAGAAATGTCTAGTTAGGTCTTCCACCCATTTTTGGATTGGGTTGTTTGTTGTTTTAATATTGAGCTGCATGAACTGCTTGTATATTTTGGAGATTAATCCTTTGTCAGTTGCTTGGTTTGCAAATATTTTCTCTCATTCTGAGGGTTGTCTTTTTGTCTTGTTTATGGTTTCATTTGCTGTGCAAAAGCTTTTAAGTTTCATTAGGTCCCATTTGTTTATTTTTGATTTTATTTCCATTGCTTTAGGAGGTGGGTCAAACAGGATCTTGCTGTGATTTATGTCAGCATATGTTCTGCCTAGGTTTTCCTCTAAGAGTTTGATAGTGTCTGGCCTTACATTTAGGTCTTTTATCCATTTTGAGTTTATTTTTGTGTATGGTGTTAGGGAGTGTTCTAATTTCATGCTTTTCCATGTAGCTGTCCAGTTTTCCCAGCACCACTTACTGAAGAGGCTATCTATTTTCCATTGTATATTCTTGCCTCCTTTATCAAAAATAAGCTGACCGTAGGTGCATGGGTTTATCTCTGGGCTTTCTATCCTGTTCCATTGATCTGTATTTCTGTTTTTGTGCCAGTACCATACTGTGTTGATTACTGTAGCTTTTTGTAATGTCTGAAGTCCGGGATTCCTCCAGCTCCGTTTTTCTTTCTCAAGATTGCTTTGGCTATTCAGGGTCTTTTCTGTTTCCATACAAATTGTGAAATTATTTGTTCTACTTCTGTGAAAAACGCCATTGGTAGTTTGATAGGGATTGCATTGAATCTGTAGACTGCTTTGGGTAGTATAGTCATTTTCACAGTGTTGATTCTTCCAATCCAAGAACATGGTATATCTCTCCATCTGTTTGTATCATCTTTAATTTCTTTCATAAGTGTCTTATAGTTTTCTGCATACAGGTCTTTTGTCTTTTTGGTAGGTTTATTCCTAGGTATTTTTTTCTTTTCATTGCAATGGTAAATGGGAGTGTTTCCTTAATTTCTCTTTCAGATTTTCCATCATTATTGTATAGGAATACAAGAGATTTCTGTGCAGTAATTTTGTGTCCTGCTACTTTACCAAATTCATTGATTAGCTCTAGTAGTTTTCTAGAGCATCTTTAGAATTCTCTCTATATAGTATCATGTTATCTGCAAACAGTGACAGCTTTATTTCTCCTTTTCCGATTTGGATTCCTTTTATTTATTTTTCTTCTCTGATTACTGTTGCTAAAGCTTCCAAAACCATGTGGAATAATACTGGTGAGAGTGGACAACCTTGTCTTGTTCCTGATCTTAGAGTAAATGGTTTCAGTTTTTTAACATTGAAAATGATGTTGGCTGTGGGTTTGTCATATATGGCCTTTATTGTGTTGAGGTAAGTTCCCTCTATGCCTACTTTCTGGAGGGTTTTTATCATAAATGATGTTGAATTTGTTGAAAGATTTTTCTGCATCTACTGAGATGGTCACATGGTTTTTATCCTTCAATTTGTTAATATGGTTTATCACATTGATTGATTTGCATATATAGAAGAATCCTTGCATCCCTGGGATAAACCCCACTTGATCGTGGTGTATGATCCTTTTAAAGTGCTGTTGGATTCTGTTTGCTAGTATTTTGTTGAGGATTTTTGCATCTATGTTCATCAATGATATTGGCCTGTAGTTTTCTTTCTTTGTGACATCTTTGTCTGGTTTTGGTATCAGGGTGATGGAGGCCTCATAGTATGAGTTTGAGAGTGTTCCTCCCTCTGCTGTATTTCGGAACAGTTTGAGAAGAATTAGTGTTAGCTCTTCTCTAAGTGTTTAACAGAATTCTCCTGTGAAGCCATCTGGTCCTGGGCTTTTGTTTGTTGGAAGATTTTTAATCACAGTCTCAATTTCAGTGTTTGTGATTGGTCTGTTTATATTTTCTCTTTCTTCCTGGTTCAGTCTTTGAAGGTTTTGCTTTTCTATGAATTTGTCCATTTCTTCCAGGTTGTCCATTTTATTGGCATATAGTTACTTGTAGTAATCTCTCATGATCATTTGTATTTCTGCAGTGTCAGTTGTTACTTCTCCTTTTTCATTTATAGTTCTATTGATTTGAGTCTTCTACCTTTTTTTCTTGATGAGTCTGGGTAGTGGTTTATCAATTTTGTTTTCTCTCAAAGAACCAGCTTTTAGTTTTATTGATCTTTGTTATAGTTTCCTTCATTTCCTTTTCATTTATTTCTGATCAGATGCTTATGATTTCTTTCCTTCTGCTAACTCTGGGTTTTTGTTGTTGTTGTTCTTGCTCTTCTTTCTCTAATTGCTTTAGGTGTAAAGTTAGTTTGTTTATTTGAGATGTTTCTTGTTTCTTGAGGTAGGATTTTATTGCTATAAACTTCTCACTTAGAACTGCTTTTGCTGCATCTCATAGGTTTTGGGTCATCGTGTTTTCATTGTCATTTGTTTCTAGGTATTTTTTGATTTCCTCTTTGATTTCTTCAGTGATCTCTTAGTTATTTAGTAGTGTATTCTTTAGCCTCCATGTGTTTCTATTTTTTACAGATTTTTTCCTGTAATTGATATCTAGTCTCATAGTGTTGTGGTTGGAAAATATACTTGATATGATTTCAATTTTCTTAAATTTACCAAGGCTTGATTTGTGCCCCAAGATATGATCTATCCTGGAAAATGTTCCATAAGCACTTGAGAAGAAAGTGTATTCTATTGTTTTTGATGGAATGTCCTATAAACATCGATTAAGTCCATCTTGTTTAATGTGTCATTTAAAGCTTGTGTTTCCTTATTTATTTTCATTTTGGATGATCTGTCCACTGGTGAAAGTGGGGTGTTAAAGTCCCCTACTATGATGTGTTACTGTCAATTTCCCCTTTTATGGCTGTTACCTTATATATTGAGGTGCTCCTTTGTTGGGTGCATAAATGTTTACAAGTGTTATATCTTCCTCTTGGATTGATCCCTTGATCATTATGTAGTGTCCTTCCTTGTCTCTTGTAATAGTCTCTATCTTAAAGTCTATTTTATCTCATATAAGAATTGCTACTCCAGCTTTCTTTTGATTTCCACTTGTATGGAATAGTTTTTTTCCATCCCCTCACTTTCAGTCTGTATGTGTCCATAGGTCAGAAGTGGGTCCCTTGTAGACAGTATATGTACAGTTCTTGTTTTTGTATCCATTCAGCCAGTCTATGTCCTTTGGTGGGAGCATTTAATCCATTTACATTTAAGGTAACTATTGATAAGTATGTTCTTATTACCATTTTCTTAATTGTTTTCTGTTTGTTATTGTAGGTCTCTTTGCTTCTCTTGCTTTTTCTGCCTAGAGAAGTTCCTTTGCATTTGTTGTAAAACTGGTTTGGTGGTGCTTAATTTTCTTAGCTTTTGTTTGTCTGTAAAGGTTTTAATTTCTCTGTTGAACCTGAATGAGATCCTTGCTGGGTAGAGTAATCTTGGTTGTAGATTTTTTCCTTTCATCACTTTAAATATGTCTTGCCACTCCCTTCTGGCTTGCAGAGTTTCTGCTGAAAGAGCAGCTATTAACCTTATGGGGATTCCCTTATATGTTATTTGTAGTTTTTCCCTTGCTGCTTTTAATAATTTTTCTTTGTATTTAATTTTTGATAGTTTGATTAATATGTGTCTTGGGGTGTTTCTCCTTGGATTTAACCCGTATGGGACTCTCTGTGTTTCCTGGACTTGATTGACCATTTCCTTTCCCATATTAGGGAAGTTTTCAATGATAATCTATTCAAATATTTTCTCAGTCCCTTTCTTTTTCTCTTCTTCTTCTGGAACCCCTATAATTCCAATGTTGGTGTGTCTAATGTTGTTCCAAAAGTCTCTAAGACTGTCCTCAATTCTTTTCATTCTTTTTTCTTTATTCTGCTCTGCAGTAGTTATTTCCACTATTTTATCTTCCAGGTCACTTATCCTTTCTTCTGCCTCAGTTATTGTGCTACTGATTCCTTCTAGAGAATTTTTAATTTCATTTATTGCATTGTTCATCATTGTTTGTTTGCTCTTTAGTTCTTCTAGGTCCTTGTTAAATGTTTCTTGTATATTCTCCATTCCAGTTCCAAGATTTTGGGTCATCTTTACTATCATTACTCTGAATTCTTTTTCAGGTAGACTGCCTATTTCCTCTTCATTTGTTTGGTCTCCTCAGTTTTTACCTTGCTCCTTCATATGTTGCGTATTTCTGTCTTCTAATTTTGCTTAACTTATTGTGCTTGGGGTCTCCTTTTCACAGGCTGCAGGTTTATATTTCCCATTGTTTTTGGTGTCTGCCCCCAGTGGCTAAGGTTGGTTCAGTGGGTTGTGTAGGCTTCCTGGTAGAGGGGTCTGGTGCCTGTATTCTGGTGGATGAGGCTGGATCTTGTCTTTCTGGTGGGCAGGACCACGTCTGGTGGTGTGAATGAAAGTTACCTTTGTCCAGTCTCCATGATCACTGCAAGCTTTATGATCAAAATTAGAAACAACTGAAACATGAGAACCATGTTCCGAGGTACAGCTAGCTCTTGCTCACAGAAAACAGAACATTATTGGAGGTCTTCGGGGATATTTTCTGGTTCACTCTGCAGATGAAAAGCTGAAAACAGAGCTGTCTAGAAGGCTTAGAAAACAAACATGGTTACGGAAGGGGAAAGGTGGGGGAGGGGTAAATTATGAGTTTGGGATTAACATACACCTACTACTATATATAAAACTGATAACCAAATAGGACCTACTGTAGAGCACAGGGA
This sequence comes from Hyperoodon ampullatus, assembly GCF_949752795.1. Classification (NCBI taxonomy): domain Eukaryota; kingdom Metazoa; phylum Chordata; class Mammalia; order Artiodactyla; family Ziphiidae; genus Hyperoodon; species Hyperoodon ampullatus. Next base: position 20,934,994 of record NC_136918.1, on the reverse strand, counting down.
ACTCTACTCAATAGTCTGTAATAAACTATATGAGAAAAGAATCTGAAAAAGAATGGATAGATGTATATGTATAACTGAATCACTTTGCTGTACACCTGAAACATTGCAAATCAACTATACTCCAATATGAAATAAAAATTAAATTAAAAAAATAAGCTAGAAAAAAAGAAAGCTAAGGAGTGAGAGAATAAAAGGAGGAAAGAAAGAAGAAAATCACTGGGAAACTGTGCCTGAGATAGCCTCTTGTCACTCCTGTTGTGGGCGATCTTGGAAGGAAAAATGAGTTTTGGGACCTACCACACACCCCGCACATCCCCTTGGAGACATCTCTCCACATTGGAACCCAAGGACTGAGTCAAGGGACTCCAGGTGCAGCAGGTTATGGAAAGCACATCCCAAGTGTTCTGAATGTTCTCGTGGAAATTTCGGGACCACATCCACACTTTTCTTCAGCATTTTTCCAGGTCTCATACTTCTCCAAGTAATTAGAAAACCATCTGTTAAACCCTGATCATGTCTTACATCAAAACTGAATTGAAAAGAATAACATCATTGTCTTCCCTTTTTGAGATGACAGAGGATGTGAGAGTTGAACCTGTGTGTGGCTTGTTTGCATTGGATTCCCAGCAGGTAGCCAAATGTGTTCAACAAATGCACTGGAACATTTATTTTCTCCTTTCACCCAGGAGAGATGAAAACTGTCCATTAATTTCTCCCATAATTCACAAAACTGGTGGCTAATTTGATGTTTTCTGGATCCATGATGATTTGTAGGACTTTTAAATTTTTTATAAATATTTTATGAATAATCAAGTTGCAGAGTAAGAAGCAAAATAACCAATATACATATGAAAATTGTTAAGCCTCATTTATAATCAAAGAAATGGAAATGAAGACATTGGGAGAGCATCCTTCTTATAAAATTGATAAAATTGGTGAGGATCAAAGACAATAATCATATTCATACGCTGCTGATGACAGTGCAAAATGGTACAAGTTTTCTGTGGGGAGGAGGAGGATTTGGCAAAATTTATCAAATGCTTTAAAAATTCACATACCCTTTAGTTCCAAAATTCCACTCTATGAATGTATTCTAAGAAAATAATGGATGTGCACAAGCATTGAACTTCAAGAACATTCAGCACAGTATTTTTTATAATAGTGAAAAAGCAGAACCTAAAAATTTTAAACAGTATCAGTTAAGCAAAATATTGTATATCCATATAAGAGAATGCCATTTTGCTATTGAAAATTACATTGAAGGGTTTTTTTTTATTATTGTTTCAAAGACATACTTGTAGCACATTTTGGTTAAAAAGCAGTTTACAAAAATTATGACTTTATTTTTGGTAAAAGCAAAGTGTTAAAGGTGAAAAGGTAGATAGGGTTTTGATGGTATTAAGTACTAATCGGGCCAGGGAACACAAGAATGCCTGGCTTTTGCCCTGCCAAATTTCCCTGTTTCTTTCAGTTTTCTCAAAGAAGAGAAATGCAGGGAACAAATCAAAAGAGTAAACAGAGTACCAGCTTATTAGCTGGGTCAGTGCCTGAGAGGTCCGTGAGATTTCTTAGTTAAAGGTGAAGGGGGTACCTATATGGTGCTTCTGTCTCCCCACCATAGCCAAAAGCAGGGACTCTACTTAGGCAAACATACAGAGAACAGGAAGGAAAGCCAGGCTTGCATAAGTTATTGATCTCATTGCATAGAATGAGGAGAGTCAATGAAAGTAAACTACCAAGACACCACTTTTTCATCGGTCACCAGGCCCACTAGTAAACACAGCCTAATGAATGCCATAGAATTCCATCAATAACAGTAGCAGATTTCCTTCCCTGGGGTCATGAGGCAGGGTGGGGAGGGAGGTATGCTTACAGGTCAGATGAAAGACCCAGAGCCACAAGGTCCTGCCCGCACTGCACCATTTCAGCAATCTGCTGCTGCCTACCAAATTGCTCCAAACTCAGCAGTTTATGACACGGTTCTGTGGGTTGGCCAGGCTCTGACATGCTGCTCCGCCCCGTGGGGGATAGCTGAGTTTAGTCACGCAGCTGCATTCAGCTGGGTGCTTGGCTAGTGCCAGAACCTCGCAGCTGGAATCTCACACTCCAGTCTCACTCCTCACTCCATAGTGTTACCTGAATCTCTTCGTGCAGGGTGACCGGCTTTAAAGAAAAAGTGTTCTAAGAAAATAAGCCCTGTCCTGAAAAGGTACCCAGGATTCATCGTAATCAGGTATGGCAAGACACTCAGACACAGAAATGATTGTCATGAGGAAAGACGTGTATACTCAAGATCCCAGGAACAAGGGGCAGGGGGCGCATTGGCTTGGTGTGTGAGAGTCAGATAAAAGAGCTGGTTGGAGGTGTGGGCTCTGGATTGGTTGGTTTATACATTAAAGTTGTTCTCACAGGGAAGTCATTTACAATCTCTAGGAATCAGAGAGCCTGGGAAGGTCAGTGTCTCCAGTATCAAGGCCCCAAATGCCAGTGCATCAAGAATACAGAGAAAAAGAAAATATAGTCCATACAAGCCCCAGTATGCAAGCTCTTGCCAAGCCTCTGCTTCCATCATGTTTGCTAAGATTCCATTGACAAAAGCCAATCACCCGATCAATGCAAGAGATAATATAGGAGAGAAGTAAACAAGGGCATGGATTTGGGAGATATTACCCATTGACGGTCATCAATGTCATAGTTACTTCATGATTATTGCTGAATGAAAGGATATTTGCCAAAGTCAACACTGGTCACCCTTTGAGCCTAGAGTTATTTATTTTGTTCTTTTATTCTATTTTGTCCTTTTCACCCTATAAAATTTCTTATTTTCAACATGAACATGCATTATTTTTGTAATAAGGACAAAGCCAAAATTAATCAACTAAATAAATACTACTGTCTTAGATCAGATTCCCTAGAAGCAGAACCTAACCTGAGGATTCCTGTGCAAGTGATTTAGTGCGGCCATGAGAAAACCAACCCGAGGGAAGTGAGAAAAGCAGAAGAGGACCAGAGAAGGAGCTGAGCAAGAGTGTGATCTCAGGTGAGGTCGAGTAAGGAGCGCTACAGGATGACCAGCACCACGGAGCTGACTCACCTTGAGGCGATGTGATCAGGTGTTTGTACCTCGTTTAGTCATCGTCTGTGGCTACCCCTTGGGAAGAGGGTATAACCTCTCAGACATCTCCTGGAAATAGAAGTCCCACAGTGGAGAGCAAGTCTCTGGGGAAGAACGCAGCTTTCACCCCTTAGGAGGCAAGCTCCGAGCTGCTGGGGGATAGGTGTACCCCCTCTATAAAGGGGACCACTATCATCTACTACAGCTACTCTAGCTTGTTCCACAGGGTGATCTGGATCTTCTCACATGAGTGCCTCTGAACCCCACCACACAGTCCAAATATGCCCTCTAAACAGAGAAGAGACATCAAGTATTGTATACTGATGAATGGATGTTAAGTATGTGGAACTCAGACTTTCTCTGTTATGCATATACTATGAATCCTTTATGACTTCAGGGCATGGGATTCTAGGGAGCCCACCAGGATATTATAGATAAAACATCGCTCTTTTCTCTTGGAATAGCTGTGACTCTGATGATAAGGCAGATTTTGCCAAACACTTCCCCCATAATTTTTTCCTCTGGGCTGAAATCATGCATGAGAAATTCCAAAAGAGATCATTTTTTTCTAAAGGTTACAGGCCTAAATTATCAACTCAAGTCCATAAGTTAGAAGTCTAAAAATAGGGGTGGATAATTAGAGTGTTTTCTCAACCAAAACCACAAACTTCCCTCTGCTGCACTCAGAGAAAGCAGAAGAAACTCATCTTTCTCCCCAAGTGGAAAAATGGGAAAGAAAAATCTACCAGATGCTTTGGATTTTGTGCACTGGCAATGTATTTCCATCAACCTCATTTATTTTTGCTTGAAGTCTTATTTTCAGGCCATTACATTCAAATACTGAATCAGGCCATATCCACAAAGATGCTCTGGGAGAAGGAAATGGCCGTTTATTAGCAGGCATGCTTGTTTTCTGGTTTTTACCATTGGTGATAACATGAAACTGAAGGAGGGAGAAGTGATGGCTGATAGAATCTTCAGTAAGCAATTTTTCTTTTTCTTTTTTTTCTTGCGGTATCTTAGTTCCGTGACCAGTGATTGAACCGTGCCTCCTGCAGTGGAGTCGGGGATTCTTAACCACTGGACCACCAGGGAAGTCCCTTAAGTAAGCAATTTGATGGAGGTTCCTGGAAACATGGAGCATCTGGAAGTCTCTGCTAAGTGAGCTATGGACATAACAGAGAATTGCCTTGTCAAAAGGGCTCCAGATTCACCAAATTGAGAGATAGACAGCACTGCCATGGTCCAAGTGAGATGGAGTGTGAGGCCAAAGTACTGCCACCCAGCTTCTTCCCAAACCCCACCTGCCTTCAACAACTAACCTATATGACCAGCCAGAAAGAAAATAACTGAGGCCAGGAATTTAAAAAATTAAATTAAAAAGAAATGGGCATATAGCTATACAGCTGGCTAGAAAGACAGCAAAAACTGTAATCCAGAAGTATCAATATAATGATCTTTCTAAATCATTGTTCAACCATTGATTAAATAGAATTTTATTCTTTTCAACACAATAGGTTTTACACATTTTTAGAACTTTTTATATACATAAAGCCACAGAAAACAAATCAATCGATTGTTTTACACATGATATTTCTTGTTTGGGATTTGGACAGTTCAACTGTTTTAATTTTCTCATGGGAGATTAGCATGGAGGTACACAGTTAGCAAACTAGTCTTGTTTCCAAACTTCTAGTTCTAGTTCTTTCTCAATTTCTCCCCTCTCTCTCCCTCTCTCAGTCTTTCTCCTTCTTTTCCTCCTTCCCGCTATCCTCATCTCCACTCCAATAAAAAGTTTGACAGATCCATCCGTTCCCCTTCTCACAGGGGCTCACTACAGGCCATCTGGTCGTGTGATCTATGGTCACCTCTCTAGGAGACTCTGTAGGTTAACAACAGTCCTTTGAAGAAGCCAGTGGCTCTTCTCAGTCCTGGGAAGTTGAAGGAGTGAGCACCACATGCTAACACTTCCTCCCCCTGAGAAGCTGGCTTTGGAAGGAGAGGGAGATCAGCAGGGCTTCTCTGATGCTGGCCTGCAAGTGACTCCACCTGGCAGGGGTCAAGGAAGGAAAAGTCCTTGGGGGTCCTCCCCTGGGTGTTGCCCATCTTCCAGTGGCAGGACACAGCAGCTGCCAGTGGACAGAATGAAGAACACATTAGAGATTCCACTCCCAAACCAGAAGTTTCAAGCTAGTTCTAGTTACTTCACTTGGAATATATTAGGCGAAACCCCATGACATTGCCAACAGTCGACTGCTCTGACCTAAAAAAAAAGGTCAAACCGAATCTCACATGTGTCACCTAATCTATCCTGCATGACGTCTCTGAATGAAAGGAAATTGTGGCAGTAAAAGAAAACCTTTGAAGGGACTCCATTCATCACGTCGACTGCATCACTCCCATGCTCAAAAATATTCAGTGGATTCGCCATTAACCCCACGATAATGTTCACATCCATCACTGTGGCCCAAAGCCCTCTTCAAGGGCTTCAGCCCACCTATCAATAGTATTCATTCATACTTCCCAGTACCCACCCAATCTGTCTTTACCTTTCCAAACCTTTCTCTCCCTCCACCTCTTGAAGTTCAGTGTAAGTCATAAGTGTTTGCAAAGTTTCCAACTTGCCTCCAATTGTTTTACACATTCAACATAACTGTCTTCCAAAAAGCAAAGGATAACAGACAGAAGAACTATAATCAAAGCATGATGATGAACTTGACCTTCTTTGCCAGAGCTTGAATAGTTATTTGAAATTGACCTCACAAATTCAAAAGATAATTCTGAGTTTCTGTTGAAACAATAATACATTACTTGCTCTTCAACCAATAAAAGGAGAGAGATGACAGGATAAGCCTCAGTCCATGGGACTCTTCCATGGGGTTGAGGAAACTGACAGCTGTGCATCTTCCAGGACAATGCCACCCAGAATTCCTCGGAGGAAAAAATAAATGTTTTCTCAGTAGCTTAGGTGGGGGCACTCATGTTGGGTCTTCCTTCAGGAGTTCCTCAGGTGATTGAATTCACAGAAAATTGGCCTTTCTGGCACCATATTCTTCCACAAAAGTGATGGACCATCTGAATCATGAGAAGTCGGAACCCAAAGGACCCTCTTGCTAATACTCACACTTGGAGGTTACCAGGTTGGTTAGGAACTGCAAACATGTCCACTACAGAGGCCAGTGCTCTTGACTGGATCTCTTCCCAGAGATTCTACAGACCATATTTCCTTTGTCATACTCTGACCCTGACAATGGGCATGTGGCTTATTTTCTGGGACATTGCTAATGAGAACCGTGTTTTATCAGAATTTCTACCCCTTCCTCTTTGCACCGATCTCTTCTCTTACTTTTTTCTAGTAAACACGTTTCTTTTAACTTTCAGATAGGTTGAATTGGGGGTTGATGAAAGCCTATTTTAGTTTGGGTTCCCCCAGCCACATGATTCATGCCCCCCAAGACATGGATTCATGTGAAAGTAGTTTTTCTGGAAGGCAATGCCAACAAATACGTGCAGGGGACTGGGAAAGTGAGCTAGGTAGAAAAAGGAGCCAAAGGTTCAATGTCAATCAAGTTACCCCTGAGGGCAACTGGAGCTTACACAGCTGAGGAGGTCTGAGAGCCAGTGTAGGACACATGTTTCAGAGTTTTCTCAGCTGAGGGGTACCAGGGAACCACAATATATATACTTACCCCCTCCGTCATTGGGGGAGAGCCGCTGAGGAGTGGGGGAGTGGTGAATTCCACAAATGTCCGATTATCTGGCAGGTGTGCAAAGGGAGTTTTGGGTCAGAGAGAGATGTCAGGCAAAGTAAACGCTGGCAGTTGGAAGGTAAGGGGGTGAGAAAAAAGAACTGGGGGGAAGTGTGCTGACGGTGTCTGCTACAAAGCTAAAACTCAATTAAAGAAGAAAAGAGCTTTTTCTTTTCTGGTAAGCAGCCTGAGATGACCTCTAAAAATGGTCCGCTATTCGCTCGACCCCGAAAACCCCAAAGCAAGTCAAGAGGTTCAAACCTTTGTGTTCACTTTAAGAACACTCGTGAAACAGCCCAGGCCATTAAGGGTATGCATATCTGAAAAACCACTAAGTATCTGAAGGGTGTCACTTTAGAAGCAATGTATGCCATTCCATCATTACAATGGTGGAGTTGGTAGGTGTGCCCAGGTCAAACAGTGGGGCTGGGTGGAGGGTCGGTGGCCCAAAAAGAGTGCTGAATTTTTACTGCACATGCTCAAAAATGCAGAGTAATGCTGAACTTAAGGGCTTAGATGTAGATTCTCTGGCCATTGAGCACATGCAAGTGAACAGAGCCCCCAAGATGTGTCACAGGACTTACAGAGCTCATGGCCGGGTCAACCCATACATAAGCTCTCCCTGCCACATTGAGATGATCCTTACTGAAAAAGAACAGATTATTCCTAAACCAGAAGAGGAGGTTGCCCAGAAGGAGAAGATATCCCAGAAGAAACTGAAGAAATAAAAACTTACGGCCCGGGAATAAATGCCACAAAAAATAAATGCAAATAAAAGTAAAAAAAAAAAAAAAAGAAGAAGAAGAAAAGAGGCAAAGGCATCAGGAAAGACAAAGTGAGAAAGATGCTAATCAGAAAAGCAGCTCTGGAGCCTGGAGCCTGTTGAGTGGGGCTGGGTCTTGATGCCACAATAGTGACCTCTGGGAGAGCTCATGCTGATCAGTATTCTCTGGGGCCTCCACCACCAGTGTCCTTGCCCCCTCAGTGAGCTACACACAACCCCCTCCTCCCCAGGAGACCCTCCAAGACCTCTAGGTAGGTCTGGCCCAGGCTGATATGGAGTCACTGCTTTGCCCTGGGTCCCAGTGCACGTGAAGCCTTGTGTGTCCCCTCCAAGAGTAGAGCCTCTGTTTCCCCCAGTCCTATGGAGCTCTTACTCAAACCCTGCTGGCCTTCAAAGCCAAATGCTCTGGGGGCTCCTCCTCCTGATGTGAGTTCCCCAGGCTGGAGAGCCTGACATGGGGCTCAGAAGTCTCACTCCTGTGGGAGAACCTCTGTATTCCTAATTTCCAGCAAAGACCATCCATACATTATACTGAAATGTTAATTGTGGAAAAGCAAGCACTATGCTCCAAATTTCCTAGTTGAATAGTTGAGGCTCCATCCCAACCTTTTCTCAGACTTGGTTCCCCTCATTTTCCAACTCTCACCTCTTTTCTTCAGTGAGACCCATCCCCGTCCTGCCCTGGGTGCTCATGCCAGGCTCACTGTAACTGCCATGCCTTCACTCACGCTGCACAGCCTGGCTGGGGTCCTCTCCACCTCATGAAATCTCCCCACCTTTAAGACCTAACCCACACTGTCTCTGCTCGGTGAGGTCTTACCTTTGCAGATTGTTCCCTCCCTATAGATCTGTCCTTGCTGGTGCTTGTGGTGGGCAGAACGATGGCTCCAAAGAAGCCCAAGTCCTGATTCCTGCAATCTGTGAATCTCACTTGGCAAAAGGGACTTTGCAGGTGTGATTAAATTAATGCTTTTCAGTTGGGGAGATGATGTTCAATTAGTCAAGTGGGTCCAGTGTAATTAAAAGGGGCCTTTAGGGCTTCCCTGGTGGCGCAGTGGTTGAGAATCCGCCTGCCGATGCAGGGGACACGGGTTCGTGCCCCGGTCCGGGAAGATCCCACATGCCGCAGAGCTGGACCCATGAGCCATGGCCTCTGAGCCTGTGCGTCTGGAGCCTGTGCTCCGCAACGGGAGAGGCCACAACAGTGAGAGACCCGTGTACCGCAAAAAAAAAAAAAAAAGGGGGGGGACCTTTAAAGATGGAAGAAGAGTCACAGCCAAAGAGAGAACCTGAGAACATGACCTTATTTGGAAACAAAGTCATGGATTAGAAATTCGGTACAGCTGGTGTCCTTAAAGGAGAGGAGGGACACACAAAGAGAATGCCATTTAATGACGGAGACAGAGATTGGAATGATGCTTGTAACAACTAAAGAATGTCAAGGATTGTCAGCAACCCTGGAAGCTAAGAGAAAGGTATGAAACAGAGCCTTCAGAGAAAGCCTGGTCTTGCCAACACATTGATTTGGACTTCCAGCCTCCAGAATTTTTAGAGAATAACTTTCTATTGTTTAAAGCCACTCAGTTTGTGTTACGTTACTAAGAGAAGCCCTAGAAATGAATCCACTACCTCGTATAATTGTCTTGAAGATTAAATTTAACAATACATGTAAAGTTCTTAGGCCATATCCTAGCATATTGGAAGTTTCAAATGAATGTTAGGTATCATTATTGCTTCATATGTATTAGATGTATTATCATTATTTTTTTCTATTTTCCCTTAGACATTTTAATTTTTTTTATTGAAGTATAGTTGATTTAAAATATTGTGTTAGTTTCAGGTGTAAAGCAAAGTGATTCAGTTATACACATTTTCTTTTCAGATTTTCTATTATAGGTTATATCATTAGTTTTTAAAATACTAGTAGAGTGACTACAGGCACTATTCTTTAAGCACCTCATGCGTAGAGATGGCGTCTCATACCTCCTCATTGATAATAAACCTTTTTAAGTTTTTCAGTTTTAATTTCTAACATGATAGACATTGCTATATCTCACATAAACAAAAGGTCTTGAGAGTCCTCAATAATTTTGGAAAGTGGTCCTGAGGCCAAAATGCTTGAGAAATTCTGGAATAGGTGGTCTTGTTTATTTTTAATCATCCAGGCAGCTGGTCTTCATTCAATATATGGTTTTCAAAAAAAATTGGTGGTGTGAACCCTCTGTGGGGTTGGACTTGGCCAGTGAGATTCCAGAAAATTATTTTATGTTTCTTTAATACTGGCTGGGGTAAGAAGATACATATATTTAAGTGTGTGTCTGTGGATTTGTGTGTATATTTGTGTAAAGCAATCCCACCACTTAATGAACACACCCCAGTTGAAACTGAAGGAATGAGCAAGAATAAAAACAAAAGAAGAATCCAACTGATATACACATCAGAGACAAGTTTAGTGGCAGGAAAGGAAGACAAGTGAAGAGAAATGATGTTGACCACAAAGAGCCCATGATCCCCACATACAAGCATGTAGAGAGGTTCACTTTGAGACTTTCTCACTTCTTTCCCTCTTTTCTTGTTATTTTAGGAAGCCATCAAAGTTACTTTTAACTTTGTGTACAATCCCAGAATACAGTCAAAACTATCCAGACAAACATGTCACAGCTTAGATCATGGCAGGTTCTTCTTTCCTACCTAAAATTCTCAGATAAGAATCCAGAAAAGCTAGATGTGGTATCTGAATCAAATATTTCTCAGCAAGAAGGCAGTCTCCATAGTTTTAAAAGGGACTCCATGGTCCCCATACTGAAGTGCTCATTTCTCACACCCATCTGCAGTCTTTAAGAAAAGGGGGTCCACTCAGACTTGGCCAGGCTGCCGAGGAGGCAGCTTCTGAATGTTGACCTGAATTTGCTCAGTCTACCTGAATTACACAAAGAGTCAGTAGATGCTTGTCAATGATTCAAGACATTCAGGAGCTCATAAGCCTGAGGATGGGGACCTGGGAGTCTGGAGAGCTGCTGATGTTGAAGTTGGGAAAGGTTACATGAGGATGGACACACAGACTTGTTGAGACCCCCACTTAAGTTCCTCCAGTGGTGAGAGATCCTGCCTTTCCCAGTCAACATAGTTGGCTTATAGCATGGTCTGTCTAGGTCAAGTCTGCAATACCAGTTATGAACCTGAAGTGTATCAGCAATTCCTTGATAGTATCATAATAATTTCCTTCAGCTACCACAGGTGCTCACAGGACATGACCAGAAAGACTGAGAGTCCTTCTTTTCCAACACAAGGAGCAACACGGAGACCCAACTTTCCAACTGAATCCCTGATGGAACTCAACACACCACAGCCTTGGAAATTCTGGTGAATTCCTCCTGTTAAAAGGAAGGTGTTGGGGGCTTCCCTGGTGGCGCAGTGGTTGAGACTCCGCCTGCCGATGCAGGGGACGCGGGTTCGTGCCCCGGTCTGAGAGGATCCCACATGCCACGGAGCAGCTGTGCCCGTGAGCCATGGCCGCTGAGCCTGCGCGTCCAGAGCCTGTGCTCTGCAATGGGAGAGGCCACAACAGTGAGAGGCCCGCATACCACAAAAAAAAAAAAAAAGGTGTTGGGCCAGATGGCCTCTGCACTCACTGATTCTATGATTTCCAGAGTCCTTGCCTCAACTCCAACAGAAATCTTTCACTTTTATTTATTCCTGTCTCCAAGACTAAAAGCTGTACATCTAATTGGCCATCACCAAACAAATTGATGAAAAGAAATATTTAATCTTATGAAATGAGAGGCAGGGCTTACCACATTAAGGTGATGCAACCCCACCATCTGAGCTCACCAGCATTTTACAGCTTGAAAGTCTCTTTCAGGTGGTGACACTCATAAACATGTCCCGTGTGAATAAGGGACGCTATGTAGGATGGCCTTCTCCTGCCCCATAAGGACTTTTTGTCTACCTACAATGTTAACAGAGTTGGTATCACTGCAAGAAAGTGGCATAGTACTCCTGTGGCTCTCCACTCCAGCTAGAAACTAATAAGCATTTAGCCAGGAAATTTGAGAACTCTCACAGAAAAGGAATACAATGATCTTTCTGACAGTAAATTGTTTTTGTGAGATTGCCTGACAGGCCAGCTTGATTCTGGCTGGCCATGACCAAGAGCATTTATTCAATCTAAATGAAAGTAGGTATGGATTATGAAAAAAGAGTGGGGATAGAGAACAGTAGCCAGTCAAAATAAGCCAAGATTTCTGCTAAAGGGACGCAAGATCCCTAGTTCCTGAGATCACACAAGGTCTTTCCAGTAACATGTATGGTACTGGATGATCACAAACATCCACAGTCATCTGTATACACAAAGATTAGAGTCAAGTGCACATCCTTGAATACAATCATGCACACACTGATTTATCAAAGAAGTTGTGAACCACAGGTATCTCTGGATACCGCAGGATACCGCAAACATCCAATGTCTCAAACCAGCCTGCCAACTGTATGTACCCTGTTGCCTTGGCAACAGGATGCAAGCAGGCATGGAAAAATCCTGTTGCCTCAGCAACGGGATCTCAGAAAAAAGGGGTGGAGGCCTTAAGCTGTGACTATGGCAAAGGCTGTAGGTTCAAGACAGTAGGTGAGATTTTAGTCCCATTACAGTGAGAAATACGGAATTTATGCTACGATAACAGTCATTCATCTATTAATTGACAAATATTTGTGGACTGGCCTCTATGTGCAATACACTGTGCCCTACGGAATGCAGAGATGGACCAGACATATTCTGGTATGTGCCAGCAAACAGTAATAAATATTAATGTTGAATCAATGGATGTTCTTAAGAAGGCCATAATACAGTGACCAAAGCTTACTAGGACTTGAGTGTATGTGATAAAGAAAATGAAACTCCTGTGTGTACTACCAAATTCCACTCTACAGGATAATTTATTTGTAAATTGAAATAAAATGCTATGACACTGAATTAGAACTACTGACATATATATCAACTGAATAAGACTATAAAACCTAGACAGAAACTGGTAAAGGCCAAGTCCATTTGTAATTCTCTCCCAGCAAGTAGTAATGCAGGCAGAGGATTCTAGATCGCTTAGATCACTGAAAATGATTAAAGTTGGAAATTTCAAAGAAAGTACTAATTATTGAATTTTAATTGCTTTTTTCTTGACACATTTCAGATTTTGGCTAAGTCTGTCAACATGCACAAAACATCAAACAAACATTAACAATAAGAATATTTATATCATATGATTATTTCAAAGTAGAATATTTTGTGAGAGTTTGACCACAAAAAGTGAATTCAACTTTCCCTCTTACTCCTTATGACTTTGGAGATGCACATATCAAAGAAGGTTTCCACAAATACTATAATTCACTTCAACTTCTCTCAATACACACATAGAGTTCAAATCTCTCAAACCGGGAATGTGAAAGGTACAACCACTCTAGGAAACAGTTTGGTAGTTTCTTCAAAGGTTAATTATACACCTATCATATGACCCAGCCATTTCACTTCTAGGCATTTACCCCAAAGGAAAAAAAAGTCTGTGTCCATACAGACACAGATGTTCATCACAGCTTTATTGATATTTTCAATAGTCAAATATGGGAACTCAAATGTTCATTAACAGATGAATGGATAAACAACCTGTGGTGTACAATAGAAAACTACTTAACAATAAAAAGGAATGAACTATTGATACACAAAACAACATAGACAGATCTCAAAATAATGATGCTGACTGAAAGAAGTCAGAGATATGAGAGTATGTGCTATATAACCCCATTTATATTGTTTTAAAATTAAAACCAATCTACAGTGCAGCAAGCAGATCAATGATTGTCTGGGGTGAGGCGTGAGGGGCACAAGCAAGGGGCACAAATGGGCAGCAGGACACTTTTGGATGGATGTGTTCACTGCCTTCATTGTGATTTCACAGGGATACATATACTCAAAACCTCAAATTTCACACTTTCAATAAATGCAGTTGATTTTGTGTGGATTATACCTCATTGACTCTTAAAATAATTTCTCACATTCTCAAGAAAAGTTACTCAAACAGACCATCACATGATCTGAATGCATTCATTAAAAGCAATATATAAAAAGACACCATGAACTTAGTTTTTGTCTGCCTCTTACTACTTACTAGATGGCACTTAAATGAAAGTCAGATTTAGTTATCGGTTGGAACAAACATGCAGTTGGAGCAAACATTCAGTTGAAGGAACATTTTAATTTTCTTTGTCTAGTCCTCTATTAGCTGTTCGAAGTCTTCCTGTTTCTGTGCCTTAGAATTGTTCATTCCTGCTTCTTGGGTCCACCGTGGTCTGCTATCTTAGAACCTGAAATTGGGAGTGCTTTGGATACCCCTTGCCAGAGCTGAACGTGTGCTTCTCAGAAATGTTTCCAATGCCTAAGCTCTTGCAATGGGCTTCCAATACCAGCCTCAGTCCTGCCCATGGCCAGCTCTGTTACAAACCTACGAGCACCTTCGGAGGCTCAAACCTTTCCTCAGAAAACCACACAACCGCTTTCATACCTCTTCCTTTTTCTGTCCCAACCCACAGATCCTTCTCCCTCAAATTATTCTCAACTGAGATCATTAGAAATGTACTTAAACACTCACAACTAGCTCGAGAAAAAGCAGCCAACTCAAGATTACAGAAATAGCTTGTAGGTGCCAAAAGCAGGATCTGCAGCCAGGTCTATCTACTACCAATACCCGTCCTGTACTTTAAAAAATGACTCCTTGGGGCTTCTCTGGTGGCGCAGAGGTTAAGAATCCACCTAACAATGCAGGGGACACGGGTTCGAGTCCTGGTCCAGGAAGAGCCCACCTGCCACAGAGCAACTAAGCCCGTGCGCCACAACTACTGAAGTTTGTGTACCTGGAACCCATGCTCCACAACAAGAGAAGCCATCACAATGAGAAGCCCGCACACTGCAATGAAGACCCAACACAGTCAAAAATAAATAAATTAAAAAAAAATTTTTTAATAGAAAATGACTCCTTGATTTAAACAAATTTCGATCTTCCCTTTGGTGTTTCAATGGAAATTTCAAGAATATAATTGTAAAATAAGTCATTGTGGGTTATTTCTGCTCATTCATGATGATTCTAGAAAGTGATACATTGTTATATATAAGGAATTCAACTGGCTTTCTAGTTTAGGATACTTGGAATAAAAAAAAATTAAAATCTGAAAAAAAAGCATTCAATTTAAGGCTTTCTCCTCCTGTGACCGTTTCTATTCTTAAGCTTGAGAGCCTTTCTTAGTTTGAGGGTTGAGGCCATTACAATGTTTTCAAAAGGTGCCTCCAGCAAATACACAAACGTGTAAAAGGGAGTTGGGAGGGAAACATGCAGCTTGAACAATGGAATCTGGCTGCTGTCATCAGTTTTTACTTTCTAACTACTTAAGATTTTTCTAAGAGTAGGAGAGGGAGTTAACTCACATCTGCATCTCCTAAGAAGGATGGACACATTCTGTGCATCAATATGGCAGCAAGGAGAAGACAGTGCAAACCAGACAAGAAAATATCACTGATATGGGAGTCATCACCATTATAGGAGACACTTCCTGTCCCAGTGCTGGCACAATTATGTTTAGCTCGGTTTTGCTCATTATAATGTCATTTTTTAAATGTGTGCAGCAGATCATAATATATTTTCAGTTAAATAGTAATTCTAACAGTAACAGACTGACACTGCCCAAATTAACTGAGACAGTAGGGAAAGAATTAAGAGAGCCTATTTTATTAAGACTAGTGTAATTTTTTTTAATTGCCCAGAATGTTAGTTTTATAGGAAGAGAGAGAAAGAAAAGCAAGAAACAAATATGAAGCATAACACCAGTTATATCTTGTGGAAGCTCTCCTTTAGAACCACAAACAATACACTATTTCTTCTGTGTTCTGAAATATTCATATTCTATTTCAGTTATAGCTTTACCTAGTTTCTTCCATGCACTTTGTTAATAACCATGACCTTAAATACATACATTTAAGGGCTCTCTGGTGCTGGATGGAAGTTCATCTCATGGAGGTGATCGCTTCTCAGTGGCAAACCACATTCCATGCTTTTCATGAATGATAGCACAAAGAAAATTCAAAGTAGGAGACAGATCACTGACTGCATATTATTGTACATAAACTTAGTCTCTCAATTTCAAGGTATTAAAAAAATCAGCCAGTGTGGTCAGATGGCTGCAGGGGCCACTCTGGGAAACTGGCTTTGTCACTATGGACTCGTGGGCAGATGAAGCAAGCATGGAGCAGGTTGTTCACTATGTAGATGGAGATCTGTTAGCTCCAAAGTCATTTGAATTATATCATTGCCTAATTTTATTTATGAAACCCTAAAGCGTGCTCCTTCTTCTGTGCCTCACTTATCAAGGAAAAGAGCAATATGTTCAAACTAAACCAGGAAAACTGGTGTCTGGAGCCCTGAAAGTAACTAAATCTATAAATATTATATAATGAAGGAAAATGCCCTCTTCAAGTTTAGATTGTTAAGGATTATTTTGTTTTGAACTTGAAAATAATTATACAAAGCTAAACATTTTGCTTTACTATAATTAAATGCATATAATTATGATCCCACCATTATCATGATACTTTCTTAATTAGAACCTCTTAAAAGCACAAGAACATATTAATGAACTGTCACTAAATTAAATAGAGAGTGAATTATTACAATTAGACCTAAAATTTGAGTATCAAATTTACCATACTTGATAATGTTTCACCACCATCCCATAATTAACCTAGTATCCACAGTTGGTTCTCTATTAGTATTACTAATTCAAAGACAAGTTTTCAAGAAGCAACGATATTAATAAAGATGAGAAGAATAGTGTCATAATCTGAAAGTAAAACGTTCAAAATACAGAAGATATGGTGTACATCAACAGTTACTGACCACCATTTTGTTTGAAGACTACATATAAAAAAGGAAAATAACTGAATGTATATGTTAATGTTTCTAAAAGCAATTCAGGAGGCCAGAATCAGGTAATTCCTCTCAGCTTATAGAAGAAACAATACACAGAGAATCATCAGGTGGTCAAGTTTTAAGACATTCTAATTTGGATTGCTCAAAAACAAGAAATGCAACTGAAAACCAGCAATGCGTAAGGCATTAAACAGTCTGGAATTAGACATGAACACTGTAAATGAACCCCACAAATTAGAACGACACTTACTCTTCCATTTTTAATGCAGAATTACACGAGGTCTAATTCTTGTTAAACTGCACACTTCGTACATGACACCTAATCATCTAACTGATTGTCTGTGGGAAAAGAATTAAAAAATGAAGGAAAAAATTTTTAAATTATTATCATCTTTTCCCTGGTCCACTGCAATCTTCTCTTAACCAATCTCACTACTTCGGCTCCCGGCTCTCAGCAAGCTATTACTAAACTGCAGCCAGATGTACCTTTTTTAAACATAATGTTGTCTCCTTTCTCTAAACTCACATCCCTTGTCTATACCATGGCGGATAGCCTCCTCACCTCCTGCTGTCTCTCCTGCTTCACTGAACTGGAGCCACAGAGGCCTCCTTGCCCACTCCCTGAGCCTGTCAGGCATGTTCCACCTCAGGAGCCTTAAATTTGCTGTTTCTTCTGCCATAAATGCTGTACTTCCAGATATTTGCATGACTTGCCCCTTTAATGCATTCAGGTTTCTGCTCAAATGTCGCATAATTACAGAGGCTTTCCCATTCCATTTTGACATTTCTATGCAAAATAGTCTGTCTCTCCATATCTACCAATTACTTTCTATTATCTTGCCTTTTTATATTTTTGTCCATAGCACTTAAATATATTTTATGTATCTATTATATGTCTCCCCCCACTATGAAGGTAGGGGTTGTCAGCTGTTTTGTTCACTGTTATAGCATTAAACTAGAATAGTCTCCAGAAGAGAATAGATGTTCAATAAATTGTGTTGAATAAATGAAATAAGAGACTGATTTTTCAAAGTGTTACAAAGATATTCTCCATGTTAAAACAAAGGGCAGAAATCAAAACTAGAGCATGATTTTTCAAAGAAATTGTCAAATGGATTCTAAATTAATAAGGAAATACAACAGGCCTCCAAGAGCTAAATCAAACTTGACAAAGAAAAACGAATGGGAGGACTTACACAATCTAATTTCAAGATGTATTACAAAGCTACAATGATCAAGACAGTGTAGAATTGGCCTAAGAATAGACATATAGATCAATGGAACAGAATAGAATTCAGAAACAGATCCACACATATACTGCCAAATTATTTTCAACAAAGATGCCTAGTAAAATCAATGTAAAAAGATTAGACATTTTAAGAAATGATGCTGGAAAAGCTTGATACCCACATGGATACCCTCTTTATTATTCTATGTACAAAATTAAATCAAAATGGATCATAGACATAAATGTAAAAGCTATAGCCATAAATAATTTATTTTTTAGAAAAGAGCCTATTTTTGTAACCTTGGGATAAGCAACAATTTCTTTAATATGATGTAAAAAGCACTAACAACAACAAAAACTAACTAAATAAATTGGACTTTAACAAAATTAAAAATCTCTGTTCATCAAAAAAATACCATTAATAAAATCAATAATCAAGTCATAGACTGGGGAAAATATTTTCAATATGTATGTTTGACAACAGATTCATATCTGAGACATATAAAGAACACCTACATATCAACAAAAACAGACAAATAATTCAATAAAATAATGAGGAAAAGATTTGAACAGATACTTCATTCACATACAAGTAGATATATAAATGGCCAATAAGCACATGTAAAGGTGTTTAACATCCATGGTTATAGGGGGAATGCAAAAAAAAAAAAACAACCAAAAAACCCACAAAGAAATACCCCTTTACACCCACTACAAAGGCTAAAATAAAAAAGACTGGCAATACCAAATGTTGACAAGAGTGTGGAACAATTGTGGAACTCTCATACATTGCTCCTGAATGTTTTAAACAGTATAATTTTGGAGAATTGTTTGGTAGTTTCTTTAAACATACAATACCTTATGACCCTGAAATTCTATTCCTAGGTATTTATCTAAGAGAAATAAAAATATATCCACCAGAATCTTATAGAAGAAAATTTATACCAATCTTATTTATTATAAAAGCCCAAATCTGAAAACAACATAACTGTTCATCAACAGGAAAATAAACAAATTGGGATAGTCATATGATGTAATATTACCTAGCAGGATAAACAAATTATTGATATTCACTACAACATAAATGAATCTCAGAGATGTTATATCATGTGAAAGAAGCCAGATGCTGAAGAGTAGTACATACTGTTGGATTTACATGAAGCCAAACAATAGGCAAAAGTAATCTATAATGACAGAAATATTAAGTCTGTCCATAGGCAGGGGATTGCACATTTTATTGTATATAAATTATATCTTAATAAAAGGGGGTATAGCATGGATGTGAGAATTGCATATATATATGTGGGAGGCTATAAAGCTTTGCTTTATTTTCTGAAAACCTAACAAGTATAGAACATTTCCAAAACAAGTCATGATTTTTCCTGATACTTCTTTCACTGCATCATTACTTGTTGCATTTTCACAGACTTGGGGGAAATTCAGCCAACAATTAACCAGACAATAAAAGCAAAGATGTTTACAAAAATATTGTCCTTTTAAAATATATCATTTTCTACATGGTTTAATTTAATCTCTTAGCAGAGACCTGCAGACCCAAGCCTTCAGTGGCATGCTCAGCAATTTTAAATGACATATGGTATAATAAAAGTAAAGCAACTCAGATAAAACATTAAAAAAATTTTGCACTAAGAAAATGAGAATCAGGTGCTTACATATTTGCTCAATTCTTAAGTGGTCAATTTTAAAGATATGTGAAAATTTAAGAAAAAATAACAAATGCCTGTGAATAAAGTTTGCTAAGAACAGATATAAAATGTATTATAAAACTACAATAAGAATTCTAAAAGTTAAAAAATTATAAAAGTAGGAAATCCAAAAAAGAGGCGATATATTTATATGTATAGCTGATTCACTTTGCCGTACAGTAAAAACTAACACAACATTGTAAGGCAACTATACTCCAATAAAAATTAATTTAAAAAATTATAAAATTATTAGGAAGGGCCTGTTAATTTAGAAAACAATCTTTGCTGATAAGTACTCTACTAGCTGCCTGGGTCCCCAAAGTAGATGGAATTTAAGATGATGATTATTTGTGCCATGTTTCAATAGTGTGACAATATCAGATTATCATAGAATTCTTTCTTTTTTATTTCAACAAAAGCTTAGAATAAATTTCTAGGACTCACTGTATAAGCACTTAATTTATCCAGATAAGACGTAATTTTTTGAAATATGATATTTGTGGTCACATAGGGAAAGAGGGAGATGCTAGTAAACTGAGTGGAATGGATTCAATCTTTTGGAAGGTCATCGAAGCAGAGCTGATGCTTCTCTGAGGTGAAAAAGAAATTATATCCGTGGACAGCAGTTTCATCTTGTCCCCACAGTTTCAGCCTTCCCTAGGGATTTCTGACTTGCCAAGCTAGCCCCTACTATCATATAAGCCAATTCCTCATGATAAATCTCTAAATATGCATCTCCTACTGTCTTTGCTTCACACACTTTGTGTAGGACTGTCCTGCACATGGCACAGTATTAGCACCCCTAGCTGCTGCCCCTTACATATCAGTAGCATTCAGGGTCATTGTGATAAACAAAATGGCACCCCTAAACACATACACCCATTTCCTAATGATCCCTTTTGGACAGTATAGACGTGGTACCCTGAATCACTGCTAGGAGTGGGGAAGAGACTAGAAGCAAGAAAGGTAGATATTGTAATGAGATAATAAATAATGAGAATGAGATAATGAGATAATATCTCATGAGATAATGAGAATGAGAACTGAAATAAGATAGATTTGTCAGACATTTCAAAGATAGAATTGGTAAAAGTTCGCTAGTGAAGTGGATGTAGGATTTGAGGGAGAGTGAATTGAAGAAGATGTCAAGGTTCTACTTTAGGTGATGAGGTGTAGAACATGACTAGGTTCAAGCCATCCACTGTGGGAGTTCCTGACTATGAGGTACCTGTTACACATGCAGGTAAACATCCAGTTCAAAATTAGGTCTGGCACACAGGAGAGGCTGAGATCAGACAGATAGCTTTGGAGGTCTTCAGAATATGAGTATGGAAACTATGTTGTAAAACACACCCCAATGTATTTTGTTGTCTTAGAAAATGTTGTGTACTTCTCTTCCCATGGCCCTTATGCTATTGAGACCATGCCAGGAGGCTGAGGCTTATAAACAAAAGGGTAAGGAATACCCAGGGAGAGAGAAGTACGTGATGGAAGGGCAATTTCTGGCAGAGTGGACAGGGAACTGGGGAGTCTTTCTGAAACTCAAAGAAAACATCTGATAGAAAGAAAAAGATGAGAAGGCAGGTGCAAGCATCCTTGTTTTTCCTTTGCATACCCACTCCAGCATGGCTGAGCCCCAGCAGTGGGGTAGAAACACAGAGGATTTGAGGGGGAAAAACCAGGTCCAGCCACAAAAAGCTAGACGCTTCAGAGAAGCTTTGTGATCATAATGGCACTATATACTCTGTGGTTGGTATGGGCATTTAATATAAAGCTCGTGAGGGTAGACTCCTTGTCTGTTTTGTTCACTGTGGCCTAGCACATAGAATAGTGCCTGACACCTAGAAGGTATTCACTAAGTATTTGTTGAATAGATAATTGAATGACTGGCACATGGAAAAGAAATATAGTTGGGAAGTATGAAAAAAACACCTGGGCTGGTGGTGCCCCTGACTGCCAGTTTGTTCCCCCTGAGCTGTATGTGGATGGATGGGAATTCAAAGCTCCCCTGTACCCTACTGGGAATGTAGAAGATGGCTGTAGTGCTAGCTAGCAAGTTCACCAGGCCATCATCACTGCATTGTGGGGGGCGGGCACAGAGAAGACAGCTCAACCCACGAACACCAAGGTAGGTTCTCCAAAGCCACAGAGATGGGTTCACCCCACCTAAGGTCAGTAGAGGCCAATAGAAGAAGGGGGGTCCAGAGCCCCTGGCCCTCTTCCAGTGGCATGGGGTTGCTGAAGCTTCCTCCTGCCCCGGCTGCCATCTTGGGAGAAATAAATGAAGAGGTGAACCCTTGAAATGGGAAAGAGACTTTTAGGCCCAAAGAGACTAATATAATTGAAAATGACTCCATTCAAAATTTCTGCCATCAGCAGGAAAAAGAGTTCAAAACAAAATGATACATGATTATAAAAATAAAGTTCCCATTTTGTACAACTGATTTTTATGCAAGTTCCTATGAAATGGAAAACCACTGGGCTGGATGGATCTCACTCAAGGGAAGAGCAAGAAGAGAAACAAAACATGTAAATTTAAGAAGCCGGGGTTGAAAGAAAAAATAAGAGACTATTCAGAAAGGTAAGATGGAAACCAGGACAGAGAAGTATAGTGGAAATTACAGAAAAAAATAAAATCAAGAAGGGGATATGAACAATAACGATGACTTAGCCTTCAGTTTGATAATGTAGTTAGTTGGTAGCTGTTTTGGAGAACTTCAAGGTTTTAGTCCACACTACCCAGGACTGAATCCAAACACCTTAACTTAGGCATTCACAAACATCTATCATCTATCATCAGCCTGCTATCCCAGACTTTTCAAAATATATATATATAAAACAATGCATTGTAAGTAAAAATATGCATTGTAAATCAGGAGACCCTAGTTTCGGTCCTAGGTCTGTCACTAACTAACTCGGTGACCTTGAATAAGTCTCTTAACATCATTGGAACAGAAGTGGTTAAACCCTGCAAATCTCACACAGAAGAACATGCTTTTCTCTGAAGTACTCTCCAGTCTCCCTGGAACATTCAACTCTGCTTCATTTGTACACGTAGAAATATGCTTTATTCACCCTCATTAATATGTCTAAAGCTGGATTCAGAAAATCCCAATAACCTGAATGAAACTGAAGTTTTCCATCGATTAGCCAGATTTTTCCAGGCTGGATTTTTTATTTTAAGCACTCATCCTTATTATTTGTTGGTGAAGTCTAAGTAGCACACTCTTTATAAATGTCTGTAACAAATTTTGCTGTCTGGGATATAAGATAATATCCAAAAGGTAATTATGTTGAGTTTAACATGTTGTGTACAGTGTCAAAACACCAATCATGATTTTGATTATTAAAATGCCACAATGCCCCCTATATTACAATAGCCTTTTATTACTACACATTTAAGTAAAAATTGTACCTCATTTTTCTGTGCTTACTTCCTGTCAGTTTGACTCTGTGCTCTCCTTATTATCTCTCATTTTGAATTATAAAAGTTAGAAAGCTTAACATCCTTCAAAATAAAAGTCTTGTTTCACTTTCATATAGGATAAACCAGAGTACACAGGTGTGAACTTTATGAGTGAAGACTTCTCTGTCCTCTTGAAATATGTATCAATTTTATTTCTTTACTAGCCTGTTATGCAAATTGCCATTACTAAGAATAAGCTAACATGTGAAAATAAATAGCATATATTCTATGAGACAGGAGCCCTTAATACTTCTTATCAATTGTTTGCTTACCCACTAATGGCTCTCCTTATTGGTGCTGGGAATTTATACAGTTCTACTGAATCCATTAATTTCTTTCTTTTGACTATTATTCATCATTGGATTATGTACTTATACTGTTGATATGAACTGCTCTGGGAAAACATTCCACTCTATTTGAAAGGAAACAATCATAATACCATAACACTGCTTAAGAAAAAAAGAAACATCAAATTTAATACCTATAACTTTTTCACCAGCAATGGTGTAAATGTAAGTTATAAAAAATAATAATTGGTACCCGGTGAAAATAATGCCAATTAACTACATGCTGTCTTTTGATAAAATATAATCATATTTCCTTCTCAGTTCTTTAATAAAGCTGCAATTTTTCCTCTTAGAAAACGTTTCATTAATCTTGAAATGAAAAAATTATCAGTATGCCTAAAATAGTGCAAGAAAAGAAGGTATTTTAGGGCTCCTTAAAATAGGAGTATAAATTTTGCTTTGAAGCAAAGTAGTTCTCTAGGGTCCCTATAAGATGAACACTCCATGAGGCATTGTGGCTGGCCAGTAGCCAGTGCTCAAGAAATATTTTTAAACTGCATGAATAACATACACAGATGTAGTACTAATGGGCCAGTTAGCACTAAATTAACAAGTTGCATCAACAAACTATTCTCTAACATAGGCATTGCTCATTTTATAAATTGATGCTATCTTATAGTTTATGTCATTTTTAAAGTTTCACAGTATATTTAAACACATTAACTTACTTAATTCTAGTGCCCTCTGCAATAGGTAATATTTCCCCCCTGATTTACAGATGAATACAAAACCTCTAGAATCTCAAAAATCCCTCCATGACTGTAGATCTCACCCTCGTGGCCTGGGAGCTAGATTTCTCCAGTTAAAATGTCCCTGCAAACACATATGGAAATATTGATGGATAAAATGGTATGGAACTTTGCATCTGTTTCAAAACAATCTAGGGATAGCAATGATAAATGATTTGTCCAGAGGACCAAATTTTTGGAGCTGTGGGTGGGTACATAAAGCATTTCTCTTTACTTCTGTAAATGTATGAAATTTTTCACAATAAAGAGCTTTTTAAAAAAAGCTGAGAAGAATAAATAAATAAATAGGTCCGTCTCAAGGTGTTTTGCTAAAGATAAGAGGGTTTCTGCTATTTGATATTAGATTAACTCTACCCGCTCCCACATCAGCTACGTGAATCTAATACAAATCGCTTCTCTTATATCTAACTGGAAATTGGCTAAGTAGCTTTGCAGTGCAGAACCTAATAGAAAACCCCCAAATACTTAAGATATAGAAATAGATAAGTCTCTTGCATTTGAGTTTACTGGGAGTACTATACTCTGAATGCAACATGAGATCCAGAGAATGATGTGTTTCTCATTGTCGCCCAGTTCTTACAGAGTCTGGTAATACAATACCGAGCAATGTGCACTCTGACTCCCCTTGTATAACATTTAACTGAGCTCTGCAACGGCTGTAACTCCAAGTTATATGCTCCTAGACATAAACCTGGGCCTTAGATATCATCATGGATTGTTCTTTGAAATTACAGCTGGGTTCAGCATTTAAGGCAATAAAGATAATAGAGTTTTCCCCAAAATAAAGCTATATTGAATCTTTAATTTCTGGATTCCAAGTATGTCAAGACAAACCCACCAAATAGTAGTGCTTTCCTTCTAAAAAAAAAAAAAAAGGAGTTTGCTATTCAAGATATCAGAATGGCTCTTCTTTGAGACCAAATTCTTATATAATTTTCCCAGCTGAGGCAGAGCAGGTCCTTAGGATCCTGGAAAGGAATTTAATGACCAGGTACCCTGATCAAGAATGGGCATTATAATCCTGTTACTAGATCCCTGCTTTAGGGAAGCCCAGGGCACGACTGAAGGATGAGTTATGGGTCATGATACAAGGGCACACAGGAAGGAAGATAAGGCATAGCAACAAGAGCATCACCAATACCATCACTTGCACATGCGGAAATTTGTAGCTATAGCTATGCTCAAAATAGCATTAAATATCAAAATAATTTAGAGGTTACTGGCAATAAAATAAAAGCACATATTCTGATTTGAAGCATGATAACATTATTACCACCACAGATAGTAATGAAAGCAATTACCCCATTCACTGCTATTTATGCAACGATCATATTATAAACTTAAATAATTTCTAAGAGATCTTATTGATACCTCTGGTTTTGTTATAGACAATAAATTATGGGTTAGTCCTTTGGAGCACCAGTTATATGACTTAATTTTAAGATATCACAATGGATGCAAATATGTACCTAAACAGTGGTGAAATATTACATGTAGCAATTTATATTTTTCTAACTTGAGATGAATTTTCCTTAAGACAATCATGAACAACTTCAGGCAGCCCATCAGAATACATGCTGAAGAGACTGAAAGATTCCCACTTACCTGAGGTCGCAGAGCCAGCTTGTGCTGACACGTGAGAGCGTTCTGGTTAACTTCCATAAAATACTCTGTGTGGACCTCCACTCTCCTTCCAACTTCTTCTCCAAGGCCAGCTGAGATGGCATAAATTGTCTACATACTTCATCATGACGTCCGATATCATGGAGCTGACTTCTACAATATCTGGGTAGGCTTCTGCATCGGCAGTGAGGCATCTAAGAGAAGATAAGCTAATTACAGCCCTCTGGTCAAAGTTGGGACCAGGTCCCGTGATGTGAAGGGTCAAGGTTAAAATCTGCTGTGTGTCCACCATGGTGTTTGTACCCGAGAGAATCTGAGGTAAGATGGACATCAAGCATAGTTTTGAATCCAAGACTTCTCAAAAGACATTTGGAAAGTTTGGGAAGGAGAGGGAGCTGCACGGCTCTCTTTGCATTTGAGCTGGTGGGTGAGGATTACAGGCTAGACAGGAAGCTGCTCCCAGTCCCAGCATGGGCAGGTGGGGTCTGCCTCTCCTGCATCTCAGTGGCCAGTGAAACAAAGAGGGGTCCCAACAATATAGGTCCTGATGATCACACCTGATACACCAAAAGGAAGGAAGGGTTCTGGGGGTCACACTTACTGGCCTTTTCCAGCTGTCTGGGGGCAAAATCAATACAACTTGATTAGTGAGAGTCTTACAAAACATGACATCACAAAAATAAAACTCAACCCAGTTACTTAGAGGTTTAAGATGTGTGTAGTAATTTTTTTTTAAGTAGCAAGTTTGACACATTGCATGGCAATATTTTCTGTGATTTTGGAGGTAGGGAACACCAGACATCCTACTAAAGGGAGCATTGTTCTTGTCACAGCTAAACCCTAGGAGAAGGCTATTCTAGATGCCTGTGGAACACATTGTCAAGACCATTGGTTATCAAGCTTTAAATACTTTTGGCACTCACTATTATATTTTGTCTATTTTTTTAATTCAAATTCTCGAACACTGTAGTCATGTGTACTTCTCAATAAAATTTAACTTATTTGAACTTTGATAAAAAGATCTAATGTTCACATCTTTGATTTCACAACCCACAGTTAATACAACTTTCACCTGTACTGATGTCTCCAAGCAAGATTTAAGAATTATTACGCACAATTACTCTTCATAACAGAAGTCAAAATAAAACTCTAACTTGTTAATTTTTAATTGTTCTTTCTCCAGTTTCCCAAGTTTATTAACCATGAGTAAAGTGTACACATTATAATCAGATTTTAAGTCATTATTTTATCATTTCATGCTTTATCTATATGCTATTTCTTTCTTTTTTTTTTTTTTTTTGCGGTATGCGGGCCTCTCACTGCTGTGGCCTCTCCCGTTGCTGAGCACAGGCTCCGGACGCGCAGGCCCAGCGGCCGCGGCTCACGAGCCCAGCCGCTCCGCGGCATGTGGGATCTTCCCGAACCGGGGCACAAACCCGTGTCCCCTGCATCGGCAGGCAGACTCCCAACCACTGCACCACCAGGGAAGCCCTATTTCTTTTTAAGTCCTAAAGAAGTGGCTAGCACATGGTTATGACAGACACTTGCTGAATTCATATTTAACAAAGTTCAGTCAATGCATTTATTATGTACAAAGTAAGGCAAGAGAAAGTGGACACAGTGTCAGCTACATAATCTGTGGGGTGGCCCATGGAAAAGAAAAATGTGGCCTCCCATTTGGGAGTGGGGAAGTCAATCACATTCCAGCATCCCAACTGGAGGTAGATGAGAGAGCCCCAAGAGATTGCAACCTCCATGCCTGCAGAACGTGGGCAAGAAGCCACCACTGAATTGCCCACTAAACAGGCCATGGTGCTGCCAGCCCGGTCAGGGATGGCCTCTTCTTTGCCCCACCTCAAGATGTCACAACACATGGCACAAGCTCCAACCTGACCTTCTCCTTACCTGCATTCATACCTTACAGGTGGAGGAGAGTAAAGGTGAAACACAGGTCTCCCCTGCTGACACACCCAATCACCATACCAGGTAGAGGGCAGCAGAAGTAATCAGACAGGGATGGGGAGATGGAGCTGGAGGCCAGGCAGAGGCCCAGGGGGCTGGGAGCAGATGGCTGAGAATCTAAGCCCAGGAGGTTGGGCACTGGAGGGACCACGCATGAGCTAGGGTCCAATCCCCCAACACACTTGCTCCCTGTCCTATCAGACTTCACTTCCAATACACAGATTCAAAGATGAAATTATTAAGAATTTCATGACCTCAAATGCAGAGCCTTAAACTACAAACACAGGGCCATTCTGAGTGCAGGGGCCCTGTGCATTGGTCATAGCATGTGAAGCCGTCTTTTGTGAAAATGACTTATCTGTATTAAAGTTTCTTACTTTTGCTCAAAATCACAAAAGAAACTGTGTTGAATTTCATTTTATAATGAAATCAGGTTCTTCAACTACTTTCACTTAATTAGCAAAAGGGGTTAAAGATGTTAAAAATGCCTTGCTGACCTAGTGTTGGTTATGACTATCATGTGAACAAAAAACCCCAGCATACAAGTCTTTCATGAGTGCAGATATTCTCAATTCTTAGTCAGCAGATATTTAAACTGATTCAAGGTAATATCAGTTGAATTATCAGATGAGCTTTTTTTTTATCCAAAAGGCAATGTAAGTTGGTTTTGCAAATTATGTAGTTACGTATGATGGTAAGTGGGAACCAGAATAGCCTCTGTTCTGTCATTTAGTCATCTATTCTCCTACAGTTTCTCCTCATCTTCTATTGGCCATGAAGGGAAAAGGAACCACCTGGAAGATGCAGTTTACCATCATAATTAAGCCTGCAGGCCCTGGGTTCAGATTGCTGGGGGTTAAATCCAAGCTTACTCTTTATCAACTCTGATCTTGGGCAAGATTTAGCTTCTAAGTTTCAGATAGCCCAACTATAAAATGGGATAATCATAGTGAAAGATGGTCCTTCCCCTCCATGTTCTCAGCCTAACTTTTGTCTGTGAAAAAACTTTAGCCAAACAATAAGTTTAATCAGAGAAGTGAGAAAATGTAGAAACAAAGGAAAACAGTCCCACAAGACTAAATAATAATAGTTTAGTTATTAAGCAAACTCAAGGACTTTTAGTTCTTCTTCAAAGGCTATAGATAATATTGAGCCTTATCCTGTGAGCTGTTTTGTAGATATTGAAACCCCACCAGGTGGAAAAAGTTAACTACATGATGGCCAGACTGTAGCCATGACATAAGCTGCCACAATTCCAAGAATTGGCTTCAAAGAAATAGGAGAAAACCAGTCCTGGAACTGAAGATTAAATGTACCTAAAACAATCAAGATGATGCTGATCAGACCACCGCATGACCAATTTCAAGATGACTGTCAGAGCTGACTGTGCTGTTTCTGCATGTAGCCCCTTCCCTCTGTCTATAAAAGCTCTTACCCATGGATTGTCAGTGGGGGCAGTTGGCCTTTGGACAGGAGTGCCCCCACCCCCAGTTGCCAGTCTCTGAAATAAAACAAACTTTCCTTCCCACCAGCTTTGCCTCTTTATTGGCTTCAGAGCGGCGAGCAGCCAGACCCCCACTTTCGGTTACAGTTTTTTGGCACCCAATGTGGGACTGCTGTGCTCTAGTGATATCTGGATCCTGGGGTTTTCCGAGCAGAGCTGCAGCCATGACAATGCTCTGGGATGGCTGCAAGGAGACCGCTGCTCATGGCTTACTGGCCCTTAGAGGGGATTTTGGGGAGACGTTCCTAGCAGCTGCCGAAACCATTTGTTTCGGGGATCCTCCCTGTTTCTCTCCTGCTCGACATTGACTGCCAACTGATGCTTTTCCTTGGTGAAACAGAAAGATGCTTCTGGATGAGCTGATGAGCTCCAGGACCAAGTAAGTCCATTGGTGTGCACCTGGGCTAACTTCTCTTTTGAGCACGAAGTGCTATTGGGCATTTCGCTAGTTGGTTCTTACGTGTGTCTGACGTTGAGGACCATTTGTGAGCACTGAGTGTCATTTGAGCATTTTGCCAGTTGGTTCTGATGTGTGTCTGACGTTGAGGACCATTTGTGTTGGAAAAGTGTTTGTTTGGGACTCCATATGGGTCATCCTCTTGGGAGATTTGTGACAGTTCTGCCTTCTGGTGTGCGAGTGTATATTCCATTTGTGTGATTGGTAGCATTGTTGTCTTTCGTAAAATGGGAAATTCAGGTTCAATTCATTAGAAAAATTTTAGCTAAGAAATTATGAATAAAGAAAAAGGAAGATAATTTTTAAACAATGTATGGCAACAGTATTCTTCAGACTCCAGAGCAAGTTGGTTAAAATGAAATTCTTTTAAAACTCCAAAACTGGTTCCTTTTTGCATATGCAGTTGAAGAAAGCCAGCTTGATAAAATACTGTTTTCAGAATTCTGACCCTGACAGGATAAATGTAGGCTTAAGAGAAAGCTTGAAGTTAACTCTTATCATGTCCTTGAAATACAAACACAGCCCACATTGCCTGAAACTTTAGCATTGGGTTAATTAGTAGAACTTTAAAAGATGTTTGGGTTCACTAAACACACATTTCATTCCACATTAAAGAGAAACTGTGCTATGAGAAAAATGTATGTTTTTAGAGGTTATGGAATATGTTCTTAAATTTGCCAATCAGAAAATGCTGGTATAATAGTTCAATTACTTGTCTCTTGGTTTTGTTAAGGTCTTTTAAAGGTGAAAAAATCATAATATGTAATTAAAGATACTAAAATGATAAGGAAAACAGTTCAGTGTATAAAGCAAATAAGATATGTGTTGTTGGCAAGAGAAGATATAAAGACTGGAGATATTTTTGTAGAGGAAAAAAAGGAGAAAAATTTTGTCCTGGAGCTGGTTGCTTATATATGGGGAAAATAAGGGACTAGTTAATATGGATCCAGAAAGTGATTAAATGTTTGTAAACAAGGAACTTTGAGAAAAGAATTTTGTACATTGTCAGGATTAAGATTAGATTGAATTCAATTAGATAAATGAATTTTGTTATTAATAAGAAGCTGGTGCAGGACTGGAATTTGGTTTTCTCTCTCTGTTAAGAAAACAAAGTGTTCCTGGAATATTAAAGTGCTTTTGATAACAAATTGCAAGTTTCTTCTCTAACTAATTTTGAGTATTCCTGAAGGCCCCTGAACCATCTCAAAAGAGACATTAAAGTAACTAGGATTATTTGGTACATTAAGTTACATGGAAAACATTTTCAAATAATAATGATAAACATTCTTAAGTTATACTGAATAGGTAAATGTCATTAATATTAATGTTCTAAAAGTTATTAAACAAATATAGGTTTTTGATAACTATCAGATCATACTGCTAAACTGAGTTAAAAATTTAAAGAATTTCAATAGAAAGTTATTATTTTGCTTTTAACCATATTTTTGTTACCAATATTTGGGATGAAAAAAATTGTCTAGTGAAGTTGTCACAGAATATAACTAATTATGATGTGTATCACTGCTGGCTTAAAATTTACTGCTTGAAGCACATGTACAATGTTTGCGTGACAATTGGGTATAACTGATAAAATGTATAGCCTATAAAATATTTCCCCATCAGCACACCTCTGTACTTGTTATGTCTGATTAGTTTCCCCCCAACATGGATGACTAGGCAAATATATAAACAAAACTGTAGGCCTAGCACTGAGGGACATGAACGGACCCAGAGCAGGGAACTGAACCACTCTGGCAATGTTGGAAAAATATATTGATTACCAATGCTTTCTATGGAAAGATTTGCAAATAGAAGGCGAAAATGATGGAAGAAAATTTTACATATTGAAGTATGGGGAAGTCATTCTGGCTTATATATGATTTAATTTGAACTTTAGGCTAACCAAAACAGCCTGTCTGTGGCCATTAAACATACACTGTACAACTGATTTAACCATTAAGGGAAATAATATTGACACGTTCAGAGAATAATACAAAGATGCATTTTAATTATTATCCTCATTGTAATATGCCTACTAATTATCAAATGTCCAGGTACTATGACAAAGTAGTCAAAGAGAGAGGTACTATTTTCATAATACAAAATATTGATGATAAGCTCGGAACCTGAGATTATTTCCAACTCTGTGTCCAGTCCCAAAATTAGTCAGGACTGAGCCCCACTTCAGCAGGAAGTAGCCAGAGCAGTCATCAACCCAGCCCCATTCCCTCAAGAGTTGGGGAAAATTGAAAAAGAAATGGAACTAAAACTGAGTTCCTCTGCCATGTTTATGATCAACCTCTCTATTCAAAACTTTATTCCCTTTCTTGTTCTATACCTGTCCCTCCTCCAGATTGAGGAGCATCAAAGAAAAGGGAGGATTGAAATAGAGCAGGTCCCTCAGCCTGCATTTTGTCTGTGAAAAAACGTAAGCCAAACAATACGTTTAATCAGAGAAGTGAGAAAATGCAAAAACAAAGGAAAACAGTCAAACGAGACCAAATAATAATAGTTCAGGCAAGGACATTTAGTTTCTCATCAAGGGCTACAGATAATATTCTGAGCCATATCCTTTGAGCTGTCTTATAGATACTGAAACCCCCACCAGGTGGAAGAATTTAGTTACATGATGACCAGACTGTAGCCATGACATAGCTGTCACAATTCTGAGAACTGGCCTCAAATAAATGGGAACAAACCAACCCTGGAACTGAAGACTAACTGTATTTAAAACAATCAAGATGACACTGATCAGACCACTGCAAGACGAATTTTAAGATGACTGTCAGAGCTGACTGTGCTGTTTCTGCATGTAGCCCCCTCCCTCCATCTATAAAAGCTCTTGCCCACTGATTGTCAGTGGGGGGAGTCAGCCACTGGACAGGAGTCCACCCTCCCCTCCAGTTGCTCACCTCCAAAATAAAGGAAACTTTCCTTTCCACCCCTTGCCTCTTTATTGACTTCAGAGTGACAGGTAAACAGACCCTACTTTCAGTAGCAATAGTAACTACCACATCAAGCTGGTTTGGTGATTAAATGAAGCCTTCCCTGAAAAGTGCTGGCACACTGTAAAAGCCTAATAAATTAAAAAAGAAAATCCACAATTTTGTTTCTCTTCCATACCCTTCATCATTCAATTAACACCAAGTTCCATGGCTTCTACCTCCTAAATATTTCTTGAATCCATATCCTTCCCCTCTAATCCCATGGCTATTGGCCTATTTCATTATCACTTGCTTGGACCATTGAAATAGTGTCCTAGATGACAGGCATGTCTTTTGTTTACCTCTGATCCATACTGTAAACTGCTACCATAAAAATATTCCAAAACTGACGACATCACACCTCTGCTCAGAATTCTTCAATATCTCCTCATGGCCCAAGAAGACAAAATTAAAACTCCCAACATGCTGCACAAGCCCCTCCTGAACTGGCCCTTAGCTCCCTCCACAGCCTCACCCCTTCTCCCTCCCCGTCAGCAACACACCAAATGCTCCTACCTATTCTCTCCCAAACAGCCCTGTTTGGGAGAGAATAGGTGTATATATTCCCTGGACTAAAGGTGAACTGCAAGCCATAGTCAAAGATTTTCCTAAAGTAACTGAAGATCCGATCTCACAGATTTGATGAGGAATTTAAAGTAGTCATTCAAACTTAACAACTGGGTTCTCTGACTTACATAAGTTAGTTCATATGCTTGTCAATAAAGACAAAGCCCAGCATTGGGTGAAACCTTCTAGTTGGAAAAGTCTTGAAAGGTCTTTAGAATTACAGCTGCTAGACTAGCCCACTAATTTATTATAAGATCAGGCTCAGGCAATCACTAGGCAACTTCATTGAGTAATTCCTAGGGCTTTTCCAAAGCCTGTTGATAAGAACAAAATTCAGGCTTGCACACACACAGAAAAAATATGATGAATCTGTTCATGATTATTACTGACTTCAGGTTTTTCTTAAAGAAAATTCTGGTCTTCCTTCCTTCAGATGTTGATTCTACCAGTAGCTTTTAAGTCTATATTTATTAATGGGCTGAACTGGGACCTTCCTCTTCTAGTAAAAAGGACCAGAATAGAATGGAGAACTATGTCCACTCCAGATTGAGTTAATCTGGCAAACCAGCTCTCTCACACTCTAGATGAGTCACCTCAAAGGAAGACCACCAAAATTCTTAATCTTCAGCTTTATCAAATGAAAGCTCCCAAAGAAAACTAAAACCCTCCTAGTTTCTGCTATTACTGCAAAAAGCCAGGACATTGGAAAAGAGATTTTTACAAATTTAAGCACTTAGATGCCTTCATCCCTCTAACCAGCCTTCCAACATCCTCCCAATCCTCAGTGGTAGAGTTCTGAGGAGCTACAGGGGCTTTTCCCAATCTTCCCTCTTAATCAGTTTGGAGAAACACTTCACCAGATTGGGAATTAACCTCTTCCAGTCCTAACTGACACCAGAGCCACATTCTTGGTGCTCAGCCCCACTACTATAAAGCTGCCCCTGCCTCCGAGTGCTAAAACAGTTCAAATAGTGGGGAGCTCTAATGAACCTCAAGAAGTCTCTGTCTCTGAACCCATTCCCTTTTGTTTAGGCTCTTTGAGAGATACACACACATTTCTCCTTAGTTTCTCTGCTCTGTCCATTTATTAGGCCAAGACCTCTTAGAGAAGTATCACTCCAGAATTTCTTTCTCCCAAAAAGGGGAAGTTACAAAGTAACTCTCCAGATGAATTAAATGACACTTTGACCTATTTTATTTGTCTCATCCCTGATGGTACTAGTGCTGTTTCTGGAAATACTGATCATTTGTCCTTCTTGAATCAACTGCCACTTTCCTTATGTGCAAAATCTCCAACCGATGTTGGCAAAATTCACAGTGTACCTCGCATAAAAATTCTAACAGACCCCTCAAAATCTCTTTCAAGGATTAATCAATATCCTATAATTAAAGAAACCCTTCAAGGCATAAAGCCCATAATAGAAGATTACAAGGCTCAAGCCCTCATTTTCTCTTGTACCAGTTCCTGTAACTCTCCCATTTTACTGGTGAGAAAACCTAAGGGCTGAATATGGAGGTTTGTCCAGAACCTTCAAGGGAGAAACAGTATTCTTATCCCATGACACCCTTTTGTTCCTAACCCTTATAAAGCTCTAACATCCATTCCCACTGAAGTAAATTTTTTACTATAATTGATTTATGCAGTGCATTCTTTAGTATTCCAGTTGATAAAACTAGACAATAATTTTCTGCCTTCACTTGGGAAGGCAGACAACTCAAGTGGACAATAATGCCTCAGGGTTTTACTGGGAGTCCTTATTTCTCAAAAGTCCTGAAGGCTGGTCTGGATCATATAAAGTTCCCTAGAGGTTCTACTTTTTGGCAGCATGTGGATAATATGTTTTTTGCTCTCCTTCTCAAGCCTTCTCACAGGAAGACAGCAACCACTTTCTTTGAGCTAAGCCTTAAAGGAGCATGAAGTCACCAAAGAAAAATTGCAGTTTGCCCAAACCCTCTTTCTCTCTTTTGGCCAAATCTATGTATGTTTTACTCAAAAATGGCAATCCTAATTTTATGGGAAAAACTGAACTACATAGCCTTCAAGGCCTTAAAGGAGAGTTTGATGAACTCACCTGCCCTTGGGCATCCCAATTATCAGGTTCCCCTTTTTCTTTTGTATATGAAAAGGAAGGGAATGTCCTTGGGGTATTCACCTCCAAACATGCGAACTGTCATCAATCCATAGGGTATTTTAGCCAAGAACTAGACCTCTAATGCCTTAGAGCCATTATAGTCTCTGTCCTTTTGGTTAAGGTCACTGAGAAAATTGTTGTGAGATCCACTTTAACCATTTTTGTACCTCCTGTATTAGAAGCTCTCCTGAATTCTCATCATGATCAATATTTCTCACCAATGGCCTCACCTCCTATGAAATCCTTTTGTTAAACTCCCCTTACATAACTCTTTTACACTGTAATAACCTTAACCCAGCTACTCTTCTCCCCTTTGTCAACAATAAAGTCCCTTATGACTGCTTAATGATGATGGACTACCTCCTGACTCCTCATAATGATCTACAGGAAATTCCATGGGTAATGTTGACTTCTTATAGTTCACTGATGTTTCTTATTTAAAAGGTGATAATGGAAAATACTGTGCTGGATATACTTTTACAACTCCTTTTGATATTGTTGAGGCAGCATTTTTACCTGTGGCTATTTCAGCCTAACAGGCTAAATTATATGCTCTTACATGGGCTTGTACTTTAGCCACATACAAAACTGCCAAAATTTATACTGATGGTAGATATACTTTCAGAGTAGCTCATGATTTTAGAATGTTGCAGAAGCAACATGGCTTCTTTACTTCCTGTGGAAATAAAATTTTTAATGACCCTTATGTTCAGAAATTGTTACATTCAATACTGTTACCTGCCATTTTAGCTATTAAGATTCTAGAGCATTCTAAACTTGGCTCTCTGGAAGCTAGAGGAAATCATCTTGATGACACTTCCACAAGGAATGCTGTCCTTAACGGGATCCGCGGCAGCTAAATGTCTGTCATGGCTCAAAGGGATATTTTCCCAAATGATGATTTAGAAAAACTGGCTAGAGAAGCCCAATAGTTGGCCTCTGGATAGGAAAAATATGATTGGAAATTCAACGATTTTTGGTTTGATAAAAAGAGAAAGCTCTGTTTTGGACCAAATAAAAACCCAGTCCTACCAGAGACTAAAATTCTCACTTCTCACTGGTGAACATGCATTAAACGATTGGTCTACTGACACAATGACAGCCTTCATGAATCAGTATTGGTGTGGAAACAATAACAAAGCTGCAAAAACTGCCTGCCTCACTTGTCTCACGTGTCCAAAGTATAACCCCAGGAAGTTCCTTCATACTGTTCCTGGATATTTCGAACTGCCTAATGGATCATTTGAAGTTTCACAAGTGGATTTCATACAACTTAATCCATCTCATGGATATAAATATATTTTAGTCATGGTCTGTATATTTTCACATGGAACTGATGCCTTCCCTTGCAGGCAGGCTACTGCCTCTTCTGTCAGTAAAATCCTTTTGGAAAAGTTTATCCCCACATGGGGAACTCCTCTCAAAATTCATAGTGATAAAAGGTCCCATTTTACTGGCCAGGTGCTTCAACATGCAGGTTCTGTTTGGCTGGTTATACAACTGCATTTACCATCCTCAATCCTCTAGTCAAACACAATAGTGGCATTATTAAGACTCAATTGGAAACATTCATAGAGGTCCTCCAAATACCTTGGCCAAAAGCACTGCCACTGGTCCTTTTAAATCTCAGATCCACCCCTCTTGGAAGTCATAATGCTCACCCTTTGAAATAGTCACAGGACCCCATGAACTTGGCTTCTACCTCTTTTGACCCACAACTGTTAAAAGGAAAGTTACTTCAATATTGCAAAGATCTAACTGATCCTGTTAAAAATAACCATGTTTTGGTAGAGTAGTCTTTTCACAGTGTGCCCTTGGGAGATGAAGACCTTAAGCATCACACCTTGCAACCTGGAGATTTCATCTCTTGGAAAAGCCATCTCCAGAAGAACCTTCTTCAACCTAGCTGGACAGGGCCCTATCAAGTATTGCTAACCAACTCTTGTGCTACCAAACTCCAAGTAATAGACTCTTGGGTTCACTGTACACATCCAAAGAAATTGCCAAACCTTGACTGGACTTGCACAGCATCTGGTAACCTGAAAGTAAAGATTTCCCAGAATTGAAGCAGAGGACATCTGATGAGAGCTTTCCCAAGATATCTGAACAAGACCTGTGGGAAGTTTGTCATCCAACTTTTGATGATGACATAATGCTTCAGAAGATCTCCTGTGACTATGATCTTGGTAACAAGATCTTGGTAATCTTTAACTTTAGATTAAAGGTGCTTGAGAGTTCTCCCTCCTACCCACACTTGTTACTCGAATGTGCCCTTAATAGGTTTCCAATCTGTGTACTTTTTCTCTGACATGAAACACTACATGCAGGAAAAGACCTTCTTAACACTGAAAGACCAAAAGTCACTGAAATTAGAACACCTGACTCATGATCAGTGATACTTTCAGAGAAAGATATTGAATAAAAGAGGGAAATGCAAAAATGAATAAACAGAAACTTCAATTAAATAGAATCAGGAGACCAGAAAGGGGAGCTCTCATACCCTGCAAAAATAGCAGAGCTCAACAGGAAGAAGAAAGACTCCTCTTCTTTTCTAGCAAGGACTCAGCTCATGACAAGTCCTAGACTCTTTGTTTACTATAGCCCTCTCAACTTTTTGTCTCCCAAACCCAACCCCGATATAAAAGTATTCTCCTTCCCTTGCTATGTGGGGACTTTTCTGTGGCTAAACATGGTTGTACACCCTGAATTGCAATTCTCTGCTGATCCTGAATAAACTTATCTTTGCTGGGGAAACATATGGAAGTCTATTTTTTTCAAGTCAGTGGAATATACTGCTTCTGTAATAAAGAAACAATAGAAGAAACTTTAATCACCAAGTTTTGAAATTTTCTGTTATATGAGGGTTTTGTTGGGTTTTTGTTTGTTTGTTTTGATTATCTTTATTTATCATCCTTTAATTTTTAATTAACTTTTTGCCCATGAAGCCTCCAGAAATAGTTTTCCGATAATTCTGCTTTTAATGGAATCATAATATATATACTACCGGCAACCTATCTTTTCACTTAATAATATATTGCAGATATGTTTCTAGGTCAACAAACACATTACTGTACTACCACTTACCATTATTTACTTAATCAATCTAATCTGCTCCCCTATTTCACTGTAAAATAGCCACAGTAGCTGAAAATGAATTAAATAAAATATCACATATACACGGGAACAAAAAGAAAAATTAAAAATAGGTAAAAAATGATTGTGTCCAAAAATAATGTAAAGATTCCTGAAAATTGCCAATAAATTTTAGAAATCAGTGATAAAAATATTCATTTATAGTAATTTCTTTATTTTGATTACATTATCACCACAACCAATTTACTTTTAACCAAATTCTTTCCAAATTGTCTGAAGCTCAACTGATGTAGGGAGGCTCCAGGATTTGTAGTGAAAGGGCACAAATTAAATGGTCTTTTTCAGGTTTCTCTAATCCTACTGCTTTATAGTCTCTATTAAGAGGCCTATAATGGCAACCAATTAATTGTAAATACAGTGAGGAGTCTGGGCAATTAAACAAATGGATTACATTTACCCAGTGATTACACTCTAGCCATCAAATGATTATTAGTCACTGCTTACTGTGAGTCACAAATATAAATTAAATTAAGATCCAACAGCCTTGACATTTCTCATTGTATATCAACTTCTCATTGTATATCAACTCATTGTATATCAACTGTATATCATTATCTCTAATAATGTATAAAAAGATAGCTGGCATATAGATTGACATCACACATTCTGTATTTGTGTTCAAGCTAAATAACACCAGCTTTTAAAAATCAAGTATATAACTAAATAATTATGGTGATTTCACAAAGAAGGATAATACAATCTCTCAATTACAATATATCAGTATACAACTCTTTCTCTAAATATAAATTCACATAAAAATGTATATTCTGGCACCCTAACAAAACACTGATTTTTAAAAAAAGAAGTCAAGCAACTTCCAAGTAAACAATGAATGGAGAGCCTTTATACAAGGAAGCAGAGACTGTCACAGAGAGAAGATTATTATCTGCTTGTGATTTACAGTTATTACTCTCACATCTATTTTTAAATGATAACTACATCATCAGCCTCATATTGCCATCCTATTTGCAAAGTCAGTTCCAGCAGGGGCAGCCCAGAACTATAAGAGACAGAAAGTTTCTCTGGATGAGACTGTGGGGAAAAAAAAAATTCTCAACTCCATCTAACTATGAAGAAAACCTAAAAACAACTGTCCAGGATTTCTTTAATTACTTCCAACTATCAACATAGAAGAATATGTCCAGAAGGAGTTGGGAAAGTTTAGATTTGTTTAGAGAACAGAAGAGGATCAGACAAACAGCTTCTGCCTGGCTCACACAGAGGCTGTGAGGCCATGCTGTAAGGGTGTCTGTAATGCACCAGTTCAGAGCTTTTTACCTTGTCAGTCCAAGCAGGTGCTGTAGGTGTCCTGCCCACATTCCCTACCCTTACTTCTTCACAGCACACTGGCCTGAATGCCAGTCATTTGTAGTTTTGTCTGAGGATTTTCTTTAACTCCCTGTACCTTCTCTGCCTACAGCACAACAAGCCTGAGGTGTCAGTGAATTCATGTACACCCAAAACAGCCCTTTACCAATGAGAAGTATGAGCTGTTGTACAATCATCCCAATCTCCCCTTTTAGGTGGGGTCACTGAGTTATGCATTTAAACAGGCTCCAGCAAGTTTGAGCTCCAGTGGCCCACAGTGGTAGTTTGCCACAAGAGATTCTTTATCGGCTGCCTTCCCTTCCCTCTCTCATGTCCCAACCCCTTACCCTTGTTTTCTAGGCTCCCTTCCAGAATAAACCACTTGCACTTGAATCTTTATCTCAGAGTGTGCTTTGGAGGCCAACCCAAACTAAGAGACAAGTGAAAGGAGCCCAGCAAGGTCAGGCAAATAGAGGAGTTTATCAAGAGGCTTCTGTCAGTACAGGAAGAAGAAAGCTGCAGCTGTGTCTTGGGGAGAATGTAATCTAGGGCAGCACATGGCTTGGCTCCTTCTCTTCTTCTCTCCAAGTGCTGGCCTCATTCTCTCAGACTGACTTCCTCCATGGTTGCAAACATGGCCACCAAACAGCCCTGGGCCTTAGAACCTCCAAGCTTTATCTTTTTACTGAGTCCTGCTAAATGCATTCTCAGGAAAGAATTTTAATTAGATCTGCTTGAATGAAGGTAAGACTCCTAGCATTTCTGCCAACAAGGGCAGAAATGCTAGAACTGGGCAGCCTGGGGACAAGTGCCAAGTCTGGACAAAGCAAATATGGCCCAAGAGGCAAATTCTCTGAAGCATGGGAGTCACTTGGAATGGAGTAGGGGAAGAGTTATTTTCCTAAAGAATGAGACTGTTGCTCCCAGCATAATAGCAGTTAATCTTTACGGAATCCCTGCTATACTCCAGTACTATTGCTATCTACCTCTATCTACAACTATCTATCTATCTATCTATCTATCATCTATCAGTCATTTATCTATCTATCTTTCTAATCCTCATAACAACCCTATGAGGTAGGAACTATCATTATCACCACCAGCACCACAGTTTCAAATAAGGACATTGAGGCTTATAAATACTAAGTCGCCCAAATTCAAACAGGAAGGTGTAAGAGCCAGGATTAAACCAAGGCTGTCCAGTTCTAGAGTCTGTACCATGTCCTATTGGCCCCTAAGGGGGAGAGACAGTCCTGCAGGCAAACCACTGACATCTCATTACTTCTCTCACTGCTACTGTTTGGGGCACTGTTTACTAAGTTTATGTAAGAAATTCAAAGGATTATCAGAGATAGCTATGAACAATTATACACCAATAAATTGGACATACTAAGACATATAGATAAATTCCTAGAAGCATACAATGTCCGAAAACGGAATCAGGGAGAGATAGAAAATATGAACAGACCAATTACCATTAATGAAATTGAATCTGTAATAATAATAAGAATAATAAAAACTCATAACAAACAAAAGTCCAGGAGCACATGGCTTTATAGATGAATTCTACAAAACATTTAATGAAGAGTTCACACCTGTCCTTCTCAAATTATTCCAAAAAATGATGAGAAAGGAGTGCTTCTGAACGAATTCTACAAGGCCAGCATCATGCTGATAACCAAAACCAGACAAAGGATGTCACACACAAAAATTACAGGCCAATATAAGTGATGAACATAAGTGAA
The DNA here is from genome assembly GCF_949752795.1 of Hyperoodon ampullatus. NCBI lineage: Eukaryota > Metazoa > Chordata > Mammalia > Artiodactyla > Ziphiidae > Hyperoodon > Hyperoodon ampullatus. Next base: position 20,893,452 of record NC_136918.1, on the reverse strand, counting down.
AAAAACATCAAAAAAGTTAGCAAACTGAATTCAACAATACATTAAAAGGATCATACTCCATCATCAAGTGGGATTTATCCCAGGGATGTGAGGGTTGTTCAACATCCATATATCAATCAATGTGATATGATACATTAACAAATTGAAGAATAAAAATCCTGATCATCTCAAAACATGCAAGAAAAGTTTCTAACAAAATTTAACATCCATTTATGATAAAAACTCTCAACAAAGTGACTATAGAGGGAACATACCTAAACATAATAAATGCCATATGACAAATCCACATCCTACATCATATTCAGTGATGAAAAGCTGAAACTATTTCTTCCAGCTTTAGGAAAAAGACCTGGATGCCCACTCTTGCCACTTTTATTCAACATAGTATTGGAAGTCATAGCTACAGCAATGAGACAAGAAAAAGAAAAGAAAGGCATCCAAATTGGAAAGGAAGAAGTAAAATTGTTACTCCTTCCAGATGACATAATACTATATATAGAAAATCCCCCAAACAACCCAATCAAAAAATGGGCAGAACATCTAAACAGACATTTCTCCAAAGAAGACATACGGATGGCCAACAGACACATGAAAATATGTTCAACATCACTAATCATCAGGGAAACATAAATTGAAACCATAAATGATATTATTTCATACCTGCCAGAATGGCTATCATCAAAAAGACAACAAATAACAAGCATTAACAAGGATATGGAGTAAAGGGAAACCTTGTGCATTTTTGGTGGGATTGTGAATTGGTGCATCTGCTACAGAAAGAGTATGGAGGCCCCTCAAAAAATTAAAAATGGAATTGCCATATAATCAAGCAGTTTTAATTCTGGTTATTTACCCTCCCAAAAGCCAAAAACACTGACTCAAAAACATATATATGTATACCAATGTTCATTGCAGTATTTTTTACAAAAGTCAAGATATGGAAGCAACCTAAGTTCCCAACCATGGATGATCAGATAAAGAAGATATTGTGTGTATGTGTGTATATATGTGTATATATGTGTGTGTGTGTATATATAATGGAATATTACTCAGTCATAAAAATATGAAATCTTGCCATTTGTGACAACATGAATGGATCTAGAGGGTATTATGCTAAGTGAAATAAGTCAGGCAGAGAAAGATCAATACCATATGATCTCATTTATATGTGTAGTCTAAAAACAAACAAACAAACAAAACAAAATGATAAAACAGAGAACAAATATGTAGTTGGTGGTAGCTGAGGGAGGAGGGCAAAATACATGAAGGTGATTAAGAGGTTCAGAACTCCAATTATAAAATAAGTAAGTCACTGGTGTGTAATATACAGCATAGGAATATGATCAATAATATTGAGACAGTTGATTACTAGACTTATCATAATGGTCATTTCATAATGTATGCAAATGACAAATCACTATGTGGTATCCCTAAAACTAACATAATGTTGTAAATCAACTACATATCAATGTAAATATAAAGGGAAAAAATAAAATAAAATTATATTTCCTAAACGGGGGAAGGGACAGGGGTTTAATACTGGTATACCAAGGAGTTCTTCTACCATGTCACTTCCCATTGTTCCAAACTTCCTACCCAATGCAGACCCTACCCTGGATGAGATAGAGTGAATATATTTCTCTTTCTCAACAGCATCATTATTTGATTGATTTCTATTGGTGGGGTTATTATGATTGGAGCTTCAGGATGAAATTTAACACCTGATACAGAGTACTTTATGAATTCTGGATAACTCCATATCTATGATACAAGAATATCATGTCACTCTAGGACATCTATCAGTAGAAGGGATTATTGGGGACACCAAAGTTCTTACTAAATACTGGCTCTTCTAAAATTATTTTTCAATGTGGAATTTGTTTCTGATTACTCTTACTTGGGAAAATGGAACTTTACACAAAGTTCTAATATTAAGTAGGAGTGATAAGGGTCAGATTCTTACAAAAGCAGGAAATCAGGGGTTCTCCCTCTCTCTCTCTCTCTCTTCCTCTCTCACACACACACACAACACACACACACGCACACACGCACACACTGCGGCATGATTCTAGAATCTAAAATTCTCCAATAGCTTCAGCACACTTATGAAGTTGGGCAGATTGATCAATCAGATGTGTAGTACCACACACTGTTGAAGTAGTCTCTGTAAAAATAGACACTCCCACCTACTCACCATGCTGCTTCAGAGAACACACTTTGGGAAAACTCACACAATGAAAAAATAATGTGTCCAGAACACATCAGATTCTACTCCCTAGATTAAAAATTTCTCAGAGGAATAAATCATATCCCAGGGCTTCCCTGGTGGCACAGTGGTTGAGAGTCTGCCTGCCGATGCAGGGGACACGGGTTCGTGTCCCGGTCCGGGAAGATCCCACATGCCGCAGAGCGGCTGGGCCCGTGAGCCATGGCTGCTGAGCCTGCGCGTCCAGAGCCTGTGCTCTGCAACAGGAGGGGCCACAACAGTGAGAGGTCCGCATACCGCAAAAAAAAAAAAAAAAAAAAAAAAATCATATGCCAATATGCCCATATGAAAACACACACTAAAATAACCTCTACTTTATTATCCTTCATCTTCAGTGTTTTTATATGGCCACATATATACCTAAAAGGCTTTATAAACCAAACATTGGGGAATTTTTATTTCCAATTTTTTCCTGAGGTGGTGAAGATTTGGTGTCTCCATATTCTCTCTCCCAGCCCACTGTCTCATCAGAAGAGGCTAACAATCAGCTGGCCCAGGGTTAGGAACCCGCCCTGCTCTTTCTCTCTACTATTGTTCTCATGTCTTCCTCCAAGCAAGTACTATTCAATTCTCAGAATTGCAGAATGACCCACTAACAGTGTGAGAATCTTATACAAAGTTGGGTTTGACTGAATTTGCTTCAATATTTCTTCATTTTACATGACCCAATGGTAATATAAGGAAACTTGTTTTTTTTTTCCGGAATATGAAAGCTATATGAGAGAAATTCCAAAAATTCTATGGCTACCCTTCCAACAACAGATGCTATGAGGGTATGCCATACAAATGACTCAATATTCTGTAGTATTTTGAGAGCACTCAAAGTTCTGTGTCAGCTCAAACTCAAATAGACACTATATCTGGTTAACAGGAAGTAGACCACAGAACAGGTTCAAGGCAAGATAGGTCAAGAGACCTACAAAAGCCACAAATAGAGTCATCATATACATATTTACCAGGATATTTTACAGGTGTATGAGATAACATACATATAAAGACTTTGAGTTCCCTATCAGAAGAGCAAAACTAATTCCTTTCTCCTGTGAGGACACAGATTTCTCAGAAGCAGCTGAGCCAACCAACAATTAAAATCCTCAAATTCTCTAGAAACAATTAAAATGCGAAGCATTCTGGCAATACAAGACAGATCTAATTTGATTTCTCAAACTTTGCTGGTATTCAAGAAAGTAAAATCTTTCATTTCAATACTTTTGGTTACACTGTTTGCTGACATGACAGTGGGAATCGCTTGTATCTTTCCCTATTTATGGACCCGATTTCCACCTTTATCCCTAATTCCTCCTGCATTAAAACACGCTTTTCAGGCAATCTTAGCTATCATATCAAGACCTCGAAATTAATTCACTCACTTACTCATTCATTCTTTTATATATTTATTCAATAAATATTTATTAAGTACTCTCAGAGGAACAAAGTCAAGGAAATTGGTTTCCCTTACCTCAAGGAGGGGATGGCAATAAACCAATGTCTCAGGTGCTATGAGCAAGGCAAGCTCAATGTACTAAGGGAGCCCAGACTTGGAACCTATCAGATGTGGACATCGAAGATGCCACCTGGAGGAGTGGCATTAGAAGTGAGTAGCAGCAGGTCATTCCAGACAGAGAGCAACATTTTGGAAGCTGCAGAGCAATACAACCACAGCCTGATCCATTCGGGAAACAGCAATCTGTCCCATGAATCCAGAGCAAAGGGCAAGGGTGAGATCAGGAAGAAAGGGCCTTGAGTGCCCTAAGGAATCTAAACTCTATCTTAAAAGTCATGGGGAGCTACTGGAAGAATTTTAACCAGGAATGGATATAATCAAATTTCTAAATCAGTATGTCTAAAATCCCACACCTTAAATTTCCTCACCCAATTCTCTTCCAATGATGTCACAATCCCACAAACTCAGACTCTTTCTCAACTGTTCTCACACCTCATTAACTGACCAGCAAATCTTTTTGATTCTGGGTCCCAGTTAACTGCTGAATATAATCCTTCCGCTACATCCTCTTCTCCTTCTGCCATAGGTAAAACCCACATCATGTTTTTACGAAAAATGTCAAGAGGTTTTAGTGGCAAGTGCCATGAGCTAGCTCTCCAAAAGTCGTTGGCAAGTGCCATGAGCTAGCTCTCCAAAAGTCGTTGCCCAGCCCCACTCCCTTTCTCATCTGCAACTGTAGAAGCTGGGAGCTCACCTACAGGATCTCCTTTACAGCCGGGGAGGGGGGATCACATAAATTGAATTGTCCAACGGAATGTAAAAATTTAACAAGGGCCTCTGTGAAAGATTTTCTTTCATGATAAAAGGAGTAGGCATTAGAAGAGCAGAATATTTTTTCATCCTAGCTGCCACCCTGCTTCCTGTCTTTGAATTTGGTAATGATACCTGGAGATCTGGACAATTTGCTGGGGAAAATGGAGAGAAAGGATAGAAAAACCTAGACTGTGGCTGACCTCCTTGAGCTGCTGAACCAGCCCTGGCCCGGCCCACATCCAGTCCTCTTGTTATGAGATAACTATGTGTCCTCATGGATTAAACCATTGGTATTCTGGTTTTTTGCACCCAAACACATCCTAACTGATACGTCTCCTAAACTGGGGATCTGTCTCCAATCTTTCCCCACAGTGCCCCCTCACCTGCCATAACAATAATCCCTCCATCCCAAATCTAATCACAGACTTTCCAGTCTGAAATCCTGAAGATAAACCTCTGAACAGAGGTCGGTGTCCCATTTCTCACCCACCAAATCCTCCAATGAGCGTCTTGCTACTAGGCACACGGTACTACTTCAGGTCTCTAATCCTTTACATTTGCTGTACCCCTGACTGAAACGCTTTTACCTCTCCTGGCCAACTCTTCACCAAAAGGCCCCACCCCTGGGCAGAGTTAGTCACATTTTTTCCCCTGTGCATAATAGTCGTGGAAGATTATATAACTACTCACTCCCATTCTTTCCAGGGGAGGAACACCTCCTCACCCTGGCAAACTTGGCTTGCTTTGACCAGTGACTTCTGAGTAGAAGTAATATGTGACACTTTGGGGCAGAAGCTTTAGGAGTCGAGGTATGGTTTGCCATGCTGTCTCTTTCCTGCCTCTGATATGGAAGCAGGTATGGAGGGCTTCAGCCAGTCTGGTCCCTTGAGCACAGCTCCCTTACTGACCTACAGTGCTGGTGGACAGACTTTTCCTATAAAGGGCCAGATGATAAATACTTAAGCTTTGGGAGTCACATATGGTCACTGTCATATGTCACATATTTTTTCCTTTTAGCACCATTTAAAAATATAAAACCCTTCTTAGCTCACAGGACATACGAAAACAGGCCACACCTGGATTTGTCCCACAGGCTGCAGTTTGCCACTGTTTTAAGCTGCTGAGACTTTCAAGTTACTTGTTACCACAGCCAACCATGTCCCATCCTGACTAATGTAACAGTATTTTGCCTAGACAATACTCTAGCCTTTATCACCCTATAATGCCACTATAAGCTCCATGAAGATAGTGATCATGTCTGGCATATGTGTCTTCTTCACCACAAGATGCTATAGTTGAATGAGTTTTGTTTTTTCCTTTTTCTTCCTTTTTTATTTGGGAGCAGGGGGGGAAAGAGGACATGCAGGTTTTAGATTAAAATGTGTATTTGAAAAAGTCAAGAATGTAAACTGGTGGGTTCAGAGGCAAGTTCACTTTCAGCAGATTCCCTCCATCAGAGTCACTCTGTAATGGGACGGTGCAGCGTGGAGCCTACTTGGCAGGTGTCGGCATTTAGGGCCAACTTTGTGCCTTACCCAGTCTGCCACTGTTCTTTGGGCCACAGTCAGGGTCTGTTCCCTTGTGTAGCCTCCAAGGCTGCAAATAAATTCAGGGGTGAGACCTGGGTATGTTTCACAGCACAGATCATTAAAAGATACAGTCTTTTAAATGGAAATATATTTGGACATTAAATTAGATACCATTTTCAAAACCATACATCCCCAATTATGGTATTACTTTCTACTCTGCTGCCTGAAAAACTCCAGCCAGTACACTTACTATATAAATAATAGCAAACCAGCCTCAATCTTTACAAATCTAATTTACCTACACCAAGAAAAAAAAGAAAAAGGGAAATTTTCATTTTTCTGAAACTTTTTTTTTTTGTCTGGTCACATTTTCAATACATTTTGTCTCATGTAGCTTAAACATCACTTGGCAATTCTGTGATTCCTTTATGGGAGTAATAAACCTTGCACAAGGAAAGAGAAAAATAAGACAAGGCTGCCCCCTTGTGGTGATATGCTTTTGCGCCCAAATGCACACACACACACCACAGCCTATTTTTACAGTCTCTATAAATTCCAGCTTTATTTAAACCTCCCCCAAAATATGATTTGGTTTCAAATCAATGATGTAAGATTTTAATTTAACCATAGCATAACCCCTCAATGTTAAGAATCTATAATGTCCATATTTATATCCATAGTGATAGACACTGAAAAACATATTTCATCACTATTTTATATAAAATATTTTTAAAAATCATGTCAGACTTCTGTGGATTATCTTCTTGTTTTATACTCACTGCAAATAATGGCACCTCATCAATGCCCTGTCCATACAATATCTTTAGTGGAGAGAAACTGGACCAGGATAAGATTCTGTTCTGAGATTTATCACTGCTTCTTTATTTGAAACTAGAAAAATACTGCCTCACTTAAAACTAAAAAGTCTTGAAAACTGAAAATAAAATTTAAATGAATAACCCCCGAGTATAAAATAGCAATAAAAATAAATAGTGATAAGTATAAGTTTAGGCAGAATGGCAATGAGGGGCAAGACAGAATCAAAGAAAACTTTGCTTATTCATGTAAAATGAAGTAACTTTTTCTAGAGAACTTTTACAATTTGAGTGCAAGTAAAAATTATGTTACCATTAAAGTTTGAGAGTAAACATGAAAGTGGGATATTTTGTTAAGTTTAACGTGTAGACTTAATAATGAAAACTGCCTGCCCATTTTGGGTTAAAGGGTGGCTTGACAATATGCTTATCTCATCTAGCTCTCAAAACCTTGTTAAAATGAAGGAAAAGAAATTTTCTTTGAAAAGTTACTCAGAGAGACAATGAGAACATGCTTGGTAACAACAGAGGATGAGATATTCCAATGAATTTTTGGAAGATGAAAAGTAGATGAAGAACAGAATTCCCAACCCATGTGTCTGAGAATAGGAAGGCCCAAAGGGAGCCCATTTAGAGCCCAGGGATCTTCCCAAAGGAGAAATGAAGTAAAAAGCTAAAAACATGAAATCAAGATCAAGTCCACAGGTCCCTTCCCAAACCCACACATGGCACTACCAGTAAACTGAGTTCCCTTTGCCATTAAGAGAAAAACAGATTGATTTTCCAAAGAAATTGAACCAGAAAGACACCAAGCAGAGAGAGGCTGAACTCATGGGAATTCAGTAAAAATCTATCAAGTGAATGTGGCTCTGTGAGATCCCTTCATCCACACTGCTCCTAGAATGACAGCAGACAGATGGACATTGCCTCAGGAAAGATACTGGAGGTGTATTACCTCGAAAAAGTTTAAGTAATGATGTGAGAGATATCCAAAGAAAAATGTCCACTGTGCTCTACTGAAGCCCACCAGATGACAGCCTTAACTGGAACACACAGAACTTCCAAGAGTCTTTTCAGTGTCTTCCTCATAAGCATTAAGGGCCAGCTTAGATCAACAGACATTTGAGGAAAATCTCCAACAGGAAATAGAGTGCAAATGAAACAGGAAAGAAAAAAAAATAGATGGACCCAGAAGATACAGAAACAATGCAAGGTGCTGAAAAGTCTATATTTTCCCGAGAGAGAATAAAAGCAGCATTCCATGAAAATGGGATAAAGAACAGATGAAATTTGGGGGAATTAAAAATATGATCATCAAAGTAAAATATTCGATAGAATCAGCAGAAATAACTCCAAAGTACTAAGGGCTGAAAACTAAGAGAAGAATTATTTTTTAAATTAGATAATTTAGAATACAACATCTAAGACTAATAAGAATTTTAGAAGAGGAAACAGAAAGCAGAGAGAAGAAAAGTAGTGAAGAAACAATGCAGGAAAAATTCCCAGGACTGAAGTTTTAAGTCTCCAGATTGAAGAGCACACTTAGTGCTCTAGACACATTGAATGGAAAGAGACCCATCCAAAGCAGTGGATACAAAGAGTATCCTAACGTTTCCAGAGCGATAAACAACTCATGTATCAAACAATGGAAATAGGAATAGCATTGGATTTTTTAAGAGCAAAACTAGGTACCAGAAGACTGAAGTAAACCCTTCAAAATTTGTAAGGATTATCATGTTCACTTGGGAATAGTACACCTAGCCAAACTACCAACCAAATATGAGGGTTTCCAAAATATTTTGTGATATGCAAGCATCTAAAAATTATAACTTCAAATGAGTTGGGAAAACTGGACAGCCACAAGGAAAAGAATGAAACTGGACCCTATCTTACACCATACACAAAAATTAACTCAAAATGGATTAAAGACTGGACGCCAACCTGTAAAACTCCTTGAAGAAAACATAGGCTCCTTGACATAGGTCTTGGGAATAAATTTTTGAACTGACACCAAAAGCAAAGTAACAAAAGCAAAAAACAAGTGGGACTTCATCAACCTAAAAAGATTCTGCACAGAAAATAAAACCACTAACAAAATTAAAAAACAGCTCACTGAATGGGAGAAAATATTTGCAAATCATATATCCAATAAGGGGTTAATGTCAAAATATACAAAGAACTCATACAACTCAATAGCAAAAAACAAAACAAAACAAAACAAAACCCTAACAATCCAATTTAATAATGGGCAGAAGATCTGAATAGACCTTCTTTTCTGGTCACATTTTCAATACATTTTTTCTCATGCAGCTTAAATATCACTTGGCAATTCTGTGATTCTTTTCTAGGAGTAAATAAACATAGCACAAGAAAAGAGAAAAATAAAATATGACAAGGCTGCCCCCTTGTGGTAATATGCTTTCATGGGTGTGTATGCGTGAGCGCGCGCGCACGCGCGCACACACACACACCGCAGCTTATTTTTATAGGCTCTATGAATTGCAGCTTTACTTAAATCTGCATAGATAAATACCATCAGAGTAACTCGGCTATTAATAAGTACAGAAGGACAGTAGAAAGCTAATACATCATTCTAAGCTAAGAAGTTAATTTTAAGTTATGATTGAGAATTAGACAACTGTGGGTGAAAAAACTAATTTTCTCATTTGTAAAGTTTTACGTAGCATTAGGACGATCTGCTACAGTTGAAAATATTGTGATAAAAACTGAATGTTGATGTATGTTTTATAGCCCTTGATACGTGCATTTGTCACCCACGTCATAGATTATTACATAGCTCAACAATGTTCTTATGTGGTGGTTGAAAAGCCTGTGTTCATGAAGTAGTGTTCTACAGAAAGAAAAATTCTAGAAACCATTTATTTGGGAATTAAATGCTCAAGCATCCTAAGGGTACTTTATTCTCTCATTTGGGCAAAATACAACTCAGTCATTAAGAACTACACTAGTCATTGTCCAATAAGTAACCACTAGTCATATAGGGATGTTTAAAGTAATTAAAATTTAATAAAATTCATATCCTGAGTCACATTAGCCACATTTCAAGTGCCCAATAGTCACATGTAGTTAGCGGCTACTATATTAGACAATACAGATATAGAACATGCCCATCAGTGCAGAAGAGTTGCAGTGATATATATGTCATGGAGAAGTAATATACAGCATGGTGCCTATAGTTAACAATAATGTATTACATATTTGTAAGTTGCTAAGAGAATAGGTCTTAGAAGTTCTCAACACAAGGGACAAAAACTGTAACTATGTAAGTTGATAGATGTTAACTAGACTTATTTTGATGATCACTTCATAACGTATATAAATACTGAATCATTATGTCGTATACCTGAAACTGATATAATTTTGTATGTCAATTACACCTCAACAACAAATTTAAATAAGAATTTTTTTGTAAAATAAAAAAATGATAATTCCAAAGCACTCTTTCTTAGGAAAGTACTAGAAGATACACTTCAGCCAGATAGGGAAGTTAAAAAGAAAAAAACACAAGATGTAAGAAATAGAGACTACAGTTGGATAGGGGCATGAAAGTTCCAGGACCGTGTCTGTGCAGCAGACCTGAAGTCAAACCCAGTCTACATGACAGCAAACAGCTACAGGAAATGAGCATCCAGAAAAACAACGTTGAGAGTAACTGTCATGTTGACTATGTGGAAACAGTACAGAGAGGGCTTTTATAATCATTTTGGAAGATCTGAGAAGAAGAAATAATAGGTACATAGAAAACTAGGAATACAAACAACAAAAAAGGCAATTATTAACCCCAAGAAAAACAAAATGGCCTATGAAGAAGGAAAGGTAATCAACATTGAACAATAATTACACAGTAGTAATAATGTAAACATAGAATATTGATTTAACCCCAAATTGTGCTGTAACTGTATTACAGGTTGGTAGATGGGGAAGGAGAGAAAATAAGAAAACTGAATCCTCAACTATCACAATGGAAAATCAAATATCAGAAGAAAGAGCTAAAAATAATTAAAAGTGGTTGTTTTAGGGAAACAGAACTGGGGGTTGCAATGGGGTAAGTTTTTCTTTGTAAGCTTTTTAGCACTATTTTGTTTTGTAAACCATTTTGATGGATGGTGCTAGTTAAAGAAAATAAATATAAAAATTACTTTAAATAAGTTAATAAAGAAAACAAATCAGGCTACTGCAATAAAAGATTAACCTCAATGTATTTAAATGTACTCAAAGGAAATGAATACGGCTAACCTTAGTAAGAAAATGGAGTGTGGAGTCATCCGTTACTCAGAAAATATGGCCTGAAGAGTCATTTAAGAAGGGTTAACAAAAATAAACAAATGGGACCTAATGAAACTTAAAAGCTTTTGTACAGCAAAGGAAACCATAAACAAGACCAAAAGACAACCCTTAGAATGGGAGAAAATATTTGCAAATGCAGTAACTGACAAAGGATTAATCTCCAAGATTTACAAGCAGCTTATGCAGCTCAATAGCAAAAAAACAAACAACCCAATCCAAAAATGGGCAGAAGACCTAAATAGACATTTCTCCAAAGAAGATATACAGGTTGCCAACAGACACATGAAAGGATGCTCACCGTCATTAATCATTAGGGAAATGAAAATCAAAACTACAATGAGATATCATCTCACACCGGTCAGAATGGCCATCATCAAAAAATCTAGAAAAAAATAAATGCTGGGGAGGGTGTGGAGGAAAGGGAACCCTCTTGCACTGTTGGTGGGAATGTAAATTGATACAGCCACTATGGAGAACAGTATGGAGGTTCCTTAAAAAACTAAAAATAGAACTACCATGTGACCCAGCAATCTCACTATGGGCATATACCCTGAGAAAACCATAATTCAAAAAGAGTCATGTACCAAAATGTTCATTGCAGCTCTATTTACAATAGCCAGGACATGGAAGCAACATAAGTGTCCATCAACAGATGAATGGATAAAGAAGATGTGGCACATATATACAATGGAATATTACTCAGCCATAAAAAGAAACGAAATTGAGCTATTTATAATGAGGTGGATGGACCTAGAGTCTGTCATACAGAGTGAAGTAAGTCAGAAAGAGAAAAACAAATACCGTATGCTAACACATATATATGGAATCTAAGAAAAAAAAAAGGTCATGAAGAACCTAGGAATAAAGACACAGACCTACTAGAGAATGGACTTGAGGATATGGGGAGGGGAAGGGTAAGCTGCGACAAAGTGAGAGAGTGGCATGGACATATATACACTACCAAATGTAAAATAGATAGCTAGTGGGAAGCAGCCGCATAGCACAGGGAGATCAGCTCGGTGCTTTGTGACCACCTAGAGGGGTGGGATAGGGAAGGTGGGAGGGAGGGAGACGCAAGAGGGAAGAGATATGGGAACATATGTATATGTATAACTGATTCACTTTGTTATAAAGCAGAAAGTAACACACCATTGTAAAGCAATTATACTGCAATAAAGATGTTAAAAAAAAGAAGGGTTAAACAGATCTATTAAACTATTAAACAAGCCTGTTTTATAGTGTTTAATATTATATATACTATTTGCTATGAAATTCAGACACAATTTGTAATAATTCTTATTAATATAAATTGAAATACCTACATGTGTATAAATAGTAAAAAATCTTAAGGAAACAAGTCTAATTTATATAAAGAAAAACAGTAAAAAGCTTATGGTAAACAAAATTATAATTAATTTCAAATAATTAAGCCAATGTATATTCAAGATGAAAATTCACAATTAATTGGTCTCATTTTGTATTTCACGAAGTACTAGCTTGAAATATTTCCAAGTAACTTTGCATTGAAAGTCATTTATAGAGTCTCTGTTTTGGGTTTTGGTTCTGGGTTTGTTTTTTTTTTTTTTAATTGATGTAGCATACTCTCCTTATAAAAATCTGGACAGTAAATCTAATCATTGTTAATGAAGACACGGGTATGGTACCTGTGTACATTTGGAATTGCGTTCATGAGGAATCAGATTCTTCTAAAACTAAGAGACTCAGCTTTAAAGTTTTGTCATATGTCTTTTGCATCAGCAACCTTTAGGACAGTGGTCTCCAAAGCTCGGTGCCTAAGGCTATCCACTGGGGAGGGTGCAGAAAAAATACCAAAGCCTCCATTTTGATTTTTAAGGCACCACTCTATATTTTATTCCTGTAGACTTTATGTACTATAGAATAATTGTACAATTATATAGGTATAGAATTTATAAATGAGCATACATATATTAGCTGTGTATTATCAAAAAATTTACTTATGGAATGACATGATTAAAAATATTTGCAAACCACTGATTTAGAGATTTCTCCCTACTGTTGTTGGTCAACTATTAATAGTCCATGAGAGTAATTGTTTTATCAACCAGGTTTTATGTAAGCCTTGTGGTAGTAAAAATCTAGAGTAGATTCAGGAAAATGTACAAAAATGGGGAATAGAACACCACAGATTTTCAAAAGTAGGCAGAAACAAAGGGGAAAAGAATCAATGGGAATGTAAACAACCAGAAAGCAATCACTGAGATGGCAGCGGTCAGTCCTTACATTTCAATAACCACTGTCAGTGCTAATGGAGTAAATTCAAACAGAAGACACGGGTTTGCCGGGATGGAGAAAAAGAAGACCCGACTATATGCTGCCTGCAAGAGAGGCACTTCAGCTCTAAAGACACACAAAAGCTTCACACAAAAAGTAAAGGGGTGGGAAAATATATTCAACAGGAGTGAAAATGAAAAGACAGTGGAGGTAGTAATACTTATATCAGCCAAAATATACTTTAAGCAAAAAACAGTAGCAAGAATCAAGGGAGGTCATTATGGCAAAGGGGTAATTACATCAGAAAGATACACCAATCGTAAGTCTGTATATACACACCCACCATCGGCAAAGGTAAGCATTTTAAGCAAATATTAACAGATCTGATGGAGGAAATAGACAACATTACAAAAATGTAGGGGACATCATATAGTAATGATCAGCAATGAATAGTAATATTATTATTAATTATTAATATAATATCAGTAATCATTAATAATATGGATGGTTGTTAATGATTATTAATAAAAATAAGCAATGGACAGGTCATCCAGACAGAAAATCAATAAGGAAATGTTGTAACTGAACCACACTTTAGACCAAATTGAATTAAGAGACACATATAGGACATTCCATCCAACAGAAGCAGAATACACATTCTTCTCAAGTGTGCATGGAACATTCTTCATAGATAGATCATATGATAAGACACAAAACAAGTCTTAGCAAATTTAAGAAGATTGAAATCATACCAACTATATTTTCTGAACACAAGGGTATGGAACTAGTAATCAACAAGAGGAAAGCTAGAAAATTTACAAATATATAGAAACTAAACAATACAATTTTGAACAACCAACATATCAAAAAATAAATCAAAAGGGAAATTTTAAAAATATATTGAAACAAATGAAAATGGAAATATAACATATCAAACCTATGGCATGCTGCAAAGCCAGTTCTGAGATGATGTTTTAGTGTTAGATGCATATATTAAGATATTAAAATGGTCTCAAAGAGAATAAATTTACACCTCAAGAACTTGAAAAAAATTAAGCCCAATGTTAGCAAAATGAATAATAAATATCAGAGTGGAAATAAATGAAACACACACCAGGAAAACAATAGAAAGGATCAACAAAGCTAAAAGCTGGTTCTTTGAGAACATAAACAAAATTGACAAATTATTATCTAGAATAACTAAAAGAGAGAAGAGAGAGAGAGGTTTCAAATAAATAAAACCAGAAACGATACAGGAGACATAACAACTGATACTATAGAAGTGTATAGGATCATCAGAAGCTACTATGAACTATATGCCAACATATTATATAATCTAAAAGAAATGGACACATTTCTAGAAACACACAACCTACCAAGGATGAATTATGAACAGAAAATCTGAACAAATAACAAATAAAGACATTAAGTCAGTCATCAAAGATCCTCCAAACACAGAAAACCACAGGACCAGATGGTTTCACTAGCAATTTCTATCAAACATTTTTAAAAGAATTAACACAAATCCTTCTCAAAGTCTTTCAAAAACTTGAAGAGGAGGGAACACATCCAAAATTATTCTACGAGGCCAGCATTACACTGATACCAAAACCAGATAAGGACATTGCAAGGAGAGAAAATTATAGCCCAATATAGCTGATGAACATACATACAAAAATTCTCAACAAAATGCAAAACTTTTAAACAAAGCAGTGTCTCTCTGAGACAGGCAACTTTATATGTCTATTTAAAGTTGAACATAAAAATGGAACACACATCTGTGTTTGCTGTGTGAAGTAAAACGTTATTCTTGTATGTTATCAAGTTGTAATTATTGGCAATATTTGTATGAAATACTTGGGAAATAGTTATACTGAAATAAGTATTCATTATTTATCTGACTTCATATTTGACTGAGTGCCTTGTACTTTAGGTGTCAACCAAAATCTACAGGAAGTGTGGCTCAACTGTTCAGGCTCAGCAGCAATGACCTCTAGAATCTCACTGAAAAAGATGCCATTTGATAATCCAGCAGCTAATGTATTTTTCAGAATTACGTAATATTCATTTTCAAATCAGGGAGGGTAAGCATTATATCTCATAGGGTAAGAGAAGACAATATTTAAATCCTTACCTGTTATTTTATCTATTTTATGATCTTTTTGGTAATGCTTTATACTACATGCAGGATATTAATAAAAATTACATATATATTTGTATATATATAAACAACAAGTATGTATATTATATATGTAAATGTAAAACAGCATTGTGCATGGGCTACTATTATAGGTGTAATTACTTACATAGTAGTAGTCCATGCACAGTGTTGCTTTGCTGGTGCTTAGACCGTGATCCTTCAAATGTGCAGATTAGTGTGTCTGTAAGTTTATATTTTCCTCTGGGTGCAACATGAAAGCAGAACCCAACATGCTGTGAGTAAAGATTTCTGTTGCTGGCGTGTTGTGTTGTTTGGTGCTGGCAGTTGAGATTAAAGTGTCCCTTTACTACATTAAGCTTTTGAAGAAATAGAGACAACCATTTAATCAAATATGCAATTTATCTTTTATAAACTCATACATATCAGAGAGTTTTAGAGCAATGTTCTATCTCAGTCATGGATTTCTGAGTAAGAGTCAATAATACTAAATTATTTGCATTGCCTTACACATTTATATGAGCTACTATAGTTAGAAGTGACCTTGAAAACATAATTTAACACTTCCAACTCAGAAGATTCTGAGTAGATATGGTGATTTTCCAATTTTTTTTTTTTTTTACTGTCACATAAGTCCTAGGTTGAATCAAGTGTATAAAATAATTTTGCCTGTGTCAATGGCACATAACACAAGACAGTAATTGCTAAATTATTCAGTGAAATTTTACAAAGCATTCTGATATCTTGATTAAGACATGAGGGGAATTGTCTTCATTACTAGGGACTTAAGTGGTTTTTTTCTTTTTTTTTTAAAGCATGAGAGGATTTCCCTATATTAAGCACAGTCTCTAGAAAAAGATCACAATATGATTACTTTGATGCAACTTCACAGACAACATAAAGAAAAAAAATCTCTTGAAAATTGAGAGCTGGATCTATGCCACTGTCAGTCCTTTTACACTAATCAGTTCTGAGCAATCCATATGATATAAAATATATGACAGAATGCCATCATTTTTAATAAGTTAATTGTCTGAAAAATAGATTATTCTGTTATCAAATTATTTAAGATGCATAGGATTAGCGATCTGATTTAAGTAAAATGTATGGGATTACACTTTTGATATGTCCAAATACTTTTGAAATGGATGCTGTAGAGTTTTCTGTGTGCTTTTTTAGTTCAATGCCCATGATGGTCTAATATTCCCATATGTTTACAAGTTTCTTACTTTGATTTTTAGTTTCAGACCTTCATACAGTAAGGCTTTTCTTTCTTCTTGAATGTAGTCTTAAGAAGCTTCTGTTGGTAAGCAAATCTTAGTGCTTTTTTTTCCTTATCCACTACTGATATTTTATCTAAGTACCCAATTCTGACAGTCTTAACCTGTATTTCTCTGTGTTTTGACTTCTAACAAGTCTGTGGAGATTTTGTTCTCAACTTAACAGTTTATCTCTATCACTGCTTTTAAGTTTTTCCTTTCTTTTTGGTGCTGTGCAGTTTGGCTATAATTTCTAACGTGTTCTTATTTTCTTTATTCTGTTCGTATTTCTTTATTTTTCTATTTTTGGAACAAGACATATCTTGATTCAAGATTTGTGTCTGGTTTTTAAATGTAGAACTATTTACTATCTTGTGGCTCTTCATCCTGGTCGCATAGTTCCTTCTGTGCTCCGTAATTTATAATAATTTAGTTCTTATATTTGGGAGCTCTCACATTTTGGATGTCTCAGATCAGTATATTTGTTTATTCCAATTGACTTGGGACAAGATGATCAGTCTTGCCTTGTGATCAGTCAGTGAGGGAGCACTGGCTTCTCACTTGTATTACTCCTCTGAATCTTTCTCTTGACTTGTTTCTGGTATTTTAATTTCAGCTCTATTGGCCCCTTTAAGGATACTTGTAAATTCTGAGGTTTTTACTTGTCTACATTAAAATAGTTATCAGAAAATATTATTTTTCTCTAAAAACATAAACATCCATATTGTTTACAAGAGTAAATATTTCACCTAGATATTTTCTAGCAGACAACAATGTCTCATGAGACATCCTTAGTTTCTTAATTTGAACACCACCCCCAATTTACTGTATATTAAAATAATTTATAGTGTCATTATTTTCTTAGTATTTGGAAGTATTTTTATGTTTTGAATGTATTTCTGATACTATTATCTTCTGCTTTAATGAATACAAGTTGTCCATGTCCAGAATTGATGTTTTCTGTAATATTAAGTTAATATTGGTAGAATTAGTTACATGAAAGTCCTTTGACTCTTTCTCTTTGGCACTTCATTGACTCTATAAGATAACCTCCTTGATTTTTATTTTTAATCCAATAGTGCTTTAAAATGATCTTAGGGGCTTCCCTGGTGGTGCAGTGGTTGAGAGTCTGCCTGCTGATGCAGGGGACACGGGTTCGTGCCCTGGTCCGGAAAGATCCCACATGCCGCGAAGCGGCTGGGCCCATGAGCCATGGCCGCTGAGCCTGCGTGTGTGGAGCCTGTGCTCCGCAACGGGAGAGGCCACAACAGTGACAGGCTCGCGTACCGGAAAAAAAAAAAAAGATCTTAGGTACTTCCCTGATGGTCCAGTAGTTAAAATTCTGTGCTTCCACTGCAGCGGGCACAAGTTCAATCCCTGACCAGGGAATTAAGATCCAGCATGTCACATAGTGTGGCCAAAAAAAAAAAAAAGATCTTAGATAAAATTCGTATATTGCTAGGTATTACTGCTTGGTTGCATTTTAATCAATATTTTCTATTTTCATTTCATAGTGCAAGAAAATATGACATGTAGAATTTTTGTTTTCAAGAAGTTTATGACCTTTTTAGGCCTAAAACTTTTCCATTTTAAGAATCTCTGGGGGCTTCCCTGGTGGCGCAGTGGTTGAGAGTCCGCCTGCCGCTGCAGGGGACACGGGTTCGTGCCCCGGTCTGGGAAGATCCCACATGCCGCAGAGCGGCTGGGCCCGTGAGCCATGGCCACTGAGCCTGTGCTCCGGAGCCTGTGCTCCGCAAGGGGAGAGGCCACAACAGTGAGAGGCCCGCCTACCGCAAAAAAAAAAAAAAAAAAAAAGAATCTCTGATATTTGAAAATAATGTATATCCTGTACTTACTGGGCAAAAATAATTTCTATTTGACCATCTTCTTAACTAGTTAAACTAACAAAGTTATTTAACACTACATTTATTTATCTGTTATATATCAACACAGTTGATTTCTACGATATTCTTAATGTCACTAAATATTCTTTTTTTAGATAGGGGTGGGACGTAACTCAGTATAGGGAGAACACTGTTGTAGAAACAGCAAAGTTAGAGGGTACAAATTAGTATGTATTGTCAGTCCTGTTCAGGGTGAAGTGCATTGATTCTAATGACTGGCTCCAGATGTCTAGACTGAAATACCACTGCAGGAAAGAAGAATAACACCTCAAGATACGCTAATTAGATGTAAATCTCTTTTGTCACGCAGAGTTTTCCTGTTGAGTCTCACTCAGGAGGATTTTAGTTTGTTATTTGGTCTCAGGAGTGCTGTGCCCTTCAACAAAGGAGCTGAGGCATAATTTACCTTCCATGATAAATTAAAACCATTGTCTTATGTGCTTGGTTTGGGTAAATAATTTTCCACTCTCTAATTGTTGTAAAGTAATAAAACCGATGTCTGAGCCTGAGCCTAAAGACAGTCCCTGCTAAAACTCAAATATTTAGGAAACCCCATGTAAGCATAACTTGTCAGTCAGTATGTGTCTTTTTATTCCATATCAGCTTGACCTAACCAAAGTTCAAGGATTCTTCTAGACATGATTGATGACAGCGTCATAAAACCTTACCTCTATATGCAAAATCTTGTAAGCATTCAGAGATATCTCATTTTACTGAGAACAAGGGGTAAGACCTAATGCTAGAAGGCTGACGTCATTTGGGTGCTCAGGCATACTGTTCAACAAACACGAGACCAACTGACAGAAACAGAAGAAGCTTGGTCATTAATTTTTTTTTTTTTTTGCAATAAAAACTTTATTTTCAGAGAATTTTTAGGTTTTGTGAACAAAAAAAAGAACAGTGTCACTCGTCATTCAGATATACAAGGCTTAAGTCACAACCCACTGCAGTGGCCCAGCAACAGGGTGCCCTGAGGGGAATTCAGGATAAAATAAACAAGTTGAGGCATTCTCTGCTGTGGAGAGAGGAGCCTCTAGATAGCCAAGATGCATATCTAAGAGAGAACATCAATGACCCCAGATTCTGTTTAGAAAAACACTAAAATTATTAACTTGAGATATCTGTTCCTTGTGACTAGCAGTAATCTCTTACCAAGATGTATGCTTAACTATATCTCCCAGACAAAAACTTCGTGTATATATATGGTCCCTCCCTACCTCTTCAGAGCAGTTTACTCAGAGCTCCTGAGTCGCTGTCTCCTGGGCTACAGTCCTCAGTAAGACCCCGAAAGAAAAAAATTAAAGCACAACTCTCATGGTGTGTGTTTTAAGGTTGAGAGTTAACAAAGTAATTGGGAGAAAGGTACAGAGAGTTCCTGTGTACCCCCGTCCCTACACATGCATGGACTCCCCTGTTACCAATATCCCTGCCAAGTTGGTACATTTGATACAAGTGACACAACATTGACACAACCCTAGTCCACAGTGTATATTAGGGTTCACTTTTGCTTCAAAAGTTCTCATTAAATGCTAGCAAACCAAATTCAACAACACATCACAAAAAGATTATAGGGCTTCCCTGGTGGCACAGTGGTTAAGAATCTGCCTGCCAATGCAGGGGACACGGGTTTCAGCCCTGGTCCGGGAAGGTCCCACATGCCGCAGGGCAACTAAGCCCGTGCACCACAACTACTGAGCCTGTGCTCTAGAGCCCGTGAGCCACAACTACTGAAGCCTGGGCGCCTAGAGCCCGTGCTCCGCAACAAGAGAAGTCACCGCAATGAGAAGCCCACACGTCACAACTAAGAGTATCCCCCGTTCGCCGCAACTAGAGAAAGCCCATACGCAGCAACGAAGACCCAACGCAGCCATAAATCAATTAATTAATTAATTTTTTAAAAGATTATGTACCATGATCAAGTGAGATTTTTACCTGGGATGCAAGATTTGTTTAACTTACACAAATCAATCAGTGTGATAAACCACATTAATAAAATGAAAGATTAAAAAATGATTGTCTCAGGGAATTCCCTGGTGGTCCCGTGGTTAGGGCTTGGTGCTTTCATTGTTAAAGGCCCGGGTTCAATCCCTGGTCAGGAACTAAGATCCCGCAAGCCACGTGGCACGGCCAAAAAAAAAAAAAAAGAGATTGTCTCAATAGATGCAGGAAAAACATTTCACAAATTTCAAAATCCAGGCATGATAAAACTGAACAACAAAATAGGTGCAGGAGGAACTTACCACAATATAATAAAGCAACTTTATGAAAAACGCAACCTCATGTTATTAACAAGGGGAAGCTGTAAGCTTTCCCTCTAAGTTCTAACTGAAGGCAAGGATGCCCACTCTCACCATTCCTATTCAATACAGTACTGGAAGTCCTAGCGTGAGGAATCAAGCAAGCGAGAGAAATGAAACACCTGAATGTGTGCAAGGACCTTAAAGGCTGCAGGAAAGGGCTTGGAGCCACAGTGACAGCACACCTGCTGAGTTTGCTCCCGCAGGCCACAAGGGATGGTCCTGGTCCAGGAGCTCTTCTGAAAACTTTCCATTTCCCTGCCTGAGCTAACCCTCCTCTCCCAGCCCCCGCTGCTTTTCTCTTGCTTCCTCACCTCTGTCTGCGCAGAACTTACAACAGCAGGTGCGGGTGACACATCCCCTTCCTTAGCAGATGGCAGCCCAGCAACTCCTGCAAAGGGTCCAGCAGAGACCCACACAGACCAGGCCCCCTATACAGCTATGACCCCTCACTCCCAACTGCCAGCCCAGTCCCGCAGCTGCTGACAGGGCCAGGAGCATGGCCTGAGGTGCCCCTGTAGCTGCTCCTGCTGCCTGGAGGGGATATTTACAGACCTCCATCCAGGCACAGCTGGGAAGGGCTGGCCAGCCGGGTCAGGCTGCCCAGGTCAGCCAATCCACACCCATCAGGGGCTCACAGTTGCAGAAAATGGGTTTTGCTGTTCTGGCCCGGTATTAGGAACAGCTGTGGAGCTCTGAGTGTCAGGGTGAATATGGGGCTGCAGCTCTGGCTTGTTTTCTAATCATTTTATCTGGCCCATGACAACTTCAAGAAGACCCTCTCCTAATGAGAGGAACCCAGGAGTCAGGGAGAAGAGGGGTGGTGGGTGGAGACAGAGGCCTGGTGCCCCAGCTGCAGTGGAAGTCTCTGGAAGACCAGGCAGAGGGAGGCCGCACAGAGTGAAACCCAGGGTCACAGACCTGTTGGAGCTGCTGTTTGTTAGTTCAAGTCTTGCTCTGAGGTGCTCTGTGTCAGCCCTGACCGACAGGTGAGCTGGGGATGCTCTGCAATGAGGGCTATGTGCACGGTTCCTGTCTGCCCAGCCCTGCCGGGGTACCTGCGCAGGGGGGCTCCGTATCCAGGAAGGAGCCTGACCACAAGAGCCCCATGGGCTGCTGGGTACCTGCACAGGTGAGCTCCATATCCTGGGAGGGGCCTGACCACGAGAGCCCCGTGGGCTGCTGGGTACCTGCCCAGGTGGGCTCCATATCCTGGGAGGGGCCTGACCACGAGAGCCCCGTGGGCTGCTGGGTACCTGCCCAGGTGAGCTCCATATCCTGGGAGGGGCCTGACCACGAGAGCCTCGTGGGCTGCTGGGTACCTGCCCAGGTGAGCTCCATATCCTGGGAGCGGCCTGACCCCGTGAGCCCCGTGGGCTGGGAGGGGCATATAAACAAGTGTCTTCTCTATGCAACCGGCACAGAGCTACTTAGTGACTCACCCATGGACAGCGCTGGGATGAGATGAGAACCAGGAGATGCTGCAGGCCTCTGAACGCCGCGCTGGCCCATCTAGAGCAACAAGGTCAGTAGGTGGGTGCTGGCTGCTGTACTGGGTGAGGACGACCCCACGGGAACTTCTCGTTTTTTCCATTTGAAAACAAGGAGGCCTCCCCAGGACAGAGTGGACAGCCTGCCCTGGTGTGGGTGGGAGCTCCTGGTGACCCTGCTGGGGACAGAGGAGAGAGGGACCAGGCAGAGCCATGGGGCTCTGGGCCCAAGGGGGCCTTTCTGGGTCTGAGCTGAGTAGACGAGCAAGTATAGTGAGTGTGACCCAAGAAAGCTGCCCTGGTGACGTGGGCTGAACCCACTTCAGGATAACAAGCCTCCCGGGTGACCCCAAAAATAGGGTTGTAAGAAATCTTGTTTAAAGGCTTTGTAACATGAATCTCACTGAAGGGGAGGTTTTGCAACGCTAATCCCCACAAAGGGGTGACGTAGAGTCTGCCAGGAGCGGGCAGACACCCTGGGTGGGCAGTGGGTGCAGACCACACTCTGCAGCCCCGCATCTCTGCTTCTGGGGGCTTACTTGGCTTCTCAGAGCCTCAGCTTCCCAGTCTGCTCAAGGGGTGATGGCAACATGGATTGACTAGTAAGTTGCTCAGAACAAGGTATTCAGAAAGGGGTCTTGTGGAAATTTCACAGAACTTTGTCTTTAAGAGAATCCCAGAACCCATTTCCTGTCGGTCTGCCTGTAGGATCAGGAGAGTGAATCCAAGCAGATTTGCAGCAGAGCTCAGGGATGGGCTCGGTTTGGTGGTCCTCCTGTTTCCTGAATCACAGACAGGGAGGCTCCAGTGTTCATGCCACATCTGAAAGTGTCCGGACCTAAAGGCCCAGCAGCCCCCGAGCCCTGTGTCTGGGCCCCTGGGTGGTGGGCAGGACAGGCTGGCTTCCTCCCCAGCCTCTTTCTTTCCCAGCACATGTGAGGGCCAGGCTGTTTTCAGGGAGAAACAGGGATGGAGGGGCGTCCCGTGTGGGAAGAGGACACAGGGCACCTTGTGTACACGGACGTCCACACCAGGAACGTTGGGCCGTGGAGTGGAACTCGGACACTGAGAGGTTTACGTGGTGGGCCTGAGTAAGCAGATCGGGGCTGGAGGGGGCGTCCCGTGGAGGGTGTGCGCTGAGCTTCACCCATGCTGGGCCTCAGACTCCACCGGCCTTTGCTCTCCTGGTCACTCAGGAGCTGAGCGGTGTTGGTGGAGTGACCACTTTCATCCCCAGGCCCTGTCAGCGTTGGCCCCTCAGGTTATCGGGGAGACTGGGGAGTGCGGGTCCAACCATGCCCACCAGGGAGGCCTGGGTGGTTGGGCAGGAAGCACTGGTGTGGCCAGCACCTGTGCAGAGGCTTCTGAGCCCGTGTCCGGAGGGACCTCTATCCCTGCATGTGGGTTTCAAGTCCACACATGGAGATCAGCTTCTAGTGGGCTCGGTTTATTTTCTAGACACAAAGTCCTGACATCCTGTGTGTCCACTGCCCATGGAAAGGCACGTCTGATATGGTGCCGGGTGCTGCCTCTGGGTCCTTCTGACTGAACCAGTGTCCCCGTGTCATGACTGTGTGTCAGGTGGTGTAGGGGGTGGGTGGGGAGATGAGAGCGAATGGTCCAGGCCCCCGAGGGGCCGCACTCTCCCTGGAGCCGGTGCTGTGGCTGTAGGTGTGCCCTCCACTCGCCCCACGGCCAGAGACCACCGTCCTCTTGCAGACGAGACGAGGCAGTGGGTCTGACACCTGCCTTAGGGCCTGGGCCGCCATATGGAGACAGTCAGCCGGGGACACGAGGTCAGGGAACGCTTTCAGCGTGTTTGCAGGGTAGATGTGAAAGTGGTGCAGATGCAGAGCTGCCTGCAGAAGCTTCTGTGAACACTCCTGAATTCTTTCCCGAGAATATCGGGGGGCCATTCAGGCAGCAGGGCAAATAGCCTGTCTGGTGGCTCTTGTTGGGGATTGGGGGGCATAAGCAGGGGCTCAGCTGGCAAAACTTCAGAACTACTCCCAGGGTGCAAGGAGAAGCGGGTCTTCCACCTACTAGACGTGGAGGGAAGGGGTGGGGTCTGCAGGGCCGCCCTCACCTTCAGGGACCTGCTGAGAGGCTCATGGGGCTTAGCACATGCTCAGGTGCTCAAGGCTAAGACGGGGCACGGTGCACAGTAGGGGTGCACAGTTGGGGGGATCCCTGGGCCGGCTTCCTCGTGCCCCCTCCTTCCCTCTAGGGTCTCCAGAACATCTCTTCCCCCAGTGACAAAGGGTAAAACCATGACATTTTCCCCCAGGGAAGCTCACTAGAGACTTGGCCCCTGGCTGGGGGCAGGTCACGTGGTGTTTCCTGCCCTCACCCTCCAAAATGTTAGTGCCCAGAAGGGGAGCCGGGGTTCAGCATGAACCACATGCTTTGTACAAACAGTCTAGCTGCAGGGGGCTGCCCCTAATGGGAGGGGGGATTTCGATCAGGGCAGGGAGTTGTTCACCAGCGGTAACAGCTTCCTGGAGTTTACATGACAGATGACCACAAACAGAGGCTCAGAACAACAAAAACCCATCCTATATGTGCTGGAGACCAGAAGGCTGAGATCAAGGTGTCTCAGGACTGAGCTCCCTCCAGAGGCACCAAGAGAGGGTCTTATCTGCCTCTTCAAGTTTCTGGAGACTCCAGGCATCCCTGGGCTTGTGGTCGCATCCCTCCAGTATCTGTCTCCATCTTCAGGTGGCTTCTCCTCTGTCTGTCCTCTTCTGTCTCCTATGAGGATACCTGTCACTGGGCCACCTTCATCTCTAGGTACTTAACTAATTATAACTGCCAAGACCCTATTTCCAAACAAGGTTCCATTCCCAGGTTCTAGGGGTCAGGACATGGATATAATTTTTAGGAGAGGGCATTCAACCCTCTACAGCAGCCCAGTTCCCAGACACTGACCTAGAGCCATCTGTGCTTTCTTTTTTTTTTAATTAATATTTATTGGAGTATAGTTGCTTTACAATGCTGTGTTATTTTCTGCTGTACAGGAAAGTGAATCAGCTATATGTATACATACATCCTCTTTTTTAGATTTCCTTCCCATTTAGGTCACCACAGAGCATGAGTAGAGTTCCCTGTACTATACAGTTAGTTCTCATTAGTTATCTATTTTATACATAGTAGTGTGTATATGCTGACTGACTTCTTTAGGACATCAACTTAGCGATGTTCTGTCTTTCTGCACAGAGGCATCTTTTGCTTCAGGCACTTGGGGGAGGAAGTGCTGTTGGCAGACCTTCCAGCCTTTCCGGGGACCATGCTGAGGTGTCATCTCTGGGAGTGGGGGAGCATGGCCAGGGCTCCAGGTACACACTGTACACTGACCTGACTGCTGGGTGGTCAGACACCTGCACCGGACTGGGCACCCTCAACACGCTGCACTGTTCCCTGGACCACTGCACCTTCTACCACATAGACAGATGCACTGTGTGTGAACCTATGACCATGACGTGTGGACAGGAAAGTTGGGTGGGAGCCCTCCTGCCTGGAGTGTGGACTCCCATCCACCACAGAGTCTCCAGTCCTGCCGTGGACACCCCCATCCTGTCATGGACCCCGCTCCTGCGGTGGAGATCCCCAACCCATTAGCCCCCCCAAAGAAGCCTGCTGGGAGGGGTAAGAACTCCACCTAAAAGAAGAGACAGGGTGGCCCTAACCACAGCAGTAGGGAATTACTGGGAGTACTTGGGTGCTTGTCTTCCAAAAAATCCAGGATGTCAGTGTCCAAGCCATGAGGGCTCCAACTTGAGTGGTCCAACTCAGCCTGCAGCTGGCGTCACCTGGGGCAGGGGTCGCTTCAGGGAAAGTATGTCCTTGGGTGATTTTCCAACTCTAGCTCCCCTCCCCAACCTTGGGCACCGCCCCCAACCCCTCTTCCCCCAGGGCATTCCACAGAAGCCAGAGACTGGGCCAAGGAGGGAGGGAGCTGGCTGCTTCCTGACCCACAGGGCTAGGATGCTCCTTACATAGGAGGGCCCTGGACTCAGCTTACTCAGTAGGAGTAAGGTCTCCTACACCTTACCTGGTAGAGGGGTCCTGCAGATTCTAGGGCTCTGAGACCACCCCTACTTCTGACCCTGACTGCAGGGCTGGGGGTCCTGAGACCACCCTGGGTTCTTTTTTACTTGGAGGCTACCAGAACTCACTGAAGCTTTATACTCAGGGTCAGTGTTGGTTATGGTGAAAGGACACAGATAAAATTAGCTGAGGACAGAGGTCAGGAATAGAGTTGGAGGTCCGTCAAGTTTGGCCACCTAGGGAAGCTCACCTGAGTCCTGGGGTGCTGATTCAGAACATACACAACCCCCTGGAGAAAATGGACCCAACTTTGCCACGTCCTGCCACCTAGCTGGCCTGTAACTGAGTCACCAGAAGGTTTTGGTCTTTCCCTGATTCTTAATTCCTTTAGAATTCAATATTTTACTCTCATAAATGCTTAGTGTCCTTGTAATAAATCATTAAAAAATAAATATGAACTAATGTACATTAATTACTCCATAAGTAAGTGATGAATGGATTACACTTATATAATTTAATTATTTTTTAGAATTATTAAAGTAATACACATTATAGAAAATGGAAATATTACCTAAAGGAGAAGAGAAGAGGTTTGCAAATCCCACCCCCAGAGGTGACCGTCTTGAATGCTTTGGTGCATCTCTCTCACACTCCGTCTCTCTCCTTCTCTCTCTGTCTCTCTCTCACACACAAACGCACACACAAGCAGATTCATCTGCATCTATGTTGATTTCACATCCATGTGGTCTTAACAGATGGGATCCTGGATGCAGACGATTGGTCCTCCTGTGTCCCACATAGAGAACCCTGAGGTCTCCCCTGTCATCAGGTCGACACCCTGCCCCCACTTTCTCAGCTGCACAGCATTCATTCATTCAAGTGGACCAGAACTGTTGGATCCCATCCCCTCTCCATGGACATTCCTGTTGTTGGCCAATTCCCTACTATTTCAACCAGTGCTGTGATGGATATGCTTGAAAAGACATCTTTAAAAAATTGTTGAAGAATTTTAGTGGGATCAACTCTAAGGATCAGCACTTCTGGGAAAGGGATACCCCTGTGGGACTCTGAGGGATTCTGCACACTGTTCTCCCAGAGAGGTGTGTTGGTTCACTCTGCCCTCTAGGGTATCTGCTGGGGCCTCTGATTCCTCACATTGTCACCAGGGCTGGTGATCACCAGACTGACAACCAGACAGTGTGGTGGTGACCAGTGCTGACTCCATAGTGTTTACATTTGTGTGTGTCCTCAGCTGAGAGGTCAAGCGTCTCTAACATTGACTGGCGGTATGCACTACCTCTCCTTGGAAATGCCTGTGTTTGTTCTGTTTCTTGTTAAAACGTTGGTTTTCAAGAAGTTTTTGGACCACAGTCATGTTAAATCTTTCTCTGGCCTTGGGTTAGGAGGAATGCTTTTCCAGTTTATGGTTGTCTTTCCAGTTGTCTCTCTTGGTTTTTTGTTTACTTGTTTACTTGTTTTTGATTGTTTCTTTGTTTTTATTTTTGCCACTGAAGAGCTAAGCATTTCCATTCTGTATTCTAGCTCTAGTGTCACACTTAGAAAATCAATGTCTACTTCAAGATTATGTACACTACTAATAGGACTTCATTTTGTACATCTCTTTTTTAATCCAGCTGGGTTTTCCTTTCAAATAATAAAACAAAAACAGAAATTTACAAGTCACCTCATAAAATATGTGGGCAGAAACAAAAAGCCACCTTTTGTATGGTTTTATTTACAGGAAACATCCAGAATAGGTATAGAAACAGAGAGAGAGAAATGGGATTAGGTACTGTCAGGGGCTGGGAGAGGGAGAAATGGGGACTGTATGATAACTGATAAGTGATGTTGACCATCCTTTCATGTCTGTTGGCCATAAGTATGTATTCTTAAGAAAAATGTTCACTCTTCTGCCAATTTTTTTACTTGGGTTTTTGTCTTTTGAAGGTTGACTTGGGTGAGTTCCTTTTTAGATACATAGTTTGAAAATATTTTCTCAGGTTCAGTAGGCTGCCTTTTTGTTTTGTGTATGATTTCCTTTGCCACTGGAAAACTTTTCAGTTGGATGCAGTCCCATTGGTTTATTTGGCTTGGTTTCCCTTGCTTAAGGAGACAGGTCCAAAAAATATTGCTAAGAGCAAACTGCATACTCTGCAGTATGCTCTGCATTGTCAAAGAATATAGTGCCTATGTTTTCTCCTAGGAGTTCCATGGCTTCAGGTCTTGGAAGTATTTGATTCATCTTGACATTAGTTTTGTAGATGGTATGAGAAAGTAGTCCAGTTTGATTCTTGGGCATGTAGCTGTCCAGTTTTCCCAACACCATTAATTGAAGAGGTTATCTTTTCCCTGTTGTATATTCTCACCTCCTTTGTCACAGATAAGTTGACCATAGAAGCCTAGGTTTATTTCTGGGCTCTCCGTTCTATTTCAAGGATCTATGTGTATATTTTTGTGTGTGCCAAAATCATACTGTCTTGGTAATTCTAGATTTGTAGTATAGGTTGAAATCAGGGAGGGTGATATACCCAGGTTTGTGCTTCTTTCTTAAGATTGTATTGACTTCAGATTCTTTTGTGTTTCCATACACATTTTAGAATGCTTTGTTCTAGTTCTCCAAATAATTTCATTGCTATCTTGATGTAAAGAGCCTTAAATCTCTAGATTACGTTGGGATGTGGGGAACCATTTGAGCAACATAAATTCTTCTAATCCATGAGCACAGCATATCTTGTCATTTATTCACGTGGTCTTCAATTTCTTTCATCAAGGTCTTCCAATTTTCTGAGTACAGCTCTTTTAACTCCTAGGTTAGGTGTATCCCTAAGTATTTTATTATGGTTAATGTCATTTTCATTTGGTTTATTTTCTCTTTTTAATATTTGTTTATTTGGCTGCATCAGGTCTTAGTTGCAGCACGTGGGATCTTCATTGCAGCATGTGGGATATTTTTTTATTTGTGCCATGTGGGGTCTTTAGTTGTGGCATATGGGATCTCATTCCCTGACAAGGAATTGAACCCGAGCCCCCTGCATTGGGAGCACAGAGTCTTAGCCACTGGACCACCAGGAAGTCCCAGCATTTATTTTCTTAATTTCTCATTCTGATAATTTTTTGTGAGTGTATAGAAATGCAGCTGATTTCTAGAGATTAATTTTGTATTCTTTAGCTGAAATTTCTGATGAGGTCTATTTGACTTTGGGTGTCATTTTCAGGATTTTCTATGTAGAGTATTGTGTCATTTACTGACAGTGACAGTGTTACTTTTTCCTCTGCCATCAGATTTCTTTTAGTTCTTTTTTTTTTTCATTTAATTACTATGGCTAGGGCTTCCTAGACCATGTCAAATGAAAGTGGCTAAAGTGGTCAAAGTTAGAGTTAAGTTTAAGCATAACTTTTCCTCTTCCCCTTTTTCAATCAAAATAAGCAATAAATAATCAATACTATAAATAGAATAAAGTTTCTTTGAGACAAACTGAAGACTAACCCAGAAGACTGCTTCCCAGCTTACTCTAAGAAACTGCTCTACAGAAGCACATTTTCAGCAGTTTCATTTTGTCAGAACAAAGAACACTAAACAAGTCAGGGATACATTTCTATATGGTTTCAAAAAACAGACCAGCACATAGAGGTACAGAACATACAGTATGGGTTTGGCATCTGGGAAAGGAGTCTTTTCCTCAAAGGGGTACAATCATTGGTGTCCCAGGAAGAGGGGCATTTAATCATGATTTTTAACATGCACATTATTTGTTTCTGGTCAGTGTGCCCTTTTCTTTAAGAATTAAAGCCGATGTACACTGTATGTTTGATAGGCCAAAAGCAGGCTATTTTTGTTAGCATAAAATTCAAATTAACTCATGTTTAAGCCAGAATGACTTCCCTATATTTCAGTATGTGAAAATTTCTTTTATCAATTCCCACCATTTGATCATATATGTTTCAGTAGAAAACATTAATTATCAAAAATTGTCCCTGGAGGCTGGGATGGTCATTGTTCCTGCCCTGGGTCCATCCCATCCCTCGGTGCTAGGCCTACCTCTTTCCTCTTTTTTCCCTTAGGAATAGAGTTGCCTAGTTAGTCTCCTTGGGGGGCAGGTAATTAATTGAATGTAATGGATAAGCATGGAGATATATTGACAGGGAAGCATTTTCATAGTCTATACATTTTATCAACCATATCAAATTGTCACACAAACATTGTGTGTGTGCTTTTATTAGCAGTAGACTGGAAGCACACAATGATACATGTTATGAGAAGCTTGATAGCTAAGAAAATAATAATATGTATTATGAAAATGATAATTATATGTAAAGCAGAGCGGAAAAAAATGGCTATTCCTGAAGGGAGTCAACTAAACACGTCATTTCAAGTGTCAGTTTTGCTTACATCTGGCCTTTTGAGAAATTCTTTCTAGGTGTGTCTCAACTTCTCCAGAGGTATTAATATAAGTGTAACAAGTAGTATAAGCAATAGCACAAATACCTCCTTGTTTAGCCAGTAGAGGATCTAGTATTAATTGAGCTAAGAAATTTAGGGATGTCTGCTGTGCTACAATGTTGTTTGCAATCTTTTCAGTTATTTGACCAATGATGGCTGATAGATTTCTGAGTATAACTTTGTTGACATAAACTCTTGCATTAGGAGCCAAGATTCCCAAAAGATTTTTGCCACCAGATAACTTGGTATTTTGTTAACATGGATCTCTTTTCTCTTGAAGAGAGAAAGGAGGTTCATCTATTTCCTGATGTATAGACAATGGGGTAACATAATGTCCTAATAAACAATAACCTGCTATCTGTCAGTTATTAAGACATTTATGTGCCCACCTTTGGGAAGGTGAGTCAATTCCAATACTACGCATAAAGACAAAACTGAGGGGGGGCACAAGTGACCCCTCCCAGAATGCTCTCATTGATAGCCTCATTAATTGGGGGTTTTGTTCAGATGGTATTAAACCATGGGTCATTTCTCTTGCAGGCTTTCCAAAAAACATTTCTGTGGAATTTGGTATAAGGGAGTTGCTGGCATAATTTTCTTGAGTTTTTTTTTTTTTTTTTTTTTTTTGCGGTACGCGGGCCTCTCACTGTTGTGGCCTCTCCCGTTGCGGAGCACAGACTCCGGACGCGCAGGCTCAGCGGCCATGGCTCACGGGCCCAGTCGCTCCGCGGCATGCGGGATCTTCCCGGACCGGGGCACGAACCCGTGTCCCCTGCCTCGGCAGGCGGACTCTCAACCACTGCGCCACCAGGGAAGCCCTTTTCTTGAGTTTTTAAAGACGTTTTTCAATTAAGTAAGAGAGCAAAGGAGTCCTAGGGTGAGTTGTGCTCAGTCTCTAAGAACTGAAGATAGTATGAAACGATAGACATATTAATATGTTAAATAATTTGAACCTGAAAGGTTATGCCAGAGAGAGTTTGGTCTAAGTAAGTGGTTACACTAGTGACATCTGAAAAGTTGATGACAGGAATTATGAGGGGCTTCTATTGGCCTTATATTGACTGAGGAGTTTGATGACAGATCTGACAATTGGTTAGATGGCCCCCAGTCACTATACTCTGTGAGAATTTTACTAAAGAATTTTCTTTTCACCCTGTACATTGTGGCAAAATATAGTCAGGAATAAAACAGTAACTTTAAATTTTGATAAAGAGACAGACATTTGGTAAATAGTACAGTTAGGTTAGTAGGGTGAATCTTACAGGCCTGGTCCAGACTCTTGGGTTAACTGTTTACTACTGCTGTCATCCTCTTCTTGTCCTGGCTTGGTGACATTGATCTTAGTCAAAACCAGATGTCAGATGTAGGGGATGAAGTCCATTCAGGTGGAAGGGTCTTTTTTAAAATAGAGATGTGAATCCATGAGTCTATGCCTTCTAATTTGGCAGCCAATGGATTAGTGAATAGTACTTGGTAAGGTCCTTTCCAACATGCCTGCAAAGAATCTTCTATTTTAGGTCTTTTCCAAAAAAACAAAATTTCCAGGTTGTAATCCATGATCCTTAAGGTCTTCATCTCCCAGGAGTTCATTGTGAAAGGAGTTAGCTACTAATTTTTCATTTTCCTTAAGTGTTTTACTAAGGCCCTGACAATAATGTAATATATCTCCTTGGAGTGAGGTTGGTTCATATACTTCTTCATCTAATCACATAGGCTATCCTGTTATGATTTCAAAAGGAGACAGCTGATGTTTACCAAAAGGCATAGATCTAAGTTTGAGAAGCGATAGCAGAAGAGCTTTTGGCCATGAGAGATTAAATGGTTCTGGGAGTTTTGCTAATTGCATTTTGATAGTGCCATTAGTCCTTTCTACCAATCCGGAAGATTGGGGATGCTGAGTGCAGTGAAAATGCGGCACTATTGGCCAAATGTCACAAATAGATTTAATTATTCAGTTAAATTAGTTCCCCAGTCACTGTGTAATTCAGAAGGACTTCTCCAAATAGGAATTATATTTTCTAATAACAGTTTACCTACTGTTAAAACTTCAACCCAGTGTGAAAACATGCAGATCATTACCAAGATATACTGACCTCCTTGACATGGTCAAATCTGTACAAAGTCCAATTGCCATACCCCTTAGGTCCCTTAGGTAGGGGGGAAGTTGGCCTTGTGACCCTTGAAGTGACTTTCCAGGATTATATTTAGGACATATATTACAACGAGCACATACTTTATGAGCCACCATGGGAGAAAGTTTCCAAATGTACTGTTTGCCCATAGAATCATTTTCTCAGGTGCCCAATTAGTTAAGGAATGTACAATATATGCTGGAGCAAGAGCAATTGGGCTCCAACAGGTACTAGAGGTTTAATATCAGGTCCAAACCATATCTGTGTGATAGGGTTAAAAATTTCCCCTTTTTGTTGTCACATCTGTTTCTGTTCTTTTGGTGGCAATTTCTTGAGCCTATAGAAGGAAATCCTTCACTGAGTCAGCAGGGCTAACAGAGAGCAATGGACATTCTTGAGACTGGACAGAATGATTATTTAAAGTTGCTTGCTCAGTGGCAGCATCAGCAAGCTGAATTCCTTTAGCTTCCATAGTCTCATATTTGGAATGTCCTGGGATTTTAATAATTGCTAACTCTTTTGGCAATTTTATAGCATCTAATAACTCTGCAACTGGTTTTCCATATTTTAATAGGTTGTCCTGAAGCAGTTTAAAAACAAACAAACAAACAAAAAACCTTGTTGCCGGGCTTTCCTGGTGGCACAGTGGTTGAGAGTCCACCTGCCGATGCAGGGGACACGGGTTCGTGCCCCGGTCCGGGAAGATCCCACATGCTGCGGAGCGGCTGGGCCCGTGAGCCATGGCTGCTGAGCCATGGCCGCTGAGCCTGCGCGTCCAGAGCCTGTGCGTCCAGAGCCTGTGCTCCGCAACGGGAGAGGCCATAACAGTGAGAGGTCCGCGTACTGCAAACAAAAAAACAAACAAACAAAAAAAAAAAACCTCGTTGCCATAACATTCCAAAGTCATGTGTCACTCCAAAGGCATAATGACTGCCCACATAAACATTTGCTATCTGGTCTTTAGCTATTTGACAAGCTTGAGTTAAAGCAATTAATTCACCTTGCTGTGCTGACTTAATTTCTGGTAAATAAGGGCTTTCAATTATATCCACTGCAGATGTTACTGCATATCTAGCTCAAAAATGTCCTTGTTCATCTTTTAAGTAGGACCCATCTGTAAACCAACTTAGATTTGCATTGTCAAAGGGAGTTTCTTGCATGTTACCCCTAGGAGCAAGAATATAATCCATTAATAAAATGCAGTCATGGTGGTTTGAGGTCAGCACTCTTTCCTATAGACCAGTCTAGCACAGAGGACATTCTTAAGTGGAAAATATAATTTCAAGAGTCAATTCCCTTCAGTTTTGTTGTGTATGTATTACTTCAGAGCACCTGAGAAGGGTCCTTCCAACTAAGTTGGAGAGGGAGTCCTTTAAATGATATCTTTTCCAGCATTCATAATCTCCTTGGTGCAGATCATGGGGCAACTGATCCTCATCCAAAGATAGATCACTGTGATCAGCTTCAGAAACAAGCTTAGGATATACTGTTAATAATTCAGTTAAATTGTACAATAATGCTACATACAACAAAGAGACATCTTGGGTGTAGGTAGTAAATACAAAATCTCTGATGTATATATAAAAAACATCAATATTCACAGAGGTATATCATTGAAACAAAATTTTTCTCTCTAAATTACCCTCATTTTTACCAAATAGAGTCAAATTAAGACTGATTTGTCTGCAAAACAAGTCTGGTTTCAGTACACTTTGCCTGATTATCTACATAAGTGGCATTGATCATATGGGCTCTTTTAAATTTGGTTTTGTGAAACTTTTCCTAAGGGATCTCAAACAAATTTTAAAAGGCCTCTCAAAGCTAGGAAAGCCATGTCATTAGCCATGAAAGGAAATACCTGCAGATTTAGATGGATTTCTCTCTTCTCGAGTTCCAACATGTCTTGAGGTTCTTCATCTGTCAGGAAACAGCTTTCCTTATTCACCTGGAAAGGCTGCTAGGAATCTAAGAGTTTCCAAATTCTGCAGGGATTGGGTAGAGAGAAAACATAAATGCTTCAATTCTGTTTATGAAGGGTATAATTTTCCAAATTGCTGCAAGTCATAATTAGGTTAAGGGGATAGGTTCCCTTTAAAGTTCCCTTTAAAAACAAAGATTAAAAGTCAGCAATATTTCAGACAAAGAGTCGTAAAAAATATAATCATATTTATCAATTCATTCAATCCTATGTAATTAATTCTTGTTCTGTTTGAGTCCAGTTTTTCCATTAGTTTTGTTGAGCTCGCCTGATGATTGAGGATGGTAGTGACAGTGACAATTTCAAGAAGTTTGTGAGGGGTTTGTGCTAAGGCTTGTAAGATTTGCCCAGTGAAGCAGGTGCCCTGAGCACTGGAGATTGTAGAAGGTATGCCCCAAGTGGAAAACATATTTTTAAACAGTTTCTTTGTCATTGTGAGGGCATCAACCTTGTAGCAAGGGAAGGCTTTAACACATCAGATAAAAAGGAGGATTTGGGGACTTCCCTGGGGGTCCAGTGGTAAAGAACCCGCCTTCCAATGCAGGGGATGCGGGTTTGATCTCTGGTCAGGGAACTAAGGTCTCACATGCCTCAGGGCAACTAAGCCCATGTGCCACAACTACTGAGCCTGCGAGCCTCAACTAGAGAGCCAGCTTGCTGCAAACTACAGAGCCCATGTGCTCTGGAGCCCACGCCCCACAACTAGAGAGCCTGCGCACTGCAACGAAGAGCCCAAGCGCCCCAACGAAAGATCCTGCATGCCACAGTGAAGATCCCACCTGCTGCAACCAAGACCCAATGCAGCCAAAAATAAAAATAAAAAAGTGGGGTTTGCCAGGGAGCAGGGAAGAGTCAAGCAGCTGTCTTGGGTTTCCCATAGCCCTGATTGTTTAATTCACAGCTATTGAATTAAACAGACACCTTAATTTCTTTCATTTAGGAGCACGCTGTTACAAGGACATCAGGATGGCAGAAATCTGACAATGAGGGGTTAATTTTGTAGCAGTAGAATGGACTTTATCTACATGTGCCATAATCTTTACAGATTCTGTTGTGGTTGACTTTGTAAGAAAGTCAGGGCATTTTCCTAATACTTGGATTCACTCCCTTTATTGTGAGCCTCAATTTTGATGACATGACAGATAATATTTTATGTCAGGACATATAAAATTTCTAGGAGTTTCATATCACTTCTGGAACATTTATAATATATATACTTATGTAGACATAACGTGAAGAAGGCTTAATGTTACCTTTTATTGACAATGCTTCCCATGTAATATAATATACTAAATAATCCTAAAGACTTTATTTTCTATTCAAAAACAACCGACTCTATGACAAACTTATCCTTTTTTCCATTCTTTATATCTTCTATCACTGACAACATATATGCTACTTTTTACATACTGAAATGCTTTCCTTGTTATTTTAGTAATGTTAATTACATGTGTTATAATTTTTAACCCTTAAAGAAACTCTTAATCTCTAATGAAAATCAAGAGGCAAGTAATTGATTCTCTTTGTCATACCAGTATTTCCTGATTAGCAAACTTAAGAACATACTCCATAACCTCTAAAAACATACGTTTTTCTCATAGCATAATTTCTTTTTAATGTGGTACAAGATGTGTGTCTAATAAACCCGAACATCTTTAGTTTTTCTCTAAAGAAGACAAAGCAGACAAATTGAGACATGCTTAGCAATGAATGTTTCAGTATTTTTATCTAAATTGGAAATTATCTGGATATTCAATGAATTTGCATCATTTAATTTAATTTAGCAAACCTCTAAAGTTTCAAGTTACCAAAAATCTGGAGAAACTATTTTTAGTTAGACATACCATAAAGCATAATCATTTTGAAAGAGTTCACCTAAAAACTTTTATCCCATTGATCTCTATTTCATCACTTATGAGAATATCATAGTACCAAGCTTAATTTTTTGCTGACTAATTTAGAAGCAGAGATAACGTGAACTTATTAACTTTTAGTAAACCTGGGAACAATAAAAGTACTATACTTAGTGTTGATGACCCTAAGGACATTTCTGAATTAATCAAGCTAAAAACTTAGGATTGTTTTCATTTATTAAAGATTAATTCTAGATCACATGATCCTTTAAAAATTTGGATTAGTTACATTTAAAAATATTTAATTTGTAAGCACTTGCTTTAAGTCAATTACATAGCACTCTTCTACAAATTCATATTAATAATGTCACCTGGAGGTAGAAACTGACCACATTTATAACATATACACGAGCATACATACATCCAGATAGACATAGACAGAGCAGACAGAGATCTCATAGCTTTCCTGCTTGCATTTAAAAAGGCTTTTTTTAAAAAAAAACATTTTAGATTTTACTAATTGAGCCAGGGCTGTAGTCTCAAGCAGTGTGGGCTGTCTTTGCATTTCAAGAGCATGATAAGAGTTATAACTTCAAGTGTTCTCCTAGGAGTACTTTTCTCTCTCAGGGTCAAAATTTTGAAAAGGTATTTTATCAAGCCAGCTGTATTGTGCATGCAAAAATCAGTTTTGGAATGTCAAAAAAATTTTATCCTAGCCATTTTAGGGTTAGATAAGTACTTGCAAGTATTGGCTCCACACCAGTTGTAGAAGCTAGCCAGATTTCCAGTGGGTGGCTCCCTGTCCAGGAGCTGGGAGGTTTTAGAAGCACAACCTTCCACTTTCTCTTAGTTTCATTTTATTATAAAGTGTGAATCAATAAATTTAAATGTTCAATTTTATGCCACATTCTAAAAAGTTAGCCAGCTCAATTCACTCCAAAATTCATTCCAAGCCTTCCTGTCTGGAAATTCCCTCTAGGTCTTCTGCCTAGGAACTTCCCCCTATGGCCTCTGGATAGGAAATTTACCAATACACACTTAAGTCTTCAAGTCTTAAGATAACAGCTCAAATAAAAGTCATGTGCCATCACTTAATACAAGGAGATTCAGATATCAGGAAAAACTCACTGAATCACCTGAAAGGTGCTGTGAAGCTGGAGGAGCTCAAGGGGCAGGCCCATGCTTGATACCAAGCACCACTCCAAAGTAGACCCCAGGTGACCTCAAATGGGTTCTTCTGATATCCTACTGACCATGTCAAATAATGTCTATGAAAATAATCTATAACCAATCAATAATAAGAATAGAAAAGAGTTTTATTTGAGCTAAACTGAGGACTAGCCCAGAAGCCTGCTTCCCAGATGACTCTGAGAAACTGCTCTGGAAAAAGCAGTGTTTTCAGCACAGTTTTACCTTGTCAGAACAAAGAACATTAAACAAGTCAGGGATACATTTCTTCAAGGTTTCAAAAAACAGACCAGCACGTACACATACAGCACATCCAGAATGCCCTTGGCACCTGGGAAGGGAGTCTTATCATAAAAGGAGGACCAGCATTGGTGTCCCAGGAAGAGAAGAATTTAATCTTTATTTTTAACATGAACATGCTATACTTCTGGTCAGCGTGCCCTTTCCTTTAATAATTAAAGCAGATGTACAACATATGTGTGATAGGCCACAAACAGTCTATTTTAGTTAGCATAAAATTCATACTAACTCATGTATAAGCCAGAATGACTTCCCTATATTTCAATATGTGAAAGTTTCTTTCATCACCTTCCCCCTCTCTATCTCTCTGAGGCCTCCAGGAAAGACAGGACTAGTTCACGGTCACACAAGATGCAGGGAGTCCAGCTGGACTATTGTTTTTCTACCCTCGGTCCTGGGCATAATTTTGTATACTATCTGTGCATGTTCACTGACCAGGTGTCCATTCAGCTCTTTCCCAATTTTTAAAAAATATGGAATGTTTCATGAATTTGCATATCATTTTTACTCAGGATTCATGGTAATTTTCTCTGTATTGTTCTGACTTTTAGTATATGTGCTGCCAAAGCAAACACTTTTCCTAGTTTTAATGGGGTTGTTTGTGTTAGAGTTGTGTGTGTGTGTGTGTGTCTATAGTTTTATTGAAGTATAGTTAGTTTACAATGTTGTGTTCATTTCTGCTATACAGCAAAGTGATTCAGTTTACATATACATATTCTTTTTCATATTCTTTTCCATTATGGTTTATCCCAGGATATTGACTATAGTTCTCTGGGCTATACCGTAAGACCTTGTTGTTTATCCATCCTGCATATAATAGTTTGCATCTGCTAAACTCAAACTCCCAATCCTTCCTTCCCCCACCCCCATTTGCCCTTGCCAACCACAGGTCTATATCTTTGTGTATGTTTCTGTTTCACTGATATGTTCATTTGTGTCATACTTTAGATTCCACATATAAGCGATATCGTATGGTATTTGTCTTTCTCTTTCTGACTTCACTTCGTATGATCTCTAGATCCATCCATGTTGCTGCAAATGGCATTATTTCATTCTTTCTTATAACATATGTAAAGTGATTCATTATATATATGTCACATCTTCTTTGTCCATTCATCTGTTGATGGACATTTAGGTTTCCATGTCTTGGCTGTTGTAAATAGTGCTACTATGAACATAGGGGGGCATGCATCCATTCCTTTGGCCTGTGTGCCTCTTTTTGTGCCATTTTTATGCTGTACCCTGTTTGTTTACTGTAGCTTCATAATATTGTTTGAGTTAGGGAGGGAGTTTCCTTCCACTGCTGCTCTCCTTTCTCAGGGTTCTTTAAGGTTCCATAGAAAAGTCAATCCTTTCTCAGGGTCCCTGTGGCCCTTCAGGATTCTTTAAGATTCCATAGAAAAGCCAACCCTTTCTCAGGGTCCCCGTGGCTTTTCAGGGTTCTTTAAGTTTCCATAGAGAAGTCAAGATTGTTCAGTTTTTGTGATAAATGCCATTTTCACAGAAATTGCATTGAATATGTATAATATTTTGGGTAGAATGGACATTTTACCACTACTAATTTTTTATATCCATGAGCACAGGATATATTTCCATTTATTTTCATCTTCAATTTCTTCATGAATGTCAACATTTTCAGTGTGTGGGTCTTCCACAACTTGAGTGAAATGTATTCCTAGGTATTTGGTTCTTTTGATGTTATTGTAAATGGAGTTGTTTTCTTAATTTCTCTTTCTGATGTTTCATTATTAGTGTATAGGAACATATTAGTGTATGGTTTTTGTCTCTTGATTTTGTATTTTGCAACTTTACTAGATTCATTTATTAGTTCTAACAGTTTTTTGGTGGCTTGATGTGGAAAACTGGAATTAGAAATCCCACTGTTTCTACTACATCCAGGTGATCCACATCAGTGAAGACATAGTGGCTACTGATATCTTTCCAGACTGCCCCATAAAAACCTGTGATTTCATACAACAGGGAACTGCATCATCACTTTGGGTCAACAGGATAAGCATAGGGCTCGGCCTATGTAACAAAGCTTGATATCTTTTCTACTCTTCTGTCCTTATATTGACATTATTGTTATAAAAGTAATTTATTTTCCAGTCATTTCAAATGTATAGAAAATTTTCAACAGCAGTACCAAGTACTCACATTTGCAACTTCACACAAAAAAAATCCAGTAGGTTTTACACAAAATAGAAACACTCTTCCAGGGAACGAGCACATAACCTCTAAATGAGGAAATTATTATAGTTTCCACATTACAATCCTATCCACAGGGCCACTTCAGCTTTCACCAGCTGCCCCAACTCTAGGGAAGTGACTTTTTTCATTCTGATCCAGTTTTGTTTTTCTGGAACCATGACTGATTCTTTCCCTCATGTTCACAACCGTGATGGATTGAAAGTGCACAGGATATATAGGATCTTGCTGGCCTTTTATGTATGGTAACAGGTAGCAGTGCTTCATTCATTTTTTAAAATCTTGATGAAATGTACATAACATTTATGATTTAAACCATTGTAAGTGCACGGTTCTGTGGCATTAACTACACTCACATTTTTGCACCAATATCTTCATCATCTATGCTCAGAAATCTTCCATTTTCACCAGTGAAACTCTGTGGCCATTAGTCACTAATTTCCCTCAGCTCCTGGCAACCACATTCTAAATTCTGCCTTAGAAATTGACTTCTTTGGGACTTCCCTGGTGGCTCAGTGGTTAAGGATCTGCCTGCCAATGCAGGGGACATGGGTTTGAGCCCTGGTCCAGGAAGATCCCACATGCTGCGGAGCAGCTCGGCCTATGTGCCACAACTACTGAGTCAGAGCTCTAGAGCCCGTGAGCCACAACTACTGAGCCCACACGCCACAACTGCTGAAACCCACACGCCTGAGCCCATGCTCTGTGACGAGAAGCCACCGCAATGAGAAGCCTGTGAACCACAATGAAGAGTAGCCCCCGCTCACCGCAACCAGAGAAAACCCGCACGCAGCAATGAAGACCAAACACAACCAAAAATCAACTAATTAATTAATTAATTAAAAAAAAAGAAATTGACTTCTCTGGTTATGTTGTATAAGTGCAATCATATCATTTTGTGTGTGTGTGACAGGGCTATTCTACTTCACATAATGGCTTCAATGTTCATACATGTTGTAGCATATGTCAGAGTTTCCTGAGTTTTTAAGGCTGAATGACATTCCTTTGTGTGTGTACCACATTTATTTTAACCATCCTTCCATTGATGGACAATTGGGGCACTTCTGACTTTTGTGATTGTGGTTAATACTGCTATAACTATGGGTATACCTATATCTCTTCCAGTGCCTGAATTCAATTTTTTGGGTAAATACCCTGTTGTGGAATTGGTAGATCATACATTAATTCTATGTTGAATATTTTGAGAACTGTCATACTGTCTCCACAGAGGCTGCATTATTTTACTTGATTCTTTTTATGGCAGAATAATATGGTGGGTTATGAATCAACCACCATATTATTTATCTATTTACCCATTGGTGGACGTTTGCATTGTTTCTAACATTTGACTATTGTGAATAGTGCTGGTATCAATAGATTTGAACACTTGTTTTCCATTCTTTTGGGTATTTATCTAGGTGTGAATTCATTGAACCATATGGTTGTTGTATGTTTGTAGG
The DNA here is from genome assembly GCF_949752795.1 of Hyperoodon ampullatus. Classification (NCBI taxonomy): domain Eukaryota; kingdom Metazoa; phylum Chordata; class Mammalia; order Artiodactyla; family Ziphiidae; genus Hyperoodon; species Hyperoodon ampullatus. Next base: position 20,851,309 of record NC_136918.1, on the reverse strand, counting down.
GTAAATATAGGTTTCACTCTTTTCCATGTCCACCAGTAATGATTAAAAGTTCCAATGTCTCCTCGTTGTTTCCAATATTTGCTATTGTTAATTTTCTTCATTAAAACCATCTTAGAGTGTATAAAGGACTTATTGCATTGTGGTTTTAATGTGCATTTCCATCCTATCTTTTCACCTCCTTCTTGACCATTTTTCATATATTGTGTGGAGAAGGATCAATTTAATTCCTTCGTCCATATTTAAAATGAGTTGTTTGTTTTGTTGATGAGTTTGTAAAAGTTCTTGATATACAATGGATAAAGTCTCACCAGATAACATAGTGTGGAATTATTGTCTTCCATTCTGTGGGCCCTCTTTCACTTTCTGAATTGCCTCTTGAAGCACACAGGCTTATTTTGAGGAAATTCAAACTATTTTTCATGTGTTGCTTGTGCTTAGATGTCAGATCTAAGAAACACCATTGCTAATTACAAGGCTATGAAGGTTTACCCCAATATTTTCTTGGAGATTTTACACTGCCATCCCTTGGTATCCATCAGGGATTGGTTCCAGGACAGCCAGCAATTACCAAAACCTGCAGATGTTCAAGTCTTTTATATAAAATGGTATAGAATTTGCAAATAACCTAGCACATCTTCCTGTATGCAGTTAATTATCTGTAGATTACTTTTAAGAACTAATACAATATAAATGCTATATAAATATTATAAACACAATGTATATGCTATGTAAATAGTTCCTAGACTGTGAGAAATTCAAGTTTTTTTTGAAACTTTTTGAATTTTCTAGTATTTCTGATTTGGAGTTGGTTTAATCCATGGTTGTGCAACCCACGGATACAAGGGGCTGAGTGAAATTTTACTTTTTTTTTTTTTTTTTAAAGAAGATGTTGGGGTAGGAGTTTATTAATTTATTTATTTATTTATTTTGGCTGTGTTGGGTCTTCGTTTCTGTGTGAGGGCTTTCTCTAGTTGTGGCAAGCGGGGGCCACTCCTCATCGTGGTGCGCGGGCCTCTCACTATCGCGACCTCTCTTGTTGCGGAGCACAGGCTCCAGACGCGCAGGCTCAGCAGTTGTGGCTCACGGGCCCAGTTGCTCCGCGGCATGTGGGATCCTCCCAGACCAGGGCTCGAACCCGTGTCCCCTGCATTGGCAGGCAGATTCTCAACCACTGCGCCACCAGGGAAGCCCAAATTTTACTTTTTACTTAAAGTTTTTTATGTATTTTGAGATCCTCTTTGTATTTTGTATGAGGTAAGGGTCTAATTTCATTCCTCTGCATGTGGATGCCAATTGCCTAGCACCATTTGTTGAAAACATCATTTTCCCCCAATTTCATGCTGTTGACTGTTGTCTAAAATTATTTCATGCTAGACAGATGGGTTTATTTCTGGAATCTCCGTTCAATTTTATTCATCTCTATGTATAACTTCATGCCAGTATGACTATTTTATTTCCTGATGCTGTGTACTAATATTTGAAATCGGGAAGTGTAAGCCTCCCTCTTTGATTTTCTTTGTCAAAATTCTTTTAGCTCTTAGGGTTCTCTAGAAATTCTATGATTTGGGGTGTTCTCTTCTACAACCCTTCACATGGATGTACCCCAATTTGCTTTGCATTCATCTTCTGAAGATACCCTGATTCTTGCAAGGTTTAGGCATTATGAGAATAGCTTCCGTGCCTAGTACCATCCTTGGTTTTGTTTAGATATAGTTTTTCAAAAGAACTCTGTGAATACTGGAGGTGTGATGGATGGATCTCAGGGTGTGAGACTTGTTTGGCTTTGGACAATCCTGCCAAAGTGTATCTCAAGAGGCCCTGTATGTGTTCCATCAGCAAGGAGGGTTGCTTTGGTTCCCCATCCTCCAATAATCAGTATTGTCATTTCAGGAGGAGGTTGGCAGTTCTCATAGGTGTGTAGTGCTGTCTTATTGTGTTAATTTGTAATTTCCTAATGGTATTTGATGTTGATTGTATTTCTGTCTACTTATTTATTATCTGTATATCTTCTTGGGCCAGGTGTCTGTTCAGATCCTTACCCATTTTTAATGCAGCTGTTTGTTTTATAGTTCTTTGTATAATGTGTGTACAAATTCTTTATCTGATATGTTTGCAAATATTTTTCCGACGTTGTTGCTTGTCTTTTGGTTTTTAGAATAAGGTATTTCACTGAATAGAAAATTTTAATTTTATAAAAGACACGTTATTAATCTTTTACCCTTTTGTGTGAGGACTCTTTGTGTTGTGTTAAATGTAAAAGCTCATGATCTACAAGACCAATTCCATGGCCATGAAGATTTCCTTTTATGTTTTCTTCTACAATGCTTATAGTTTTATATTTTAAATGTGTCTGTGGACAACTTGAGGGGACTTTGTTGTAAGCTGTGAAGTTTGTGTCTACATTCAGTTCAGTGCATATGGTTTCTAACTGTTCTATAACTTTTTCGAGAAGTCATAGGGTATTTGCCTCCATCCGTCTGTATTTCCAAATTTTATTGGATTCAGCAGGACAGCCAGCAGGGGACTTGGCTTTCACCGAACTTGAGTGGGTACAGCCTGCATTTCCCAGTTTGCCAGGAGAGGGTGACAAGCCCCTCTTTTACCAGTGCAAGCCCTGCCTCCTCTGCCCACAGTCCTGGGTCTGTGCAGAGTGGCCAGGAGCTGGGTCTCCTTGATACCCTCCAGGGATTCAGTTTCGGACAAAGTGGGGCTTCATCCACATTTAGAGGCACTCAGTTTCCTCAGGACCAGCTGGGAGGTGCCATAGTGGAGGAAATGCTAAGGAAAACATGGGGAGAATCTTCCTGTGTGTGGCTGACTGTTGGTGGGCCCATCTCCCTCTTCAAAGGACCCAGCAAAGGAAGAGCTTGATGTGGAAAATTGGGGATTTTAGTTAGTTTTGTGTGTGGTGCAGATGATGTCCAGCATCCTTTTTTTTGGATTGTGATATTCTGTTTTCCAGGCAATTTATTGAGGGGACTGTCCTTTTTTCTGTTGTATGTCCTTGGCAGCTTTGTCCTAATTTAACTGACCATGTATTTGTGGGCTTCTTCCCACACTCTCAATTCTATTCCTCTGTCCCATGTGCCTCTTTTTGTGCCATTTCTACAGTGTTTGGATTCTGTAGCTTTGCAATGTGATTTAAAGTCATGGAGTGTGTTTTCTCCATGTTCTGTTCTTCTTTCTTAGGATCCTCTTGGCTGTTTAGGATCTTTTGGGATTCCATACAAATATCAGGATGGACTGTTTAGTTTCATAAACAATGCCATTTAAATTTTGGTAGGAACTGCATTGAATGTTGTAATAATACATGGCTTTAGACTAATGCATAGTGGCAGGCATCCAACACTAAAGTATCATATGGAATATTTCAATCCCCCTGCCATAACCTGTTTACCATCTCTGTTTTACCTTTTCCAGAATGCCATATAAATGGAGTCATACAGTGTGCGGCCTCCATAGACTGAATTTTTTCACTTAGCAATATACATGTAAGATTCATTCATGTTTTTTGCCCAGGTTGACAGTTTATTTCTATTTCTGAATGGTATTCTGTTGCATGTGTGTAGAAGGAAAAATAATTTTCCTTCTACTCTCCTATGTTCTTGATTGAGGACTCCCCACCCCTCATAATAAAAGACAAACATAATTATACAGTCAAATGCAAATAGATACATCATCTTTCTTTCCAAAATTTTAGTCATGGTTCAGTGAAAGTGAGTAATACAAAATCATCCGTTTATATAAAATAGTAGGCTCTGTATTGTGTTTCTGTCAGATGGAACAAAAATCACTACTTAGTGGAAGCTGAAGATTTTTACTGACATTTATGGAGAAGATTTCAGATTTAGATTTGCCCTGATAGGTAATCTTATGGAGAATGTGGACTCAATTCCGGACAAAGGCATTTTTGTAAATATGTTGTGGTCTTTTTGGTGTTATTTAAAGCCAATCTGAGTGGATAAACTATCCAGTTTGTCTACAATTAGCATTTTCCTTCCCAGTCTCAGGTAGTGATTTTAATGTTCTAAGTTACTTTCAATGGCTGGGCAAGGAAAGGAAGAAAATACCTACGAGGTGTTTTATTTTGGGGAGGGGGGTGGTATAGGTGAAGGAGGTTTTAATTGTACTTAATATGAGAAATAAATGTCTCCTATTTTATGACTGGAGGCAAGATGCACAATTAAAATCAAGGCAAGCTCAAGTTAGTTATTTCCTTGGATGTTCACATTTAAAGAGTTGGTTTTTAATTCTTCAAAGAATTACATATCCTACTCTATGATAACTTCAAGAGGCTGACCTGTCCATCCAACTTCACTATCTTGAATTTGCTTCTTTATATCAAGGAGAAGATTGCCAACTATGATTTAAATCTAAAGATGCTTATGCCCAGACTTAGAACTTTTTGCTTTTGGATATTTTCATAGATCTTTCTACAAAGGACAGGTAGGGGACATAAGCTACCAAGGTGGGAACAGCATGATGGCCTGGCCTGTGTTGACCTACTCTGAGCCTTCCTGTTTTACCTTGGCATCCCTCTTGGCAAACGGCCAAACTCATCTTGGGTGAAAACTGACCCAACTTCTCCAGAGTTGGTAAAGTCTCTCACTGCAGCCTATCCTGAAGCCACGGGCTCCAAATATGAGGACACAGCAGAACACATCCATTTGAGTCTCCAACCAAGGGAGCTGTGTAGGGGGCTTCTATAGAATGCAGGTTCCTGGTTACCCAAGTTTCAAGTTCTGTTGGGCTTTCTTGCCAGGGAAGTGAGGTAACTTCCTGAGGTCCACTTACCTGGGCTTCTCCCTACACAAAGCTCCCCAGGGCCACCTCTGGCATGTAGACTGCTCACCCTCTACCCCATGTCAATTCCAAGCACAGTGACACAACACAGCCCATCTTACAACCAGGGGGAGGCCTAGGTTCAGCCAGGATCCCGGCTCTGAGGGCACAGCTGGGTTCAGACCCAGCTCCTCCTCCTCACCAGTAATGTGGCCCGGGATAAGCCACGTGCCTCTTGGTCTCCCTAGTCTCCCATCTGCACAGTGAGGGGTCATTCTGCCATCAACTTCCTAGATAAGCCATTCGGTGTATAGACCTATAAACACCTAGTGTGCCTGTAAAGCCCTTGGGCTGGTATCACATGGAGCTCATGCACAGACATAGCAAAGGAAAGATAACATCAAGGGCTGGCATAGCACAGAATATAACTGAAACAGGCCTGGGTCTGCTCTGGGATCTAGGGGAAGTCACACCCCTTCCTGCCTGTTTCCCAATTCCCCCCATGGGATTGTTGAAATTAAATAAAATTCAGACATTGTCCCCTCTGGCATACAACCTTCCAGGTCCTCCTGCTATGTTTAGACTCAGGTCCAAGTGTTTCATCTTGGCCCTGGTTGTGGTCTGCCCTCACGATGGCTCCAGGCATTCTTGCTTCCTGGTCAAACATCCTTGTGTAATCCCCACTGATGGCTGGGTTCTAACATGTAGACTGATTGATGAGAATCTGGTGACTTCTACTCATTCCCTTTCTCCTGTGTTCATACTCTTTTTCTGTTTCTCAGTGCCTCTCTCTGTCTCTCTCTCCTTCTCTCTATTAATCTGCCTTTCTGTGTTTCTGTCTTGTCTCTCCCCTTCTCTGTCCCTACATTATCTGTCTCTCTGTCTTTTATGTATGTATGTGTGTATGTATGTATTGGTAGGGCACCGGGCCTGTCACTTCAAAATATGCCTTACTGACATATTCCTTTAATTAATGTTACAGAAGGAAAGACCCATGCAAGAGAGACACTTTCCACCTCTTGTCTATCTCCCTGAAAGCAGGAAATAAATCTCTCTTATGAAAGATATACCATGTGGGGGATGAGGCCTGAGGACTGAGGGCTGCAGGCATGCTGGCTCCTGCAAATCACTTCATTCTGGGAACCTACTGTTGGGACTACTGTGGTGCTGGTTAGCTTTGCAAAGACCAAAGTCAACTCCATGCTCTGCCTATTTCGGAGAATGGCGTGTGTGTGTATGTGTGTGTGCGTGTGTCTGTGTGTCTGTCTTCTTTATCTATTCGCCAATGAATGGACACTTTGGCAGCTTCCACATCTTGGCTATAAGGCTGCCATGAACTTAGGGGTGCATATATCTTTTTGAATTTGTGGCTTTGTTTCCTTCAGAAAGATACCCAAGTGTAATTCTTGCATCATATAGTTCTATTTTTAATTTCTTGAGGACCCTCCATATGGTTTTTTTAATTAGTTTCTGCTTTATAACAAAGTGAATCAGTTATACATATACATCTGTTCCCATATCCCTTCCCTCTTGCGTCCATACGGTTTTCCATAATCATAGTGGCTGTACCAAGAAACATTCCCCAAAATAGTACATGAGGGCTTCCTTTTCTTCACATCCTCGCCAATACTTGTTATTTTTTGTCTTTTTGATTATAGCCATTCTTTCAGGTGTGAGGTGATCATCTCATTGTGGTTTGGATGTGCATTTCCCTGATGATAAGTGACGTTGACCATCCTTTCATGTGTCTGTTGGACATCTGTATGTCTGTTTTGGGAAAAATTTTGATCTTCTGCCAATTTTTTACTTGGGTTTTTGTCTTTTGGAGGTTGAGTTGAGTGGTTCTTGGTCCATTGTGGATATGAACCCCTTTTCAGATATATGGTTTGGAAATACTTTCTCACATTCAGTAGGCTGCCTTTTTGTTTTGTGGATGGTTTCCTTTGTCGTTGAAAAGCTTTTCAGTTGGAAGTCCCATTGGTATATTTTGCTTTTGTTTCCCTCACTTGAGGACACAGATCCAAAAACATGTTGCTGAGACTGACAAACAGCATACTGTGTATGTTTCCTTCTATGAGTTTTGTGGCTTCAGGTCGTATGTTGAAGTATTTGATTCATTTTGAGGTTATTTTTGTAGATGGTATGAAAAAGGATTACAGTTTGATTCTTGTGCATGTAGCTGTCCAGTTTTCCCAACACCATTTATTGAAGTGGCTATCTTTTCCCCACTGTCTATTCTCACCTCCTTTGTCATAGATGAGTTGACCATAGAAGCATGGTTTTATTTCTGGGCTCTCAGTTCTGTTCCATGGATCTATGTGTATTTCTTTTGTGCCAATACCATGTTATTTTGATGATTCTGGGTTTGTAGTACAGTTTGAAATCAGGGAGCATGATATGTCCAGGTTTGTGCTTCTTTCTTTTTTTTTTTTTCTTTTCTTTTTCTCGCAGTACACGGGCCTCTCACTGTTGTGGCCTCTCCCGTTGCGGAGCACAGGCTCCAGACGCGCAGGCTCAGTGGCCATGGCTCACAGGCCCAGCCACTCCGCAGCATGTGGGATCTTCCCAGACCAGGGCACGAACCTGCATCCCCTGCATCAGCAGGCGGACTCTCAACCACTGCACCACCAGGGAAGCCTGTGCTTCTTTCTTAAGATTGCATTGACTCTTCAGGTTTTTCTTTGTGTTTCCATACACATTGTAGAATGCTTTGTTCTAGTTCTCCAAATAATCCCATTGGTATTTTGGTAGGAATGGCTTTGAAGCTCTAGATTGCCTTAGGTGAGGAATCATTTTAACAATATGAATTTTTCTAATCCATGAGCACAGCATATGTTTCCATTTGTTCATGTCATCTTCAATTTCTTTCATCAGTGTCTTCCAGTTTTTGGAGTAAAGGTCTTTTATCTCCTGGGTTAGATGTATCCTTAGGTCTTTTATTTTTGGTAATGTCATTGTCCATGGAGTTATTTTCTGAATTTCTCATTCTGATAGTTTGTTGTGAGTGTATAGAAATGCAACCGATTTCTGTAGATTAATTTTGTATTCTGAAACTTAACTGAATTTCCCAATGAGTTCTATTTGTTTTCAAGTGTCGTCTTCAGGATTCTCTATATAGAGTACCATGTTATCTACAGTCTATGTTTTAATAGATGTACATCTATTTTTAATGGGGTTGTTTGTGTTAGAGTTCTCTTTATATTTCGAGACAAATCCTTTACTAAATATGTGTTCGCAACGATTTTTCTCCCATTTGGTGACTTGTCTTTTGATTTTCTGAACAAGGTCTTTCACAGAGTCCAAATATTTATAAAGTCCACAGTATTCCTTGTTTTTTATTTCTGGATTGCTTTTTTTGTGTTGTGTTTTAAAGCTCAAAGCTCATGACCTACATGACCAAACCCAGGATCCTGTCAATTTTCTTCTATCTTTTCTCCTATAATTTTTATTTGTTTTGCATTTAAAATTTGTCTGTGAATAATTTTGAGTGAATTTGGCATAAGTTGTAAACTTTGCATCTGCATTCATTTCATGCCAAATGATTTCCAATTAATTGTTCCTTAACTATTCTTACAAAAGTTATGGGGTATAGTCTCCATTTCAGTGTGACTGCCCAAAGTTGAGTGGATTCAGCAGTTCTGCCAGCAGGGATTGCTGTGACCAGTGACCTGTGAGGGAGGCGGGAAAAACACTTCCCTCACTGCCTAGAGAGGCTGATCCTGCCTCTCTGACCCACAAGGCATGCATGTTCCACCATTGGACTTGGCTCCTCAGGGAGCTGCAAGGAGTTTTGTCTCCTTAGGCACCATCAGGGCTTGGGAAGCATCTCTGCTGACAGGGGCTCAGTCTCCTTAGGACTGACGAGGGTTTTGGCTTCAGGACAACACAGGGCTGTGTCCACACTGATAGGAGCTGGGTTTCCTAAGGATGCAGGGGACGCTGGCAGAAAAAGGGAGGAAAAGTGTGGAGAAGGTTTCTGTGTGCCATTGACTTGGGGAGCTGGGGTGGGGATCCATCTTCACATGACCCAGGAAGGGCTTGATATGGAAAACTGCATTTTTAGTCAGTTTCGTGTGTGGTGTAGACAGCATGTGGCATGTGCTGTCCAGTTTTCACAGCACTGTTTATTGTGAGGACTGTCCTTTCCCCTTGGTGTGTTCTTGGCCCCTTTGTCATAAATTAACTGACCCCATCCATGTGGATTGAATTTCAGGCTCTCTGTCCTGTTCCTCTGATGTGTGTGCCTGCTTTGTTGCCAATTCTACACTGTTTTGGTGACTGTAGCTTTGCAATATCATTTGAAGTCAGAGCCTGAGATGCCTCCAACCTGTTCTCCTTTCTGAGGATCACTTTGGCTATTTAGAGTCCTTTGCATTTCCACAGGAATATTAGGAGGATTTGCTCCATTTCTGTGAAAAATGCCATTGGAAGTTATGCAGGGATTGCATTCACAGTGTACTTATCTTTGGGAAGAAGGGACATTTTAACAATATGAATTCTTCCATTCCATGAACATGGGATATCTTTCCATTTATTTGTGTCTTCTTCAGTTTCTTCATCAATGTCTTAAAGTGTTCAGTGTGCAGGTCTTTCAAGTCATTGGTTAAATTTATTCCTTGGTATTTTGTTCTTTTTGATGTAGTTGTCAACTAGATTGTTTTCTTTCTCTTTCTGATGGTTCATTATTCGTGTTTAGAAGTGCAATTGATTTTTGTATATTGATTTTGTAACTTTACTAAATTCATGGATTAGTTCAATGGTTTTTTGATGGAATGATGTAGAAAATTGGAAATCGAAAATTCCACTGTTTCTATAACATCCAGGTCATCCACAACGTGGAAGACATAATGGCTCCTACAATAACTTTCCCACAGTGCCTGTAAATTACATGTGGACTCCTACAGGGGCGATTAGGTTCATGACTTTGTGTGAAGTGGAGTTGCGTAATAAGGCTTGGTGTCTATAAAGAAATATAATGTTTTCTCTGCTTTTCTGGTGTAGTATTGACATGGTGTTTTGGAAAGTTATTGACTTTCTAGTAATTCCAAACCTACAGAAAACTTGCAATAGCAGAAGAAAGTACTGTGTATCTGCACACTCAGATTCCCCAACCATCCTTACTTCACTGCACTTGAAACTTCACACAAAATATTCCAGTGCATTTTACCCAACACAAAGACACTCTTCCAGGGAACCAGCATATAACCCCCAAATGAGGAAATTTAAGATTGTTTCCACATTACAGTCCAATCCACAGGCTCACTTCAACTTTCACCAGCTGCTCCAACTCTAGGGAAACGTCTTTTCCCATTCTGATCCAGTTTTCTTTTCCTTGAACCATTACAGATACTTTCTCATTTTTACAACCTTGATGGATTTAAAGCACACAAGATGAGTATGATCTGGGTGGCTTTTCTGTATTGTAACAGGTATCAGTACTTCTTTCATTGTGTGTGTATGTGTGTGTGTGTGTGGTGTGCGTGTGATCAAATGTACAGATCATTTAAACCATTTTAAGTACACATTTCTATGTCATTAAACACACTCACATTGTTGTACAAATATCTTCACCATCCATGTTCAGAACTTTTCAATTTTCACCAGTGAAACTCTGTTGCCATTAAACACAAATTCCCCTCAGCTCCTGCCAATGGCATTCTGTTTTCTGCCTTTGGATTTGACTTCTCAAATTCAAGGTACCTCATATAAGTGGGTACCTCAGATAAGTGGAATCATGTCATTTTGTTCTGTTTGTGACAGGGTTATTTCACTTATCATAATGGCTCCAGGGTTCACGAATGTTGTAACACATGTCAGAATTTCCTTAGCTTTTCAGGCTGAATTCCATTCCTTGTGTGTATACCACCACATTTAGTTCATCCATTCATCCATTGATGGACAGTTAGGTCACTTCCAACTTTTGCTATTGTGATGAATACTGCTCTTAATATGGGTGTACCCATACCTCTTCCAGTCCCTGCTTTCAGTCTTTTCGGTCTGTACCCTGATGTGGAATTGATGGATTATATGTTAATTCTATGTTGAAGTGTTTGAAGAACTGCCATACTGTCTTTGACATGGGCAGCACCATTTCTCTTGATTCCTTTTATGGCAGAATAACACGGCAGTGTATGGATCAATTGGTTTTCTTTATCCATTTACACATTGGTGGACGTTTGCATTGTTTCTTCCTTTTGGCTATGGTGAACAGTGCTGCTAGCAATATATGTGTACATCTGTTTTCAGTTCTTTGAGATATATATCTAGGAGTGGGTTTGTTGAACCATATGGTAATTGTACATTCATATTGTAAACATAGGTTGTGCCCTTTTTCATTTCCAGAAGTGATGTTTAAAGATTCCAACTGCTCTGCATTGTTGCCAACACTTGATATTTTTAAGTTTCTTGATTATAACCATTTTAGTGTGTGTGAAGAAGTTATTGCATTGTGGTTTTAATTTGCATTTCCATCCTACCTTTTCATCTGCTATTGACCACTTGTATGTCTTGTGTGGAGGAGGGTCGATTGAAGTCCATTGTCCATATTTAAAATTGTAAAAGTTGTAAAAGTTCTTGGCATACACTGTATACATCTCATCAGATATATAGTGTGGAAATATTTTCCTCCATTCTGTGGGTTGTTTCCACTTGTTGGATTGCCTCTTTGGATACACAAAGGTTTTTATTTTTGAGGAAGTGCATTTTTTTTCTTTTCATTGCTTGCACCTTGCTGTCAGATCTAAGAAATCATTGCTAAATCCAAGGTTATGAAGATTTATCCCCACATTTTATTGGAGATACAGTCATCCCTCTGTATCCATGGGGGATTGGTTCCAGGACACAGCATGGATACCAAAATCCATGGATGCTAATATCTCTTATATAAAATGGTATGGTATTTGCAAATAACCTAGGCACATTTCCCTGTATGCTTTAAACCTTCTCTAGATTACTTATAATAACTAATACAGTATAAATGCTATATGCATTTATATTGTGATTACCATGTAAATACTATGTAAATAGTTGCTGGTACATGGCAAATTCAAGTTTTTTTCTTTTGAAACTTTGGAATTATATTTTTAAATATTTATTTATTTATTTAGGCTGTGCCATGTCTTCGTTGCAGCATGTGGACTCTTAGTTGAGGCATGCATGTGGGATCTAGTTCCCTGACCAGGGATTGAACCTGGGCCCCCTGCATCAGGAGCATGGAGTCTTACCCACTGGACCACCAGGGAAGTCCCGAAAATTTTTGGAATTTACTTTTTCTAATATTATTGATCTGGAGTTGGTTGAATCCATGGCTTTGGAACCCGTGGATACAACGTGCTGACTGTAATTTTACTCTCTACATTTAAGCTTTGTATGTATTTTGAGATACCTTTTTGTATGTGGTATGAGGTAAGGGTCCAATTTCATTTCTCTGCCTTTGGATAGCCAATTGCCTAGCATCATTTGTTGAAAATACCATTTTCCCCCAATTTAATGCTGTTATCTAAATCAGTTCTTCCTAGCTGGATGGGTTTATTTGTGGGATCTCCATTCAAATCCATTCAACTCTATGTATATCTTTATGCTGTTATCACAGTGTTTTATCTACTGATGCTTTGTACTAACGTTTGAAATTGGAAAGTATGAGTCTCCAACTTTGAATTTCTTTTTTAAAATTGTCTTAGTTCTTTGGAGTCTCTTGAAATCCCATAATTCATGGAGTCATATTCTGCTCCCTTTCACATGGGTGTCCCCCAATTTGCTTATGCATTCATCTACTGAAGACATCCTGATAACTTTAAGGTTGAGATATCACGAGTAGAGTTTGTGTTCAGAGTAGCATCCTCATTTTTGTTTGGATGTAGTTTTTTAAAGCAGTTGTGTAAATACTGCAGGTGTGATGGATGGATATCAAGGTGTGAGACTTGTTTAGCTTTGGAAAATCCTGCCAAACTGTACCTCAAGAGGCCTTTTATGCATTGCATTATCAATGAAGTAGAGTTTCTGTTGTTCCCCCATCCTCCAGTAATTGGTATTGTCATTGTGGGAAGAGCTTAGCAGTTCTCATAGGTGTGTAGTGCTGTATTGTTGTTTTACTTTGTGTCCCTAATGATAAAAGATGTTGCTCATATCTTTGTCCACTTATTTATTATCTGTTTATCTTCTTTGGCCAGATGTCTGTTCAGATCCTTACCCATTTTTAATGTAGTTATTTGTGGTATAGGTCTTTGTACGATTTGAGTACAAATTCTTTATCAGATATGTGTTTTGCAAATATTTTTCTTCCAGTTTTTTGCTTGTCTTTTGGCTTTCTCAAGAAGGTATTTCATGGAGTAGAAATTTTTAATTTTATATGTTATTAACTTTTTTCCTTTTGTGTGTTGGCTTTTTGTGTTGTGTGTTAAAAGTCAAAGCTCATGATCTATGTGACCAAACCCATGGTCATATAGATTTCTTCTATAATTTTTTTATAGTATTCTATGTTAAATGTGTCTGTGGGCAATTTTGCATGACTGTTGGTGTAAGCTGTGAAGTTTGTGTCTACAGTCTGTTCATTGTATATGGTTTCTAACTGTTCAATAACTGTTTTTTGAGAAGTTATGTGATATTTGTCTCCGTCCATTTGAATTCCCAAAGGTGAGTGGATTCAGCAGGATGGCCAGCCTCCTGGGAACTTGGCCTCCACTGAACTGTGGCGGGGGGGGGGGGGGGGGGTCTGCATTTCCCAGTCTTCACCAGCAGAGGGCGACAAGCCCGCCCGGCTTACCAGTACAGCACCTGCCTGTTCTGCCCACAGTCTTGGCCTCCTCAGGACCCGCCTGGGATTTGGCTTCAGGACAGTGCAGGGCTCTGTCCACACTGAGAGGCACTCAGTTTCCATGGGAGGAAAAGGTGAGGAAAGTGGGGAGAAGCTTCCTGTGCACGGCTGACTGCCTGGGGGAGGGGGTCCATCTGCAGAGGATCCAGCAGAGGAAGGGCTTGATGTAGAAAATAGTGGTTTTATTTAATTTTGTGTGTGGTGCAGACATTTTGACATGGTGTTCTTATGTAGTTCCATAATATGGTTTGAAGTCAGACAGTGAGTTTCCTCCAGCTGCTGTTCTCCTCTCTCAGGATCTCCTTGGTGATTCAGGGTCCTTTGTGATTCCACATAAATGTTAGGATTGTTTGTTCAATTTCTGTGAAAAATTCTATTGGCATTTTAGCAGGAATTTCTTTGAATGTGTATGTTTGGGTAGAATGGACACTTCAGAATGACCAATTCTTTCCATCCATGAGCATAGGATCTCTTTCCATTTATTTGCATCTTCAATTTCTTCATCAATATCTTAACATTTTCATTGTGCATGTCTTTCACATCTTTGGTTAAATTTATTCTTAAGCATTTTGTTCTTTTGATGTTATTGTAAATGAGTTTTCTTAATTTCCATCTCTGATGGTTCATTACTAGCTGTCTAGGAAGATAAGTGTTTTTGTCTATTTATTTTGTATCCTGCAGCTTTCCAGAATTCATTTATTAGCTCTCACTCCCATGGGAGAATTTCTGTGTTATAGTTTATTCTCCAGTTTTGTGGTTTGCCCACTGGGTGGTATGGGATTTGATTATACCACGAGTGTACCCCTCCTACCATCTCATGATTTCTTCTTTAAGTCTTTGGTTGTAGATATCCTTTATTGGTAGATTCCACTCCTTTTGTATCAGTGGTTGTTGAGCAGTTAGTTGTGATTTTGGTGTGCTTGTGAAAGGAGGTGAGAGCAAGGTCCTTTTACTCTGCCATCTTGTCCCAAATGAAATCAGTTTTTTAAAATACTTCTCTCTTCTGTCCCAGAGGCTTTTCCCCATTGTCTGCATCCAGGCTCCCAAAAGAACATGAAGAATTATCTCCATGAATTAATAACGTTCAGGTATTGAAAATACTCCCTTTGTGAGAGATGAAGATGGGAAGTCATGGATATCCAAGATTCCCAGTGCTATGGGGTTCACTGTTGGGATCTTCAGAAAGAAGGGGGAAATGTGTGATTAGTTTACAACTAGATGCTACATCAGCTATTTGAAACAGGATTAAGAAAATACTCATATATACAGATGACCTTAATGGTCTTGAATTCTTCAGAAAGTTCTAAAAATAAATAGTATGAGAGACCATTCTCTACATTGGTAAGAAAGACTATTTAAATGCACTATTAGGAATACAGAATATGGGAGGTATATTTGGGTTGAAATTTGCTTAAACCTAACATTTTTCTTGATAGATTCAGATTATGATTTTCCTTATTGTGGCAAAATTATCCAAGTAGAGATAGTGTGTCTTTCATTCTGCTTCAGTCACCTGCTATTTATTTCTCCCATTACACCTGATATTTGCTGGTTCAAGGTGCTTTCTGTGACCTTCCAGGACTAAGAAATTCATTCTTTTTTCCTATTTATCTTTAATAAGAGTCTTGAAATATTTAGTGAGGTATGTGCATATACCATCCCAGTGATTGTAGAAACGCCATTTCTTTTTAGTTTCTCTTTGCTTGTCATTGGCTTCAAAATATGAACTCTCAACTGTGTTGAATAGAGATACTGCACTTTGTAAGTGGAGGTTTTCACTAGTCACACTTATGTTCTGATAGTATTCATTATACTCAACACTCATAGCTCAGATTTAATATTCTTTATCACTTCCTTGCATTTTCCAAAAAGTTTACAAGAATCATATTACTTAAATATGTTCAACACTGTTCAGTTTTTGAAATATAGCTCAGCACAAATGATACAGTTTTTCAAAGAAATAAAAGACTCAAAAACAAGAGCACTAATTTATTTTATATCATTGTGTATGTTCTCACCCTAGTGTATTTTAAAAACAAAGAATATAATCCACAAATAGATTTATAAGAGTAACTCAATTAAAAATGATTTTGATTTCACCAACATGAATATTTTCCTCAGTATGACTTTTAATATGTACAAAGTGCCCATTTAAATGTATGTCTGTATGTATGAAATGTCAACAATATTTAATCCACTTTTTCTTGTTTCTCTTATTCTTCCTAGTTAAAGAAACTTCTGTAGACATTAATTAGGGTTGTCTTTGTCTATTTCTGTGTTTTTAGACAAATTCTACTTCAAGTAAACTGGAGTAAAACTGAAGCTCTAATATTTACTGAGGTTTTGATAAAATATCTCAAAAAAGAGGAATTGTAATATTATTTTCCTTAAACTATAAAACTATTCATGTGGTGCATTCAATACTTTTCAAAATTGTTATAAAGATATATAGTACATAGTAAATATTAAAAAAGGATTATTGCTGTTATACTTACTATTCTATTAAACATGTAAATCCATAAAACTCTTTCAGTTTCAAGTTAACTATAAATTCTTACTTTTCGTTCCTATCTCTGCTATTCAAAATTGTGGTTAATGAATCAGAGCCTGTGGCATCACTAGCTAAAAATGAGCTTGTTAAAAAAGTGGAATTCAGTCCTGACCCCAGAACTACTGAATTGGAATCTGCATTTTTACAATATCCCCAGTGTATTTGTATACCCATTAAAAATGGAAAGGTATCTTTTTTTATTTGGATATGTTTATTTTGATAGTTATAAATGAGTGCTTTCCCTACAATTAGTATAGTCTTAGAAGACTACCAATTGTTAAACTAACACAGGGCCAAGCATTTTATTAGTTATTCTACTTTTCACAGTAATGCTATAATGTGGAGATCATCTTTGTGTTACGGATGAGAAAATACAAGGTTCAGAGAGGTTAAGAAACTTATCCAAGGTTTCACAGCTAAGCAGTGCTTGGGTAATATTTGAACCATATCTATGAAAGCTGTCATGTACCTCTTTATCCTTCATTGCCTCTTTTATTTGTCTCAACTTGAAAGACGTTTATTTTACATCTGGAGCATCGTGATCTGGGTGATATTAAGCTCTCGAGGTGTGGTAAGATGATTTCATCTCCCCAAGAAAGGAAGCATCATCCAGATTAATTTATTCTGATAATGATTAGAGTCTAACTCAACTTTTTCTTCTGATAATGATTAGAGTCTAACTCAACTTTTTCTGTGTTCTTTAGTTAATAACTGCTCTTTCTGCATCAAGGGTGTGTTTGTATCCTGGCTGTGCTGACTTAAAAGAAGCCGACTCAGTATTTGAACAGCTTTGTCAGGATATTCCCTGGAAACAGAGGACTGGCATCAGAGAGGGTAAGTAGATCTCTGAGATCACAGTTGTTGATGTTTGGTCTTCCTTTCCGGAATGTATTCCAGTACCGTTGCTTCTTTGCACCACAGCCAGATTTAAACAGAGATTCAAAATCTGACTGGAACCCTTAGGATGAGTGGGAATTAGCCTGTCAAAGGGGACAGGGAAGAGTGTTCCTGGCAGAAGAAACAGCAAGTGGTTCTCAGAACATGGCAGAAGATGGGCGTTCAAGGAAGCAAAGGAAGTTTGGTTTGACTGAACTGTGGTTGATATGCTTATCTCCTTTTGTGTTTGTTCACTATTTATTACGGCAAATGGTGCCAGCTTTCCTCTTTCTTCAGAGAAACTTCCAGAGCTATTTTTTCCTGAATCTATTTGGCATATATTCTTTTTTTTTTTTAGTTTCTGCTTTATAACAAACTGAATCAGTTATACATATGTTCCCATATCTCTTCCCTCTTGCATCTCCCTCCCTCCCTCCCACCCTCCCTATCCCACCCCTCTAGGTGGTCACAAACCACCGAGCTGATCTCCCTGTGCTATGCGGCTGCTTCCTACTAGCTATCTATTTTAAGTTTGGTAGTGTAAAAAAGTCCATGCCTCTCTTGCTTTGTCACAGCTTACCCTTCCCCCTCCCCATATCCTCAAGTCCATTCTCTAGTAGGTCTGTGTCTTTATTCCTGTCTTACCACTAGGTTCTTCATGACATTTTTTTTCTTAAATTCCATATATATGTGTTAGCATATATTATTTGTCTTTCTCTTTCTGAATTACTTCACTCTGTATGACAGACTCTAGGTCTATCCACCTCATTACAAATAGCTCAATTTGATTTCTATTTATGGCTGAGTAATATACCATTGTATATATGTGCCACAACTTCTTTATCCATTCATCCGATGATGGACACTTAGGTTGTTTCCATCTCTGGACTATTGTAAATAGAGCTGCAATGAACATTTTGGTACATGACTCTTTTTGAATTATGGTTTTCTCAGGGAATATGCCCAGTAGTGGGATTACTGGGTCATATGGTAGTTCTATTTGTAGTTTTTTAAGGAACCTCCATACTGTTCTCCATAGTGGCTGTACCAATTCACATTCCCACGAGCAGTGCAAGACTGTTCCCTTTTCTCCACACCTCTCCAGCATTTACTGTTTCTAGATTTTTTGATGATGGCCATTCTGACTGGTGTGAGATGATATCTCATTGTAGTTTCGATTTGCATTTCTCTAATGATTAATGATGTTGAGCATTCTTTCATGTGTCTGTTGGCAGTCAGTATATCTTCTTTGGAGAAATGTCTGTTTAGGTCTTCTGCCCATTTTTGTGTTGGATTTTTTTGTTTTTTTGCTATTGAGCTGCATGAGCTGCTTATAAATTTTGGAGATTAATCATTTGTCAGTTGCTTCATTTGCAAATATTTTCTCCCATTCTCAGGGCTGTCTTTTGGTCTTGTTTATGGTTTCCTTTGTCTCCTTACTTCTTGTTTGTTTCTTAAATTTAATTTTTATATATTATCAGAGCACATTAGATTAAAATGTTGAACTTGTTCTAGGTGTACAGAATCCGGTTTATTATGTCTATGGATCTATCTCTTTATCTTTGGGTCCTTTCCCATGTAGGTTATTAAAGAGTGTTGAGTAGACATCTCTTGGTATTCCATAGGTATTTTGTGATTATATATTTAAGATGTGTTAGTACATGTCTGTTAACCCCCATTTCCTAATTCATCCATTCCTTACACCTTTCCTTTTGGTTAAACATAATTTTGTTTTGTTAATCCATGCATGTCCTTCTCTTGGAAATAAGTTCTTGGGTACCAATTTGTAGATAACACCTAGAAGTGATGTCATAGGATATCTGTCTTTTGGTTTCTTTCTTACTTCAAGTTGGGTGTTGATATTTAGGTCCTTCTATGGTGGTGCAAACGGTACTGTTTCATTATTTCCATGGTTAATATTCCACTGTGTACATGGACTTCTTCTTGTGCGTTGTTCTGTTGATGGACATTTCGGTTTCTTCCAAATCTTGGCTATGGTAAATGTTCCTGCAGTGCAGGAATACCAGCCTGTGTCTTTTTGATTATGCTCCGCTCGGGTGGTAGGCCCATTGAAGTGTCTACAAGATCACACAGTACCTCAGTTTTACGTTGAAATGCACATCCATTCTGTTCTCACTCGTGGTTGTTACCAGTTTACACACACACACACACCCAGCAGCTAGAGGGTACACAGGTTCTCTGAATTCCCTTCAGCATTTATTCCTTGTAAATATTTTGCTGATGATCATTCTGACGGCTGTGAGGTGAAAGTTTCTGTACATGCGATTTGCATGGCTTTATTAATTCCTGATGCTGAGCATTTTTCCATGCCTCTTTTTCTTTAAACAACACCAAAAAAAAGAAAGACAAAGTGTGCATGAAATATGCTTGTTGAAATTGTCTTCTTGTAATGTTGACGTCTTTTGAATCTTCTGGTCGATTTATGACACCAGGAATTTTTTTGTCGGCAGGTGTCACTTACAGGCCGACAATTATTTTGAATATTACATAACCATCAGCGGTGGGCTTAAAGCTGCTGTTGTGGGAAACGGACACAAGGCGGCAGCATTTCTTCATTCCCAAATCTGCTTGCTAGGCCAGCAGAGCGTGTGTGGAAGTCTTGTTCCTAGGTTGAAAATCAGAATGGAATGTGACAGGAAAAAACCCCTTAATTTTATTTCTCATTAGTTCTTGTTCCTTATTTTAATTTAATTGTTATTTTGTATCACAGCAAATTTGATTACAGTGTTTTGTTTCTTCTAGGTGTGCAAGATGTGGCTCTTTTACACATATACATATATCTTTTCTTCTTCGGGTCCTTTTCGCATGTAGGTTATGACACAATGTTGAGTATTCTTCTCTTGGTGTTTCGTAGGTCTTTGGTGATTCTATATTTCACGTGTTTGTATATCTCTGTTTATCCACAAATCTTAATGTATCCAATCATCACACATTTACATTTGGTGAACCATAAGTCTGTTTAACGAATCTGTTATCGCAACCCTCTGTGGAAATATCTTCACTGGTATCATTTTTAGGTAACAACTATAAGTGGTGTCATAGGGTATGTGTCTTTCGCTTTCCAACTTACTACAAGTTGCGTGATTTCTTCTAGACTCATCTACCGTGCTGCAAATGGCATTGTTTCATTTTTTCCCCTACATAATATTCCATTTATATATATACCAGTTCTTCTTTGTCCACCCATCTGTTGATGGACTTTTTCCTTGCTTCCATATCTTGGCTATTGTAACAGTGTACAATGCAGATTTGCCTGCCTGTATCTTTCCAATCCTCTCTTTGTAGGTTATAGGTCTAGGAATGCGCCTGCTTGATCATATGGTAGCTCAATGTTTACCTTTTTAAGGCACCTCCATTGTTTTTGCATTAGCAGCTCTTACCACGTCACACTTAGCACCAAGGATATGCATTTCTCCACAACGCCTTCCTCATTCATTGTTTGCACAATTTTTGCCCATGGCCGTTCTGACTGGTGTGAGCTGATAGGTTTTTGTAATTTGGATTTGCATGTCCTTAATAATTCCTAATGTTCAGCATTTTCTCCCGGCTTTTACATTCCTATTAAAAAAAAAAGAAAAAAAGTGTGAGTACTATATACCTCTTGAAATTTTCTTCTTGGAATGTTGCCCTCTTTTGAATTCTTTGGTCGATTTTAGAACTCAGGATTGTTTTTGAGGGCAGGTGTCATTTACATGCCTGCAGTGAGTGGAAATATTTAGTGACCTTTAGCACTGGGTTTAAAGCTGCCCTTGTGAGAAACGACAAAAAGGCGGCAGCATTTCTGGATTACGAAATCTGGTTACTAGGGCGGCAAAGCGTTTTTGGAAGTCGTCTTCCTAGGTGGTAAATTAGAATGGAATGTGTCAGGAAAAAACTCCTTAAGTTTATGTGTAATTACTTCTTGTTTGTTTTTTTAATTTAAGTTTTATTTTTTAACAGAGCAAATTTGATTACACTGTTCTGTTTGTTCTAGGAGTGCAAGATGTGGTTCTTTTACACATATACATGTATGTATTCTTCTTCGGATCCTTTCCCACGTAGGTTATGACACAGTGTTGAGTAGTCTTCTCTTGGTATGCCATAGGTCTTTGGTGATTACGTATTTCACATGTGTTTGTATATCTCTTTTAAGCCCAATATCATAATGTATCCAGTCCTCACCCTTTTCCATTTGGTGAACCATAAGTTTGTTTAATGAATCTGTGATGGCCTTTCTCTGTGGAAATATCTTCACTGGTATCAATTTTTAGGTAACACCTATAAGCGATGTCATAGGATAGGTGTCTTTCACTTTCTGACTTACTACAAGTTGCGTGATTACTTCTAGAATCATCTACGGTGCTACAAAAGACATTGTTTCAATATTGTTCCCTAGCAAATATTCCATCTGTACATGTACCAGTTCTTCTTTGTCCACGCATCTGTTGATGGACTTTTTGGTTGTTTCCCTACCTTTGCTATTGTAATACTGCTGCAATGCAGATTTGCCTGCCTGTGTCTTTGCAATTCTGTCTTCCTAGGTTATAGGTCCAGGAATGGGCCTGCTGGATCATACGGTAGCTCAATGTTTACCTTTTAAAGGCACCTCCATTCTGTTCTCATTTTGGGCCCTTTCCAGGTTACATCCCAATTAAAATTGAGGGTATGCATTTATCCACAACACCTTCAGCACTCCATGTTTCTAGATTTCTTGTTGATGGTTATTCTGACTGGTGTGAGCTGAGACCTCTTTGTGGTTGGATTTGAATGCATCTAATAATCCGTTGAAATTGAGCTTTAAGGAATGTCCTTTTTTTTTCCCAAACTGTGATTACAGCTTACTTCTTCAAATCATTTTCTTAAAGTATGTGCCGCATTTTGGAATATTTTGGACATTACCTGCCTCAAGACATTTTGAGGGCAGGTTTCGTTTACAGCCCTGCAGTACTTGTTCATATGAAGTGACCATTGGCACAGATTTTAAAGCTGCTGTTGCAGGTAATGGCCAGAGAGCAGCAGCATTTCTACGTTCCCCACACTGGTACCTAGGGAAACAGACCTTCCTGCCAGTGGTGCTCCTCAGTTATAAAAGAGAGTGGAATGTGCCCTGATAAACCCCCAAAAGCTTCTGTCTCCTTACTTATGTTTCTTTTTAAAATTTAATTTATATTTTTTATTGGAGTAATATTCCTTTGTGTACATGGACCATTTCTTCTTTGTGCATTCCTCTGTTGATTGGACATTTTCATTGCTTCCAAGTGTTGATTCTGCTAAATATTGCTGGAGTGCAGGTTTGCCAGCCTGTGACTTTTTGATTCTCATTTTCTCAGGTGATAGGTCCAGCAGTGGGTATGCTTGATTCACTGGTAGCTCAATGTTTCCCCTTTCAAAGAACCTCTATTGTGTTTTCATTAGTGGCTCTTACCTCGTAATATCTCACCCGCAGCTAGAGGGTACACAGTTCTCAAAAACCCCTTCGGCATTTATTGTTTGTAGACTTTTTGTTGATGGTCAGTGGACTGGTGTGAGTTGACACTATTTTGTAGATTAGATTTGCATGAGTCTAATAATTCCTGATGTTGAGAGTTTATCAATTTTCCTTTTTTTAAAAAAAAAGAGTGAGTAAAACTTACCTCTTCATAATATCTTCTTGAAATATTTGCCTGTTTTGAATTTTTTTCACCATTTCCCAGCTCAGGATATTTTTTGAGGGCAGGTGTCCTTTACAGCTCTGAGTCCTTGTGAATGTTAAGGGACCATTAGCTGTGTCCTTAAAGCCCCTCTTGCGGGAAACGGCCACAAATTTGCAGCATTTCTCCATTTCGAACTCTGCGTTTTTGGGCAACAGAGCCTTCCTGGAAATCGTATTAGTGAGCTGCAAATTAGAGTAGAATGTGCCTGGGCAAATCCCCAAGAGCTTATATCTCCTTATTTCTTGTTTGTTTTTTAAATTTAATTTTTATTTATTATCAGAGCAAATTAGATTAAAATGTTGGACTGGTTCTAGGTGTACAGGATCCGGTTTGTTATGTCTTGGATCTATCTCTTCATCTTTGGATCCTTTCCCATGTAGGTTATTACAGAGTGTTGGGTAGACCTCTCTTGGTATTCCATAGGTATTTTGTGATTAAATATTTCATATGTATTAGTACGTGTCAGCTAAACCCCATTTCCTAATTCATCCATTCCTTAAAGCTTTCCATTTAGTTAAACATAATTTTTCTTGAATCCATACATGTCCTTCTTTTGGAAATAAGTTCTTGGGTACCAAATTTTAGTTATCACCTACAAGTGATGTCATAGGATATCTCGCTTTTGGTTTCTTTCTTACTTCAAGTTGGGTGATGATCTTTAGGTCCTTCTATGGTGGTGCAAACGGTCCTGTTTCATTCTTTTCCATGGCTAATATTCCACTGTGTACATGGACCTCTTCTTCTCTGTGTGTTGTTCTGTTGATGGACATTTCGGTTTCTTCCAAATCTTAGGAATGGTAAATTTTCCTGCAGTGCAGGATTGCCAGCCTGAGTCTTTTTGATTCTGTTCTGCTCGGGTGATAGCCCCATTAAAGATCCTACAAGATCACAGAGTACCTCAATTTTTACCTTTAGACACACATCCATTCTGTTCTCACTCCGGGCTGTTACCAGTTTACATCCCCACAGCAGTTAGAGGGGACACAGTTCTCTGAATCACCTTCAGCATTTATTCTTTGTAAACTTTTTGCTGGTGATCATTCTGACGGCTGTGAGGTGAACATTTCTGTAGATTGGGTTTGCATGTCTTTTATTAATTCCTGATGTTGAGCATTTTTCCATGCCTGTATTTTTTTAAACAACAACACAAAAAAGAAAGACAAAGTGTGCGTGAAATATGCCTGTTGAAATTGTCTTCTTGTAATGTTGATGTCTTTTGAATTTTCTGGTCGATTTATGATGCCAGGATTTTTTTTGGTCGGCAGGTGTCATTCACAGGCCTGCAATTATTTTGAATATTACGTGACCATTAGCGGTGGGCTTGAAGCTGCTGTTATCGGAAACGGCCACAAGGCGGCACCATTTCTGAATTCCCAAATCTGCTTGCTAGGCCAGCAGAGCGTGTGTGGAAGTCTTGTCCTAGTTTGTAAATTAGAATGGAATGTGCCAGGAAAAAGCCCCTTAATTTTATGTCTCATTAGTTCTTGCTCCTTATTTTAATTTAATTTTTATTTTTTATCACAGCAAATTTGATTACAGTGTTTTGTTTCTTCTAGGTGTGCAAGATGTGGCTCTTTTACACATATACATATATCTTTTCTTCTTCGGGTCCTTTTCCCATGTAGGTTATGACACAATGCTGAGTATTCTTCTCTTGGTATTTCATAGGTCTTTGGTGATTCTGTATTTCACATGTGTTTGTATATCACTGTTAATTCCAATATCTTAGTGTATGCAATCCTCACACATTTACACTTGGTGAACCATAAGTCTGTTTAACGAATCTGTGATCACAACCCTCTGTGGAAATATCTTCACTGGTATCATGTTTAGGTAACAACGATAAGTGGTATCATAGGGTATGTGTCTTTCGTTTTCCGACCTACTACAAGATGCGTTATTACTTCTAGACTCATCTATCGTGCTGCAAATGGCATTGTTTCATTTTTTCCCCTAAATAATATTCCATCTGTACATGTACCAGTTCTTCTTTCTTCACCCATCTGTTGATGGGCTTTTTGGTTGCTTCCATATCTTGGCTATTGTAATAGTGTGCAATGCAGATTTGCCTGCCTGTATCTTTCCAATTCTCTCTTTGTAGGTTATAGGTCTAGGAATGGGTGGGCTTGATCATATAGTAGCTCAATGTTTACCTTTTTAAGGCACCTCCGTTGTTTTCTCATTAGTGGCTCTTACCACGTCACACTTAGCACAAAGGTTATGCATTTCTCCACAACCCCTTGCTCATTCATTGTTTGCACAATTTTTGCCCATGGCCGTTCTGACTGGTGTGAACTGATAGGTTTTTGTAATTTGGATTTACATGTCCTTAATAATTCCTAATGTTCAGCATTTTCTCCTGGCTTTTACTTTTCTATTAAAATGAAAAGAAAAAAAGTGTGAGTACTATATACCTCTTGAAATTTTCTTCTTGGAATGTTGCCCTCTATTGAATTCTTTGGTCGATTTTAGAACCCAGGATTGTTTTTGTGGGCAGGTGTCATTTACAGGCCTGCAATGAGTGTGAATATTTAGTGACCTTTAGCACTGGGTTTAAAGCTGCTCTTGTAAGAAACGGCCACAAGGCGGCAGCATTTCTGCATTACGGAATCTGGTTACTAGGGCAGCAGAGCGTTCTTGGAAGTCGTCTTCCTAGGTGGTAAATTAGAATGGAATGTGTCAGGAAAAAGCCCCTGAAGTTTATGTCTCATTACTTCTTGTTTGTTTTTTTGATTTAAGTTTTATTTTTTAACAGAGCAAATTTGATTACACTGTTCTGTTTGTTCTAGGAGTGCACGATGTGGTTCTTTTACACATATCCATATATGTATTCTTCTTTGGATCCTTTTCCCACGTAGGTTATGACACAATGTTGAGTAGTCTTCTCTTGGTATGCCATAGGTCTTTGGTGATTACGTATTTCACATGTGTTTGTATATCTCTGTTAAGCCCAATATTGTAATGTATCCACTCCTCACCCCTTTCCATTTGGTGAACCATAAGTTTGTTTAATGAATCTGTGATGGCCTTTCTCTGTGGAAATATCTTCACTATTATCAATTTTTAGGTAACACCTATAAGTGATGTCATAGGATAGGTGTCTTTCACCTTCTGACTTACTACAAGCTGCGTGATTACTTCTAGACTCATCTACGGTGCTGCAAATGGCATTGTTTCATTATTAATCTCTAGCAAACATTCCATCTGTACATGTACCAGTTCTTCTTTGTGCACGCATCTGTTGATGGACTTTTTGGTTGTTTCCCTACCTTTGCTATTGTAATACTGCTGCAATGCAGATTTGCCTGCCTGTGTCTTTGCAATTCTGTCTTCCTAGGTTACAGGTCCAGGAATGGGCCTGCTGGATCATACGGTAGCTCAATGTTTACATTTTAAAGGCACCTCCATTCTGTTCTCATTTTGGGCCCTTTCCAGGTTACATCCCAATTAAAGTTGAGGGTATGCATTTCTCCACAACAACTTCAGCATTCTATGTTTGTGGCTTTCTTGCTGATGGTTATTCTAACTGGTGTGAGCTGAGACCTCTTTGTGGTTGCATTTGCATGCATCTAATAATCCGTTAAAATTGAGCTTTAAGGAATGTCCTTTTTTTTTCAAACTGTGATTACAGCTTACTTCAAATCGTTTTCTTAAAGTATGTGCCGCATTTTGGAATATTTTGGCCATTACCTGCCTCAAGACATTTTGAGGGCAAGTTTCATTTACATCCCTGCAGTACTTATTCATATGAAGTGACCATTGGCACAGATTTTAAACCTGCTGTTGCAGGTAACGGCCAGAGAGCGGCAGCATTTCTTCGTTCCCCACTCTGGTACCTAGGGAAACAGACCTTCCTGCCAGTGGTGCTCCTCAGTTATAAAAGAGAGTGGAATGTGCCCTGATAAACCCCCAAAAGCTTCTGTCTCCTTACTTATGTTTCTTTTTAAAATTTAATTTATATTTTTTATTGGAGTAATATTCCTTTGTGTACATGGACCATTTCTTCTTTGTGCACTCCTCTGTTGAGAGGACATTATCGTTGCTTCCAAGTGTTGATTCTGCTAAATATTGCTGGAGTGCAGGTTTGCCAGCCTGTGACTTTTTTTTTTTTTTTTTTTGCGGTACGCGGTCCTCTCACCACTGTGGCCCCTCCCGTTGCGGAGCACAGGCTCCAGACGCACAGGCCCAGCGGCCACGGCCCACAGGCACAGCCGCTCCACAGCATGTGGGATCCTCCCGGATCAGAGCAAGAATCCGTGTCCCCTGCATCGGCAGGCGGACTCCCAACCACTTGCGCCACTGGGGAAGCCCAGCCTGTGACTTTTTGATTCTCATTTTCTCAGGTGATAGGTCCAGCAGTGAGTATGCTTGATTCACTGGTAGCTCAATGTTTCCCTTTTCAAAGCACCTCCATTGTGTTTTCATTAGTGGCTCTTACCACATCCCCCTTAGAACTGAGGGTACACATTTCTCCACAATCCCTTCAGCATTTACTGTTTGCAGCATTTTTGATGATGGCCATTCTGACTGGTGTGAGCTGATAGGTTTTTGTTATTTGGGTTTGGCTGTCTTTAAAAGTTCCTAAAATTTATCATTTTTCCAGGACTTTTTCTTTTCTGTTTAAAAAAAAGAAGAAAGATAAAAGTGTGAGTACAATATACCTCTTGGAAGTCTTTTGTTGAAAGCTTGCCCTCCTTGAGAGATATCTGGTGGGTTTTCATCCCCAGGAATTTTTTGGAGGGCAGGTGTCATTTACAGGCCTGCAATGATTGTGAATATTTAATGACCATTAGCACTGGGTTTAAGCTGCTGTTGTGGAAAACGGCCACAAGGCGGCAGCATTTCTCCTTTACCAAATCTGGTTACTAGGGCAGCAGAGCCTTTCTGGAAGTCGTTTTCCTAGGTTGTAAATTTGAATGGAATGTGCCAGGAAAAAACCCCATAAGTTTATGTCTCATTACTTCTTGTTCATTGTTTTAATTTTTTTAATCGGGGTAATGATGAGAATGTTGTTTGTCCAAGGTGTATACACTCTGGTTCATTTACCCATTAGATATATATCTATTCAAATACTGATCCTATTCCCGTGTAAATTATTACAGAGTGTTCCGGAGACCTCCGTTACTATATGGCCAGTTTTTTTGTTATATATATTTAATATGTATTTGTATACGTATGGTAACCCTAATCTTAATTTATCCATTCCCACCACCTTTCCTTTTAGAGAAGCATAGTTTGTTTTCTAAGTCTGTGAGTGTCTTTCTCTGTGGAAATATGTTCATTTGTGTCAGTTGTTAGATAACACCTATAAGTGATAGCCTAGGATATATGTCTTTTTCTTTCCGACTTCCCTCATGTTCCGTGATTATCTCTAGGCTCATGTATGGTGCCTGAAAGAGCAATGTTTCACTGGTTGCCATGGCTAATATTCCATTGTGTACATGGATCAATTCTTCTTTATCCATTCATCTGTTGATGGAAAGTTTGGTTCCTTCCAGGTCTTCCCTATTGTGAATATGGCTGCAGTGCAGCTGTTGCAGCCTGTGTCTTCTCGATTCTGGTCTTCTCAGGTGAGAGGCTCAGCGGTGGGCCTGCTGCATGGAATGGTGGCTCAATTTTTACTTTTACACGCAGCTCCTTTCTGTTCTCATTATTGGCTCTTACCACGTTACATCTCACCAGCAGCTAGAGGGTACACAGTTCTCAAAAACCCCTTCGGCATTTATTGTTTGTAGACTTTTTGCTGATGGTCAGTCGAGCGGTGTCAGTTGAAACCATTTTGTACATTAGCTTTTCATGAGTCTAATAATTCCTGATGCTGAGCTTTCATCCATTTTCCTTTTTAAAAAATACAGTGAGTAAAACTTATCTCTTCATACTCTCTTCTTGAAACATTTGCCTGTTTTGAATTATTTTGGCCATTCCCTCGCTCAGGATATTTTTTGAGGGCATGTGTCCTTCACAGCCCTCTTTCCTTGTGAATGTTAAGTGACCATTAGCTGTGGCCTTAAAGCCCTTCTTGTGGGAAACGGCCACAAGTCGGCAGCATTTCTCCATTTTCAAGGCTGCATTTTTGGGCAAAAGTGCCTTCCTGGAATTCGTATTAGTGGGCTGCAAATTAGAGTAGAATGTGCCTGGTCAAATCCCCAAGAGTTTATATCTCCTTACTTCTTGTTTGTTTTTTGAATTTAATTTTTATGTATTAACAGAGCAAATTAGATAAACATGTTGTACTGGTTCTAGGTGTACAGGATCCGGTTTGTAATGTCTATGGATCTATCTCTTCATCTTTGGATCCTTTCCCATGTAGGTTATTACAGAGTGTTGGGTAGACCTCTCTTGGTATTCCATAGGTATTTTGTGATTATATATTTCATATATATTAGTACATGGCTGTTAACCCCCATTTCCTAATGCATCCATTCCTTACACCTTTCCATTTGGTTAAACATATTATTTTTTTAATCCATGCGTTTCCTTCTCTTGGAAATAAGATCTTGGGTACCAGTATTTAGGTAACACATTGAAGTGATGTCATAGGATATCTGTCTTTTGGTTTCTTTCTTACTTCAAGTTGGGTGATGAATTTTAGGTCCTTCTGTCGTGGTCCAAACGGTACTGTTTCATTCTTTCCCATGGCTAATATTCCACTGTGTACATGGACCTCTTCTTCTTTGTGCATTGTTCTGTTGATGGACATTTTGGTTTCTTCCAAATCTCGGCTATAGTATATGTTCCTGCAGTGCAGGATTGCCAACCCGTGTCTTTTTGATTCTGCTCTGCTCGGGTGATAGGCCCTTTAAAGGGTCTAAAAAATCACAGAGTACCTCAATTTTTACGTTTCGACGCACATCCATTCTGTTTTCACTCCTGGCTGTTACCAGTTTACATCCCCACAGCGGCTAGAGGGTACACAGTTCTCTGAATCCCCTTCAGCATTTATTCTTTGTAAACTTTTTGCTGATGATCATTCTGACGGCTGTGAGGTGAACATTTCTGTAGATTGGGTTTGCATGGCTTTTATTAATTCCTGATGTTGAGCATTTTTCCATACCTGTTTTTTTTAAACAACACAAGAAAGTAGGACAAAGTGTGCATGAAATATGCTTGTTGAAATTGTCTTCTTGTAATGTTGACGCCTTTTGAAATTTCTGGTCGATTTATGACGCCCCGGTTTTTTTTATCGTTTGGCCTGCAATTATTTTGAATATTACGTGACCATTAGCGGTGGGCTTAAACCTGCTGTTGTGGGAAACGGCCACAAGGCGGCAGCATTTCTGCATTCCCAAATCTGCTCACTAGGCCAGCAGAGCATGAGGAAATCTTGTTCCTAGGTTGTAAATTAGAATGGAATGTGCCAGGGAAAAGCCCCTTAATTTTATGTCTCATTAGTTCTTGTTCCTTATTTTAATTTAAGTTTTATTTTTTATCACAGCAAATTTGATTACAGTGTTTTGTTTCTTCTAGGTGTGCAAGATGTGGCTCTTTTACACATATACATGTATCTTTTCTTCTTCCGGTCCTTTTCCCATGTAGGTTATGATACAATGTTGAGTATTCTTCTCTTTGTATTTTGTAGGACTTCAGTGATTATATATTTCACATGTGTTTGTATATCTGTGTTAATTCCAATATGTTAATGTATCTAATCCTTACACATTTACATTTGGTGAACCATGAGTCAGTTTAAAGAATCTGTGATCGCCACTCTCTGTGGACATATCTTTATTGGTATCATGTTTAGGTAACAACTATATGTGGTATCTTAGGGTATGTGTCTTTCGCTTTCCAAGTTACTACAAGTTGCATGATTACATCTAGACTCATCTATGGTGCTGTAAATGGCATTGTTTTATTTTTTCCCCTAAATGATATTCCATCTGTACATGTCCCAGTTCTTCTTTGTCCACCCATCTGTTGATGGACTTCTTGGTACTTTCCATATCTTGACAATTCTAATACTGCTGCATGCAGATTTGCCTGCCTGTGTCTTTCCAATTCTCTCTTTGTAGGTTATAGGTCAAAAAATGGGCCTGCTTGATCATACGGTAGCTCAGTGTTTAGCTTTTTAAGGCACCTCCATTCTTTTTTCATTAGAGGCTCTTACCACGTCACACTTTGGACCCACTGTTTGCATTTCTTCACAACCCCTTCCTCATTCATTGTTTGCACAATTTTTGCCCATGGCCGTTCTGACTGGTGTGAACTGATAGGTTTTTGTATTTTGGATTTGCACATCCTTAATAATTCCTAATGTTCAGCATTTTTTCCCGGCTATTACTTTTCTATTAAAAAAGAAAGAAAAAAATGTGCGTACTATATACCTCTTGAAAGTTTCTTCTCTGAATGTTGCCCTCTTTTAAATTTCTTGGTCGATTTTAGAACCCAGGATTGTTTTTGAGGGCAGGTGTCATTTACAGGCCTGCAATGAGTGTGAATATTCAGTCGCCTTTAGCACTGGGTTTAAAGCTGCTCTTGTGAGAAAAGGCCACATGGCAGCAGCATTTCTAAATTACAAAATCTGGTTACAAGGGCAGCAGAGCGTTTTTGGAAGTCGTGTTCCTAGGTTGTAAATTAGAATGGAATGTGTCAGGAAAAAGCCCCTTAAGTTTATGTCTCATTACTTCTTGTTTGTTTTTTTTTAATATAAGTTTTATTTTTTAACACAGCAAATTTGATTACACTGTTCTGTTTGTTCTAGGAGTGCAAGATGTGGTCCTTTTACACATATACATATATGTATTCTTCTTCGGATCCTTTTCCCATGTAGGTTATGACACAGTGTTGAGTAGTCTTCTCTTGATATGCCATAGGTTTTGGTGATTTCGAATGCCACATGTGTTTGTATATCTCTGTTAACCCCAATATTGTAATGTATCCACTCCTCACCCCTTTCCATCCACTCCTCACCCCTTTCCACTTGGCGAACCATAAGTTTGTTTAATGAATCTGTGATGGCTTTTCTCTGTGGAAATATCTTCACTGGTATCAATTTTTAGGTAACACCTATAAATGATGTCATAGGATTGGTGTCTTTCCCTTTGTGTCTTACTACAAGTTGCGTGACTTCTAGACTCATCTACGGTGCTGCAAATGGCATTGTTTCATTATTTTTCCCTAGCAAATATTCCATCTGTACATGTACCAGTTCTTCTTTGTCCACGCATCTGTTGATGGACTTTTTGGTTGTTTCCCTACCTTGGCTATTGTAATACTGCTGCAATGCAGATTTGCCTGCCTGTGTCTTTCCAATTCTGTCTACTTAGTTTATAGGTCCAGGACTGGGCCTGCTGGATCACATGGTAGCTCAATGTTTAAATTTTAAAGACACCTCTATTCTTTTCTCATTAGGTGCTCTTTCCAGGTTACATCCCATTTAAAGTTGAGGGTGTGCATTTCTCCCCAACACCTTTAGCATTCCGTGTTTGTAGTTTTCTTGCTGATGGTTAGTCGGACTGGTGTGAGCTGAGACCTCTTTGTGGTTGCATTTGCATGCATCTAATAATCCGTTGAAATTGAGCTTTAAGGCATGTCCTCTTTTTTTCAAACTGTGATTACAGCTTACTTCTTCAAATCGTTTTCTTAAAATATGTGCTGCATTTTGGAATATTTTGGCCATTACCTGCCTCAAGACATTTTGAAGGCAGGTTTCGTTTACAGCCCTGCAGTACTTGTTCCTATGAAGTTACCAATGGCACAGATTTTAAAGCTGCTGTTGCAATTAACGGCCAGAGAGCGGCAGCATTTCTACGTTCCCCACTCTGGTACCTAGGGAAACAGACCTTCCTGCCAGTGGTGTTCCTTAGTTATAAATTAGAGTGGAATGTGCCCTGATAAACCCCCAAATGCTTATGTCTCCTTACCTATGTTTCTTTTTTAAATTTAATTTATATTTTTTATTGGAGTAATATTCCTTTGTGTACATGGACCACTTCTTCTTTGTGCACTCCTTGTTGAGTGTACATTTTCATTGCTTCCAAGTGTTGACTCTGCTAAAAATTGCTGGAGTGCAAGTTTGCCAGCCTGTGACTTTTTGATGCTCATTTTCTCAGGTGATAGTTCCAGCAGTGGGTATGCTTGATTCACTGGTAGTTCAATGTTTTCCTTTTCAAAGCACCTCCATTGTGTTTTCATTAGTGGCTCTTACCACGTCCCCCTTAGAACTGAGGGTACGCATTTCTCCAGAATCCCTTCAGCATTTACTGTTTGCATCATTTTTGATGATGGCCATTCTAACTGGTGTAAGCTGATAGGTTTTTGTAATTTGGGTGTGCCTGTCTTTAAATATTCCTAAAATTTATCATTTTTCCAGGCCTTTTTCTTTTCTGTTTAAGAAAAAGAAAAAACTAAAAAGTGTGAGTACAATATACCTCTTGGAAATTTCTTTTTGAAAGGTTGCCCTCCTTGGGAGATTTCTGGTGGATTTCCGTCCCCAGGAAGTTTTTGGAGGGCAGGTGTCATTTACAGGCCTGCAATGATTGTGAATATTTAATGACCATTAGCACTGGGTTTAAGCGGCTGTTGTGGAAAACGGCCACAAGGCAGCAGCATTTCTGCATTACGAAATCTGGTTACTAGGGCAGCAGAGCGTTTTTGGAAGTCGTGTTCCTTGGTTGTAAATTAGAATGGAATATGTTAGGAAAAAGCCCCTTAAGTTTATGTCTCATTACTTCTTGTTTGTTTTTTTAATTTAAGATTTATTTTTTAACAGAGCAAATTTGATTACACTGTTCTGTTTGTTCTAGGAATGCAAGATGTGGTTCTTTTACACATACACATATATGTATAATTCTTCGGATCCTTTTTTCTCGTATGTTATGAAACAATGTTGAGTAGTCTTCTCTTCGTGTGCCACAGGTCTTTGAGATTACGTATTTCACATGTGTTTGTATACCTCTTTTAAGCCCAATATCGTAAGGTATCCACTCCTCACCCCTTTCCATTTGGTGAACCATAAGTTTGTTTAATGAATCTGTGATGGCCTTTTTCTGTGGAAATATCTTCACTGGTATCAATTTTTAGGTAACACCTATAAGTGATGTCATAGGACAGGTGTCTTTCCCTTTCTGGCTTACAACATGTTGTGTGATTACTTCTAGACTCATCTACGGTGCTGCAAATGGCATTGTTTCATTATTTTACCCTAGCAAATATTCCATCTGTGCATGTACCAGTTCTTCTTTGTCCACGCATCTGTAGATGGAGTTTTTGGTTGTTTCCCTACATTTGCTATTGTAATACTGCTGCAATGCAGATTTGCCTGCCTGTGTCTTTCCAATTCTGTATTTCTAGGATATAGGTCCAAGAATGGGCCTGCTGGATCATATGGTAGCTCAATGTTTACCTTTTTAAGGCACCTCCATTGTTTTTTCATTAGTGGCTCTTACCACGTCACACTTAGCACCAAGTGTATGCATTTCTCCACAACCCCTTCCTCATTCATTGTTTCCACAATTTTTGCCCATGGCCGTTCTGACTGGTGTGAGCTGATAGGTTTTGTAATTTGGATTTGCACGTCCTTAATAATTACTAATGTTCAGCATTTTCTCCCGGCATTTACTTTTCTATTAAAAGAAAAAGAAAAAAAGTGTGAGTACTATATACCTCTTGAAATTTTCTTTTTGGAATGTTGCCCTCTTTTGAATGTTTTGGTCGATTTTAGAACACAGGATTGTTTTTGAGGGCAGGTATCATTTACAGGCCTGCAATGAGTGTGAATATTTAGTGACCTTTAGCACTGGGTTTAAAGCTGCTCTTGTGAGAAACGGCCACAAGGTGGCAGCATTTCTGCATTACAAAATCTGGTTACTAGGGCAGCAGAGTGTTTTTGGAAGTCGTGTTCCTAGGGTGTCAGGCAAAATCCCCTTAAATTTATGTCTCATAACTTCTTGTTTGTTTTTTTAATTTAAGCTTTAATTTTTAACAGAGCAAATTTTATTACACTGCTCTGTTTGTTCTAGGAGTTCACGATGTGGTTCTTTTACACATATACATATATGTATTCTTCTTTGGATCCTTTTCCCACGTAGGTTATGACACAATGTTGAGTAGTCTTCTCTTGGTATGCCATAGGTCTTTGGTGATTACGTATTTCACATGTGTTTGTATGTCTCTTTTAAGCCCACTATCGTAATGTATCCACTCCTCACCCCTTTCCATTTGGTGAACCATAAGTTTGTTTAATGAATCTGTGATAGACTTCCTCTGTGGAAATTTCTTCACTGGTATCAATTTTTAAGTAACACCTATAAGCGATGTCATAGGATAGGTGTCTTTCACTTTCTGACTTACTACAAGCTGCGTGATTACTTCTAGACTCAACTATGGTGCTGCAAATGGCGTTGTTTCATTATGTTTCCCTAGCAAATATTCCATCTGTACATGTACCAGTTCTTCTTTGTGCACACATCTATCGATGGACTTTTTGGTTGTTTCCCTACCTTTGCTATTGTAATACTGCTGCAATGCAGATTTGCCTGCCTGTGTCTTTCCAATTCTGTCTTCCTAAGTTATAGGTCCAGGAATGGGCCTGCTGGATCATATGGTAGCTCAATGTTTACCTTTTAAAGCCACCTCCATTCTGTTCTCATTAGGGGCTCTTTACAGGTTACATCCCATTTAAGTTGAGGGTATTCATTTCTCAACAACACCTTCAGCATTCCGTGTTTGTAGTTTTCTTGCTGAAGGTTATTATGACTGGTGTGAGCTGAGACCTCTTTGTGGTTGCATTTGCATGCATCTATTAATCCGTTGAAATTCAGCTTTAAGGCATGTCCTTTTTTTTTTTCAAACTGTGATTACAGCTTACTTCTTCAAATCGTTTTCTTAAAGTATGTGCTGCATTTTGGAATATTTTGGCCATTACCTGCCTCAAGACATTTTCAGGACAGGTTTCGTTTACAGCCCTGCAGTACTTGTTCATATGAAGTGACCATTGGCACAGATTTTAAAGCTGCTGTTGCAGGTAATGTCCAGAGTGCGGCAGCATTTCTATGTTCCTCACTCTGGTACCTAGGGAAACAGACCTTCCTGCCAGTGGGGTTTCTCATTTATAAAACAGAGTGGAATGTGCCCTAATAAACCCCCAAAAGCTTATGTCTCCTTACTTATATTCCTTTTTAAAACTTAATTTATATTTTTTATTGGAATAATATTCCTTTGTGTACATGGACCACTTCTTCTTTGTGCATTCCTCTGTTGAGTGGACATTTTTGTTGCTTCCAAGAGTTGACTCTGCTAAATATTGCTGGAGTGCAAGTTGGCCACCTTGTGACTTTTTGATTCTCATTTTCTCAGGTGATAGGTCCAGCAGTGGGTAAGCCTGATTCACTGGTAGCTCAGTATATCCCTTTTCAAAGCACCTCCATTGTGTTTTCATTAGTGGCTCTTAAAACGTCCCCCTTCGAACTGAGCGTATGCATTTCTCCACAATCCTTTCAGCATTTACTGTTTGCAGCATTTTTGATGATGGCCATTCTGACTGGTGCGAGGTGATAGGCTTTTGTAATTTGGTTTGGCCTGTCTTTAAAAATTCCTAAAATTTATCATTTTTCCAGGCCTTTTTCTTTTCTGTTTAAAAAAAGAGAAAAGAAAAAAGTGTGAGTACAATATACCTCTTGGAAGTCTCTTGTTGAAAGGTTGCCCTCCTTGAGAGATTTCTGGTGGATTTTCGTCCTCAGGAAATTTTTGGAGGGCAGGTGTCATTTACAGGCCTGCAGTGAGTGTGAATATTTAGTCACCTTTAGCACTGGGTTTAAAGCTGCTCTTGAGAGAAACGGCCACAAGGCGGCAGCATTTCTCCATTACCAAATCTGGTTACTAGGGCAGCAGAGCTGTTCTGGAAGTCGTGTTCCTAGGTTGTAAATTTGAATGGAATGTGCCAGGAAAAAAACCCCATAAGTTTATGTCTCATTACTTCTTGTTCGTTGTTTTAATTTTTTTAATCAGGGTAATGATGAGAATGTTTTTTGTCCAAGGTGTACACACTCTGGTTCATTTACATATTATATGTATATATATATCTATTCAAGTACAGATCCTATTCCCGTGTAAATTATTACAGAGTGTTCCGGAGACCTCCGTTACTATATGGCCAGTTTTTTTGTTATATATATTTAATATGTATTTGTATACGTATGGTAACCCTAATCTTAATTTATCCATTCCCACCACCTTTCCTTTTAGAGAAGCATAGTTTGTTTTCTAAGTCTGTGAGTGTCTTTCTCTGTGGAAATATGTTCATTTGTGTCAGTTGTTAGATAACACCTATAAGTGATAGCCTAGGATATATGTCTTTTTCTTTCCGACTTCCCTCATGTTCCGTGATTATCTCTAGGCTCATCTATGGTGCCTGAAAGAGCAATGTTTCACTGGTTGCCATGGTTAATATTCCACTGTGTACATCGATCACTTCTTTATCCATTCATCTGTTGATGGACATTTTGGTTCCTTCCATGTCCTCTCTATTTTGAATATGGCTGCAGTGCAGGTGTTTCAGCCTGTGTCTTCTCGATTCTGGTCTTCTCAGGTGAGAGGCTCAGTGGTGGGTGTGCTGCATGGAATGGTTGCTCAATTTTTAGTTTTACACGCAGCTTCTTTCTGTTCTCATTATTGGCTCTTACCACGTTGCATCCCACCAGCAGCTAGAGGGTACACAGTTCTGAAAAACCCCTTCGGCATTTATTGTTTGTAGACTTTTTGCTGATGGTCAGTCGACTGGTGTGAGTTGAAACTATTTTGTAGATTAGATTTGCATGAGTTTAGTAATTCCTGAAGTTGAGCTTTTATCCATTTTCCTTTTTTAAAAAAAGAGTGAGTAAAACTTATCTCTTCATACTCTCTTCTTGAAACATTTGCCTGTTTTGAATTATTTTGGCCATTCCCTAGCTCAGGATATTTTTTGAGGGCATGTGTCCTTACAGCCCTGTTTCCTTGTGAATGTTAAGTGACCATTAGCTGCGGCCTTAAGGCCCCTCTTGTGGGAAGCAGCCACAAGTCGGCAGCATTTCTCCATTTCGAACTCTGCATTTTTGGGCAAAAGAGCCTTCCTGGAAATCTTATTAGTGAGCTGAAAATTAGAGTACAATGTGCCAGGGCAAATCCCCAAGAGTTTATATCTCCTTACTTCTTGTTTGTTTCTTATATTTAATTTTTATTTATTATCAGAGCAAGTTAGATAAAAATGTTGTACTGGTTCTAGGTGTACAGGATCCGGTTTATTATGTCTGTGGACCTGTCTCTTCATGTTTGGATCCTTTCCCATGTAGGTTATTACAGAGTGTTGAGTAGACCTCTCTTGGTATTCCATAGGTATTTTGTGATTATATATTTCATATATATTAGTACATGTCTGTTAACCCCCATTTCCTAATTCATCCATTCCTTACACCTTTCCATTTGATTAAACATAATTTTGTTTTAATCCATGCATTTCCTTCTCTTGGAAATAAGTTCTTGGGTACCAAGTTTTAGGTAACACCCACAAGTGATGTCAGAGGATATCTGTCTTTTGATTTCTTTCTTACTTCAATTTGGGTGATGATCTTTATGTCCTTCTATGGCGGTGCAAACGGTCCTGTTTCATTCTTTTCCATGGCTAATATCCCACTGTGTACATGGACCTCTTCTTCTTTGTGCGTTTTTCTGTGGATGGACATTTCGCTTTCTTCCACATGTTGGCTATGATACATGTTCCTACAGTACAGGATTGCCAATCTGTTTCTTTTTGATTCTGCTCTGTTTGGGTGATAGGCCTATTAAAGGGCCTACAAGATCACAGAGTACCTGAATTTTTACGTTTCGACACACATCCATTCTGTTCTCGCTCCTGGCTGTTACCAGGTGACATCCCCACAGCGGCTAGAGGGTACACAGTTCTCTGAATCCCCTTCAGTATTTATTCTTTGTAAACTTTTTGCTGATGATCATTCTGACGACTGTGAGGTGAACATTTCTGTAGATTGGGTTTGCATGGCTTTTATTAATTCCTGATGTTGAGCATTTTTCCATACCTGTTTTTTTTTAAACAACAGAAAAAAGAAGGACAGTGTGCGTGAAATATGCCTGTTTAAATTGTCTTCTTGTAATGTTGACGTCTTTTGAATTTTCTGTTCGATTTATGATGCCAGGATTTTTTTTGTCAGCAGGTGTCATTTACAGGCCTTCAATTATGTTGAATATTACGTGACCATTAACGGTGGGCTTAAAACTGCTGTTGTGGGAAATGGCCACAAGGCGGCAGCATTTCTGCATTCCCAAATCTGCTTGCTAGGCTAGCAGATCATGAGGAAATCTTGTTCCTAGGTTGTAAATTAGAATGGAATGTGCCAGGAAAAAGCCCCTTAATATTATGTCTCATTAGTTCTTGTTCCTTATTTTAATTTAATTTTTATTTTGTATCACAGCAAATTTGATTAGAGTGTATTGTTTCTTCTAGGTGTGCAAGATGTGGCTCTTTTACACATATACATATATCTATTCTTCTTCGGGTCCTTTTCCTATGTAGGTTATGACACAATGTTGAGTACTCTTCTCTTGGTGTTTCATACGTGTTTGGTGATTATGTATTTCACATGTGTTTGTATATCTCTGTTAATTCCAATATCTGAATGTATCCAATCTTCACACATTTACATTTGGTGAACCATAAGTCTATTTAATGAATCTGTGATCACCTCCCTCTGTGGAAATATCTTCATTGGTATCATGTTTAGGTAACAAGTATAAGTGGTGTCATAGTGTATGTGTCTTTCGCTTTCCGACTTACTACAAGTTGCGTGATTACTTCTAGACTCATCTATGGTGCTGCAAATGGCATTGTTTCATTTTTTCCCCTAAATAATATTGTCTGTACATGTACCAGTTCTTCTTTGTCCACCCATCTGTTGATGGACTTTTTGTTGCTTCCAGAAATTGGCTATTGTAATAGTGTGCAATGCAGATTTGCCTGCCTGTATCTTTCCAATTCTCTCTTTGTAGGTTATAGGTCTAGAAATGGGCCTGCATGATCATATGGTAGCTCAATGTTTACCTTTTTAAGGCACCTACATTGTTTTTTCATTAGTGGCTCTTACCACGTCACATATAGGACCAAGGGTATGCATTTCTCCACAACCCCTTCCTCATTCACTGTTTGCACTATTTTTGCCCATGGCCGTTCTGACTGTTGTGAGCTGATAGGTTTTTGTAATTTGGATTTGCATGTCCTTAATAATTCCTAATGTTCAGCATTTTCTCCTGGCTTTTACTTTTCTATTAAAAGAAAAAGAAAAAAATTGTGAGTACTATATACCTCTTGAAATTTTCTTCTTGGAATGTTGCCCTCTTTTGAATGTTTTGGTCGATTTTAGAACCGAGGATTGTTTTTGAGGGCAGGTGTCATTTACAGGCCTGCAATGAGTGTGAATATTTAGTGACCTTTAGCACTGGGTTTAAAGCTGCTCTTGTGAGAAACGGCCACAAGGCGGCAGCATTTCTGCATTACAAAATCTGGTTATTAGGGCAGCAGAGCATTCTTGGAAGTTGTGTTCCTAGGTTGTAAGTTAGAATGGAATGTGTCAGGAAAAAGCCCCTGAAGTTTATGTCTCATTACTTCTTGTTTGTTTTTTTAATTTTAGTTTTATTTTTTAACAGAGCAAATTGGATTACACTGTTCTGTTTGTTCTAGGAGTGCAAGATGTGGTTCTTTTACACATATAAATATTTGTATTCTTCTTTGGATCCTTTTCCCACGTAGGTTATGACACAATGTTGAGTAGTCTTCTCTTGGTATGCCATAGGTCTTTGGTGATTACATATTTCACATGTGTATGTATATCTCTGTTAAGCCCAATATCATAATGTATCCACTCCTCACTCCTTTCCATTTGGTGAACCATAAGTTTGTTTAATGAATCTGTGATGCCCTTTCTCTGTGGAAATATCTTCACTGGTATCAATTTTTAGGTAACACCTATAAGTGGTGTCATAGGATAGGTGTCTTTCACTTTCTGACTTACTACAAGTTGCGTGATTTCTTCTAGACTCATCTGCAGTGCTGCAAATGGCATTGTTTCATTATTTTTCCCTAGCAAATATTCCCTCTGTACAAGTACTAGTTCTTTTTGTCCACCCATGTGTTGATGGACTTTTTGGTTATTTCCCTACCTTTGCTATTGTAATACTGCTGCAATGCAGATTTCCTGCCTGTGTCTTTCCAATTCTCTCTTCCTAGGATATAGGTCCAGGAATGGGCCTCCTGGATCATATGGTAGCTCAATGTTTACCTTTCAAAGTCACCTCCATTCTTTTCTCATTAGGTGCTCTTTCC
The DNA here is from genome assembly GCF_949752795.1 of Hyperoodon ampullatus. Taxonomy (NCBI): domain Eukaryota; kingdom Metazoa; phylum Chordata; class Mammalia; order Artiodactyla; family Ziphiidae; genus Hyperoodon; species Hyperoodon ampullatus. The sequence goes on along the minus strand of NC_136918.1, from coordinate 20,810,288 downwards.
AGGTTACATCGCAATTAATGTTGAGGGTATGCGTTTCTCCCCAAAACCATCAGCATTCCGTGTTTGTAGTTTTCTTGTTGATGGTTATTCTGACTGGTGTGAGCTGAGACCTCTTTGTGGTTGCATTTGCAGGCATCTAATAATCCGTTGAAATTGAGCTTTAAGGCATGTCCTTTTTTTCCTTTTCAAACTGTGATTACAGCTTACTTCTTCAAATCGTTTTCTTAAACTATGTGCCGCCTTTTGGAATATTTTGGCCATTACCTGCCTCAAGTTATTTATAAGGCAGGTTTCGTTTACAGCCCTGCAGTACTTGTTCATATGAAGTGAACATTGGAACAGATTTTAAAGCTGCCATTGCAGGTAACGGCCAGAGAGTGGCAGCATTTCTTCGTTCCACACTCTGGTACCGAGGGAAACAGACCTTCCTGCCAGTGGTGTTCCTCAGTTATAAAAGAGAGTGGAATGTGCCCTGATAAACCCCCAAATGCTTATGTCTCCTTACTTATCTTTCTTTTTTAAATTTAATTTATATTTTTTATTGGAGTAATATTCCTTTGTGTACATGGACCACTTCTTCTTTGTGCACTCCTTGTTAAGTGGACATTTTCATTGCTTCCAAGTGTTGACTCTGCTAAAAATTGCTGGAGTGCAAGTTTGCCAGCCTGTGACTTTTTGATGCTCATTTTCTCAGGTGATAGTTCCAGCAGTGGGTATGCTTGATTCACTGGTAGTTCAATGTTTTCCTTTTCAAAGCACCTCCATTGTGTTTTCATTAGTGGCTCTTACCACGTCCCCCTTAGAAACTGAGGGTACACATTTCTCCACAATCCCTTCAGCATTTACTGTTTGCATCATTTTTGGTGATGGCCATTCTGACTGGTGTAAGCTGATAGGTTTTTGTAATTTGGGTTTGCCTGTCTTTAAAAACTTCCTAAAATTTATAATTTTTCCAGGCCTTTTTCTTTTCTGTTTAAAAAAAAGAAAAAAGAAAAAAGTGTGAGTACAATATACCTCTTGGAAATCTCTTGTTGAATGGTTGCCCTCCTTGAGAGATTTCTGGTGGATTTTCGTCCCCAGGAAGTTTTTGGAGGGCAGGTGTCATTTACAGGCCTGCAATGATTGTGAATATTTAATGACCATTAGCACTGGGTTTAAGCTGCTGTTGTGGAAAACGGCCACAAGGCGGCAGCATTTCTCCATTACCAAATCTGGTTACTAGGGCAGCAGAGCCCTTCTGGAAGTCGCTTTCCTAGGTTGTAAATTTGAATGGAATGTGCCAGGAAAAAAACCCATAAGTTTATGTCTCATTACTTCTTGTTCGTTGTTTTAATTTTTTAAATCGGGGTAATGATGAGAATGTTGTTTGTCCAAGGTGTACACACTCTGGTTCATTTACCCTTTAGATATATATCTATTCAAGTACAGATCCTATTCCCGTGTAAATTATTACAGAGTGTTCCGGAGACCTCCGTTACTATATGGCCAGTTTTTTTGTTATATATATTTAATATGTATTTGTATACGTATGGTAACCCTAATCTTAATTTATCCATTCCCACCACCTTTCCTTTTAGAGAAGCATAGTTTGTTTTCTAAGTCTGTGAGTGTCTTTCTCTGTGGAAATATGTTCATTTGTGTCAGTTGTTAGATAACGCCTATAAGTGATAGCCTAGGATATATGTCTTTTTCTTTCCGACTTCCCTCATGTTCCGTGATTATCTCTAGGCTCATGTATGGTGCCTGAAAGAGCAATGTTTCACTGGTTGCCATGGCTAATATTCCATTGTGTACATGGATCAATTCTTCTTTATCCATTCATCTGTTGATGGAAAGTTTGGTTCCTTCCAGGTCTTCCCTGTTGTGAATATGGCTGCAGTGCCGCTGTTGCAGCCTGTGTCTTCTCGATTCTGGTCTTCTCAGGTGAGAGGCTCAGCGGTGGGCCTGCTGCATGGAATGGTGGCTCAATTTTTACTTTTACACGCAGCTCCTTTCTGTTCTCATTATTGGCTCTTACCACGTTACATCTCACCAGCAGCTAGAGGGTACACAGTTCCCAAAAACCCCTTCGGCATTTATTGTTTGTAGACATTTTGCTGATGGTCAGTCGAGCGGTGTCAGTTGAAACCATTTTGTACATTAGCTTTTCATGAGTCTAATAATTCCTGATGCTGAGCTTTCATCCATTTTCCTTTTTAAAAAAACGAGTGAGTAAAACTTATCTCTTCATACTCTCTTCTTGAAATATTTGCCTGTTTTGAATTATTTTGGCCATTCCCTAGCTCAGGATATTTTTTGAGGGCATGTGTCCTTTACAGCCCTGTTTCCTTGTGAATGTTAAGTGACCATTAGCTGTGGCCTTAAAGCCCCTCTTGTGGGAAACGGCCACAAGTCGGCAGCATTTCTCCATTTCGAACTCTGCATTTTTGGGCAAAAGAGCCTTCCTGGAAATCGTTCTAGTGAGCTGCGAAATAGAGTAGAATGTGCCTGGGCAAATCCCCAAGAGTTTATATCTCCTTACTTCTTGTTTGTTTTTTTAATTTAATTTTTATTTATTATCAGAGCAAATTAGATAAAAATCTTGTACTGGTTCTATTTGTATAGGATCCGGTTTGTAATGTCTATGGATCTATCTCTTCATCTTTGGATCCTTTCCCATGTAGGTTATTACAGAGTGTTGATTAGACCTCTCTTGGTGTTCCATAGGTATTTTGTGATTATATATTTCATATATATTAGTACATGTCTGTTAACCCCCATTTCCTAATGCATCCATTCCTTACACCTTTCCATTTGGTTAAACATAATATTTTTTTAATCCATGCGTTTCCTTCTCTTGGAAATAAGATCTTGCGGACCAATTTTTAGGTAACACCTAGAAGTGATGTCATAGGATATCTGTCTTTTGGTTTCTTTCTTACTTCAAGTTGGGTGATGATTTTTAGGTCCTTCTATGGGGGTGCAAACGGTAGTGTTTCATTCTTTCCCATGGCTAATATTCCACTGTGTACATGGACCTCTTCTTCTTTGTGCGTTGTTCTGTTGATGGACATTTTGGTTTCTTCCAAATCTTGGCTATAGTATATATACCTGCAGTGCAGGATTGCCAACCTCTGTCTTTTTGATTCTGCTCTGCTCGGGTGATACGCCCATTAAAGGGCCTACAAGATCACAGAGTACCTCAATTTTTACGCTTAGATGCACATCCACTCTTTTCTCACTCCTGGCTATTACCAGTTTACATCCCCACAGCGGCTACAGGGTACACAGTTCTCTGAATCCCCTTCAGCAGTTATTCTTTGTAAACTTTTTGCTGATGATCATTCTGACGGCTGTGAGGTGAACATTTCTGTAGATTGGGTTTGCATGACTTTTATTAATTCCTGATGTTGAGCATTTTTCCATAACTGTTATTTTTTAAAACAACAACACAAAAAAGAAGGAAAAAGTGTGCGTGAAATATGCCTGTTGAAATTGTCTTCTTGTAATGTTGACGTCTTTTGAATTTTCTGGTCGATTTATGACGCCAGGATTTTTTTTGTCGGCAGGTGTCATTTACAGGCCTGCAGTTATTTTGCATATTACGTGACCATTAGCGGTGGGCTTAAAGCTGCTGTTGTGGGAAATGGCCACAAGGTGGCAGCATTCCCAAATCTGCTTGCTAGGCCAGCAGAACGTGTGTGAAAGTCTTGTTCCTAGGTTGTAAATTAGAATGGAATGTGCCAGGAAAAAGCCCCTTAATTTTATGTCTCATTAGTTCTTGTTCCTTATTTTAAGTTTTATTTTTTATCACAGCAAATTTGATTACAGTGTTTTGTTTCTTCTAGGTGTGCAAGATGTGGCTCTTTTACACATATACATATATCTTTTCTTCTTCGGGTCCTCTTCCCATGTAGGTTATGATACAATGTTGAGTATTCTTCTCTTTGTATTTTGTAGATCTTTGGTGATTATATATTTCACATGTGTTTGTGTATCTCTGTTAATTCCAATATCTTAATGTATCCAATCCTTACACATTTACATTTGGTGAACCATAAGTCAGTTTAAGGAATCTGTGATCGCCACCCTCTGTGGAAATATCTTCACTGGTATCATGTTTAGGTAACAACTATATGTGGTATCTTAGGGTATGTGTCTTTCGCTTTCCAAGTTACTACAAGTTGCATGATTACATCTAGACTCATCTATGGTGCTGTAAATGGCATTGTTTCATTTTTTCCCCTAAATGATATTCCATCTGTACATGTACCAGTTCTGCTTTGTCCACCCATCTGTTGATGGACTTCTTGGTTGTTTCCATATCTTGACAATTCTAATACTGCTGCATGCAGATTTGCCTGCCTGTGTTTTTCCAATTCTCTCTTTGTAGGTTATAGGTCGAAGAATGGGCCTGCTTGATCATATGGTAGCTCAGTGTTTAGCTTTTGAAGGCACCTCCATTCTTTTTTCATTAGTGGCTCTTACCACGTCGCACATTGCACCAACTCTTTGCATTTCTTCACAACCCCTTCCTCATTCATTGTTTGCACAATTTTGCCCATGGCCGTTCTGACTGGTGTGAACTGATAGGTTTTTATATTTTGGATTGGACATCCTTAATAATTCCTAATGTTCAGCATTTTCTCCCGGCTATTACTTTTCTATTAAAAAAATAAAGATAAAAAGTGTGAGTACTATATACCTCTTGAAACTTTCTTCTCGGAATGTTGCCCCCTTTTAAATTTCTTGGTCGATTTTAGAACCCAGGATTGTTTTTGAGGGCAGGTGTCATTTACAGGCCTGCAATGAGTGTGAATATTTAGTGACCTTTAGCACTGGGTTTAAAGCTACTCTTGTGAGAAACGGCCACAAGGCGGCAGCAGTTCTGCATTTCGAAGTCTGGTTGCTAGGGCAGCAGAGCGTTTTTGGAAGTCGTGTTCCTAGGTTGTAAATTAGAATGGAATGTGTCAGGCAAAAGCCTCTTAAGTTTATGTCTCATTACTTTTTGTTTGTTTTTTTAATTTAAGTTTTATTTTTTAACAGAGCAAATTTTATTACACTGCTCTATTCTAGGAGTTCACGATGTGGTTCTTTTACACATATACATATATGTATTCTTCTTCAGATCCCTTTCCCACGTAGGTTATGACACAATGTTGAGTAGTCTTCTCTTGGTATGCCATAGGTCTTTGGTGATTACGTATTTCACATGTGTTTGTATGTCTCTTTTAAGCCCACTATCGTAATGTATCCACTCCTCACCCCTTTCCATTTGGTGAACCATAAGTTTGTTTAATGAATCTGTGATAGACTTCCTCTGTGGAAATATCCTCACTGGTATCAATTTTTAGGTAACACATATAAGCGATGTCATAGGATAGGTGTCTTTCACTTTCTGACTTACTACAAGTTGCGTGATTACTTCTAGACTCATCTACGGTGCTGAAAATGGCATTGTTTCATTATTTTTCCCTAGCAAATATTCCATCTGTACATGTACCAGTTCTTCTTTGTCCACGCATCTGTTGATGGACTTTTTGGTTGTTTCCCTACCATTGCTATTGTAATACTGCTGCAATGCAGGTTTGCCTGCCTGTGTCTTTCCAATTCTGTCTTCTTAGTTTATAGGTCCAGGAATGGGCCTGCTGGATCATATGGTAGCTCAATGTTTACCTTTTAAAGGCACCTCCATTCTGTTCTCATTAGGGGCTCTTTCCAGGTTACATCCCATTTAAGTTGAGGGTATTCATTTGTCCACAACACCTTCAGCATTCCGTGTTTGTAGTTTTCTTGCTGATGGTTATTGTGACTGGTGTGAGCTTAGACCTCTTTGTGGTTGCATTTACATGCATCTAATAATCCGTTGAAATTGAGCTTTAAGGCATGTCCTTTTTTTTTTTCAAACTGTGATTACAGCTTACTTCTTCAAATCGTTTTCTTAAAGTATGTGCCGCATTTTGGAATATTTTGGCCATTACCTGCCTCAAGACCTTTTGAGGGCAGGTTTCGTTTACAGCCCTGCAGTACTTGTTCATATGAAGTGACCATTGGCACAGATTTTAAAGCTGCTGTTGCAGGTAACGGCCAGAGTGCGGCAGCATTTCTATGTTCCTCACTCTGGTACCTAGGGAAACAGACCTTCCTGCCAGTGCTGTTTCTCATTTATAAAACAGAGTGGAATGTGCCCTAATAAACCCCCAAAAGCTTATGTCTCCTTACTTATGTTCCTTTTTTAAAATTTAATTTATATTTTTTATTGGAATAATATTCCTTTGTGTACATGGACCAGTTCTTCTTTGTGCATTCCTCTGTTGAGCAGACATTTTTGTTGCTTCCAAGAGTTGACTCTGCTAAATATTGCTGGAGTGCATTTTTGCCAGCCTGTGACTTTTTTATTCTCATTTTCTCAGGTGATAGGTCCAGCAGTGGGTATGCTTAATTCACTGGTAGCTCAGTATATCCCTTTTCAAAGCACCTCCATTGTGTTTTCATTAGTGGCTCTTACAACGTCCCCTTAGAACTGAGCGTACGCATTTCTCCACAATCCTTTCAGCATTTACTGTTTGCAGCATTTTTGGTGATGGCCATTCTGACTGGTGTGAGCTGATAGGCTTTTGTAATTGGGTTTGGCCTGTCATTAAAAATTCCTAAAATTTATCATTTTTCCAGGCCTTTTTCTTTTCTGTTTAAAAAAAGAGAAAAGAAAAAAGTGTGAGTACAATATACCTCTTGGAAGTCTCTTGTTGAAAGTTTGCCCTCCTTGAGAGATTTCTGGTGGATTTTCGTCCCCAGGAAATTTTTGGAGGGCAGGTGTCAGTTACAGGCTTGCAATGATTGTGAATATTTAATGACCATTAGCACTGGGTTTAAGCTGCTGTTGTGGAAAACGGCCACAAGGCGGCAGCATTTCTCCATTACCAAATCTGGTTACTAGGGCAGCAGAGCCCTTCTGGAAGTCGCTTTCCTAGGTTGTAAATTTGAATGGAATGTGCCAGGAAAAAAACCCATAAGTTTATGTCTCATTACTTCTGGTTCGTTGTTTTAATTTTTTAAATCGGGGTAATGATGAGAATGTTGTTTGTCCAAGGTGTACACACTCTGGTTCATTTACCCTTTAGATATATATCTATTCAAGTACAGATCCTATTCCCGTGTAAATTATTACAGAGTGTTCCGGAGACCTCCGTTACTATATGGCCAGTTTTTTTGTTATATATATTTAATATGTATTTGTATACGTATGGTAACCCTAATCTTAATTTATCCATTCCCACCACCTTTCCTTTTAGAGAAGCATAGTTTGTTTTCTAAGTCTGTGAGTGTCTTTCTCTGTGGAAATATGTTCATTTGTGTCAGTTGTTAGATAACACCTATAAGTGATAGCCTAGGATATATGTCTTTTTCTTTCCGACTTACCTCATGTTCCGTGACTATCTCTAGACTCATCTATGGTGCCTGAAAGAGCAATGTTTCACTGGTTGCCATGGCTAATATTCCACTGTGTACATGGATCACTTCTTTATCCATTCATCTGTTGATGGACATTTTGGTTCCTTCCATGTCCTCTCTATTGTGAATATGGCTGCAGTGCAGGTGTTTCAGCCTGTGTCTTCTCGATTCTGGTCTTCTCAGGTGAGAGGCTCAGTGGTGGGTGTGCTGAATGGAATGGTTGCTCAATTTTTACTTTTACACGCAGCTCCTTTCTGTTCTCATTAGTGGCTCTTACCACGTTGCATCCCACCAGCAGCTAGAGGGTACACAGTTCTCAAAAACCCCTCAGGCATTTATTGTTTGTAGACTTTTTGCTGATGGTCAGTCGACTGGTGTGAATTGACACTATTTTGCAGATTACATTTGCATGAGGTTAGTAATTCCTGAAGCTGAGCTTTTATCCATTTTCCTTTTTTAAAAAAAGAGTGAGTAAAACTTATCTCTTCATACTCTCTTCTTGAAATATTTGCCTGTTTTGAATTATTTTGGCCATTCCCTAGCTCAGGATATTTTTTGAGGGCATGTGTCCTTTACAGCCCTGTTTCCTTTTGAATGTTAAGTGACCATTAGCTGTGGCCTTAAAGCCCCTCTTGTGGAAACGGCCACAAGTTGGCAGCATATCTCCATTTCGAACTCTGCATTTTTGGGCAAAAGAGCCTTCCTGGAAATCTTATTAGTGAGCTGAAAATTAGAGTACAATGTGCCTGGGCGAATCCCCAAGAGTTTATATCTCCTTACTTCTTGTTTGTTTCTTAAATTTAATTTTTATTTATTATCAGAGTAAATTAGATAAAAATGTTGTACTGGTTCTAGGTGTACAGGATCCAGTTTATTATGTCTGTGGACCTGTCTCTTCATCTTTGGATCCTTTCCCATGTAGGTTATTACAGAGTGTTGAGTAGACCTCTCTTGGTATTCCGTAGGTATTTTGTGATTATATATTTCATATATATTAGTACATGTCTGTTAACCTCCATTTCCTAATTCATCCATTCCTTACACCTTTCCATTTGGTTAAACATAATTTTTTTTTAATCCATGCATTTCCTTCTCTTGGAAATAAGTTCTTGGCTACCAAGTTTTAGATAACACCCAGAAGTGATGTCATAGGATATCTGTCTTTTGATTTCTTTCTTACTTCAATTTGGTTGATGATCTTTAGGTCCTTCTATGGTGGTGCAAACGGTCCTGTTTCATTCTTTTCCATGGCTAATATCCCACTGTGAACATGGACCTCTTCTTCTTTGTGTGTTGTTCTGTTGATGGACATTTCGCTTTCTTCCACATGTTGGCTATGATAAATGTTCACACAGTGCAGGATTGCCAGTCTGTTTCTTTTTGATTCTGCTCTGCCTGGGTGATAGGCCCATTAAAGTGCCTACAAGATCACAGAGTACCTCAATTTTTACGTTTCGACGTACATCCATTCTGTTCTCACTCCTGGCTGTTACCACTTTACATCCCTACAGCGGCTAGAGGGTACACAGTTCTCTGAATCCCCTTCAGCAGTTATTCTTTGTAAACTTTTTGCTGATGATCATTCTGACGACTGTGAGGTGAACATTTCTGTAGATTGGGTTTGCATGGCTTTTATTAATTCCTGATGTTGAGCATTTTTCCATAACTGTTTTTTTTAAACAACACAAAAAAGAAGGACAAAGTGTGCGTGAAATATGCCTGTTGAAATTGTCTTCTTGTAATGTTGACGTCTTTTGAATTTTCTGGTCGATTTATGACGCCAGGATTTTTTTTGTCGGCAGGTGTCATTTACAGGCCTGCAGTTATTTTGCATATTACGTGACCATTAGCGGTGGGCTTAAAGCTGCTGTTGTGGGAAATGGCCACAAGGTGGCAGCATTCCCAAATCTGCTTGCTAGGCCAGCAGAACGTGTGTGAAAGTCTTGTTCCTAGGTTGTAAATTAGAATGGAATGTGCCAGGAAAAAGCCCCTTAATTTTATGTCTCATTAGTTCTTGTTCCTTATTTTAAGTTTTATTTTTTATCACAGCAAATTTGATTACAGTGTTTTGTTTCTTCTAGGTGTGCAAGATGTGGCTCTTTTACACATATACATATATCTATTCTTCTTCAGGTCCTTTTCCCATGTAGATTATGACAGAATGTTGAGTCTTCTTCTCTTGGTATTTCGTAGGTCTTTGGTGATTATATATTTCACATGTGTTTGTATATCTCTGTTAATTCCAATATCTTAGTGTATCCAATCCTCACACATTTACATTTGGTGAACCCCATAAGTCTGTTTAATGTATCTGTGATTGCCACTCTCTGTGGAAATATCTTCATTGGTATCATGTTTAGGTAACAACTATTAATGATATCATATGTTATATGTCTTTCGCTTTCCGAGTACTGTAAGTTGCATGATTACCTCTAGACTCATCTATGATGCTGCAAATGCCATTGTTTCATTTTTTCCCCTAAATAATATTCCATCTGTACATGTACCAGTTCTTCTTTGTCCACCCACCTGTTGATGGAGTTTTTGGTTGTTTCCCTACCTTGGCTATTGTAATACTGCTGCAATGCAGATTTTCCTGCCTGTGTCTTTCCAATTTTGTCTTCTTAGTTTATAGGTCCAGGAATGTGTCTGCTAGATCATACGGTAGCACAATGTTTACCTTTTAAAGACACCTGCATTCTGTTCTCATTAGGGGCTCTTTCCAGGTTACATCCCACTTAAATTGAGGGTATTCATTTCTCCCCAACACCTTCAGCATTCCATGTTTGTAGTTTTCTTGCTGATTGGTAGTCTGACTGTTGTTAGCTGATAGCTCTTTGTCATTGGATTTACATGCGTCTAATAATCCTTTGAAATTGAGCTTTATGGCATATCCTTTGTTTTTCAAAGTGTGATTACAGGTTACTTCTTCCAGTTGTTTTCTTAAATTATGTGTCATATTTTGAAAATTTTTGGCCATTACCTCCCACAAGACTTTTTGAGGCCAGGTTTCACTTACAGTCCTGCAGTACTTTTTCATATGAAGTGACTATTAGAACAAGTTTTAGCGCTGCTGTTGCAGGTAAAGTTCAGAGAGCGGCAGCATTTCTAAGTTCCCCACTCTGGTACTAGGGAAACAGACCTTCCTGTCAGTGGTGTTCCTCGGTTATGAATTAGAATGAAATGTGCCCGGATGTACCCACAAAACCTGATGTCTGCTTACTTATGTTTGTTGTTTTAAATTTAATTTATATTTTTTAGTGGTGTACTATTCCGTTGTGTACATGGGTTACTTCTTTTTCTTGCTTTCCTCTGTAGATGGACATTTTCGTTGCTTCTAAGTGTTGGCTATGGTAAATATTGCTGAAGTACATGTTTGCCATCCTGTGACTTTTTCATTCTCATTTTCTCAAATGATAGGCAAAGCAGTGGGCATGCTTGCTTGACTGGTAGCTCAAATTTTACCTTTTCAAAGTACCTCCATTATGCTTCCATTAGTGGCTCTTACCTCGTACCACTTAGCACTGAGTGTACACATTTCTCCGCAACCCCTTCAGCATTTATTGTTTGCAGAATTTTTGCTAATGTCTATTCTGAGTGGTGTGAGCTGATAGGTTTTTTTTAATTTGGATTTGCATGTCTTTAATAATTCCTAACGTTCACATTTTTCCACGCCCTTTTCTTTTGTGTTAATAAAGAAAAGAAAAAAGTGTGAGTACAGTATACGTCCTGAAACTGTTTTCTTGGAAGGTTGCCCTCTTTTGAAATTTTTTGTCGATTTTCGACCCCATGTTTTTTTTTCAGTGTAGGTGACGTTTACAAGCTGCAATGATTGTGAATGTTTTGCGACCATTAGCACTAGGTTTAAAGCTGCTATTGTGGAAAAACGCCACAAGGCGGCAGCATTTCTCCATTCCCAAATCAGCTTGCTAGGGCAGCAGAGCGTTTCTGAAAGTCGTTTTCCTAGGTCGTAAATTAGAATGGAATGTTCCAGGAAAAAGCCCCTTAATTTTATGTCTCATTGGTTCTTGGTCGTTTTTTTAATTTTTATTTTTTATCACAGCAAATTTGATTACAATGTTTTGTTTCTTCTAGGTGTGCAAGATGTGGTTCTTTTACACATATACATATATCTATTCTTCTTCAGGTCCTTTTCCCATTTAGGTTATGACACATGTTGAGTATTCTTCTCTTGGTATTCCGTAGGTCTTTGGTGATTATATATTTCACATGTGTTTGTATATCCCTGTTAATTCCAATATCCTAATATATCCAATCCTCACACATTTACATTTTCTGTACCATAAGTTTGTTAATGAATCTATGATTGCTTTCCTCTGTGGAAATATCTTCATTAGTGTCATTTTTACGTAACAACTATAAGTGGTACCATAGGATATGTGTCTTTCACTTTCCGACTTACTACAAGTTGTGTGATTACTTCTAGACTCGTCTGTGGTGCTGCAAATGGCATTGTTTCATTTTTTCCCCTAAATAATATTCCTTCTGTACATGTACCAGTTCTTGTTTGTCCACCATCTGTTGATGGACTTTTTGGTTGCTTCCATATCTTGGCTATTGTAATACTGTGCAATGCAGATTTGCCTGCCTGTGTCTTTCCAATTCTGTCTTCTTAGTTTATAGGTGCAGGCATGGGCCTGCTCTATCTTATGGTAGCTCAACGTTTACCTTTTAAAGGCACCTGCATTCTGTTCTCATTAGGGGCTCTTTGCAGGTTACATCCACTTAAAGTTAAGAGTATGCATTTCTCCACAACACCTTCAGCATTCCGTGTTTGTACTTTCCTTGCTGATGGTTATTGTGACTGGTGTGAGCTGATACCTCTTTGTGGTTGGATTTGCCTGCGTCTAATAATCTGTTGAAATTGAGCTTTAAGGCATGTCCTTTTTTTTTTTTTCAAACTGTGATTACAGCCCTGCAGTATTTGTTCATATGAAGTGACCATTGGCACAGATTTTAAAGCTGCTGTTGCAGGTAATGGCCAGAGAGCGGCAGCATTTCTACGTTCCCCACTCTGGTACCGAGGGAAACAGACCTTCCTGCCAGTGGTGTTCCTCAGTTATAAAAGAGAGTGGAATGTGCCCTGTTAAATCCCCCAAAGCTTATGTCTCCCTACTTATATTTGTTGTTAAATTTAATTCATATTTTTTATTGGAGTAATATTTCTTTGTGTACATGGACCACTTCTTCTTTGTGCATTTCTCTGTGGATGGACATTTTCATTGCTTCCAAGTTTTGACTATGGTAAATATTGCTGGACTGTAGCATTGCCAGCCTGTGACTTTTTGATCCTCATCTTCTCAGTTGAGAGCCCCAGCACTGGGCATGAAAAATGTTCAACATCATGAATTAATAAAGACATGCAAATCCAATCTACAAAAACGTTCACCTCACAACAGTCAGAATGATCATCACCAAAAAATCTACAAAGGATAAATGCTGAACTGGTATTAGAGAACTGTGTATCCTCTACCTGCTGGTGGGATGTAAACTGGTAATAGCCAGTCATGAGAAGATAATGGAGCTGAGTTTAAAGGTAAAAATTGAGCTACCATATGATCTGGAAGGCCCACTGCTGGGACTATCACTTGAGAAGACCAGAATCAAAATGAAACAGGCTGGCAATCCTGCATTGCAGCAATATTTATCATATCCAAGGGTTGGAAGCAACTGAAATGTCCATCAACAGATGAATGCAGAAAGAAGAAGTGTTCCTTGTACACAGTGAAATATTAGCCATGGAAAAGAATGAAACAGTGCCGTTTGCAACCCCATAGTAGGAGCTAGAGATAATCATGCAACTTGAAGTAACAATGAAACCAAAAGACAGATATCCTATGATATCACTTATAGGTTTTACCTAAAAATTGATACACATGGGGCTTCCCTGGTGGTGCAGTGGTTGAGAGTCCGCCTGCCGATGCAGGGGACACGGGTTCTTGCCCCGGTCCGGGAAGATCCCACATGCCGCGGAGCGGCTGGGCCCGTGAGCCGTGGCTGCTGAGCCTGCGCGTCCGGAGCCTGTGCTCCACAACGGGAGAGGCCACAACAGTGAGAGGCCTGCATACCGCAAAAATAAATAAATAAATAAATAAATAAAAGAACTGAATCTATTTCTTGACTTGCTAGCTTTTACTAATGACCTGTCTCTTCACACCCTAGTAACAATCTGTTTTAACTATCCCAGCTTTACAATCAAAAAGGGATTAACTCCAAAATATACAAACAGCTCATGCAACTCAATATCAAAAAAACAAACAACCCAATCAGAAACTGAGCAGAATATCTAAATAGACCTTTCTCCAAAGAAGACATACAGATGGCCAAAAAGCACATGAAAAATTGCTCAACATCACTAATTATTAGAGAAATGCAAATCAAAAGTATAATGAGGTATCACCTCAAACCAATCAGAATGCCCATCAACAAAAAGTCTACAAACAATAAATGCTGGAGAGGGTGTGGAGAATAGGGAACCCTGCTACACTGTTGGTGGGAATGTAAATGGTAAAACTACTATGGAGAACAGTATGGAGATTCCTTAAAAAACTAAAAATAGAACTACTGTTAGACCCAGCAATCCTACTCCTGGGCATCTATCTGGAGAAAACCATAATTTGAAAAGATACACGCACCCCAGTGTTCATTGCCACACTATTTACAATAGCCAAGACAAGCAACCTAAATGTCCATCAACAGGAATGGAGAGAGAAGATGAGGTACATATATACAATGGAATATTATTCAGCCATAAAAAAGAATGAAATAATGCCATTCACAGCAATGTGCATGGACCTGGAGATTATCATACTAAGTGAAGTAAGATGGACAGAGAAAGACAAATGTCATATGATATCACTTATATGTGGAATCTGAAAAAAAATGATTCAAATGAACTTATTTACAAAACAGAAACAGACTCACAGACTTCAAAAAGAAACTTATGTTTACCAAAGGGGAAAGGTCAGGGTGGAGAGCTCTCAGGGAGGGGAAAGTGTCAAAGAAAACAGTTTACAGAATATGTTTACAACTGAATATATTTCCTCAGCATATCCCTCGTTGAAAATGTCATATATGATGTCACCCTTTTGTGTCTTGAAAAATTACCATTTGGAATACGGAAACGCTAATGCAAAGTTTCTGAGAAAAACCTTTTTTGTCTTTTGGTTTAAATGTACTTCATTGAGGGGGGTGGGATGGATTGGGAGATTGGGATTCACGTATAGACACTACTATATGTAAAATAGATGACGAATAAGAACTGACTGTATAGCACAGGAACTCTACTCAGTGCTCTGTGGTGACCCAAATGGGAAGGAAATCCGAAAAAGAGGGGATGTATGTATACGTATAGCCGATTCACTTTGCTGTATAGCAGAAACTAAAGCAACATTATAAAGCAACTGTACTCCAATAAAAAAATTTTTAAAAATAAAAAGTAAATGTACTTCATTGACAATATCATGGGCTTTTCAAACTTTTCGCCTGCCTGATCCCTATTGGAAACAAGCAATGGAAAGCTTTCAGTGATGAAGGTCACCCAGCTGTTTCACATAGTTCCCACTGGACATTATTTCCATGAGGTGTGAAGTATATAATTAGCAGAGGGTCAGCAAATAAGGTTTTAAAGAATGTGATTATAGAAGCCGAAAAGTCATTTCAGGCAAGTTTGTAATATGTGAGTGTTTCAGAAAAGGGGCAGAAGCCAACCAGTGAGGACCTGGCCCATATCCCTGATTCCAGCTGCTTTAATACCTTCTTTAGAAACTCAGCTTCCAAGCTCTAAAGCTCAAGGTCTCACGTGCATTTCCTTGGCAACAGGTTTTGTGCTAAGTGCCTTACTTACCTTGCCACTCCGTTCTCACAGCAGCCCTATAATGTAGGTCTTATTATATCCATTTTACAGATAAGAGAGTGGGTCCAAGAGTTAATCATGTTAAAGTGTAATTTTCAAAAAGATAAAATCAGGACTCTTGGGCAAATATAAAAAGGACAATGTATCGAATATTTTATTGAATTCATTAATTAAGGAGGGAAAAATGCGTTCAGTTCAAAGAGCTTCTAAGAAGCTAGTGTATTTGTTAGGATGAGATTGCTGAGCTAGACATAGAAATGTTTAATGTTCAGCTGGCCCTTGATGTTTGGGGTTATCTGTTCCATTGCATGGAAAGTATTTGCATCTCTACTGGACAAAAAATTACAAGTTAGCAAGTACATTCTTTAAGTATGGAAACGTTAATCAACAGTATAAGTGAGATGAACTAAGTACAGGTTTTGACAATCCTTGGGTGACTTTGTCCCCCTATGGTGCTGAAAGAGTCTGCCTCCACTTTTTTGCCTTATTTCTAAGTTTGGAGAATTTCTCTGACAGTAGCCTGCCCCCAGGTCCCACAAATATTAGAAGAGTAGAGATTTGAACCCCTGTCACGGTGACTGCACAGCCCTGGTAGTCAACCCTTTGTTATGACTTAGCAACGTTAACTTGTTTTTTATTTTTTTAAGAATGTTGGAGTCTATCAGGTCTGTGCAGATAATTCTCCCTCACAGCCAAGGCATCTCTGAAGCACAAGGGTTATCTGGATGGCAAAACCATCCAAATGAGTCAATAAACATCAATCTGAAGTAATAGCACCTTTTGTTTCTGCGTTAGTGGAGATTGCTGAGGCCACAGAGTCCAGGAACATGAGCATGACACTAAGAATGACATTGAGCATTTTTTCATGCACCTGTTGGTCATCTGTATATCTTCTCTGGAGAAACGCCTAGTCACTTCCTTTCCCCATTGTTTTAGTCAGGTGGTTTGTTTTTTTTGATATTAAGTTGTATGAGTGCTTTATGTATTTTGGTTACAAGGAAGCAATGAACAGCACAGGGAATATAGCCAATGTGTTAGAATAACTTTATATGGAGCATAATCTATGAAAATATCAAATCACTATGTTATATACCTGAAGCTATTATTTTAAGTAACAACTATACTTCAATTGAAAAATGATACTGACAGCACTTTATTTTTTTTACTTCTGTCTGTATCTATATTAAAACATTTGAGAAATAGAAAGGTTTAGGCTGGTAGCGTATCCTATAAACTGCTTTGCAAGGTAGGGGATCTTGGTATCAATGACTTGAAGTTTAGGGAATGTCTCTTGGAGTAAGAAACAGATCAATAGATGCTCACATTTGGGCATCACTCTCCCAACCTTCTTTCTCAACTTGTTTTACATTTTAAAGTAGGCTAATAATAGGGGTCTCCAAACTGGGTTCCAGAAAAGGGGCTCTCATATATAGTCACTGGACATGTCATGTCACCAGGATGGGGTCATGAATACCAGGAAAACAGCACGAAGGCTAGAGGTTGGGATTCAGGAGGCTGACCCTAAAGTTAGAAAAGTAGAAAAGTCACTTCGCTTTTCTGTACTTTAGTTTTGTGCTTTTTCCTATATGTGTGGTTGCACTAGATGGGAGGTTTCTAAACTTTTTAAGCACCACAACCTTAATACACGATGCAAATGAAAGAGAAACACTATGGTTAAAGGAAGTGAGGAAGAAACAGATGTGGAAGGCCCTGCTTTCTTGCTACCCCATTGCCTCCTTTACTTAGGGAAAGAATCAGGGCTGATGACAAAATTTGCAGGGCCCAAGGCAAGATGAAAATTCAGAAATGTTGTTCAAAAAAAAATCTATATAGCATTAAATATGCTATAAAGTGTAGCATTAAATATGCTATAAAGTGTTTTCCTTTAAAAATATTTGATGACATTAAATGTAAAGGTGTATTTGTGATACATGAGTAATGACAGACTCACAAACTGCAAAAAATTAATATTTTGGGTGTTATAATTTTATGAAATACAATATATAATAATACTTTAATAATTTCATATACTTATTGACCATAAGACTTTGTTTCTGGCTCACTTTTCTGCAAATTATATATTAGGTCCTCAGAATTTATATTTTAAGCAACGCCATTTTCTATATGATTGACAGCAACGTTAGTCACTCTTTGCAAATGCAAGACTGCAAACAATTTTTGATAAGTTTTAATTTTAAGATTTTTCTGCTGATGTAACTTACTGGAGAGCTGTTAAGAGTATTTTACAGGCTGTGACAATATTAGGATAAATTTCTGATAAATTTATATCAAAATCCATCAAAACATAAATTTTAGTACATCTAGAGTTGATGATTCTTGTGGAACAATTTTTCTAGAAAAAGATTTAACTCTCCATACAAATCAGTTTTGTGTAAGTCTGAATTTAATTTTAAATGTAAATTTATACAATGGCATTTTGACATTTCTTCTGACATTTTTGGTAACTTATGGAAGTTGTGCAAGAAACGAAAAGTAGCTTTATGATTTGTATGTATTTCAAAACATCTGCTATGCATCCTATTGTCTTATCTTCAATTACCAGGAAAAAATAATTTTTAAATGGTCTACTTCTTAATATCTGGTTCATCCACAGCTTCATATGAAAATAGTGTTATTTGCCATTGAACGTAGCAATCTTTACATTTAATTTCTATTTTGAAACCTGTGGATATTTTGTGGGACAGGTTGCCACAGTTTTTAAAATGGAAGATTCCACAATCCACTGCTGAAATTCACTGCTTATCCACCAGCAGTTGCATCCAGGCATGCTTGCTGCTGTCCCTACTGCCATTCTGTGTCCACGTCCCAACCTGGTTCCACTCCCTCACTCCCTGCAGCTCTGGAATGTCCCAGGCCCTGACATATACTCAGGGCTGAGTGCTTTGTGGACACAGTTTGCAGTGCCTAGAGCCTGAGGACCACTACAGCTCAAATGCGTCACCTCCCCTGTACCACCTCTGCTCATGTGCATGCTCCATTGTCCCATAACCTCTGACAAAATGTAAGTTCAAAGATAAAAGATTATTAAGAATTTCAGACTTCCCTGGCGGTCCAGTGGTTAAGACTCCATGCTTCCACTGCAGGGGGAGTGGGTTTGATCTCTCATCAGGGAACTAAGGTCCCACATGTCGTGCGACGTGGCCAAAAAAAAAAAAAGTTATTAAGAATTTCAAGACACTCAGAGCAGAGCATTAAAACAAGCATGGGGTCCTTCTCAGCATGGAGTCCTAAATGACTGTATAGGTTGCACGCATGAGAGGAACTCTCAGGGCTCTGTAGATATACATGACAGAGATTTCACTTACCAGCTCTCTCCAATTCATCTTCCCCTATCATGGAAGCTCAGTTCTGATATTTTCATCAAAGAGCCACTATTTAGTGTTTGGGTGGATGAGAATAAACTCACAAGACTAAGAATGCACAGTCAAAAATGGGAAGAGTCTGATGCCACAGAAGCCAAGAGAAATGATTTCAAGAAGGATAAAGTAACCAATGGTGTCAAGTGACACCAAGAGGTCATCAGTAAGATCAGGACTGAAAACTTTGTATTGACTTTAGCAACACAGAAGTCACATGATCTTAGATCTTAGTGATCTTAAAAATAAGTTGTTTCAATGGTGAAATGCAGGCTGAAGCCAGATCGGAAGTACATGGAGGAATGAGTAGAAGCTGAAAAATGGACTCCTGCAACCCCTTTTCTGCTGAGGCCTGAGGGTCCATAGATATGGTCCCTCGACTTGACTTGATCCCAGGTTCTTGCTTCTCCATCATCATAGTGTTGCCTTCTGCTCTGAGCCACCCTTCCCTTTCTGTGACATGCAAGAAGGGGTCCCAGGGAAGGAGATCAGGTAGGCTGTAATACTTTGTTGCCTCTTATTCATTAGTCTTGATACATTTCACAGTTTGGACATCTCAGATTGGATAAACCTTGCTCATTACATTCTACTGCAGTTTGCAGACCCTTTGATTGGACTTTGAACACAAATTTCTACACTTAGCAACTCAGTCAACAAAAGTTGATAATAGGGGAAAGTCACACCCAACCCATCAAAACCGTATTAGTCAAGTCAGATCCATCACAAATGCCCACCGTACTTTGGCCTCATCAGTAGTGCCCCTTCTTGATGAGTAATCAAATACCACCCTTGTCTGGATTAGTACAGTAGTCTACAACAAGTCTTCCTGCTTATATCTTTGCTCCCAATCACAGCAGCCAGAATGATACTTTAAAAATGTTAACTCAGACTATGTTAGTTCTCTCTTTAAAACTTTCCTTTGGCTGCTTGTTTCACTCAGAGAAGAATTCAACATTCTAACAGTGGCTAATAAAACCCTCCTTACTCACCTCTCTGACCTCTTCTCTTAGAGCTCGCCCCTTCATCACCCTGCTGGAGGCATACTAACTCCTTGCTGTGCTTCAGTCCTGCTAGGAAAACCCAGATCAACCTAATTATTAACCTTAGTCAGCCCTGCTTTTTCTTTTTTCATAGCACTTATCACCTTTCTGAATGTAACTCTGGGAGGGCAG
This sequence comes from Hyperoodon ampullatus, assembly GCF_949752795.1. NCBI lineage: Eukaryota > Metazoa > Chordata > Mammalia > Artiodactyla > Ziphiidae > Hyperoodon > Hyperoodon ampullatus. The sequence continues at coordinate 20,790,432 of NC_136918.1, read as the reverse complement.
GGATCTTTTTTTATTGATGTATCCCAAGTGCCTAGAATGGTGTCTAGTACATAGTAGGTGCTCAGTAAACGCTTCTTTTAAAAACAAAAATTTCAACTTTGTTACTATTTTGCCTGGCATTTCTCCTAATCCTGTTCAGCCTCCCTCCCCCATTTTCACCTGGAGGGTCTGGGGGTTCTTCTCTGAAACTGTTTCAAGAACCAATTTGAACTTTTAAAAATTGAGATATAATTCAACTACTATAAAATTAATTCTTTCAAAGTGTGCAATTCACTGGTTTTAGTATATACATAAGGCCATACAACCATCACCACTATCTCATTTCAGAATATTTTCATCATTCCCCAAAGAAACTTCATAGCTTTTAACAGTCACTCTCCATTCTTGTATCCCTCATCCCCAAGCAACCACTGATCCACTTTCTGTCTCTATAGATTTGCCTGTTCTGGACATTTTGTAAAATGGAATCATATAATACGATATGGCTTCTTTCATTTAAGATAATATTTTCAAGGTTCAGCCGTGTTTAGCATGTTACAAAACTTCATTCCTTTTTTTTTCTTGTTTCTTTTTTTTACAGTTTTATTGGATTTTAATTGCTTTACAAGGATGTGTTAGTTTCTGTTTTATAACAAAGTGGATCAGTTATACATATACATATGTTCCCATATCTCTTTCCTCTTGCGTCTCCCTCCCTCCCACCCTCATTATCCCACCCCTCTAGGTGGTCACAAAGCACCGAGTTGATCTCCCTGTGCTATGCGGCTGCTTCCCACTAGCTATCTATTTTACGTTTGGTAGTGTATATATGTCCATTGCCACTCTCTCACTTTGTCACAGCTTACCCTTCCCCCTCCCCATATCTTCAAGTCCATTCTCTAGTAGGTCTGTATCTTTATTCCTGTCTTACCCCTAGGTTCTTCATGACTTTTTTTTTTCTTAAATTCCATATATATGTGTTAGCATACGGTATTTGTCTTTCTCTTTCTGACTTACTTCAATCTGTATGACAGACTCTAGGTCCATCCACCCCATTACAAATAGCTCACTTTCGTTTCTTTTTATGGCTGAGTAATATTCCATTGTATATATGTGCCACATCTTCTTTATCCATTCATCCGATGATGGACACTTAGGTTTTTTCCATCTCCTGGCTATTGTAAATACAGCTGCAATAAACATTTTGGTACATGACTCTTTTTGAATTATGGCTTTCTCAGGGTATATGCCCAGTAGTGGGATTGCTGGGTCATATGGTAGTTCTATTTGTAGTTTTTTAAGGAACCTCCATACTGTTCTCCATAGTGGCTGTACCAATTCACATTCCCACAAACAGTGCAATAGTGTTCCCTTTTCTCCACACCCTCTCCAACATTTATTGTTTCTAGATTTTTTGATGATGGCCATTCTGACTGGTGTGAGATGATATCTCATTGTAGTTTTGATTTTTATTTCTCTAATGATTAATGGTGTTGAGCATCCTTTCATGTGTTTGTTGGCAGTCTGTATATCTTCTTTGGAGAAGTGTCTATTTAGGTCTTCTGCCCATTTTTGGATTGGGTTGTTTGTTTTTTTGTTATTGAGCTGCATGAGCTGCTTGTAAATTTTGGAGATTAATCCTTTGTCGGTTGCTTCATTTGCAAATATTTTCTCCCATTCTGAGGTTTATGGTTTATGGTTTCCTTTGCTGTGAAAAAGCTTTGAAGTTTCATTAGGTCCCATTTCTTTATTTTTGTTTTTATTTCCATTTCTCTAGGAGGAGGGTCAAAAAGGATCTTGCAGTGATTTATGTCATAGAGTGTTCTGACTATGTTTTCCTCTAAAAGTTTGATAGCTTCTGGCCTTACATTTAGGTCTTTAATCCATTTTGAGCTTATTTTTGTGTATGGTGTTAGGGGGTGATCTAATCTCATACTTTTACATGTCCCTATCCAGTTTTCCCAGCACCACTTATTGAAGAGGCTGTCCTTTCTCCACTGTACATTCCTACCTCCTTTATCTAAGATAAGATGACCATATGTGCGTGGGTTTATCTCTGGGCTTTCTATCGTGTTCCATTGGTCTATATTTCTGTTTTTGTGCCAGTACCATACTGTCTTGATTACTGTAGCTTTCTAGTAGAGTCTGAAGTCAGGGAGCCTGATTCCTCCAGCTCCGTTTTTCATTCTTAAGACTGCTTTGGCTATTTGGGGTCTTTTGTGTGTCCATACAAATTGTGAAATTTTTTGTTCTAGTTCTGTGAAAAAAGCCAGTGGTAGTTTGATAGGGATTGCATTGAATCTGTAGATTGCTTTGGGTAGTAGAGTCATTTTCACAATGTTGATTCTTCCAATCCAAGAACATGGTATATCTCTCCATGTATTTGTATCATCTTTAATTTCTTTCATCAGTGTCTTATAATTTTCTGCATACAGGTCTTTTGTCTCCTTAGGTAGGTTTATTCCTAGATATTTTATTCTTTTTGTTGCAGTTGTAAATGGGGTGTTTTCTTGATTTCACTTTCAGATTCATCATTAGTGTATAAGAATGCCAGAGATTTCTGTGCATTAATTTTGTATCCTGCTACTTTACCAAATTCATTGATGAGCTCTAGTAGTTTTCTTGTAGCATCTTTAAGATTCTCTATGTATAGTATCATGTCATCTGCAAACAGTAACAACTTTACTTCTTCTTTTCCGATTTGGATTCCTTTTATTTCCTTTTCTTCTCTGATTGCTGTGGCTAAAACTTCCAAAACTGTGTTGAATAAGAGTGGTGAGAGTGGGCAACCTTGCCTTGTTCCTGATCTTGGTGGAAATGCTTTCAGTTTTTCACCATTGAGGATGAGGTTGGCTGTGGGTTTGTCATATATGACCTTTATTATGTTGAGGAAAGTTCCCTCTATGCCTACTTTCTGCAGGGTTTTTATCATAAATGGGTGTTGAATTTGGTCGAAAGCTTTCTCTGCATCTATTGAGATGACCATATGGTTTTTCTCCTTCACTTTGTTAATATGGTGTATCACATTGATTGATTTGCATATATTGAAGAATCCTTGCATGCCTGGAATAAACCCCACTTGATCATGGTGTATGATCTTTTTAATGTGCTGTTGGATTCTGTTTGCTAGTATTTTGCTGAGGATTTTTGCATCTATGTTCATCAGTGATATTGGCCTGTAGTTTTCTTTCTTTGTGACATCCTTGTCTGGTTTTGGTATCAGGGTGATGGTTGCCTCGTAGAATGAGTTTGGGAGTCTTCCTCCCTCTGCTATATTCTGGAAGAGTTTGAGAAGGATAGGTGTTAGCTCTTCCCTAAATGTTTGATAGAATTTGCCTGTGAAGCCATCTGATCCTGGGCTTTTGTTTGTTGGAGGATTTTTAATTACAGTTTGAATTTCAGTGCTTGTGATTGGTCTGTTCATATTTTCTATTTCTTCCTGATTCAGTCTTGGCAGGATGTGCATTTCTAAGAATTTGTCCATTTCTTCCAGGTTGTCCATTTTTTTGGCATAGAGTTGCTTGTAGTAATGTCTCATGATCTTTTGTATTTCTGCAGTGTCAGTTGTTACTTCTCCTTTTTCATTTCTAATTATTTTGAGTCTTCTCCCTTTTTTTCTTGATGAGTCTGTCTAATGTTTTATCAATTTTGTTTATCTTCTCAAAGAACCAGCTTTTAGTTTTATTGATCTTTGCTATCATTTCCTTCATTTCTTTTTCATTTATTTCTCATCTGATCTTTGTGATTTCTTTCCTTCTGCTAACTTTGGGGGTTTTTTGTTCTTCTTTCTCTAATTGCTTTAGGTGAAAGGTTAGGTTGTTTATTCGAGATGTTTCCTGTTTCTTAAGGTAGGATTGTATTGCTATAAACTTCCCTCTTAGAACTGCTTTTGCTGCATCCCATAGGTTTTGGGTCATCATTTGTTTCTAGGTATTTTTTTTTTATTTCCTCTTTGACTTCTTCAGTGATCACTTCGTTATTAAGTAGTGTATTGTTTAGCTTCCATGTGTTTTTATTTTTTACAGATCTTTTCCTGTAATTGATATCTAGTCTCATCGCATTGTTGTCAGAAAAGATACTTGATACAATTTCAATTTTCTTAAATTTACCAAGGCTTGATTTGTGACCCAAGATATGATCTATCCTGGAGAATGTTCCATGAGCACTTGAGAAAAGTGTGTATTCTGTTGCAAAACTTCATTCCTTTTTATGGTTGAACACATCACATTGTATGTCTATACATTTAGTTTATTCATTCATCAAGTTATGGACATTTGGGTTGTTTCTACTTTTTGACTATTGTAAATAATGCTGCTATAAACAGTTGTGTATAGTATGTTTGAACACCTGTTTTTAGTTCTCTTGGGTATACATGTAAGAATAAAATTGCCAGGTCATAAGATAATTCCATATTTAACATTTTGAAGAACTGCAAAACTGTTTTTCAATGTGCCTGTACCATTTTACATTCCCATCAGCACTAGAGGGTTCTAGTTTCTCCACATATTTGTCAATACTTGTCATCGTCTGTCTTTTTTATTATAATTATCTCTGTGGAGGTGAAGTGGTAGCTCATGGTGGTCTTGATTTGCATTTCCCTAATGACTAATGATATAAGTATATTTTCATGTGCTTATTGGCTACTTGTATATCTTCTTTGGATAAATGTCTATTCAAATTCTTTGCTCATATTAAAAGTGATTACTTGGTTTTTTTTAATTGTTGAATTTTAAGAGTTTTTAAAAAAATATATTCTGGATACTAAACCATTATCAGATGTATGATTTTCAATATTTGTTTCCATTCCATAGATTGCCTCTTTACTTTCTTGATGGTGTTCTTTGATGTACAACAGTTTTAAATGTTGATGAAAGCCAATTTACCTATTTATTCTTTGATTGCTTCTGCTTAGGTGTTATAGCTAAGAAATCATTGCCTGATTCACTCCTATGTTTTCTTCTGATTTTATAGTTTTAGCTCTTACATTTAGGTCTTGGTTCATTTTGAGTTGAGTTTTGAATATGTTATTAGGTACGGGGTCCACCTTCCTTCTTTTGCATGTGAAAAACTAGTTGTCCCAGCACCATTTGTTGAAAAGACTATTCTTTCCCTAATATTTTGTCTTGGTAACCCTTGGTAGTCAACTGAAAATCAATTGACTGTAAGTGTTTGGGTTTATTTCTGGACACTCAATTCTATTCCATTGATCTATATGTCTGTCCTTATGCCTGTCCCATATATTCTTGATTACTGTAGCTTTGTAGTAAGTTTTGAGATCAATAAGCATAAGTTCTCCAACTTTGCTTTCCTCTTCAAGATTGTTTTGATTATTCAGGCTCCCTTTCAATTCCATATGAATTTTTAAAATAGAAATTTATTTATTTATTTTTGGCTGTGTTGGGTCTTCGTTGCTGCATGCGGGCTTTCTCTAGTTGTGGCGAGCAGGGAGCTACTCTTCATTGCGTTGCGTGGGCTTCTCATTGCATTGGCTTCTCTTGCTGTGGAGCACAGGCTCTAGGGGCACAGGTTTCAGTAGCTGTGGCTCACGGGCTCTTGAGCGCAGGCTCAGTAGTTGTGGTGCACAGGCTTAGTTGCCCGCAGCATGTGGGATCTTCCTGGACCAGGGCTCAAACCGTGTCCCCTGCATTGGCAGGTGTATTCTTAACCACTGCACCACCAGGAAAGTCCCCCATATGAATGTTAAGGTTAGGTTTTCCATTTCTGCAAAAAAAAAAAAAAAAGGCCATTGGTATTTTGATAGGAACACACTGAATCTGTAGATTGCTTGGGGTAGTATTGCCATCTTTAACAATATTAAGCATTTCAATCTGTAAAAATGGAATGTCTTGTTTATTTAGATCTTTAATTTCCTTCAGCAATGTTTGGTCAGTCTTCATTTACAAGTCTTATATACCTTTAGTTAAATTTATTCCTAAGTATTTTATTTTATTTTATTTTTTTTGCGGTACGCGGGCCTCTCACCATTGCGGCCTCTCCTGCTGCGGAGCACAGGCTCCGGACGCGCAGGCTCAGTGGCCATGGCTCACGGGCCCAGCCACTCCGCAGCATGTGGGACCTACCCAGACCGAGCACGAACCCGTGTCCCCTGCATCCACAGGCGGACTCTCAACCACTGCGCCACCAGGGAAGCCCATAGGTATTTTATTTTTTTGATGCTATTGTAATTGTCATTTTTTTCTTAATTTTCAAACTGTTCATTGCTAGCATGTAGAAATACAACTGATTGTGTCTTGATCTTGTAACCTTGCTGAATTTGATTATTAGCTCTAAAAGACTGTGTGTGGAGGGGACTTCCCTGGTGGCACAGTGGTTAAGAATCTGCCTACCAATGCAGGGGACACGGGTTCAAGCCCTGGTCCGGGAAGATCCCACATGCCGAGGAGCAACTAAGCCCATGCTCCACAACTACTGAGCCTGTGCTCTAGAGCCTGCGAGCCACAGCTACTGAAGCCTGTGCCCCTAGAGCCCATGCTCGCAGCAAGAGAAGCCACTGCAATGAGAGGCCCGTGCACCGCAATGAAGAATAGCCCCCTGCTTGCCGCAACTAGAGAAAGCCCGTGTGCAGCAATGAAGACTAAACACAGCCAAACATAAATAAATAAATAAATAAATAAATAAATAAATCTATTTCTAAAAAAAGATTGTGTGTGTGGATTCTTTAGGATTTTCTCTATATAAGATCATGTCATCTGCAAACAGCGATAGTTTAATTTCTTCTTTTCCAATTTAGATGCATTTTACTGCATTTTCCTGCCTAATTCTCCTGGCTACACCCTCCAGTACAATATTGATTCAAAGTATGACAGCAAACATCCTTGTCTTGTTCATCATGTTGTAGAGGAAGCACCTAGTCTTTCTCCATTAGGTGTTTTGCCAGCGGTGGGTTTTTTGTACATTCCCTTTGTGAGGTTGAGGAAGTTCCCATTTATTCCTAACTTATTGTTTTTATCTTGAAATGGTGTTGGATTTTGTCAAATGTTTTTTCTGCATCTACTGAGATGATCATGTGGTTTTTGTTTCTTATTCTATTAATATGGTGTGTAACATTAACTGGAATTGGAATGTTGTACTGACTATGCATTCCTGGGATTAATCCCACTTGGTTGTGGTGTATAATGCTTTTATATGATGTTGCTGGATGTGGTTTGTTAGTTTACTGATGAGAATTTTTGCACCTATCTTCATTAGCGAGATTGGTCTGCAGCTTTCTTATAATATCTTTGGCTTTGATTTTAGGGTAATAGTGACATCATAGGATGAGTTGGGAAGTCTTCCCTCTTCTTCTACATTTGGAAGAGTTTTTAAGTGTTAGTGTTAGCTCTACATGTTTGGTAGGATTCACCAGTGAAGCCATCTGTTCCAGGGCTTTTCCTTGTGGGACATTTTTTTGTTTATGACTTCAATCTCTTTATTTTTTATAAGTCTATTCAAATATTCTATTCCTTTTTGAGTCAGTTTTGGTAGTTTATATCTTTATAGGAATTTGTCCATTTAATCTACCATGTGTAGATCTTTCTACTATAATTCCAGACACTGATAGTTAAAAATGTTTGAAAAGTGAATAAATTCTGAATTTTCTTGAATAAGGAGCCAAGTATTTGAATTTTTTAGCTTAAATACCCTAGAAGAATCTAATGTCACCTTGATAATAAAGGATTTGAGAGTTAAATCTTCAAGAAAATATGCAAATTAGACAATGTACTTACGTACCTAAATGGTATGCCCTAAGAGGAAGGTTAGAAAATGGTAAAACATCGGGTTTATGAGTTCAAAGCAAAACTAGTCCAATAATGAATAAAACATTTTTTCCTAAATAAATACTATAAAACTTTTCTTCTTAACTGAAGGCATACCAAGGAAGTGAGATTCTAGATTGAAACTTTCTCTGAGATCGGGGCAATTCATGTTCATTGAATTAATTTTTTTTCCTGTCTCTTTCTATAGAATAGAAAAATAAATGAGTTATAAAGTAATCCCTCCTCAGAATCCAAATTTGTAGCAGTAATGTTAATATTTCATATCAAAAAAGAAAGTTTAAGATGACTGACATGGAAATAAATATTTTTAATGTAGAAGTATTTTCATACATTCTATCTTTATCCATTTCAGGAAGATTATTTTACCCGAGTATATGTATCTTTGTTCTTTGGAGTGTACCTTACTGTTTTTTTTAAGTATCTTTTTTTGGCTTTAAGAAAGGGTGTTCATTTGAGCCTATTTAGTTAAAATTTTCAGCATTTAAGTGAAATTGCCCTCGATTAACTTTTGTTCAATATGTAATTATTTAATATTGGAAAAACCTCCTGACTTTATCAGGGATTTTGTTACATAATCTCTTTTCTTATCTGGTATAGCCAGGCATTTTTTCAACATTAAATTGGAGAGAGGGAGAGAGAGATGATAACTTGGCTTAAATGACATTAAACAAGCAATAAATTTACCAGATTTTTGGCTGCACACTCTAATCTATAGGTATATGACTTGAGGTAGAAATTCATATGTTATTCTTGCCTGTGTGGGTTGTAGCATTCTGGATTCATATAATAGCAAGTTCAGTGTGGTCGAAGCATCATTGCAAATGGGAAAGTAAAGAGGTGGGGCTTTTTAGGTATCTTGACAAGGAGTTCTGATTTTTATTCTCTAGGAGATGGAGAACCATTCGTGGGTTTTGACCAGTGATGAGACATGTGGTCATTTGCAGGAAACATTACTCTTGGAACTGTGTGGAGGTAGATCTGATCAGGTAAATCTTGTTTTTTAGGGGAGGACACTCAGTCTTGTGTTAGATTGTTTGAAAGTCGGTTACAAGGTCATTTTGCCAAACCTTTCCATCCAGACCCAAAAGTTATTCCAATGAGAATCTAGAGCATAATCTAGATCATGTTACATAAGCCAGGTTGGACTTTGAAAAATGGAATGTCCTATTTTTATACGTTGCTAATAAAAACAACAAGCTTGTGACTGCTCTCTGAGAAGTCTAGGCAATACCACAGCGTTTTATTGTTTTAGTTTCTAGGACATTTATACTACAATTTTCTGTTTCTAGAATGGTTCATAGGAAGAGGCATTATTTTATCTTTTGTATTCTGTAATATAATAAATGTCTATATTTGATATAACTTTTTCATTTCATCTTTATGACACTTCTTCCTTGGGTAGGTATTACTATCTTCATTTTAAAATCAAAGAAGCTGATGCTCAGTTAAGCAACTAGTCTTTATTACAGAAATAGCAGAATTGGAATTTGAAGCCAGGTCTCTCCAACTCCAAAGTCCTTTCTTTCCAATATACCACACTTCCTCTTTAATAGGACTTCTCTAATCGCAATGCCATCTTTCCTCTATATACCCCCTTTCCAACATTTCCTTCATGTTGTCTGAGGCACTGGGTAAGTTTTAAAAAAAAATCTACCTATCTCTGGGTTAGGGTAATTCAACTTACTTAATTGTTTAGGTCATGTAGCTCCTTGTTTCCTCCACAATAACAGGATAAAGAAAGAGACAGAGGAGTTCTGCTTTCCAATGTCTTACATCACCCACACAATTGGCAGCCAGGAGTCAGGCAGCTGCCACACTCTTCAGATGTCTATTTAAAGTTCAAAGAGATGTTGGATAACAATAACAAAGAGGTAAGCGTGGCCCTGACCAGCCCACCCCACAACAGGAAGAATGGCTGAAAAAGGTAAGATTTAAGACATCCAACTCTTTTGGCAAAAAAGGCTCCAGGCTCCCTGGTTTATTGTCTATTTCCCAATATTTGTTGTTTCTTAGTTATTCTGAAGAGTGTGGTATCTCTGCTAAAGGATCATTAACCATATATGTTAATGTGGCTGCAAAAAATACATTAGATACGCAATTTATGGACCATGTCTATACGTTACGTGAATAATTTCGAAAGGATCAGATAAACAAAAGAGCTTAATTTGTTCGTGCTTGTTTTGAAAGATAAGTTAGAGGTCAGTTATTCTCCAGTGTTGTACTGGATTTGAGGCATTGTGGTATGCTGGGCTAGCATTAAGGACATTTGAATTCTGTGTCAGATCTGCTACTAAATGGCCATGTGAGTTTGGGGGAAATCCCTCTACCTTTCTGAGTGTGTATTCTGACTCTGAAACAAAAATAAATAAAATAGGCTTAGTATGCTTCACGTCTGAATTTCTTGTTTTCTGGTTTTTAAATGTTTTTTATTTTTAAGAAAAATGATTGACTGTAATAAATGATAAAATGGGCTGAATATATATATATATATATATATATATATATATATATATAGTGTCCAAGTAAGTTTTCAAATGCCTATGGGAATTGATGCTTTTAATCCTGATAACAATCTCATGAAATATGAAGTGTTATCATCATTCCCGTTTTATAGATAAGGAAACTGAGGCATAGCAAATTTTAGTAACTTGCTTGAGATCACATATAAGAGTGTGGTGGCACCAGGTTTTAAACCCGGAGAGAAGAATTTTGGAATTACTGTTCATATTTAAAAAGAGGTTCTGTGCTTATTTGTGTTACTAGTGTGATGTATGCAGAGTATGTTGTGTTCCTAAATATTCCTATTTCAAACCAATGCTACAGATTATAATAAAACTTAAAACACTACTGTTAACAGAACACAAATGCAGGTATACTTTAAGTATTTAAATGCACAGTCAATTGTATTGTTTTTACAAAGAATAATAAGTAATGGGATACACTACTTTTAGTGCTTTATTATATGTAAATTTCAGAACTGTATTAAAATATGCTTGTATAAAATACTTAAAAGTTAATACCAATATTTTAATTGAGCATTTATAAGTTCTTTGAAATTGGGAAAAATACTAAATCAATATAGGAACAGTTCAAGAAATTACTACGTACTTCCACTGTAATGCTACCTTAATTCATAAAAAGGCTTTCATCCAAATGAGAGTAAAGAACATATCATAATGTTTCCTTTATCCTTAAAGCAATACCACAAGTCAGGTAAAGAGAAAGAAAGGTTTTTTTTTCATTTCGAGTTTAACGCTTTGTTCAAGGTCACAGTGAGATGGACAAGCAAGGAAAGCTGCTGAACTTGTGAGAGTTAAGAAAGACTCCAAAACTTTTGGAAAAATAGATTTAAACTATAAAAATTCATTTTAATTTCAGAATATTTGCTGTTATGTGTCTTCTAATTTTAGAAGTGTCTCATTTCCTGATGATTTTAATAGCACTTAAAAAACTTCACTTTTAGAGTGATGGAAATTGTAATAGGAATGCAATTGCTAAGAATATGCATTTTCTTTGTTAGCTAATGGCATAAAATCTAACTGTGTTTTTCAATTAGGAATATATCTGAGGCTTTAACACAGGGACATTAATTCTATACTATGTCTTTCTGTGCTGTTTTGAATCATTTTGTGTGGTGTGTGGTTGAAACAAGATTGAGATACAGTGAATATTTTAAAAAGGATAATTTTATAAGTTGCTTTTTTTACAGGTAAGGGTACAAAGAGGAGACACAAGAGGAATTATTATACTTTTGTCTTTTACGCGTGTGTTGGATCAGTGTTGGTTGCCGTATTGAACCAGTTAAAAAAATAGAATCTCTTTTCTCAATGATTACATAAGGTGTAATGCTTTCCTTTTCCTATGATAAAGGCAGCTATCAAGTCTAAGAACGATTTTCAACACCTTTCCCTATGTTATGACTAGTTTAGTAAGAATTACCTCAGAATCACTTTCCAGTGTTTCTATGTAAACAGCTGGTCTCTGTGTTATTGAACAAATGCATGAATCTGTTCTGTATACACCACACCCACACAGTAATTAGAGTTTACAAAGCCTTTGTAAACACATGATGCCGTTTGATCCTCACAAAAACTCCTGGAGGTGGATAGCACAAGTTTCATTCTCTGTATCTTACAAATAGGGAAGTTCAAGCTCAGGATTGTCCAAGGTCACATAACTGTAAAAGGAAGGCCTATGGTTTGAACACAGGTCTTCTATTCCAAATACCCAGCTGAGTCACAAGTCCCTTTGTAGAAAAGAAAATAATAATCTTGTATGGATGTGATTAGACAGTGTATTTTTCCCTTAATATTATATCAGATTTCCTCTTATCCTTTTGATTCAGAAGATTTAATACCAACATGACCTACCTGACCTGTTTTCTCTTGTTTATTTTTTCAGCAGTGTCTACATTTTCACACCTTCTGGTCCCTATTCTTCTCTTGATTGGCTGGATTGTGGGATGCATCGTAATGGTTTATGTTGTCTTCTCTTAGAAAGGTAAAGTTTTCAATAATTGAATATGTTTCTTCACAAATAATACACATTACTCCAGAAATAATCTTTTCTGTTTTACTAATGGAATACTTTATCCTGCAGGCAAGAAGACTTCAGGTTGACATCATTTAGAAGAATTAAGAAAAGCATGAAATGACAGATTATTAAATGTTTCTTATGTAAATAACTGCAATGTTTGACATCAGTTTATAAAACTTGCATTTGTAAACTGGTACTTCAGTGGACATAAGAATCTCTTCAGAAACATGTTAAAATTATGGGTATAAATAATAACTACAGGAAAATATAGATGAATTTCTCTATAACCTGGGAGTAGGAAAAATAATCCTACTTAATATGTATAAGCAACAGGAAAAAGTATGGTAAATTAAATTACATTAAATTTTTTGACCACCCCTCAAAAAACAGAAAAAATGAGCTAGAGATAAGAGACAGTTCATAGAAAACAAAATGTGAATGTAAACTTGACCCTTAACCTCTTACAATAAGAGAACTGTAAATAACACTGCATTGAAGAACCATTACTCACCTGTCAGATGGGAAAAAATGAAGATATACCAATATATGTCTTGGTAAGGCTGTGGGGAAATAAGCACTCTCATATACTGTCTTTAGAAATTCAAAATGGTACAACATTTTTAGGAGTGTTCAGCAATCAAAATACCAAAATTGCATATGTATTTAACTTTTGACCTTTAGCCCTTCGAAGTTATAGTATATCTCATTTCTTGTTCAAATGTGTGCACAACTTTTCCCTGGAACACAAAAAGCTTCAGCATTTCCATAAATCTTAACTTTCTATCTTTGACAAATAATTTCTTATTTCAAGGGCTCAATATTCTTTTCCTTAGCACTTTAAAGCAGACTGTAATGTTGTTTTTAAGCAGCAGTAGAAATGAATTTCCCTATAATAAGTATTTTAATTCCATGTTTACACATCCAACCTGCTCATTTTCTCAGAGAACAAAGAAAGCTTAGTGCAGTGAAAAGACCAAAAGTTTTGGACGTCAGATTGTTGTACTCTAACTTGGGAGTCCTTTGAGTAGTTAGTTAATTAATCTCTCTAACCTTAGTTTCTCAACTATAAAAGAATAATATTTTCATGGGATTGTTGTGAGGACTGCAGTGTTTTCTAAACCTGCCTGAACTGAAACAATTGAGTCATTTGTTAAAAAGACAGATTCTCAAGCTCCTGCTCTGGAGAGTTCATTTCAGTAGGTCTAGAGAAGGCCTATTAAGAAATCAATTCCCCAGGTGATTTTTAGTATCACAGAAGTTTGGAAACACACCTATCATATGTGTGTGTGTGTGTGTGTGTAGGCATTACTCCCTGGTACATGAGACTCTGATCAATGACAGCTTATATCAGTAAATCCAAACCACTTTTCTGCAACAAAAAATTAGCACTTTATTATATTAGCTTATATTACATTATACTTTTTAATTAATGAAGTATAATGATACATATTATTTTTCCATTAATATTTTCATATATGTGAGTTTCTTCCTCTGTTAAATTGAAGCCCTTTATGAGTGAATCTATTTCTCATCTCTCCAACTCATAGTACAAAACAGACAACTAATAAATATGTAACAAATGGGTAATTATTTCCTCCTTACAATATTCTTGAATGCACAATGTTGATGTTCTAACTTTGAACTTTCAAGATGTCGTTGGAGCAATGTAAGCTGGATTGGAATTCTCAAAGAAGTGATTAGTGATCTGTGAACAATAGGATTAGGTAGGTGATGACATACAGATTTCACAAGGCATAGAATCTTATAGGCATTTAAATTTCCAAAACCTTCAGCTTACATTCTATCAAACTGCAGCTATAACTAGTTGAGAAGAAGAGTTTAATGAGTTAAGTGTTTCTTAAAATTTTCTGATTGCATAATGCTCGGCCTTACATCATCACCAACCCTCACTCTGTGCTCCTCCCCATCAAGGCATGTATTGATGTCAGAGCTGAGAATACTACTTTCTCTATACTGTAATTAGGACATAAAAACCTCTCAAAGAAAGCTTTTTTATTACTAGCCATGTCTGGAATAAGAGGTAAATTCCAATGAGTTTTGAAATATCTAAGGAAACTCCTCATGAGCAACAAAGCCTGGTAGAGCTGAGGAAATTTACTAGAGAATAGAAGGCTAGAGGTGAGATCCCTGTGCACAACCCACAGTAATGTTTCCATCTACGGTTGGCCCTCTGTGCCCACGAGTTCTGCATTATGGATACAACCAACTGCAAATCTAAAATATTTGAAAAAATTCCAGAAAATTCCAAAAAGCAAAAATTGAATTTGCTACATGCCAGCAACTATTTACATAGATTTACATTGTATTTACAACTATTTGCATTGCATTTATATTGTATTAGGTATTATAAGTAACATAGAAATGATTTAAAGTGGATTAAAAACCTAAATGTAAGACCAGATACTATAAAACTCTTAGAGGAAAACATAGGCAGGACACTCTTTGGCATAAATTGCAGCAATATCTTTTTGGATCTGTCTCCTAGAGTAATAGAAATAAATACAAAAATAAACAAATGGGACCTAATTGAACTTAAAAGCTTTTACAGAGCAAAGGAAACCATAAACAAAATGAAAAGACAACCTACAGAATGGGAGAAAATATTTACAAACTATGCGACCAACAAGGGATTAATCTCCAAAATATACAAACAGCTCATGCAACTCAATATCGAAAAAGAGATAACCCAATCAAAAAAATGGGCAGAATATCTAAATAGACATTTCTCCTATTATCTATTTTAAATTATCTATTTTATTTAGATAATTTCTCTGGAGATTATCATACTAAGTGAAGTAAGTCAGATGGAGAAAGACAAATATCATAAGATAGCACTCATATGTGGAATCTAAAAAGATGATACAAATGAACTTATTCACAAAGCAGAAATAGACTCACAGACTTTGAAAACAAACTTATGGTTACCAAAGGGGAAAGATGGGAGAAAGGGATAAATTAGGAGTTTGGGATTAACATATAGACACTACTATATATATATAGACACTACTATATATGTATATGTTAGATAGTCATCAAGGACCAACTGCATAGCACAGGGAACTCTACTCAATTCTCTGTAATGGCCTATATGGGAAAAGACTCTAAAAAAGAGTGGATATATTTATATGTATAACTAAATCACATTGCTGTACACCTGAAACTAACACAACATTGTAAATCAAGTATACCTCAATATAAGATAAAAATTAAAAAGATAAAATTGGATACATAAAAAAATAAAGTACACAGGAAGATATGCATAAGTTATATGCAAATACTATGCCATTTTGTGTAAGGGACTTGGGCATCTGTGGATTTTGGTATCTACAGGGGTCCTGGAATCAGTCCCATGCAGATACCCAGGGAAGACTCTAATGTCCATCTGTAGATCTTGTAGTTAAATAAAGCTTCTCTTTTTATTTTCTGAGGAAATTATTTCCCATTTTTACTATTTATTTTATTATCCCTTATTATTGCTTATTGCCATTTCTCAGACATTGCCTCCCCCTTTTTCTTTGTTTCTATTTTTTTTTTTTTTTTTTTTTTTGGACAAGCAGAGGAATTCCACTTAAAACATAAATATACATTGGCCTAAGATTCCTTTTAGGAAAGAATACTGAAAGCTGAAGAATAATATTTTGAGTTGGTAATTTCCCAGAGAATGAGATGGATGAATGTTTTACTTTTATTCCACTCTCTTTTGAAAGTGATTTCTTGGTTTGCAAAAGTGAGATAGGTATGCAATTTCTTATAAATCATCTCAATGAATCCTGAGTGGGCACAGAGCTGGGGATTTTTTTTCAGAAGGTCAGAAATAGTCAAGAGTTTAAGGCTTTCATCATTATCCTAGATTTAAGTCCATTTTCAGTCATTTTCTTGGGCTGGACATACATGCCGTTATAAATTCAAAATTCTAAATGACACATATATATATCTGTCAAAGTTCTTTTTTGGAGCTTATGTCTATGAATATTAAAAGAAATTAGATGTTGATTGCAATCTTGATGCTGAATGAAACAGGGTCATGGAGAAACTGTTTTGAGTTGTTATAGGTTACTCACTCTGTAAAATTGGTCCAGAAGTGAAGAGTAAATGGAAATAAGCTTCTTAGTGGTTTGCATACTGATGTACTCAAGGCCACATTTTCTCTCATCTGCATCATGTGAAGGTAACTCAGGATAGGATGCATTTTGATTTAGAAAATGCAATCCCTTAGTCTAATAAAGCTGATAATCTCATCAGCATGTTGTAGACATTGGGCATATTCCTCATTTATCTTGCTAAAGGTAGAAACTTGCTTTTGAGCCTGTTGACAATAGATGGACAGATTGCTTTGGAGTCAGAGTACGATCACCTCTTCAAGCAAGTGGCCAGATCCATCCAATTTTGTTTTTCCCTTTCTTCTCCTGTTCTTTTATTTAATGTTCTCTCACTTTTCCTATTCTCATATTTAACCAACACACTTTTCCACTTTCAGTAGCCTGTGCAGAGTAATGGGATCACCTTTAATACCAGTAATTCAAACTTCCCTAGTTGTTGCTTCCCTCGTGATAAGGAACCCAGGAGGGTCTCACGCGGGCATATAAATAAATGTCTGCTTCTTCTAGTCACCACTTCTCCTCTGCAGAGCCCCACAGTTTCTCCCAGGCACCATGGATGCTTTCCCACTTCTCCCTACCTGTCCCATCAGAGCTCTTATTGGATTTGTGTGGTGGTCTACAGTCAAGTTGCTGTTTGTGGAGTTCTAAAGCAGCACTGCCTAGGCCACAATGTGCCTCAGAGTTTAATTAAATAGTTATTTCCATTTTTATCCTCAGCCTCTCCTCTCTCTCCCTAGAACCCAGACATACATCCAGGGAAGGCCCAGACGGACTCATCTGCCACACTGAATTCACAATCACTGCACCGAGCTCCTCAAGCCTGGCTCCTTCTCTGACAGAGATGAGTTCCTCCAGGGGGCTCCTCAAGTTTCTGCAAAAAGCCTTTAGTTCAGTGGCCCCATTAGGATGCCAAACAGGCTGAGAACTGTTTGGATCTCACTGCCACCCTGGTAACATATCTGGATTCTCAGAGTCCTCTGATACAAACAAGTGGGGTCAGTTATAATTTAAAACAAAATACAGGGGCTTCCCTGGTGGCGCAGTTGTTGACAGCCCGCCTGCCGATGCAGGGGACATGGGTTCGTGCCCCGGTCTGGGAAGATCCCACATGCCGCGCAGCGGCTGGGCCCGTGAGCCATGGCCGCTGAGCCTGCGTGTCCGGAGCCTGTGCTTCACAACGGGAGAGGCCACAACAGTGAGAGGCCCGTGTACAGCAAAAAAAAAAAAAAAAAAAAAAAAAAAATACAAGCCTTAACCCACCAAACTGATTTTAAAATCAGTGGCTTGACCAACAATTTGAAAAGCACTACTTAGAATTCAGTATTTTTAGACATTACCATCTTGGTAAAAGCTTTCTCTGACCACCCATATCTCCAAACATACACACACACACCCATCTAGGGTCTTTATTGTTTCTAAGTGAGACCATTTCCCTTTTGCATCCACCACTAGATGGTAAACTTCTTCAGTGTAGGACATGTGAGAAAGTAGGATTCACTGGAAATAACAGGGAAATGTCCAACAGATATATGTCAAGTGAATGAATGAATGCCTGAACATTGATCAAGCGTGTGAAGCTCTTAGCACAATGTCTGTCACTTATTGAATGTTCAATTTGTATGAGACTATTTTAGTCATTATTAGTATCACAAACTTCCTCATTACTTCTTACATACATTCTTATTTATTGCATCCAACAACTCTGTGAAGTAGATGTTATCATCATCTCCATGCTGTGGAGATAAGGAAACTGGAGTGCAGAGATGTTGAGACTTATTCATGATTATTATAGTTAATATTATTACAACCAGGACTTGAACACACATCTTCTGATTTTGAATTACAAATTGTTCTTCAACTATACTATATGATCACCAAATTACCAGATTTTTTTTCCAACTATACTGTGAGATGTACCAGATTTCAGGGGAAGGAAATCATTGACCTAAATAAGGGATTGACAGCCACATGTTTCTTCTGGGCAGTACTTCATTTTCATGCTTCTTGGTCTTCACAGTTAAATCCTGTAGCAAGACCTTCCTTACCTCCTTTAGCCTCCTTTTGGTTTTCTATAATTTTCTGTTATTTCAGTCCCATTCTGTGCAATGTTTTCAAGTTCTTAGATTTCTAACAGTCCCTTAATATAAAGGCAACTTGTACCATAGAACTTAAGGCTCTTGACCAGCTCTATATCTGGGCTGCCTTCTCTCTCTTATAGCTCTAAGCCACTTTTGTACATTCTGTTCCAAAAAGACCCACTATTGGCCCTAACATACTCCACCTCTCTTCCCAACACCTACATTTATACAACTGTTGATACTTCCTTCCACCCTTTAAATTTTGGCTCAACATGAATCTCCTCCATAGAACTTTAAACCTTTCTCTATATCTGCAGATACGGAGAGTAGTTGAGAGTTTTCATGTTGTCAGTACTGTACAGAGATATTCACACAGGTGTTTGGAAGTAAAACTATAATCCCTAGATGTCAAGAGTTTTTAGATGCTTGCATAGTTCTAATAAGAATAACTTATGTAGAAGACTATCATCAAAAGGTACATATGCAATAAATGACTTCTCTCTAAACATTTCAAACAATACAGAAGAAAGTAAAAAGCTTAGATTCCCTTCACCTATCTTTAATTCTACTCCCTGGTCAGAGGTAACCACAATTAGCAATTTAGTAGGTATCAATCCAAAAATCATTTCAATGCATTTACAAAATAGTTTGCATGTTATAATTGTAAAAATGCTTTCTTATACATTATTTTGCTTGATTCTCATGAAAGCTCAGTGTATCTAGATGTGTGTAATGAGACTTATGAAGGTGGACTTGCCCAAAATCTCACAGCTGGTCACCAGCTCAGCTGAACTTAAATTCTTGACCCAGGGCTCTGAATCACATGCTAAAAGTACTGTTCTAAGCATTTTGCCTGTGTTAGCTCATCTAATCTTTATGATGGCTTTCTTAACTAGGTGTAATTATTATGTCCATTTAAAGATGAAGAAACAGATTCAGAAAGGTTAAGTAACAAGCTCCAGTCACACAGTTTGTCACTATCAGAACTTGAACCCCAAGCAGTATCCTTTTGAGCCTGGAGATCACTATGTTATGTTGTATATTCTTTCTGCTATAGTAAATTCTGTCTCAAAGCCTGTGCATTTAAGCCTGGTAGAGCTGCAGAGAGCATTGTACTCTTACAGCAAATGATTTAGATCTTATTTATGCTGCTGCACGTATCTATATTGCTTATATTTCTGTATCCCATTAGATTGTCTCATCATGTAGTTAAAGCACTTTGAACAGCTCTCCTTGGTGTGAGATGCTCAAGTCTACCTTCTTTCCTCCCCTCCCCCTCTTTTTTTTCTTCTTCTTCTAAGGCAGAGGCTGATGTATTCACTTTCCCACCATTCTTGATTGTATATCCACTAAAGGCGGTGTACAGTGACGATGATGTGGGAGCTCTGAAAATCTCCCTGGGGGTTGCCTGGAATATGTCTCTAGAAAGTGATGATTTTAAAACTTTCAAGTTTAGGGACTTTGCTTCACAGTCTTGGGACTTACATGTGATACAAAAATACTCACAAAAATAATCCTTTAGAAGACTTTTAAAAAATCTACATCTACATAAATTCACTTTAGAGAAAAGTGAAAAAAATAAATCAGTGGGCATTTCAGTAGTAACTCTAATACAGGAATCCAAAGAGGTTTTAAAACAATAACAGCAGCAGCAGCAACTCATTAATCATTGTAACTTTATGGACACAGTTAGTGACAAGGAAAACTTTGGAGAAGAAAAGCGGTGTGATGTGTAAACATGTCAGGTCATAGGAACAGAGTGGAGTCAAAGCAGAGAGCAAGGTTTTGTGATGCATCATCTGGAGGAAAGCAGATGCAGGGTCAAGTGTAGGGCAGAGCTCTTTGTTACATTTTCAAGCCATATCCAAGTTTTCACTGATGTCAATGTAAGAAATTTAGCTACTGAGAAGCATTTGAAACTCATTGCCTATGATAATTTTGCTAAACAGTTATCATCTGGAATTTCTTCTTTTAGGGGAAGGCCATAGCCCAGGGAGTGAAAGCATTAGTGCCCTTCTGATTAATCATCTTAGTCTAAGAAACAGTAAAGGAAAAATCCGACTCAATACACAGCTCTGGAAAAACTGTTGGAATTGTTCTGCCCTTGAGATAGGTGAAGTATGACTTGGTGACTGCCTATAGAAGAAGAACTTGAAGAACAATGGAAACCTAAAGGCTCAGTAATGATCAATCATGCTGTAGTTAGACTGATTTCTGACAAAACTACTCGATGTATTGTCTTTTTTTTTTTTTTTTTTCCCACATCTGGCCCATAGTTTGATAAAGGAGTATAAGGGAGATTTTTTCCCTAGCAAGTTGATGAAAATGTGTTTTACAACCAGACCAGAGATCTGTGTAGTATGAATTATCTTTGCAAATAAGTATCCAAAGCTATATTGTTGTTTGGTGTTGCGTGGGTAAGGATTGGTTTCTCTCAAGTCAGTGCACTCTGTATTTATAAAGCCTACCCCTCAAACCACCTTTCTAACCCATCCCTCTAAATCTTATTTATTGCTTTTCAGTAATTCACTACTATCATTTTTGCTCCCATTAGGTTCTATCTAAAGGAATTTTAATCATTTAGTAAAGAAAATAAAGTCTGTGTGGCTATGTGTGCGTCTCCTGAAAGAGAAATTTGACAAAGACGTTTCCTTCCTTTTAAAACTATATCAAGTCTTTGGGTATTTCTTATTCCAGTAGTTTTCAAAATTTGGTCCCTGACCTAGTAGTATCAGCATCATCTGCAAACCTGTTTGAAAGGCAAATACTTTGAATCAGAAACTTTGAGGGTAGGGCTAAGCAACTGGTGTTTTTACAAGTTTTCCCAGTGAATCCGAGGCACACATGCTCAAGTTTGAGAATCCAATGCAACATGTCCCCAAGCCACCTCTCTAACTTTCCTAACATATCATCTCAGCTTGGGCATGTATCAATAAAAATACTGACACAGTCTATTTCTTTGAAATCCATGAAGTTCTTTTTAAATTAAAGATTACAAAATGGTTTTTGCTCTCTTTCTGAATCTGGCACTAATTTAGTCATGGTGAATTCTACATTAATATACATGTCGATAATTTAGGGGTCCCAGATTCACATGGGGACAGCAAGGTAGCAGAAGTGAGAGAGATGGAAAACCAATATAAGAAAAACAGGAAATACTGACAACTTTGTGAACAAATGGAGAGTTCACTCCTTCCTGCTCAAATTCATTGAAATACATATCTCAAAGAATATTGTCTGTTAGAACATATCTTCCTACAATCTTTGGTTTACACTGCAGCCAATAAAACAAACAAAAAGATCTATTTAATGTCTACTCTCAAGGAGAGAACTTGTAAATAGTGATTTTAATTCTGATTGCTGTTGGAATTACATATATATGTAAATAAAATAAAAATGTATAGTACAGTAAAATTCTTTGCTTTGAGTTACACTTTAGGAAACCAAAGTAGGGTTTATAACTAAGTTTAAAGGCTTGTGCAGGCTTTGAGATCTTTTTACAATGACTTGATTTTATTTCCTCATCTGATTTCACTTAGTATTAAGTTAAGAAATATATGCAAGAGCAAATACAAGACAGCTGTAACTTGTAAACACATGAAAGTGTGGGGAGGCAGAGAAATTAATGTAAGATCTACTTTTTTGATCTAAGATCACTACTATACAGGACTCTTGGGCTTTTGGATAAAAAGTTAATATAAGTAAAGCAAGTGTTACTGATGTCCTTTCATCTAATGAAGGTTTATAAAAGAAAATGACATTTCTGTTTTTTTTTTCCCCTTTGAAGAGATGATATTGGCTTTCCAGTTAACAAATACTCCCCCTTCTCCTTCACCTCAAAATCTGAAAAACAGACTTTTTTTTTAGCTTAAAGATTATATTTGTTTTTGCTGGGCTTCTGGAGACTATACTATACATTTAAATAAAATTTAGAGGAAGGGTCTCTTTTTTTCTTCCAGTTTTATTGAGATATAATTGACATATGGCACTGTTTGTTTTAGGTGTACAGCATAATGATTTGACTTACATATATCATGAAATGATTATCACAATAAGTTTAGTGAACATTCATCATCTCATACAGATACAAAATGAAAGAAATATAGATTTTCACAAGAAGAACTCTAATCTGAAGGGCCGGGTACAAGGCTTCTGCCTGTGGTACACAATGAGCAAATGAAACTAGACGAAGCACAAAGGAAAAAAAAGTTCCATCTAGGCAAACCACAAACTAGTGAAAAGTTTACTAAGGCAAGGCACTGGAGGAGAGATCTCCATGAAGACAGGAAGGAAGGCAGACTTTAAGAGCAAAAATTGGAATGGGAGCCAGGAGGAGCAGCCAAGAGGCAGAATAGAAAGACCCTGAGTGCACCTCCTCTCACAAGCACACCAAAATCACAATCATCTGCAGAACAACCATCGAGGAAAAACACGAGAACCCACCAGAAAAGATCTTCTACAACTAAAAACATAAAGATGGAACCACAACAAGATGGGGAGGAGGGGCAGACTTGTGATGTAATCAAATCCCATACCTGCTGGGTAGGCGACCCACAAAGTGGAGAATAATTATATTGCAGAGGTTGTCCCACAGGAGTGAGAGTTTTGAGCCCCCATGTCAGGCTCCCCAGCCCAGGAGTATGGTACGGAGAGGATGAGCCCCTAGAGCATTTCACATTAAAGGCCAGTGGGCTTAATTGCAGGAGCCCCACAGGACTGGAGGAAATAGAGACTTCACTTTTAAAGGGTGCACACAAAATCTCATGTACACCAGGACCCTGGACAAAAGCAGTAATTTGATAGGAGCCTGGGCCAAACCTACCTGCTGATCTTGGAGAGTCTCCTGGAGAGGCAGGGCGTGGCTGAGGCTCACTCTGGGGATGTAGACACTGGTGGTAGATATGGTAGTGAGCATTCAACTGCATGAACACTCCTGGCAGCTGCCATGTTGGCTAATTAGCCACACCCAATAGCCTACAGGCGCCAGTGCTGGGACTCCTCAGACCGAACAACTGGGTGGGGATACAGCCCCACCCATCAGCAGACAGACTGCCTAAAGACTTCCTGAGCCCACAGCTGCCTAGACATGGCCCTGCCCATCAAAAGGCCAAGACCCAGCTCTACCTACCAGTGGGCAAGCACTGACCCTTCCTGCCAGGAAACCTGCACAAGCCTCTAGACCAGACTCATCCACCAGGGGGCAGACACCACAGGCAAGAAAACTATGATCCTGCAGCCTGTGGAATGAGTCTGCCAACAACAAGCCAGACCCTACACCGAGACCAGCTTGGCCCTGGCCCTTCCCACTAGCAAGCCAATGCAACCTTTGAGACACACTCACCCCAAACCCAACCATATCAGCAACCAGCCCTCCTCCTTCAATGATTGAAACAAACTCTGGGATCCCTGGGCCCTGCAGCCAGACTCCAGGAACAAGATTTGACTGCCAGCAGTCCGGCACTAACCCCAGGATCTATCTTTACCTGCCAGTGAGTGGACCCTGACTCTGCCCACCAGTGAGCCACCACTAGCCCCAGGGGCCCCCATGGTTCTACAAACATCCATCTTGTGACCAGGCCCCACTAAAGAGCAGCCAGAAGTATCTGCACAAGGCAGGGTCTGGCAACCAACCAGACAAGGGGCCAACCAAGCCTACCAGACAGCCCGCATAGTCAGCCCACAACACTAGATAGACACATGCTCTAGGGGTTCTAGGGGAACCCCTAGAGCATATAGCTTAGGTGATGAGAAGGGAGGACACTGCTTGGATGCATAGGACATTTCCTCAGAGAGCCACTTCTCCAAGATCAAGAAATATAACTAACCTACAAAATACATAAAAATACACATTGCAACTTAGACAAAATGAGGTGGCAGAGGAATGTGTTCCAGATGAAAGAACAAGATAAAACCCCAGAAGAAGAACTAAGTGAAATGGAGATAGGCAATCTACCAGAGAAAGAGTTCAGAGTAATGACTGTAAAGGTGATCAAAGCATTCAGGAGGAGAATGGATGCATAGAGTGAGAAGTTAGAATTTTTAAACAAAGAGTAAGAAAATATAAAGAACAACTAACCAGAGATGAAGAATACATAAATTAGACAAAAAAAAAATACACTAGAAGGAATCAAGAGTAGACTAAATAATACAGAAGAATGAATCAGTGAGCTGGAAAACAGAGTTGTGGAAATCACTGCCACTGAACAGAAAAAAGAAAAAGAATTTTAAGAGATCTCTGGGACAACATCAAGCACCCAATATTCACATTCTAGGGGTCCCAGAAGGAGAAGAGAGAGAGAAAGAACCTGAGAAAATATTAAAAGAGATAATAGCTGAAAAATTCCCTAACCTGGGAGAAGAAAGAGTCACCCAAGTCCAGGAAGCACAGAGTCCAACGCAGGATGAACCCAAAGAAGAACACATCAAGACACATTGTAATCAAAATGACAAAACTTAAAAATAAAGAGAGAATACTAAAAACAGCAAGGGAAGAGCAACAAATAACATACAAGGGAACTCCCATAAGGCTATCAGGTGGTTTTTCAGCAGAAACTCTGCAGGCCAGAAGGGAGTGGCATGACTGTTTAAAGTGATGAAAGGGAAAAAACTACTACCAAGAATACCATACCCAGCAAGGCTCTCATTTAGATTTGATGGACAAATCAAAAGCTTTACAGACTAGCAAAAGTTGAGGGAATTCAGCACCACCAAACCAGCTTTACAACAAATGTTAAAGGAAATTCTCTAGGTGAAGAAGAAAAGGCCACAGCTAGAAACAAGAAAATTACAAAATGAAAACCTCACTGGTAAAGGCAAACATACAGTAAAGGTAGGAAGTCATCCACACATGAATATGAAATCAAAACCAGTAAGCATGAGAGGGGGAGAATACAAATGCAGGATATTTAAAACACATTTGAAATTAAGAGATCAGCAACTTTAAAAAATCATGTACATATATAGACTGCTATATCAAAACACTACAGTAACTGCAAACCAAAAATCTGTCATAGATATACATACAAAAAATAAAAAGGAATCCAAAGACAACACTAAATATAGTAATCAAATCACAAGAGAAGAGGACAAAATAGGAAAGGGGGAAAAAAAGACCTACAAAAACAAATTCAAAACAATTAACGAAATGGCAATAAGAGTATACACATTGATAATTACCTTGCATGTAAATAGATTAATGCTCCAACAGAAAGTCATAGACTGGCAGAATGGATACAACAACAAGACCCATATATATGCTGTCTACAAGAGACCCACTTCGGACCTAGAGACACATACAGACTGAAAGTGATGAGATGGAGAAAAGGTATTCCATGAAAGTGAAAATAAAAAGAAAGCTGGAGTAGCAATATTATATCAGACAAAATAGACTTTAAAATAAAGACTGTTACAAAAGACAAATAAGGACACTACCTAATGATGAAGAGATCAATCCAAGAAGAAGATATAAGAATTATAAATACATATGCACACAACATAGGAGCACCCCAATATATAAGGCAAATGTTAAAGACATGAAGGGAGAAATCGACAGTAACACAGTAATAGTGGGAGATTTACACCCCAATTACTTAAATGGACAGATCATCTAGACAGAAAATCAATAAGGAAACACAGGCCTTAGATGACACATTAGACCAGATGAACTTAACTGATATTTATACAGCATTCCATCCAAAAGCAGCAGAATACACATTCTTTTCAAGTGCACGTGGAACATTCTCCAGGATAGATCACATGCTAGGCCACAAAACAAGCCTCAGTAAATTTAAGAAAATTGAAATCATATCAATTGTCTTTTCCAATCACAACACTATGAGATAGAAATCAACTACAAGGAAAGAAGTGCAAAAAACACAAACACGTGGAGGCTAAACAATATGCTACTGAACAACATCTGAATCACTGAAGAAATCAAAGAGGAAATTAAAAAATACCTAGAGACAAATGAAAATGAAAACACGACCATCCAAGACCTATGGGACGCAGCAAAAGCAGTTCTAAGAGAGAAGCTTATAGCCGTACAAGCTTACCTTAGGACACAAGAAAATCTCGAATAAATTTCCTAACCTTACACCTAAAGGAACTAGAGAAAGAAGAACAAACAAAACCCAAAATTAGTAGAAGGAGAGAAATCACAAAGGTCCAAGCAGAAATAAATGAAACAGAGATTTAAAAACAATAGAAAAGATCAATGAAACTAAAAGTTGGTTCTTTGAAAAGATAAAATTGATAAACTTTAAGCCAGACTCATCCAAAAAAAAGAGGAAGAGGGCCCAAATCAATAAAAGTAGAAATTAAAAAGGAAAAGCTACAACAAACACCAAAGAAATACAAAGGACCATAAGACACTAGTACAGGCAACTATATGCCAATAAAATGGACAACCTAGAAAAAATGGACAAATTCCTAGAAATGTGCAATCTCCCAAAATTGAACCAGGAAGAAATAGAAAATATGAATAGACCAATTACCAATAGTGAAATTAAATCAGTAATTTTAAAACTCCCAACAAACAAAATTCCAAGACCAGAGGGCTTCACAGGCAAATTCTATCAAACATTTAGAGAAGAGTTAACACATATCCTTCTGAAACTATTCCCAAAAATTCTAGAGGAAGGAACATTTCCAAGACAAATATATCACACACAGAAAAAGAAAATTATAGGCCAATACCACTGATGAACATAGATGCAAAAATCCTCAACAAATATTAGCAAACTAAATCTAAGAATACATTATAAGAATCACACACCATGATCAAGTGGAATTTACCCCAGGGATGCAAGGATATTTCAGTATCGGCAAATCAATGTGAAACACCACATTAACAAACTGAAGAATAAAACCATGTGATCATCTCAATCGATACAGAAAAAGCTTTTGGTAAAATTCAAAATCCATTTATGATAAAAACTCTCCAGGGCTTCCCTGGTGGCACAGTAGTTGAGAGTCCACCTGCCGATGCAGGGGACATGGGTTCATGCCCCAGTCTGGGGAGATCCCACGTGCCATGGAGCAGCTAGGCCTGTGAGCCATGGATGCTGAGCCTGCATGTCTGGAGTCTGTGCTCCACAACGGGAGAGGCCACAACAGTGAGAGGCCTGCGTACCGCAAAAAAAAAAAAAAAAAAAATCTCTCCAGAAAGTGGGCATAGAGGAAAACATACTTCAACATAATAAAGGCCACGTATGACAAACCCACAGCTAACATACTCAATGGCGAAAAGCTGGAAATATTTCCTCTAAGATCAGCAACAAGACAAGGATGCCCACTCTTGCTACTTTTATTCAACATAGCTTTGGAAATCCTAGACACAGCAATTAGAGAAGAAAAGGAAATAAGAGGAATCCATATTGGAAGGAAAGAAGTAAAACTGTCACTGTTTGCTGATGGCATGATTCTATACATAGAAATTCCAAAAGCACCACCAGAAAACTACTAGAGCTCATCAATGAATCTGGTAAAGTTTCAGCATACAAAATTGATATACAGAAATCTGTTGCATTTCTATACACTAACAATGAAATATCAGAAAGAGAAATTAAGGGAACAATCCCACCTACCATTGCATCAGAAAAAATAAAACGCCTAGGAATAAATCTACTTAGGAGAAAAAAGACCTGTACTCTGAAAGCTATAAGATGCTGATGAAAGAAATTGAAGATGACATAAACAGACAGAAAGATATACGATGTTCTTGGATTGGAAGAATCAATATTGTTAAAATGACAATACTACCCAAGGCAATCTACAGATTCAATAGAATCCCTACCAAATTACCAATGGCATTTTTTCACAGAACTAGAAAAAATAATTTTAACTTTTGTATGGAAACAGACCCCAAATAGCCAAAACAATCCTGAGAAAGAAGAACCCAACTAGAGGAATCATACTCCCTGACTTCAGACTATACAAAAAAGCTACAGAAATAAAAACAGCATGCTATTGGCACAAAAACAGACACACAGATGAATGGAACAGAATAGAAATACAATAAATAAACACATGTACTTATGGTCAATTAATCTACAACAAAGAAGGCAAGAATATACAATGGAGAAAAGACAGCCTCTTCAATAAGTGGTGCTGGGAAAACTGGACAGTTACATGTAAAAGATTGAAATTAGAACATTCTTTAACACCATTCACAAAAATAATCTCAAAATGGATTAAAGACCTAAGTGTAAGACCAGATACTACAAAACTCCTAGAGAAAAACATAGGCAGAACACTCTTTGACATAAATCACAGCAATATTTTTTTTGGATCCATCTCCTAAAGTAATAAACAAATAAATAAAATAAAAAATCAACAAATGGCATCTAACAAAACTCAAAAGCTTTTGCACAGCAAAGGAAACCATCAACAAAACAAAAAGACAACATATGGAATGGGAGAAAACATTTGCAAATTATGTGACCAACAAGGGACTATTTTCCAAAATATGCAAATAGCTCATACAGCTCAATATTAAAAAAACCCAATCAAAAAAATGGGTAGAAGATATAAATAGCCATTTTTTTCCCAAAGAAGACATGCAGATGACTAATAGGCATATGAAAAGATGCTCAACATCGCTAATTATTAGAGAAATCAAATCAAAACTACAATAAGGTATCACCTCACACTCATCAGAATGGCCATAATTTAAAAGTCTACAAATAATAAATGCTGGAGAGGGTGTGGGAAAAAGGGAACCCTCCTGCTCTGTTGGTGGGAATGTAAATTGGGGCAGCCACTATGGAAAACAGTATGGAGGTTCCTTAAAAAGCTGAAAATATAGTTGCCATATGATCCTGTAATCCCACTCCTGGGCATATATCTGAAGAACACTCTAATTTGATAAGATACATGCACACCAATGTTCATAGCAGCATTATTTACAATAGCAAAGACATGGAAGCAACCTAAAGCAACCTGACTGATGAGTGGATAAAGAAGATGTGGTGTATATACACAATGGAATATTTTCTCAGCCATAAAAAAGAGGGAGATAATGCCATTTGCAGCAACATGGGTAGACCTAGAGATTACCATACTAAGTGAAGTAAGACAGAAAAAGACAAATTTCATATGATATCACTTGTATGTGGAATCTAAAAGAATGATACAAATGAACTTATTTACAAAACAGAAATAAACTCACAGAAATAGAAAACAAACTTATGGCTACCAAAGGGGAAAGGAAGGGGGAGGGATAAATTAGGAGGTTGGGATTAACATATACACACTACTATATATAAAATAAATAAACTACAAGGACCTACCATCTAGCACAGGGAACTATATTCAATATCTTGTAATAACCTCTAATGGAAAAGAATCTGAAAAAAAATATATATATATACATATATATATAACAGAATCACTTTGCTGTACATATGAAACTAGTACAACACTGTAAATAAACTACACTTAATTTTTTTTTTTTTTTTTTTTTTTTTTTTTTTGCGTTATGCAGGTCTCTCCCTGTTGTGGTCTCTCCCTGTTGTGGTCTCTCCCGTTGTGGAGCATAGGCTCCAGACAGGCAGGCTCAGAGGCCATGGCTCACGGGCCCAGCTGCTCTGCAGCATGTGGGATCTTCCCGGACCAGGGCACGAGTCCGTGTCCCCTGTATCGACAGACGGACTCTCAACCACTGCACCACCAGGGAAGCCCTACACTTAAATTAAAATATATATATATATATAAAGTATATTTTTCCTTGTGATGAGAACCCTTAGGATTTACTCTCTTAACAACTTTCATATATAACACACAGCAGTGTTATTTATATTTATCATCTTGTACATTACACCCCTAGTATTTATTTATATCATAACTGGAAGTTTGTACATTTTGACCACATTCATCCAATTCCCCTCTTCCTTCCCCATCCGCCACCATGTTAACCACAAATCTGATCTCCCTTTCTATGAGTTTGTTTGTTTTTGAAGTATAATTGATAAAGTTTCTCTTTTTTTTCTTTCATACAAGATCATTTATATGTTTTAAAACTCATATGTTTATGTTCTGATGACAGTGAAATTCTCTATACCCTGGTATTTTCAACCATGAAGTAGATAAAATTCTAAAAGTTTAGCTAAGAAATTGGCCAATTGTAGAACTGAAATCTGAATCATTAGTTTCTGAAACACGGCTTCCTTCCTCTGTTCCCCTTTTCAACTAAATCAGTGGGTTATAAACTCAAATGCCTGCAAGGTTCAGGTGATGGAAAGAGTAAAACTGGTTGGTTGGAGACTATGATGATTTGGAAACAAATGCCCCATCTGAAGTAGGAAGTCACTACTCTTAGCTGAAACAGATTTTTGGCATGTAAGAGCTTAAGACAAATGTTATCAGAACTTCCAATTTTTCAAGAGAAGCTAAAAATATCTTTTTTTAAAAAAATGTGAAGTCTTTGTATTTAAAGTGCTGTCTATTAATTAAAAAAAAAAAACCAACACAGTACCTGGGTCAGACAAAATGCTCTATGGTTACATCCTCAGAGCTAGCACTTAATCACGCCTTTCTCTGGTGGCTACAAGGATGATGGATACCTTATGGGACCTTTCTCTGAAGTATTGGCCCATGATACAGAATTCCCTGAGACATCTTTTTCTGGGGTTACTGTGTAGATGCCCACTATCAGATGGCTCTTGCACAGAACTGGCTGCTGTGACATTCTTTGCAAAGACTGAACTTACATAGTTTAAAGTCTTTGGTAAAGCTCCACATGGGCATTGGAAAAGTGACCAACTATCCCAGTTTGGGTATCTATGGAATGGGAAAAAATATTCACAAACCAAATATCCAAAATATATAGAGAACTTCTATAACCCAAGCAAAAAAGCCAAGTAATCCAATTAAAAAATGGACAAAGGAACTGAATAGACATTTCTCCAAAGAAGATATACAAATGGCCGAAAGGAATATGAAGAGGTGTTCAACATCACTAATCATCAGGGGAATGCAAATCAAAACCACAATGAGATATCACCTCACATCTGTTAGGATGGCCATTATACACACACACACACACACACACACACACACACACACACACATACACACATCTGGTCACCACAATGCCAATTATAACCTCTATCAAGGGGATAATGGCCAGCACACATGGAGGAAAGTTGTGGCAGGCATCCATACTAAAATAAAAATATTTTTTTGCACCAAAAAAATTAGACTCATGCAGCCTACACAGGGATGCTCCCACATAAAAACAGCCCTTTAAGGTCACAGTAGATAACTGCTCCTCCTAAATACATAGAGTCAGAGAAATATAAGTAAAATGAAGAAGCAGAGGAACTACTCTCAGTTCAGAGAACTAGAGAATTCCCCTGAAAAAACAAACGATACAGACCTCTCCAGTCTACTAGACCCTGAGTTCAAAAAGGAAGTAATGAAAATACTGAAGGAATTAAGAAAGGTTATCAATAGAAGTGCAGATCACTGTAACAAAGAACTAGAAACTATAAAGAGGAGCCAAGAAAAATTAGAAAACTCATTTTCTGAGATGAAAGCCAACTTAGAGGCAATAAGTAGCAAACCAAATAATGCAGAAGAATGAATAAGTGATCTGGAAGATAGAATAATGGAAATCACCCAATCAGAACAGCAGACAGAAAGCCAAATTATAAAAATGAAAGTAGGGCTTCCCTGGTGGCGCAGTGGTTGGGAGTCTGCCTGCTGATGCAGGGGACGTGGGTTTGTGTCCCAGTCTGGGAAGATCCCACATGCCAGGCAGCGGCTGGGCCCGTGAGCCATGGCCACTGATCCTGCGTGTCTGGAGCCTGTGCTCCACAACGGGAGAGGCCACAACAGTGAGAGGCCCGTGTACCGCAGGAAAAAAAAAAAAAGAAAGTAGGACTTCCCTGGTAGCTCAGTGGTTAAGAATCTGCCTGCCAATTGAGGGGACACAGGTTCGATCCCTGGTCCAGGAAGGTCCCATATGCTGTGGAGCAACTAATCCCGGGCATCACAACTACAGAGCTTGCACTCTAGAGCCCACAAGCCACAACTACTGAAGCCTGTGTGCCACAACTACTGAAGCCAAACACCTAAGAGACCGTGCTCTACAACAAGAGAAGTCACTGCAATGAGAAGTGACCTACCAAAGTGGGTAGAGGGAACGTATCTCAACATAATACAAGTTATTTATGAAAAAGCCACAGCTAACATAACACTCAATGGTGAAAAGCTGAAAGCCTTACCACTAAAATCTGGAACAAGACAAGGATGCTCACTCTCACCACTTCTATTCAACACAGTATTGGAAGTCCTAGCCACAGCAATCAGACAAGACAAAGAAATAAAAGATATTCAAGTTGGAAGGGAAGAAGTAGAATTGTCATTATATGCAGATGATGTTACCATATATAGAAAACCCTAAAGACTCCACACAAAAACTACTAAAATTGATAAGCAAATTCAGCAAGGTAGAAGGACACAAAATTAACATACACAAATCTGTTGCAGTTCTTTACACTAACAATGAAATATCAGAAATGGAAAGCAAAAAAAAAAAAAAAAATCCTTTTAAAATCACATCAAAAACACAAAATATTTAGGAACAAACCTGACCAAGGAGGTAAAAGACTTATACAATGAGAAATATCAAACATTGATAAAGGAAAATGAAGATGATTCAAAGAAATGGGAAGACAGCCCATGCTCTTGGACTGGAAGAATTAATATAGTTAAAATGGCCATATTACCCAAAGCAATCTACAGATTTAGTGTGATCCCTATCAAATTACCCATGACGTTTTTCACAGAACTAGAGCAAATAATCCTAAAATTTATATAGACCCACAAAAGCCCCAGAATTACCAAAGCAATCCTGAGGGGGGGAAAAAAACCCAAAAACAAATCTGGAGGCATAACCCTTGCAGACTTCAGACAATACTACAAAGGTACAGTAATCAAAACTGCATGGTAATTGACACAAAAACAGACATATGGATCAATGGAGCAGAATAGAGAGCCCCAAAATAAACCCACACGCCTATGGTCAATTAATCTTCGACAAAGGAGGCAAAAATATACAATGGAGAAAAGACAGTCTCTTCAGCAAGTGGTGTTGGGAATGTTGGATGGCTTCATGTGAATCAATGAAGTCACAACACTCCCTCTCACCATACGCAAAAATAAACTCAAAATGGCTTAAAGACTTAAATATAAGACTCGACACCATAAAACTCCTAGAAGAGAACATAGGGAAAACATTCCCTGACATAAATCATACCGATGTCTTCTTAGGTCAGTCTCCCAAGGCAATAGAAATAAAAGAAAAAATAAACAAATGGGACCTAATCAAACTTACAAGGTTGTGTACAACAAAGAAAACTATAAACAAAATGAATAGGCAACCTACAGAATGGGAGAAAATATTTGCAAATGATACAACTGACAAGGGCTTAATTTCCAAAATATACAAATAGCTCATACAATTCAACAACAAAAACCCAAACAACCCAATAGAAAAATGGGCAGAAGACCTAAATGGACATTTCTCCAAAGAAGACATACAGATGGCCAACAGGCACATGAAAAGATGCACAACATTGCTAATTATTAGATAAACACTAGAATCAAAACTACAATGAGGTACCACCTCACACTGGTCAGAATGGCCATCATTAAAAAATTTATAAATAACAAATGCTGGAGAGGGTGTGGAGAAACGGGAATGCTCCTACACTGTTGGTGGGAAAGTAAATTGGTGCAGCCACTGTGAAAAATAGTATGGAAGTTCCTCAAAAAACTAAAAGTAGAGTTGCCATATGATCCAGCAATCCACCCCAGGCATATATCTGGACAAAACTATAATTCGAAAAGATGCATGTACCCCAATGTTCACTGCAGCATTATTTACAAGAGCCAAGATATGGGAGCAACAATAAATGTTTATCAACAGATGAATGGATAAAGAGACATAGACATACACACACACACACACACACACACAATGGAATATTACTCAACCTTAAAAAAGAATGAGATAATGCCATTTGTAGTAACATGGATGGACCTAGAAATTATTATTCTAAGTGAAGTAAGTCAGACAAAGACAAATATCATATGATATCACTTATATGTGGAATCTAAAAATATGATACAAATGAACTTATTTATACAACAGAAACAGACTCACAGACAGAAAACAAACTTATGGTTACCAAAGGGGAAAGGGATGGAGGGATAAATTAGGAGTTTGGAATTAACAGATATACATTACTATATATAAAATAGATAACCAACAAGGACCTACTGTATAACACAGGAAACTATATTAAATATCTTGTAATAAACTATAATGAAAAAGATTCTGAAAAAGAATATATATATATATATATTATATAAATGAATCACTTTGCTGTATATCAGACACTTTTATCCATGGACAGGTGAATAGATGAATAGGTAAAGAAGATGTGGTATATACATACAATAGAATATTATTCAGTCTTAAAGAAGAAGAAATTCTGTCACTTGTGACAACATGGATGAACTGAAGGACATTATGTTAAGTGAAAAAAGTCAGACACAGAAGGATAAATACTTCATGACAATACACGAGGGATCTAAAATAGATAAAATAGAGCATAGAATAGTGGTTGCCAGGGACAGGAAGAAGGGGGAAACAGGGATGTAATAATTAGTCAAAGGGTACAAACTTACAGTTATGCAAGATGAATAAGTCCTAGAGATCTACTGTATATCATACTTCCTATAGTTAACAATACTGTATTGTACACTTAAAATTTTTCTAAGAGGGTAGATCTTATGATAAATGTTCTTATCACATAAAATAATACTACTAAATAAAATAGAGGAGGTTATGGATATTGTTTATGGCATAGACTATCGTAAGGTTTTACAAATGTATACTTAAAATTCAACTCATCGAGTTGTATATAAATGTATATAATTTTTGTATGTCAATCATACCTCAATAAAGCAGTTTAAAAATCATCTGAATTGAGTTATAATTATAATTATTAGTAGTAAACAACTGATCAAAATTATCTCATTAGCTTGAATTATATGAAGTTGTAATGCTCACCTATTTTGATCTACAAAAATGGTAATTTCATAAGGTAATATATCATGAATT
This sequence comes from Hyperoodon ampullatus, assembly GCF_949752795.1. Classification (NCBI taxonomy): domain Eukaryota; kingdom Metazoa; phylum Chordata; class Mammalia; order Artiodactyla; family Ziphiidae; genus Hyperoodon; species Hyperoodon ampullatus. The sequence continues at coordinate 20,754,809 of NC_136918.1, read as the reverse complement.
TTGAATACATTATTAAACCTAAGTAGTAAACTTTTATTTAAAGGCAAAGCATATAAGTATATGGACTTGAAGAGAAAGAATTTACATGAAAGCTTCTAGGGAGTCTGATACCATCTGAAGATTGTTTCATATTCTAGGGATCTGAATGTGTCAGGTTAAATTCAATTTAACAACAATTTATTGTGTATCTACTGTGTGCCAGATACTGTTCTAGGTGCTTGGGATATATCACTGGATTAAAAAAAAACAAAAAACAAAAACAAAAACAAAAACAAGAAAAAACCAAAGATTCCTGTTCTCATGAAGGGCAATTGACATTCTACTGTGGAGAAATAGACTATTTGGATTTCATCAGTTTTTTTTCTGCTAGTGTCTTTTTCTGGTCCAGGATCTAATCCAGGATACCACATTGAACCTGGTTGTCACAATGCAAATTCCTCCAGTCTGTGGCAGTTTCTCAGTTTTGCCTTGTCTTTTCTGACCTTGCCACTTTTGAGTACTGGTCAGGATTTCATAGACTCTCAATTTGGGTTTGCTTGATATTGATTGTAGATTAGGGAGATGAATACCACAAAGATGAGGGGCCTTTCTCATCACATCCTAGCAGAGGATACATGATATCAACGTGACTTATTACCAGTAATGCAACTGTGGTCACTTGGTTGAAGAGGTGTCTTCTAGGTTTCTCTGTAGTTACTATTTCCCTCTTTCCATACACTATTCCTTAGAAGCAAGTCACTGAGTCCAGTCCACACTCAAGGGTTGTAGAATTAAGCTTTACCTCCTAGAGGGAGGAATAGCAAAGAATTTGTGTACATATGATAAAATTACTATAGTAGTTAGTAAATATTTTGGGAGAGATATTACTTTGCAAATATCTTGTTTCTCCTTAGAGTTTTGCACTAAGCAGATCTTGCCTGCAAAAGTTATTGCTGTGGGGTTGTAATGGTGATTTTCTATATCCCTCATTCCTTCCACATTTATTAATTGGAATATTTTTTGAAAGGAGGATTTGTGTCTATTCACCAATGCATTTATGTATCTTATCATTTATTTATATCAGTATAAATTCATGGATTATTTTCCCCTTTGAGTTATAATCCAATACTATTGTTATGTTGTTGCTTAAATTATTCCAGTTTTGGCCATTGGAAAGTCTTTCAGTCTTGTTCCTGTGCCTTTTTGAAGTGTCCCATGTTTTAGAGCACTTCCTTGTTTTCTGGTGCTATAAAATGCTCCAAACTATTTTTGCCTTTTCTCTGCCCCAGCCCTAGAATCAGCCATTTTCCCAAGAAGCCCTGGTACCTTGTGTTGGAGAATAATATATAGAAACCAGGATCTGGACACTAGATGGACTCATTACTACTGGGAGGTCACTGCTTCTAGACCCTCTCAGCAGACAGAGCTAGGAAATAGATGTTTATTTCTAAGACAAGTGTATTCGTTTCCTAGGCTGCTGTAATAAATTACCATAAACTTAGTGACTTAAAACAATACCCATTCATTATCTGACAGCCCTGAAGGTCAAAATCTGAAATGGATTTCAGTGGGCTAAAATCAAGGTGTTGGCAGGGTTGTGTTACTTCTGGAGGCTCTAGGAGAAAATTTGTTTCCTTGCCTTTCCCATCTTCTCTAGGCTTCCTGCATTCCTTGGCTCATGGCCCTATCTTCCATCTTCAAAGTCAGTATCATAACACCTTCAAGTCCACATTGCATCACTCTGACACTCTGCTTCTGTTATCACATCTCCTCCTCTCTTTTACGGATTGTTGTGATTACACTGGACAAGCCCAGATAATCCAAATTAATTCCCCCATTTCAAGGTTTAAAACTTAATCACATCTTCAAAGTCCCTTTTACCATGTATGGTAAAAGATTCCAAGTATTATAATGTAGATATCTTTGTGGAAGGGGCATTCTTCTACCTACCAATATGCATACATATACATATTACATTTATTTATGTATCTATCTGTCTGTATAATTCCTAAACTAAATATGAGTTCATACTGATATCTGGATCTATTTTGATGATAGAACCAACCTGATTTCCAATTAGATTGGTTGTAAGATGTGAAAGAAAGAGAGAAGTCCAGAATGACTTAAGGTTTTGACCTGAGCAACTGAAAGAACAAAACTTCTATCAACTGAGAAGAGGAAAGTTATGGGCAGAGTAGCTTTTGTGGAAAAGATCAGCAGTTTAGTTTTGGGAAGTGTGAGATTTAGATCTTATTAGAAATACGAGTGGAGGTATTGGCACAAAAATAGACACATAGATCAATGGAACAGAATAGAGAGCCCAGAAATAAATCCCCTAACCTATGGTCAATTAATCTACAACAAAGGATGCAACATATACAATGAAGTAAAGACAGTCTCTTCAACAGTCATGCTAGGAAAGCTGGAGATCTACAGGTAAAACAATGAAATTGGACTATTCCCTCGCACCATATAAAAAAATAAACTCAGGGTCTTCCCTGGTGGTGCAGTGGTTGAGAGTCTGCCTGCCAATGCAGGGGACACGGGTTCATGCCCTGGTCCGGGAAGATCCCACATGCCACGGAGCAGTTGGGCCCATGAGCCATGGCCACTGAGCCTGCGCATCCAGAGCCTGTGCTCCACAATGGGAGAGGCCACAACAGTGAGAGGCCCGCGTACCACACACGCACACACAAAAAAAACTCAAAGTGGATTAAAGACCTAAATGTAAGTCATAACACCACAAAACTCCTAGAAGAAAACATAGATGAAACACTCTTTGACATAAATTGTATCAATATTTTCTTAGATCAGTCTCCCAAGGCAAAAGTAAACAAATGGGACCTAACAAAACTTAAAAGCTTTTGCACAGCAAAGGAAACCATAAACAAAATGAAAGGACAACCTCTGGAATGGGAGAAAATATTTGTAAATGATGTGACCAATAAGGAATTAATTTCCAAAGTATACAAATGGCTCATACAGCTCAATAACAAAGAAACAAACAAACAAAAAACAACCCAATCAAAAAATGGGCAGAAGACCTAAATAGACATTTTTCCAAAGAAGACATAGATGGCTAATAGGCATATGAAAAGATGTTCGACATTGCTAATTATTAGAGAAATGCAAAATCAAAACCACCTCAAGCCTGTTGGAATGGCTATCATCAAAAAATCTACATATAATAAATGCTGGAGGGGATATGGAGAAAAGGGAACCCTCCTACACTGTTGGTAGGAATGTAAATTGGTACAGCCACTATGAAAAGTAGAATGGAGGTTCCTTAAAAGACTAAAAATTGAATTACCATATGACCCACTCCTGGGTATATATCCAGAAAAAAATTAAAACTAATTCAAAAAGATAAATGCACTCCAATGTTCATAGCAACACTATTTACAATAGCCAAGACATGGAAACAACCCAAGTGCCCATCAACAGACGATTGGCTTAGGAAGATGTGGTATAATACACAATGGAATACTACTCAGCCATAATAAAGAATGAAATAATGCCACAGACAGCAATGCCTGTGGATGGACATAGAGAATACTATGCTTAGTGAAGTAAGTCAGACAGAGATAGACAGGCACTATATCACTTATATGTGGAACCTGAAAAATAATACAGTGAATCTATAACAAAACAGAAACAGACTAACAGACATAGAAAACAAATTTATGATTACCAAAAGGGAGAGGGAAGAGGCGGGGGGAGAGAAAAATTAGGAGTATGGGATTAACAGATACAAACTACTATACACGAACTACATAAGCAAAAAGGATTTACTGTACAGCACAAGGAATTATACCCAGTATTTTGTAATAACCTACAATGGGATATAATCCACAAAAACAAAAATGAATCATTATGCTATTCACCTGAAATTAATATTGTAAATCAACTATACTTCAATTTAAAAATAAAAGAAATACAAGTGGAACTGTTGACTAGGAATTTGGATATAGGAGTTTGGAAATTTTTGGAGGGACAACTGAGTTGGAGATATAAATTTTGGAGCTATCAGCACATAGGTAATATTTACTGCATGGATGAAATCACCAAAAGCAGTGAGTGTAGAAAAGAGGCCCAAGGACTGAGCCCTGGCATGTTCCAACATTAAGAGATTGTAGAGAAGAGGAAAATGAAGGAGATGGTAAGTTTTTTTTTAAAAGGTAGATTTTAGCTGCCTTGGTAATAGGGTAAAAAAGAATAGCTCTTTCTTGGAAAGTCTGTTTTATTATGTGTATGCAATTTTAAAATGGATGCTAAATACCAGTAGGAAGGATATTGGGTATTAAAAAATGTAGGGATACCATCTTAAAATTATTACATCAAATGAAACATCTTCTTCAGTCTCAACAGAGATTAGTACTTCTCTAACTGCCTCTTCTAGAAGAAAACTGATGAAAATATCACCAAACTTTTATTCATTATTTATTCAGATAGTTAAATTCTAGTTCTACTGAGATTTATTCTAATCTATTAGTGCCAAAAAGCATGAGTTATTGTAGAACTTGACTTGACCTGGCCTTAGTATCACATATCATCTCGTTGTTTTGTTCAGACTTTTTTGGCTTGCAAGCATTCTTAGAAGAACTAAAATATAGGACATCCAGTTACTCAATTTACCAGACCTACAAAGCAATCAAGGTTGATTTCAACTATTCTATGAGGCAGATAGTAAGAGAGAAACCACTCATCAAAGACAATTACTTCGGGCTTCCCAGCACAGTGGTTAAGAATCAGCCTGCCAATGCAGGGGACACGGGTTCAAGCCTTGGTCCGGGAAGATTCCCACATGCCGCAGAGCAACTAAACCCGTGAGGCACAACTACTGAGCCTGCGCTCTAGGGCCCGTGAGCCACAACTACTGAGCCCACGTGCCACAACTACTGAAGCCCTCGCGCCTAGAGCCTGTGCTCCACAACGAGAAGCCACCACAATGAGAAGCCTGCGCACCGCAAAAAAGAGTAGCCCCCGCGAGCTGCAACTAGAGAAAAGCCCGCCTATAGCAACAAAGACCCAACACAGCCAAAAATAAAATAAATTATTTTTTAAAGAAAGACAATTACTTCAAGTTCTGTAAATTCTTTGAAACTCACATTTCCTATGGAACTGTAGCAATATTAGCCCTTATTAATGATCTTATTATCCTCTAATTCTCACAGAGCCAATTATGTGTATGGAACGATACACAAAGCAGTATTAAGGGCAAGACTACAACAAATAATCCTTTCCGCCTCAGTCTAAAAATATCCATTCAAGGGTGGAGATGAGCAAAGTCAAAAAATTGCTGGTTACAAAATGAGTCATAACGTTGGTTCACTGATTGGAGGTGTAAATGTAATTTCCCCTTAAATTATCCCATGGGTTGCAATTTAGCAGTATTAGACTATGATAATCACATGAGTTTATCTAGATACCTTTCTATTTCATTTAGCAGCTATTTCAAGAGAAGCGGTTTACAGGGAATCAACATGAATACAGATTGCTTACATGTGACGCTTGGGCAGAATATTGACTAGACTGGCATTTAAGTCTCCTAAAACTACTAAAACTACTAAAACTCCTAAGTCAGATAGTGGTGCTGGGTACATTTTAAGCTTAAGGGGATGTCAAATACCTTCCAGGCATTTGCAATTTTGGTGTGTGTGAGAGTGTGTGAGTGTGTGAGTGTGTGTGTGTGTGTGTGTGTGTGAAATATGCTCATCTCGAGGGAACACAGATGACATTAATACTGGCCAGTGTATGCATGATTCTACTAGAAATTATTCTGCCATGAGGGATGAAATGAGTAGTGTCGGTGTACCAAACAGAGGGTTCTGCAGCATTTGGCAGAAGTGAATACTACCTCTCCAGGTTGATTTTCCTGAGCCAGAAGATTATACAAACAGTTAAGGATATAAGAATTTCCATACCATCTGACAGCCTAATATTTCCATTTCACAAAGATGAAAGGACAAGGCCACAGGAACTGCTGAGTAAGTTTTAAAACAGAATGAAGCTTTTATACATCTCTATAAGGCATTAAGCTCTTTTTGTTTAATTTAGAGATAAGGATATAGCTCAAACTAATAAATATACACTTAATGATACATTAAAGGTCTGCAGACATTGCTCTGTTGAGTGGGATACTTTGTGTTTTATACCACAAAATATCTGTAAGTTTTGAAGACAATTCTCTTCAAATCAGTTTGCATATGTGTAATGCTATGCCTATCTGCCTTTGAAAAAAGTAGGCCAATGTTGTATTAGTTGGCAAGTGTATAAAAATACAGAGGTCACCATTGGTTCTGGCCATGCAGCAGATCTGCTTGGAATTTCACTATTACTTTAATGACCTGATTGAGTGAAAAACTGTGTGGGGTTTTATTTAAAAATCTATTTTTACGTGTTGCCTATATTTCTAGCTTGAATTAAGTAGGTTAAAAAATGAGCCAGCAAACCAAATAGAATAATTATGGACACAAAGGAAGTTTTCATGTAGCATTTTCATGTCCCAGTTTCATGGGATCTTAATAATTGTTGCATGGCAAAAAAGGGGTTTGTGGTCAAGTGAATTTAGAAAGGTTAAGTTTAGTAAAGCTGAACAGATTTCTTTACTGAAAGAGTACTCAGAATTTTTTATATGATAATGCACATTTTGAATCTCTAATGATTACATATGTATATATATGTATATCTATCTACAGATAGATGTATAGATTTTTTGGAATAGCATCTGGATAAAGTTGTGTACCCCAGGTCTGGCATCTAGTTAAGAGTCATTAGTTGGTTGTCATCACTTAGCCTCTCTTGACCTTATTTTCTTTCTCTAGTAAAATTAAGAGACGGAACTACACGAACTTTCAGCCCTTTTGCAGTCAAAGAACTAAGTCTTTGTTTTGTGAAAGTATATCATTAACCTTGTAGATATCAACCACAAAATGTATCCTAAATATCATCAGCTTTTCTTAATGATACATTATGGACCTACAAACCATAAATTTATCTAAACCCTTCCTTTAAATTGTGAATCAACATTTTAAAATAACAAATGTTTACTGAGTTTACTTCTTCCACGACTTGGCTCAAAACAACTCATGCATTTTAACTGGTATTCCCTAGTTGTTGTTTCCAGGATTGGGGGTAAGTTTGTGTCAAGAAAGCCAGTTTGTTAAGGAAGAAAAAAAAAAGAAAGAAAGAAAAAAGAGCAGCTCTTCAGAATTCACCTGAAGCCCCTGGGTCCTTTCCTTAGTCATCTTGTAATCAGTTCTCTTTGGCTCCCTAAACCACTCAATTTCACACCCAGTGGCATTGCCCAAAATAGATCAGAATCCTTGGTAAGTCTCTCCAAATCATTTGCTTTTCCAGGGTATCTGGTTCTAGGTCACAGACTGAACAAGGTCATTCCCTTTGGAGCCCAAGGACAAGATAGCATCTGAATCCCTGTAGGCAAAGGATGTGGTCCTCTCCGTGTGGGCCAATATCTCAATGGTTCATAGTATAACACGAGGGCACGTTTGGAAACCATAGCATTACTCCCTAGGGTGATGTTTTGTTGTCATTCTGGTGGTGCAACTCACAAGATGGCATTCTTTTTGTACATTTTACCCGTTTGCTTAACCATCTTCTGGGACATAAGTATCTTTGAGGCATTCTTCCCTTCATTTATTTATTTTTTACAGTTGATGGAAATAACCAATCAAGATGAAATACATGGATATTTTCTTGCCAACGTCAACTGAAATGGATGAACTGTTTTAGTTGAGAGGAAAATTATCCATGAAACATAATGTTTTAGTTTATTTACAGAAATTGCCTCAAAAATAAGGTTCACAAGAGTCTCACACCAAGAACCGTGTTTGTTTTTGTTTGTTTGTTTGTTTTTTTGCGGTACGCGGGCCTCTCACCGTTGTGGCCTCTCCGGTTGTGGAGCACAGGCTCCGGACGCGCAGGCTCAGCGGCCATGGCTCACGGGCCCAGCCGCTCCGCGGCATGTGGGATCTTCCCGGACCAGGGCACGAACCCGTGTCCCCTGCATCGGCAGGCGGACTCTCAACCACTGCACCACCAGGGAAGCCCCCTAACTGTTTTTAAGAAGGAAAAATAGGCAAGAGTTGGCAAAGATTCTGAAAAATTTTCTATGCCTGGTGAAACTTAACATTTTTAAGAAAAATAGTGTGAATAAACAATAGTATTGATTCTTCTCTTTTGGAAAAACATTTACATATTTATGATCTGAATAGAACCAGTTTGTGGTAGACCAAGGAACATGGATGTTTAGCAGATGTCTGTGATACTGCTCCAAACATTCTGCTTCCTTCTAAGTGGGAGCCAAAAATATGGTCTCATTTATGCTTTCTGGTTCCTTCATTTCAATATTCACCCCCACTCATCCCCTTTCCCGAGGAAAACAACAATGCATATAATCAAAAGCAAATATTCCTTCTCTGCTCTTTGTTGGTTCAACTCATGATAATTAGAAAAGAATTACCACTTGTATTAAATAAAAGGGAAAATTATGTTAATAAAAATGCTTTTCTTCTGCAATGCCAACACACTAATTGTCTGGGCCAATCTGTGGGGTAATCAGGACTTTCTAACCTTCTCAGAATAGCCTATGTGTGTTCCCCTTTGTCCCAGAACAATATCCTAATCTGCCGTCATGCTGGCCTGCTGTTTCATCAGGAAGGCATGCTTGGCTTCTCATAGGATTGCGTGCCACGAGTCCCTTCCAGGGAGTAATGAGTGTCCTGGAAACAGGCAACCTGTGGCCTCATCTGAATGGTGTGGCATTTCTGGGAACCAGTCCATTATTCTTTGTCCCTATGTAATGTTGAGCCACTTAGAGTTAGTTTTCTTGTTTACTCTTCTCAATACCTTTTCCTTGGTTTGTGCACAGAGCAGCTATCCTGGGTTTTCTTCTTCATTTTTAGGTTGAATAAGATGGAAGATGAGCAAGTCGCTAGAGACCTTAGAGGCAGGGCTAACTTGTACCAAAATTGTGAAGTAGCTGAATGAGGAAAGAGGAGGAGGAGGAGAGGTTTTTCATTTCCTTTCTAGAATTGCCTCCTGCCATTTCCTTCAAATTTGGATGGACACACACACACATACACACACTACACATACACACACACAATCTTCATTCCTTGCCCTCTCTTTGCTTATAAGGTGTCTCCTGAATCTCCTTTTTATACTCTACTGACAATCAATCTTTCTTAAGTTTTTGTTGTTTTCCTCCATGATACCCACTGATAATAACAAAAGATATGCTTTCTCTCAGTATTATTTGCATCTGATAGGACTGAAGACCAAAACCCTTAACAACTCCAGAAGCAGAGGAAAAAATGTTACAGTAGAAGAATTATTAGTGCAGGCGTCACTACTTTGTAATAAGAGGCCCAGATTTGATGAGACCAAGAATTACTATTAAAAGTAAATCATTGCACATCGAAGTGACAATTGCACATATTTGCAGCAATAATCTTATCTAGAATTTTCTGTTAATACTATTGTTGGATATGGAAACAGCAGGCAGGTAATTTTATTAAATACTGACCTAAACAAAAATTTCCACTCTCCTCTCCTCCAATATTATGTACATGTAAAGGCTTGTTGCCTTGAAACTTTCCTTTGTTACACCAGGCAGCCTGCAAAATAAGCAACTCTTTGTTTTTTGGTTTTTTTTGTTTGCAGGCATTTAGATGAGAGAGCTTTGAAGAGTTCCCAATTAGTGGTATTGATGGAACTGTTGTGAATTTTAGACTTTTAACTGTCTTCCAAGACTTAATCATGGCTCAGATCTTTGGCTTGCTGGCTAAGTATGTTTGGTGTTTGGTGTTTTTATGTTACATCTGCTGACCAGACTAATTGGTTTCATCATCCCAAACATGTTAATACAGGTTTCCCCAGCAAGAGGGGAGTCAGCATTCCCCCGTGGCATCCCTCTGTCATTGCTGTGTGCCATTTGCAGGGAACAGGCCATGCCTGTGGTTATCACATAATCAGCATTTCTCCCATGGCTACAGTCCAAAGGACACTGTGCCTCTTTCCACGGACAGGTTGGAAAGGGTCCAGGGAGAAGTGAATGTAAGATCAAGGGATTAAGGTAACTTTCATAGATGATGGGCTAAAAATGAGGTCTGGAAAGACCAGGGCTGCAAGGTGATATAAACGAGCCTAGAACAGTTGCCAGGCAGAGAAGTTTGTATAGTAAATTCATGGATGGAGGACAGGGTGGCTATTTCCTGAAACCACATGAAAGTCATTTTAAGATAAGTTAAAGTAGAATGAGACTTCATCTCCACTCTGTTTACTGATGGATTCTCTCCACATTATGGTAGCATCTGAAAAGAGGTTGTAGCTGTTCCTTTTAGTAGTTAGTCACCTTAAATTGGAATTAGCATGTGAGCAATTTAAGACTCTGTGACATAAGATAAGAATTTAGACTCTGACATTTAAGACTCTACATTGGTTTCAGATAGGAATGTTATTCTTCTAGCTGAGAATTATGACCTTTTGGCAGGCAAAGCTTATGCTCATGAGCTGATAAAAATGATCCCAGTGGGGAAAAAAAAAAAGATCCCAGTGTATGTTCAGTTGCCTTCCCAGGTGACAGGAACAGCTGTTGCAAAATTCCAGACCTCAATCCTTGCCAGCCCACAGGCCGCTGAGTACAGAAAACAAAACCATGACTCATGGTGAACTCACTGCCCCCAAGGTGGATATGGTCACACATGCACGCACGCGCGTGCGCACACACACACACACATATACATACACACACACTACCACAGGAACTTGGACTTAGTTACCTAGCTATCCATGTGCTGGTGAGGAGCCCACCCCAACTTGTTCTTGACAAAATCCAAAGACATTTGGGGAGCCCCTTTCCCTGTTTCCCAACACTGCAGGAAGGCATTTGTGTCCCATAAGGAGAGGACATGCTCTACAATAACCTGGTTTAACCTTCTTTTATTCCCTCTTTGCCTGATTTTCCTGGGACTCTGGGTTTGGGGGAAATGCATGCTTTGAGTCTGATTCTTTCCTTGAGAGTAAGTCAGGTAATCTTGGGGTCTGTTTCTGAGCCCTGTGGTTATGTGGGAGCCTTCAGAATCCTATGACCATGATCAGAAAAGTGGGTCTACACCAGCTCTATAATTTTCTGATTTGGGACTTGGGCAGATAAGGTTAAATTTCTGGATCTGACTAGTAAATCTGACTGTTAAATCTAGTAACCTGAAAAAATTTTTCTTTTTCTTTTATTTTTGTATTTTATGAGATGATGGATATTCACTAAACTTATTGTGGTCATCATTTCATGATGTATGTAAGTGAAATCGTGCTGTACACATTAAACTTATAAAGTGATGTATGTCAATTATATCTCAATAAAACTGGAAGAAAAAACCAAAAAACAATATGAGTATATAATTATAAAAAAAGACTAGTATACTGAAAGTTTTAGAAATTTGGAACAGTCAATGTTAAATATTGAAAAATGACCCAAACAATTCAACCTAGAACTGGGGATGTAGATTCAAATACTTCCCAGGCCCAGGCAGGTACCATGGGCACGAGAAGAAGGCCACGAACCTTGTGGGTGGTGTGGACAGAAAGTAATGAGGACCATGGCGAGTACTGGGACCAGGTCTTGTTGAAACAAAAGGAGGAAGCTTGGCATCAGCGAACTGTGGCCACATGAGGAGGTGGGCCCAAGATTTCTAGCTCTTCCAATTTTTTTCAGGAGAAGCTAGAAATACAACTTAGTAAACGACACTCTGGTTTTTAAATATCAGCCACTAATTCAAGTTGTAAAACAAACCAAAAAAAATCACTCTGTGATTCAAATAAGATATGTCTATAGGTTAGGTTATGAGCTACCAATTTTTGACCTATGGTACAGGGAAACACTGCAATATAAACATTTTCATTAATGTCTTACATGGGAGTTTCTAAAACTCTGCACTCCTACCTCCAAGGTTCTGGGTATAAAGAATAATGGTACTGCAAGGATAAATGTTCTTTGAGGGTTTTTTCTTTTTTTTCTTTAAAAATCCATGCTAATTTAACATTCTTCTCCATAATACACTTGTGTTTAATTAAAATTTTGTTTTGAGTTTCTTACCTTTGTGCCTAGTATATAACAGGTCTTCAATAAGTATTTGTGAAATGAATGACTGGAGTACAACTGGTACTTCTGGAAGATATGCCCTATTGATTCTGTTGTATTATGTCCTCCAGTGTGAGAAACATACCCTAGGATATGAAGTACCATGGTCACTCGGTAGGTGATGGAGTTGGTGGTATCACCAGCAACTTCAGGCAGCATTGTACTACTTGGAGCTGTTCACCAAATTCAGCCCCTGAGAGACTTCAGTGGGGTCCTGAGATTGTTGCTTGCATCATCTGGGTTCAGTTCTCAGCCGCCCCCATCCCCTCAACTCCCTTTTCCACATACATTTATGAAGTACCCAACTATCTTCCAGAAAGGGAGATGAAGAAGTAAATAGACACTTTATAATCCAAAATGGAAAGTAAAAATAGAGGTGAAGTAGTAGAATCTGGGACCCAGGACATAGGAAAGTTATGCTCTCTGAGCTACATATTCCATCCTTTTCCCTTTCCAGGGATTCAGTCCTACAGACTCTACCCTTGATTTGATTATGTATTGCTGCATAAATTTAGTAATATAAAACAACAATGATAACTTATTATTTACTTCTCTTGGTTCTTTGGGCTGAGGGGACTAAGTCAGGCTGTTCTTGTTCAAGGTCTTTCTGCTGTTGCAGTCAGACAGTAAGTGAATCTAGAGTTATCTCAAAGGCTTCCTTAACAATGACTGTGACTGGAGTCAACTCAAAGCCTTCCTCACTTACATGTCTGACAATTGATCGAGGCTAAGGCAGGAACCTTAGTGGAGGCTGTTGGCTAGAACACTTACATGCCACCTCTCCATTTGGCTTGGGCTTCCTCACACTATGGCAGCTGGGCATTAAGCTCTAAATTCCAGGAGGGAAAGTGGAAGCTGCATTGCCTTTTCTAACTTAGACTCGGAAATCCCAGAAGTTTCACTTCTGCTGCATTCTCTTAGTCAAGGCAGTCACAAGCCCTGACCTGTTTTAAGGGAAGAGGACACTGAATCCACCTCTTGAAGGGAGGACTGTCAACGAATTTGCAGACATGTTTTAAAACTACTACAACTTAGGGAAGAGTGGCCAAGATGGTGCAGTAGAAAGACTTTGAGCCCACCTCCCCTTACAAGCACATCAAAATCACAACTATCTTCAGAACAACCATCAATGAAAAAGACTGGAACCTACTGGAAGAGATCTTCTAAATTAAAGTCTAAAGAAGAACCACAACAAGACAGGTAGGAGGGATGGACTCACAATATAATGAAATCCCATACCACCCAGGTGGGTGGCCCATAAACTGGAGAACTATATTGCAGAAGTCCTCCCACAGGAGAGTCCTGAGCCCCACATCAGGATCCCCAGTCTGGGGGTCTGGCATTGGGAAGATGAACCTGCAAAGCACTTGCCTTTTAAGGCCAGTGGGGCTTAATTGCAAGAGCACCACAGGACTGGGGAAAATAGAGATTTCATTCTTAAAGGGCACAAAATCTCATGTGTACTGAGACCCAGGGCAAAAGTTGTAATTTGATAGGAGCCTGGCCAGTCCTAGCTGCTGGTTTTGGAGAGTCTCCTGGAGAGACAGGGGTGTCAGGGGGTGGAGGGGTGGGTGGCTGCAGCTCACCTGGGGACATAGACACTGGTGGCAGACATATTTGGGAATATTCAGCCCTGTGAACACAGCTGCTGGTGGCTGCCATCTTGGCTCATTAGTGCCAATACCTGGCCCCACCCAACAGCCCATAGGCACCAGTGCTGGGATGCCTCAGGACAAACAATAAACTGGGCAGGGACACAGCCCCACCCATTAGCAGACAGACTGCCTAAAGTCTTCCTGAGCCCACAGCCACCTTTAGACATGCCCCTAGATACAGCCCTGCCCACCAGAGGGCCAGGACCCAGATCCACCCACCCACCAGTGGGCAGGCATCAGCTCTTCATGCCAGGAAGCCTGTGCTAGCCTCTAGACTAGCCTCACCCACCAGGGGACAGACAACAGAAGCAAGAAAACTATGGTCCCGCAGCCTGCAGAACGAGTCTGCCAACAAGAAGCCAGACCCTACCTTGGGACCAGCTGGGCCCTGGCCCTGCCTATTAGCAGGCCAATGCAACTTTTGGGACACCCTGTACCCCATACCCACCTGGGTCAGGAAATGGCTCCCCCCCAATCAATGATCTGAAATGAGTGCTGGAATCCCTGGGCCCTGTAGCCAGACTCCAGGAACCAGCTCTGCCTGCCAGTAGTCCAGCACTAACCCCAGGATCTGATTTCACCTGCCAGTGGGTGGGCAACAGCTCCAGAGTCTTCAGGATCCTGACTGCCCACCAGTGAGCCAGCACTAGTCACCTTATGACCAGGTCCCACTAAATAGCAGCCAGCAGCAACCAGACAAGGCAGGGCTTGATAACCAACCAGACTAGGGGCCAACCAAACCTACCTGACTGCCCACATAGTCAGAAGGGCCCACACAACCCTCTTAGGGGGAACCCCTAGAGCATATAGATTGGGTGATGAGAGGGAAGTACACTGCTAGGTTGTATAAGACGTCTCCTATAGAAGACCACTTCTCCAAGGTGGAGAAACATAACTAACCTACCACAAACATAAAAATACAAATAGCAATTTAGACAAAACTAGGTAGTAGAGAAGTATGTTCCAGATGAAGGAACAAGATAAAACCCCAAAAAAGAACTAAGTGTAGTGGAGATAGGAAATCTACCTGAGAAAGAGTTCAGAGTAATGATTATAAAGATGATTGAAGAATTCAGGAGGAGAATGGATGCACAGAGGAAGAAGTTAGGAGTTTTTAACAAAGAGTTAGGAAATATAAAGAACAAACAAACGAGATGAAGAATGCAACAACTGAAATGAAAAATACACTAGTAGGAATCAAGAGTAGACTAAATGACACAGAAGAATGGATCACTGCCATTGTACAGAAAAAAGAATGAAAAAAATGAGGACAGTTTAAGAGATCTCTGGGAAACCTCCAGCACCCTAATATTTGCATTATAGTGGTCCCAGAAGGAGAAGACAGAGAGAAAGGGCCTGAGAAAATATTTGAAGAGGTAATAGCTGAAAACTTCCCTAACCTGGGAAAAGAAACAATCACCCAAGTCCAGGAAGTGCAGAGTCCTATACAGGAAGGACCCAAAGAGGAATACATCAAGACACATTATAATCAAAATGACAAAAATTAAAGATAAACAGAGAATACTAAAATAAGCAAAGGTAAAGCAACAAATAACATAAAAGGGAACTCCCATTAGGCTATCAGCTGATTTTTCAGCAGAAACTCTGCAGGCCACAAGTGAGTGGCATGCTATATTTAAAGTGATGAAAGGAAAAAACCTACAGAGAATACTCTACCCAGCAAGCCTGTCATTTGGATTTGATGGAGAAATCAAAAGCTTTACAGACATGCAAAGACTAAAATAATTCAGCACCACCAAACTAGCTTTACAACAAATGTTAAAGGAAATTCTCTAGATGAAAAAGAAAAGGCCACAACTAGAAACAAGAAAATTACATGATGAAAAATTTCACCAGTAAAGGCAAGCATACCGTAAAAGTAGGAAATTATTTAGACAAAGCTAGTATGGAGGGTAAAAGACAAAAGTAGCAAAATCATCTGTAGCCACAATAAGCAGTTAAAGGATACAGAAAACAATTAGATGTAAAATATTTATATCAAAGACAATAATCATGAGGGGAGGAGAGTACAAATGCAAGGTTTTTAAAATGCCTTTGAAACTAAGAGATCAGCAACTTTAAACAATATATAAAAACCTCGTGGTAACTGCAAACCGAAAGTCTATAATAAATATACACACAAAGAAAAAGGAATCCAAACGTAACACTAAAGATAGTCATCAAATCACAAGAGAACAAAAAAGGGGGAAAAAAGACCTACAAAAACAAATCCCAAACAGCTAACAAAATGGCAATAAGAAATACATATGGACAATTACCTTAAATGTAAAATGGACTAAATGCTTGAACCAAAAGACATAGACTGGCTGAATGGATACAAAAACAAGACCCAAATAAATCTCTGGCCTGGCTCACCAAGGAAAGAGAGAGGACCAAAGTAAACAAAATAAGAAATGAAAGAAGAGGAATAACAACTGATACTGCAGAAATACAGAAAAGCATAAGAGAATAGCATGAACAGTTATATGCCAAATAGGACAATCTAGAAGAAAAATGGACACGTTCCTAGAAACATACAGTCCACCAAAACTGAATCAAGAAGAAATAGATAATTTGAACGTACCAATCACTAGAAGTGAAATAGAATCTGCAATAAAAAAATACCCTACCAACAAAAGTCCAGGACTGGATGATTTCACTGGGGTATTCTACCAAACATACAAAGAAGAACTTATACCAATACTTGTCAAACTCTTCCAAAATATTGAAGAGGAGGGCACACTCCCAAAGTCATTCTATGAAACCACCATTACCCTGATACCAAAACCAGACAAAGGCACCACCAAAAATGAAAATTACATGCCAATATTGTTGATAAATATAGATGCAAAATCCTCAACAAAGCCAAATCCAACAACACATAAAAAGGATCACTCTCCCTCTCTCTCTCCCTCCCTCCCTCTCTCCCTCTCTCTCTTACTCCTCTTCCTCTTCCTCTTTCTCTTTCTCTGCTATGTGAGGACACAACAAGAAAGCAACCATCGGCAAGCCAAGAAGAGAGCTCTCACCAGAGCCCAACCATGCTGGCACCTTGACCCCAGAATTCCAGCCTCTAGAACTTACACGGGCCTCTCACTGCTGTGGCCTCTCCCGCTGCGGAGCGCAGGCTCCGGACATGCAGGCCTGGTGGCCATGGCTCGCGGGTCCAGCCGATCCGCGGCGCGTGGGGCCCTCCCGGACGGGGGCACGAGCCCGCGTCCCCTGCATCGGCAGGCGGACTATCAGCCACTGCACCACCAGGGAAGCGCTGAATGTGGATCTTGATGTTTGAATATGTTTTAACCTTGCACGGTGTCTATACTAACAATGTATGGTTTGTTTGATAAATAAATATTTTTTTTTTAAAAAAAAAGATCATACACCATGATCAAGTAGGATTCATCCCAGGGTCAAAAGGATGATTCAACATATGCAACATTAATATGATACACCACATAAGCAAAAGGAGAGACAAAAGCCACATGATCATCTAAATAGAGGCAGAAAAAACATTTGATAAAATTCAGCATTCATTCTTTAAAAAACTCTTACCAAAGTGGGTATAGAAGGAACATATCTCAGCATAATAAAAGCTAAATGACAAACTCACACCAAAAATAGTACCCAACAGTGAAAAGCTGAAAGGCTTCCTGCTAAAATCTGGAGCAAGACAAGGATGCCCACTCTCAACACTTCTATTCAACATAGTATTGGAAGTCCTAGACATGGCAATCAGAGAAGACAAAGAAATAAAAGGTATTCAAGTTGGAAGGGAAGAGGTAAAATCGTCATTATATGCAGATGACGTTACCGTATATAGAAAACCCTAAAGACTCCACACAAAAACTACTAGAACTGATAAAGGAATTCAGCAAGGTAGCAGGATACAAGACTAACATACAGAAATCTGTTGCATTTCTTTACACTGACAATGAAATATCAGAAAGGGAAAGCAAAAAAAAAAAAAGAAGAAAAAAAATCCCTTTAAAAAAAATCACATAAAAAATTACTTAGGAATAAACCTGACCAAAGAGGTGAAAGACTTATATGTTGAGAACTATAAAACACTGATAAAGGAAACTAAAGATGATTCCAAAAAAAATGGAAAGATATCCCATGCTCTTGGATTGGAAAAATTAATATAGTTAAAATGACCATACTACCGAAAGCAATCTACAGATTTAGTGTGATCCCTATCAAATTACCCAAGGCATTTTTCACAGAACTAGAGCAAATAATCCTAAAATTTATATAGACCCATAAAAGCCCCAGAATTACCAAAGCAATCCTGAGGAAAAAGAACAAAGCTGGAGGCATAACCCTTGCAGACTTCAGACAATACTACAAAGGTACAGTAATCAAAACACTGTGGTACTGGCACAAAAACAGACATATGGATCAATGGAATAGAGAGACCAGAAATAGACCCACACACCTATGGTCAATTAATCTTCAACTAAGGAGGCAAGAATATACAATGGAGAAAAGACAGTCTGTTCAGCAAGTGGTGTTGGGAAAACTGGACAGCTACATGTAAATCAATGAAATTAGAACATTCCCTCTCACCATACACAAAAACAATCTCAAAATGGCTTAAAGACTTAAATACAAGATGTGACACCATAAACTCCTAGAAGAGAACATTGGCAAAACATTGTCTGACATAAATTGCAGTAATGTTTTCTTAGGTCAGTCTCCCAAGGCAAAAGAAAAAAGAAGTGGCACCTTTTTTCCCACGGCAAAAGAAAATAAACAAGTGGGACCTAATCAAACTTATAAGATTTTGCCCAGCAAAGTGAAAAGACAACCTCCAGAATGGGAGAAAAATATTTGCAAATGATGCAACTGACCAGGGGTTAATTTCCAAAGTATACAAACAGCTCATATTGCTCAATATCAAAAAAACAAACAACCCAATCAAAAAATGGGCAGAATATATAAACAGACATTTCTCCAAAGACATACAGATGGCCAACGGGCACAAAGAAAAGACGTTCAACATCGCTAATTATTAGAGAAATGCAAATCAATGAGATATTACCTTACACCAGTCAGAATGGACATCATCAAAAAGTCTACAAATAACCAATGCTGCAGAGGGTTTGGAGAAAAGGGGACCCTCTTATACTGTTGGTGGGATTGTAAATTGGTGCAGCCACTATGGAGAACAGTATGGAGGTTCCTTAAAACACTAAAATTAGAGTTACTATATGATCCAGCAATTCCACTCCTGGGCATGTATCTGGAGAAAACTCTAATTCGAAACATGCACCCTTATGTTCATAACAGCACTATTTACAATAGCCAAGACATGGAAGCAACCTAAGTGTACATGGACAGATGAATGGATAAAGAAGGTGTGGTACATATATGTGATGGAATATTACTCAGCCATAAAAAAGAATGAAACAATGCCATTTGCAGCAACATGAGTGGACCTGGAGATTATCATACTAAGTGAAGTCAGATAGAGAAAGACAAATATCATATGATATCACTTGTATGTGGAATCTAAAAAAATGTTGCAGATGAACTTATTTACAAAACAGAAATAGACTCACAGACATAGAAAACAAACTTATGGTTACCAAAGGGGAAAGTGCGGGTGAGGAATAAATTAGGAGTTTGGGATTAACAGATACACACTGCTATATATAAAATAGATAACCAACAAGGACCTATTGTATAGCACAGGGAACTATATTCAATATCTTAATAACCTATAATGGAAAAGGATCTGAAAAAATGACTATATTGTATATAGATATATGTATAACTAAATCACTTTGCTGTACCCGAGACTAACAAAACATTGTAAATCAACTATACTTCAGTAAAAAAACCAAAACATTGCAACTACTTCAGTCCTCCCTTTGTGTAGCTGTGAAGTGTTTTCTGAAGGGAATTTGCCTGCAGCCTCTTCATCACCACAATTAAATTCTCACTATTGCTGACAGTGCCATCCTCCTAGCTCAGGTCTCAGGTGGCAGACAATGAAGACAGCAGAGCTATGGTGATTGAGGTCTGGAAGGGACCTGGTCCTAGTCCCATAGCTGGGCTACACATGTCATACAAATCATTGAAATCATGGAGTATTTGAAGCTAGACTAAAAAAGGTAAACCTTCCTGGAGTATCAATTAACTTAAATATTTAAAAGAGAAGATAAAACTCAGGATTTTTAATAATTTTGATAACATTTTTATATTAAATAACCTGAATTTTAAATAAGAAAACTAATACTCAAGGAAACTTTCACTTGCATAAGTTCCCTTGTGAGACTCCCAGGTTCTCAGCGTTTATGTTCAGTTTCCTCTTCTATGACATTAAGCATTCTTTGTGGAGGAGTTCTGAAGCACAAGCTCTCTCACTTTACTGTTGAAAACCAAGATTAGAGTGACAGCTTTTAGTGGAGCATTTGAGCTTAAGTAATACTGATCCTAAAACATGTGCTTTATTCTTCATAATGCTCTTTCAGGGCATTAGAGCAGGAAAACAATGGCTGTTACTTCTGTGAACTCTTTTTTTTTTTTTTTTTTTTTTTTTTTTTTTTTGCGGTACGCGGGCCTCTCACTGTTGTGGCCTCTCCCATTGCGGAGCACAGGCTCCGGACGTGCAGGCTCAGCGGCCATGGCTCACGGGCCCAGCCGCTCCGCGGCATGTGGGATCTTCCCGGACCGGGGCACAAACCCACATCCCCTGCATCGGCAGGCGGACTCTCAACCACTGCCCCACCAGGGAAGCCCTACAGCTGTGAATTCTTGATTACCCAGGTCCAGCTGGAAGTCCTACAGGCTTTTGCCTCCCTTACTTAGTTCGTTCCTTCTTCCTGACTCAGCATTTTTTCTTCTTGGTAGTACTAGATTATGGTAGCTATTGTTTATGGAGTTGTTGTTTGCTTGTTAATTTTATTTATTAAGCCTTCTTTTCTATCCACTTCCTTTTGTAACAAAGAAATTTTATTTGGGGGGAAATTTTCCCTGATTTGATATGGTCTGGATTATACCATCAATTGTATACTCCCGACCCTGTCACCCTCTGGCGTCTCCCACCTTCTTTCTTGACCACACGTCAAAAACTGTTAACCAAAGTGAGCCAAATCAGAAAACACATTTGTATTAGTTTCTATCGCTACTGTAACAAATTACCAGAAACTTAGTGGCTTAGAATAAGAAAATTAAAAGTGTACTCTCTTACCGTTTTAGAGGCCAGAGTCCAGAATAAGTATTGGCTGGTCTGCGTCCCTCCGGAGGCTCTAGAGAAGAATCTGTTTCCATGGCTTTTTCAGCATCTATAGATGACCTATGTTCCTTGGCTGTGGCTCCCTCCATTTTCAAAGCCCATCAACCGGATCTCTGCTTCCATCATCAAACACCTTCTCTCTGACTCTCGACACTTCCTGCGTTCCTCTTAAAAGGATCCTTGTGAGTACATCATTGGGCCCACCTGTATAATCCAGGCTACTCTTCCCCATCATGAGATCCTTAATTTAATCACTTCTGCAAGGTCCCTTTGGCCAGGTAAAGAAACGTATTCACAGGTTAAAGAGATTAGAATGTGAATATCTTCGGGGGCGGGGTCTTGTTTTGTATAATACACCACCCTTAGGGAAAGTAATCCATCCAAAAATGGATGTGTGACCTCAACAGGAAAATTAAGGCCTTCCCTGGGATTATTATTAGGATGGGAGGAGAAGTTATTTTTCCAGGGAGTGGCTAATCTTGCAGAAAATTCTGTTGGGGCTGCAGGCAACTATCTTTACAGTTACATGGAGGAAGTTCATCTGCAGCTGGAGGGAAAGCAGCCAAGTGAGTGGGAATTGTAGCCAAGGACAGGGCAAAAAGGGCCGTGATTATAATATTTGAGCACCTGCATCCAGCTGCACTTCAAATCAGACCCACTTAATTTCCCAGGCTTAGGAACCAATAAGTTCTCTTTTCACTCGAGCTACTTTGAGCTGATTTTCTATACTAGTGACTCCCCATAGTTTTTCTTAAATAATGAGAAGGGGAAGGATATGAGAGCCAACTCATATCCTGATTTTTCTACTCCTTTGAAGGGGTAGGATAACTACATTTTTAAAAAATGAGGTTGAAGCTGTCAAAATAAATCTTTATAAACATCATTAGGTTTTGTTTCCTTATGTCTATACCAAACTACAACAGAGAATTACAAGCTCATTATATTTTAAAAAATGAATGTGACCATAACTGGATAAATTGAAATAATAAATTTCTTGACACTTTGCGGCTGTTTTTTCATTTCCAAAAGGAAAGAAAAGAACAATTCTTTTTCATAAGAAGCCTATTTTTATTGGTTCCCTTGCCTAGAAGGAGACAGGTGTGTTGTGTTAGCAACTTTTTGTCTTTCAAGCCCGGAAATCTTTGTTTTGAAAAGTTAGGTCCGTTAGGAAATTATCATGGGCTTGTCCTGAAAGGATGCAGTATAGGGAAGCAGATGTTTAAAGAAAGGAAGAGTGGTCTAATGTCAGAGGGAGGCCATGGAATGGTGGATTACACTGGCCACATTCCTTCAAGAGGTGGAGGTTCTTCCCCTTGAATTTGGGCTAGCCTTACTATCCTTTTGGCTAATAGAACATGGAGGAAGTCATGCTTCATCAGTTCCAGATCCAGCTCCTTTCAGGACTGTCAGCTTCTTTACACTCCTTCTTGGAATACTCCCTCTTTGCACCCAGCCACCATGTAAGAAGCATGGACTAGACCACTAAGTGATTAGAGAGGCCCTGAAGGGAGAGAGAAGACCATCATGGACTTTCTAGCTCCATTAGTGCTCCCAGCTGAAAGCAATTGTGTGAATGTTCCCAGTCAACACCACCTGGAAGGAAGATGAGACTTTCCCACCGAGGTCTGCCCAGATTGAAGAATCATGAACAAATATCTGGTGGTATTTTAAGCTGTTCAGTTTAGGGGTTACTTGTTATGCTGCAAAAGATAACTGAAACAGGTAGACTGTCTAAGATTGGGAATAAGGGATTAGTGGTGGGTAACATGGTGGCTGAGACTTGAATCTTGTTCTATCTCAGCCATGAACTTTCTTCAACATATCCTAGAAGTAACAGAACCTCATATTCAAGGATGCTGCATGGTTATTGGGAAACTGAGCACCAAGTGCCAGTCAGTGGAAGCCATGGGGAAGGTTTCCATGGCCACATTTGGTACAGAGGGAGGAGGAATTAGATAGGTTGGACCTCCAGAAAAGTTCTTGAACAAGACATGTCCCCTCACCTTTTCTCCTTGCTGTCTGTCTGGAATTTAGATGTCACAAGTGGAGCTCCAGCAGTCAATTTTGTGAATGAAAGTTGTGCACTAAAAATGGCAAAGCAGAAAACTGGAAGGATGCAGGGAATTAGAAGACCTAGTGGAGATTCCACCTCTGGATTCCTTACTTCCAGACTTTTCTCACTTGATGGAGTAACTGTTATATAACTTTCAGTCACTTTAAGTCTCAGTTACATACAGCTGGAGGCTTTTCCTAACTGATACATCCCACAAAATGACTGAGATTACAATTCCTACAGACCCTTGTGGGTTATGGAATGAATTATATTGAATATGATTGAGGAAAGTAAAGAAATATGATGTTTCCCTTACTTTTTTTTTTCCACGAAGCAGATCATTTAGTACCAGGTCTTTGGAGAATAGTAACATAAGAGCCCATTGAGACGTTATAGCCAATCAGGTTTCTCTTACACAGTGAAGATGCTGTGAGGAAAGCTTGGGATTTAAATGGATGTAAATATGGGTTTGAATCCCAGTGCCCATTCCTTGAACAGGTGACTTAATCTCTTCAAACTTCAGTATTCCTATATGAAAAATGGCAGTAAGGCACTTCACTGAGATTTTGGGGATGATTTAATGAGGTACCTTATAAAAGGCAAATTATACTCCCTGGCTGATAGAGGAGTCCTCAGTAGATGAGTGTTCTCGATTATGTGTAACAGAAAGGAGACTAATATAGAAAAGAAAAAAGTAAAAGCAGAGGGACACCAGTGAGTCAAGAGAAGAAGGCTGAGATATGATGAAAATGATTTGCAAAGCTCTGCTTCCTGTAGATCTTCATCCTCCTACAGAGCAGAGAAAGGAGATTCTAGAGTTAGCAGGTTACTAAAGCAGCTATTAAACCAAACATCTAGCTCTATGCCCAGGATCTGAAAACAAAACAAAATCTCAAACCTGGGGAGTTGTAAGGAGAACAAGTCAGTACTAGTGAAAAATTCAGTTTCAGTTATTTCTTCAGCAAATATTGACTGAGTGCTTCCCGTGTTCTGAGCCCACGGGATATAGTGGAGAAGACAGACCAAGCATCTGCTCTGGAGAAACTTTCATTTTGCCAGCAGAGGCAGGCAATATGCATGTAGATTAGAGCACATAACTGTCAGGTGTACGCTGAGGAAACACCAAACAGGTGAAGAGATGGAGAGGGATAAGGTAGGAGGGGTGCTTTTTAAAAACAGGCTTTTAAGGTCCAAAATAGTATTTAAGAGAATGTAAATTAAGTATATAAATGCTAAAACTTGCTTGATAACTTTGTCTTCAAATGATCATAGGTACTGTCTGAAGAGTCATAGGGAGAGATGCTGATCAATCATTTTCTTCTCTACAGAAAGATTTGACAAAACGTGTCCTGAATACTTATTCTAGCACTTACTGAGTGTCCTTGGACTAGTTATGTAATCTCTCCAGGCCTCAGTTTTCTTAACTGTAAATATGAGACTGTAGTATCCACTTCACAAGGTCTGTGGAAAGACCAAATTAAAAGATTAAGGTATGTGAAGTGCTTGCCATACTCTCAAAGCTCAAGGAGTATTTGTTCTTTTCTCTTTTCTTGGGGTAGGATTTATCAAAAAGAAAGTGATTCAAACTAAAGCCAGACAGATCATTTGTGGAAAGATAAGAATTCTTGACTGTTGGGGTGGTGACTTTGAAATTGAGCTTCTGTTGTCTTTTGCGGATTACTGAGACTTTTGAAGGGACAATCACTTTTGTATCCTTTAATTAGAATGAAGACAGGCTGGGTTCAATCATGCCTTCACATTCTTTCCAACTCTGGGGTTCTAAACTTGGCTTCTGCCCTTTCTTTTTCAGGCTAGAAATCAGAGGTACTTTGAGGTGAGTTCACTGACTTTTGCAGGCCCCATCTGCATTAGAATCATCTGGGAACTTTTTATAAGAACAGATCCCCTGGTCCCAGCTCTAGATATTTTGATTCCATAGATCAAGGGTAGGGCCAGGAAATGTCAGATTGTACAATGAATCAGATTGTATCAAATTCTGTTTTAGGTTGTTCATTCACTTATAATGAAAATGGTTATTTTCTCCAAGTCCCATGTGTAATCATTGCTTTAAATCTGTAAAAGGAAAACAATAAAAAGCCACAGCAATACTTTCCTAACATAACCTAACATTTTCCCTATAAAACTTCCTATGTTCGTTTTCATCTATTTACTATTTATTTAAAGACAGACTCTCAAGAGCAAATTTACATTTTTTCCTGCCACCTTCAAGTGGATTGTGTACAAACCAGTGGGTACTTTCCTAGATCCTTTTCTTTTATGAATTTTAGCTTAGAAAATAACAAAACTTTACTACATTTAGCCAGACATCTAAAATTCATACTTAAGGACACTAAAAACGTGAACTTTTTAGAAACTACTATCAGTACAATTGGGTAAATAACTGGGGGAAAAAAAGCTGGGTCTCTACCTCACACTGTACACTGGTATAAATTTCAAATGGACCAGATGTTTAAATTAAAAAAAATGAAACTATACAATTACTACAAGAACACAATGATACATTTCTTTAAAATATAATATTTGAATAGGGAAGGTCTTTATATGATTCAAACTTCAGACTCCCTGAAAGGTTCACTAAGTAAAAATAAAAAAAATCTTCATGGCAAACCAATTCACCAGAAATATATGAAAAAACAAACAACAAACGGAAAATGCTCTTCAGCTCATATTACAAATGAAAACTAATATCTCTAGTATACAGAGGGCTCCCTTCAGTGGTCCCCAACCTTTTTGGCACCAGGGACTGTTTTCGTGCAAGACAATTTTTCCAAGGACCAGGGGTGGGGGGGTGGCTTTGGGATGATTCGAGCACATTACATTTATTGTGCACTTTATTCCTATTATTATTACATCAGCTTCACCTCAGATCATCAGTCATTAGATCCCAGGGGTTGGGGACCCCTGCTTTAAATGACAAAGTATACATAATTTTTTAAAAAATGGCAAGGCATAGGAACAGATACCAAAAAGAGAAATGGTCCCTAAAACTTATGAAAAGATGTTCAAAATTCCTCACAATCAAATAAATGCAAGTTAAAACTATATTAAAATACCATTTCTCACCTAGTTGGATGGATACAAATCTAAGTTTGCCTTCAGATACATTCCTATGTTGCTAGTGGGAATGTAAATTGGTACAACTCCTGCAGAGAGTCACTTGACACTAACGATCAAAATTACAGCTACATTTACACTTCGACTTGGCAACCCCACTTCCGGGTATTTGTCTTACAGGTATATTTTTTACCTCGTGCAAGATGATGTGTGTATGAAGTTTTCAGTTCCACCATTGTGTGTTGAAAGAGTTCAAGCATCCAACAAGGGAGGACAGATACATTTAAACAATGGAATACTTTGCCACTGTAAACATGTGGATGCCATTCATGGAAATGGAAATCCGCCAAGATATGTGGTTCCACAAAGAAAACAAGGCCCAGAGCAGCTTATCTAGGCTAACTTTTGTGTAGGAAAGGGAGAAAAAAAAAAAGAGTACACATTCCTATTACCTTGTATTTGAATTAAAATTCTTCAGAATTAATAAGAAACTAATAAAATGATTGAGGATGAGGGGAGCAAGTGGGCGTGAGACTTCTTTTTTTTGTTTTGCAATCACCATGTGGCTAATAGTTTTATTTAAAAGAGAGATATCTGACAATAGTTTAAATGTGGTTCTAACAATGGAGCAGGAGTCTTTTCACTGCAATCCTTTTTATACTGTTTTGTTTTATGAACCAAATGACTGTATTACCTACCTAAAAAATAAAATTTAAAAGCCTCTGTGAAAAAGCAAGAATGTGCAGATTTCATGTGGAAAATTAGTGTTTTAAATAAAAATAACATTTGGTCAAACTAAAGTGAGGAAACTACAGACCATCCCACACCAAACACAAAAGGAAAACTTACCAAGCAAATTGTGTAATAAACAGGGACCTTCAGATACGTTTTTCCAAAGTGAGAGTGGACCAGCCATGAACTATGAGTGCTTCAAGATTTTTTTCCCCCAGAGAGAGAGAAATCCACCCAGTGAAATGTTATTATAAAGAGACTAAAAACCACAAAGAGAAGGTGTTACTAGTCCTCACCTGTGTACTTTGGCTGCAAGTAACAAAAAGCCTTTTCATAGTCCCATAGCCAGGAGGAAGCAGGCCTCTGACATTGCTTCAGAGACTCAAAAATGTCACAGAATTTCTTCCAAAGCCCCAGACATGAACAGACATAAGCACAAGCCCCTCCAAGGAGGATAAAAAGGAGGAAATGTGTGCCAGCCATTGTTTTTATAAGAAAAAAACCCAGTAACTTTGCCTAAATCCCCCAGCATACTCTTCTCTTGCCTCATTGGCTTAACTGTGTCACACAGCCCTTCCTAAATGCAAGGGGGGTAGGTTGGAAAAGCGAGTATCTAGTTTGCCAGCTTTCGTGGCAGGGGCAGGAAGGGGAAGAGAGATGGAAAGGCGAGCTGGGTTAGCTGACCAGTAACGTCCCCTTAACTGTGACGGGCAGGACCCCTGGTGACAGATACACGGATACACTCTAGCCATCCCTCCTCATGTGCCAGAGCTCAGTGTGATTCCAGGGTGAGTTAAATTAGATCCCCAGCGGCAGCTTTATTTGAGGCTGATTTCCCCTATATTAAAAGAGGATGGGGCTTCCCTGGTGGCGCAGTGGTTGAGAGTCCGCCTGCCGATGCAGGGGACACGGGTTCGTGCCCCGGTCCGGGAAGATCCCACATGCCACGGAGCGGCTGGGCCCGTGAGCCATGGCTGCTGAGCCTGTGCGTCCGGAGCCTGTGCTCCGCAGCGGGAGAGGCCACAACAGTGAGAAGCCCGCGTACAGCAAAAAAAAAAAAAAAAAAGAGGATGAAACAAAAGATTTCTTTAAATTTCCTGGGCTTTCTACCCTTTAGGAATTGCCCAGCTGTTTTCTGCAGCTGTAAAACATAGTGCCCCTTATAAGAATACTATTCAAACCCCATGTCATATTAATTATTATTATGATATTGTAAACTTTAAAAACAATTATCAGCAAGCACTTCATAACCTTCTGAGAAAGTCTCTTTCTAATGGTCAAAGTGACACATTCTTTAAGAAGTCTCCTAAGAAGCCTGTCTGGCTTGGGTTACTTGGATTATTTCAGCACCTTTGGCAGTTTGGAAGGCAGTTCTGATCACCTGAAATTAAAGATTTTCATATGACTTTCAGCCCTATCAAATAACTAGTAAGTTAAGCCTTGTAAAATGGAATTGAATATTTTAATAAGGAAATATAATTTTAATAAGGTGTTTATCTACCATTACCCCCAGAACATGCCTTCTCTCCAACAGGCTTATACTGTACTAAAGCACTATATAAATATTTCCCTTTTTAAAGTTCTATGTTGATCATTCTTTGATGACCAGCTTTTTCAAGAAACACACCATACTTAACACTGCACAGCCATTCAGCAAATTGATATTTATAATAATCTGGTGCAGGTGGCATTTAAACGAACGTCATGATTACCATGACAGACTTTTGGGTTTGATGGCTTCTTGCAAAAGTTCCTTCCAACTGCATCTAATGTTCTATGATTCTGTGGTTTTACATATTTAAATATAAGCCATGGTTTATTGAAATTTGGAGCTCACCGTTTCTTTTGATCTTATATTCAGGTCTATGAGACTTGATTCTGGAGTGAGAATGTGTCTCCCCCCTCCCAATATTTACTCCACCTGTTTTCTGATGCTTGATATCCCTACAGGAGGGGACAGATTTCATGTCAGCATTACAGAATCCTTTGAATGTAGATTCGCTTGGAAAAGTTAATACCTAACCTTAATGGGAAATAGCCTTGCTGATCCTGGTGATGGAGTGGGGGTGAGATTAAAGAACAGAGGCTAACAAAAGGGTGGAAAGAGGCTTGGCGGGCATTCTTCACTCATTCAAATATAAACTTCTTAAGGGAAGGACAATTATCTGCTCTAGAATATACAAAGTCTGTCTATTCATTTACTCATTTAAAATTTTTATTGAGCAACTGCTACATAAAAGACAATGATGTGGAAAGAAAGGTTACTGTTGGGGACCAAATTATAGAGGGCTCAGGGAAAATGGTTTTATAATGTTTTTAGAAGCCAAAGAAGCCCATACTTTAATAACATTTATATAGATGTCCCTTACCTAAAGCAGATGCAGACTGAGCTGAGTGTATGTGGTGGACTCAGACCCCTCAGTCCAGCTGCTCTCCTCACTCCCTGAAGTCTCTCCAGGGTGTAACTGGAACATTTTTCCTAGAGGGATTGAGATGAGCCCCTGCACTGAATGGCCTGCCTTCTGAAGAGCTGCCACTTACAGCTTGGCTGTCTCACAGCAAGGCACCTACTGTTCCTTAGTGCCCTGATGGCAGACTTGACATCCAGCCTCAGGATTCTTGCAGTGGTCATGAAGTTCCTCAAGGGAGAATGCAGAAAGGGCGGGAGGCATCCTATTTTGCACCAGGGTGGCAAATTGAAATGTTTACAGGGGCACATGCAGACAAAGCACTTAAATGAAGTAACACAATGGGGACCAAGGTGAACTGTGCTGCACATGCTCTATGCAAAGGAGACAGCAGAGCTTCAACTCAGGCTCACGGCTGCCCAGATGTTCACACTTTTCTGAGAACCCAGAAATGTATGTTTTTATCATAATAACCAATTCAAATCTTTAACACTTCGGGAGCCAAACAAAACATGTCTGTGGGCTGGCTGCCAGTTTGAAATTTCAGATTTAGACCTTTCTGACTTTCAACCTTCCCTGAGTACCTCAGTCATTGACCAACGTTATGTTTTCTTTTTTTAATGTTCATTCCATATGACTGGTCTTATAGATCAATATGCATGTTGCATCATAGAATAGAAGTTGACAGATAAATAAGAAAGGGGTCCAAATATAAACACCACCTTATGAGATGCACTAGTAATAGTTATAATAATAGTACAATTAAATAATGTGCATGATGTTACATTCATTAAAATGTTGAGATCAAGTCACTTACTACAACCCCTCTGGTAAGTTACTTAACTTCTCTGTTTCAATTTCCTCATCTGTAAAATGGGGATATATTAGTATCTACCTTAAAAATTTGTTGTGAAGACTAAATGAAATAATGCATGTAAAATATCATGGAGAATTCATGATATGTGTTGTTGAGGTTATGAGTAGGACTCAAAACAATATTCCTCTTCACTGCCCAAGTTCTGAACTAGTTAAAATATTGGGTTGGCCAAAAACATCTTATGGAAAAACACGAACGAAACTTTTGGCCAACCCAATATAATAAAGTTAGTCCATGAAGAACTGAGATATCAGCATTATCAATGATGGGGCTAAGTTGCAAGACACAACTTAGTTTGACCAAAAAATAGGCTTGCTAACTCCCTACCTCCCATTCTTGGTCTTGGAATAATCTATCTGAGGGAAGTTTTGTTTCACGGGAGCAGACATGTAACCCAGCGTTCTAAGTGCCCCTGGTCCAGATGCAGAAGAGAAAAGGCTTAGTGTCTTTGTTCATTCCCACTTTTGACATATTAGCTCCATCTAACTGAGAAATGTTCATCAATGGCTATTCTGATAGCCATTGAGAGTTCTCCACCTCCAAGGAGAAGAGTTCAGAGAGTGAGACAAGAAGGGAGGGGTGTTGAGGGGCAGATCCTCCTCAAGGAAAAAAGAAGGTAAGGAGTGCGGAAGAAGCATTTTCCCTAAGATTTACTAAATGTGCAACAAGTGGTACCTGCGATTATTATTATTATTGATATGTGGAACTCTGACAAATTTTAGTTCGATAGCCTTTTGATTAATTGCAAGATGAGCCCTGTCCAAATGTACTCAATGTATCCCCAAACTGGAATTCTGCAAACTGTGTTCTGTAGGATGCTAAAAGGGAGCTGGATTCCAGGCTCAAGTAATTTTGGGAAAATGTGGATTGAAGAACAAAATAGGTTTCTTCACCACAGGACAACTTAGTCTTTTATATGCTAATGTGCTTTTGACATGCTGATCAATGTATGTAATGAACACTTCTATTTCAAACTTATTTGTGCTGGTACATTTTTCTCCTAACATATTTATAAACATTCTAGGAACACTGTTCTGTGGTTGACAGTTAGGGAAAGGCTAACTTAGATTAATTTTAAATTAATCAATTTATCCAAATACTCAGGGAAAACAACATTATTGTATATTGTGTATGTCAACTTACCACCTACTTAGCCTAAACACAATGAACAAATGGAAAGCAAAGCAAAGTACATTTTATAATGTGCTCCTGCCTTAAAAATATTGTTTTTTTTTGACCCAGAAGGGCAAAAAAAAGTGGTTAAGCTAATTCTGTCTTAGGCAAAGGTTTATTCTTTTGTT
The DNA here is from genome assembly GCF_949752795.1 of Hyperoodon ampullatus. Lineage (NCBI taxonomy): Eukaryota > Metazoa > Chordata > Mammalia > Artiodactyla > Ziphiidae > Hyperoodon > Hyperoodon ampullatus. The sequence goes on along the minus strand of NC_136918.1, from coordinate 20,723,329 downwards.
CAGTTTGACTTGCCAATGGCCTTTGTCATTACCAGCCAGGCCCTCCTTCCTGAAAGTGGGCTGGTTTCTGTATATGGGCCACAATTTACACTGCTGGGAAGGAGGAAGGATTTGAATTTTAGGGTCCATCCAATTTATGTTTGTAATAAGAGCAAAAGATTCTTGAAACACTGGTTTTAACCTGGCAGTTTATTGCTTTTTTTCTGAAGTTTTCTTTATAATAATAAAAAAATTGGAAGCCATGTGTTGCCATTTCCTTTATTATTCTAGTTTCCAAATGTTGTATTAAAAATTATTTGTTTAAATATTAAATTCTGAATATTTCTGGTTTCATTCAACCAGTTTATTCCAGCTTGGACTTGTCAGGTATAGGGGTCTAATTGGTTTCTCAAACTATGGACAATGGTTCCTGTAGTTTATTTGTATGATGCTGTGTTTCAGCCTAGATGTTCTCATTAATAAAAAAAAAATAGAGTAAAGGATATTTACAGAGTGTGTGCCAAGCACATTATTTCATTTGATCTCCACAAATGTCTTCTGAAATAGGCGCAGTTATTTTGCCCATTTCACAGATAGGGACTGGGGCTTATAGAGAGCCTAATAGTTCCTGAGGCCACCCAGTTTGTATGCTGGGTCAAAAAACAAAAAAGTGGCTTGTTGGGAACTCAGGCTGTCTGTACCGCATTCTACCCTTAAACAGCATGTCCAGTTTTAGAGTACTTGGAGAAACAGTTCTTAACACTCATCTGGGCTTCAGGGTCTTTGCAGAGTCATAAACTTGTGTGAATCCAAACTTTGTTTACTGTTCACATGAATGAGTCTATATTTGGCAACCCCCTGGGCTCTCTTAATAATTTAAAAACCACAACGTTCAAACTGTCCTGGGAGGGAAAGATTAATAAGAACAAAGAGTTAGCTAACGCTGTCTAACTGGGCCAGCATGAGTGGCTGAGTAAAAAAAGAAAAAGACAAGTTCAGTTATGGATGGGATGCTACCAGGATGAGAGGGTAGATTGCGTTCCTGGAGCTTTAAGTGGAAATGGATGGGAAGCATGGCAAAAATTCATGCGGCTAAGGAGCATCGAGGGTATTTTACATCTGAGACCATGGTGAAACAAAAGCAGTAGAAATGCTAAGGCCTCAGATACCTGAACACTGCTTTCAGAATATTGCCAGAAACTATGATTTATTGTACTGGGCATTTTTGAAGATGTGCCAAGATTTATGCTTTATCTGATTTGAATTCTGAAAGGGCACATGCTCACAAATGAGGATAAATTACCTCTCCAAATGCAGAAAGACTCCTTCTTTCATTTAGATAGTTTGTGTTTTTCCTTCTTTCCGTTGTTACAGCTTGAGAAATGTTCTATCATGTGAAACAGATCATGCTCTGTGAAATCATCTGGACATATATTAAAGCCACATTGCAGCCTGGTATGGCATGTTGCTTACTTTGGGGGTGGGGTGAGGGGAATTACAGTTCATGATTTTAATAATCAAATACTCAGGGATGAGTATAAAATGTGATCTTCTAGGAAGAACAGCAAATTATGCTCCCATTCTCCTTTTCCCCCTTTCCCTCCCTACCCCATTGAGCATAAAGGTTTTCAAGTAACTTTTCTTGAGCTTTTACCAAAGCTTCTATATGAGATACTAACACACCTGAAGTAGAGTACTTGTCTCCACAGGACAGTCGCATGGAGTATCCAACATACACATCAAGTGTCTATCACACGAAGGAGGACCATGGCAAGGGGCTCTAATGGAGAAATGAAACATGGTGAAATCCAGAGTAGCTAAAGGGTAAAGCCTGAGGGTATTCGAGAAGATATCACAGAGGAAGAGACATCTGAGCTTGTGTTAAAGGATAAGCAAGAATTTCCCTAGTAGAAAAAAGTATTAGGTAGGAATTTCAAGCTTACAAGTAGCTTGAATCAAAAAGGAGTGGTGAGCAGGTAGTTAAAGGTTACACTCCCAGCTAGAGGCACCCAATTTTAATTGAAAAACAAATGAAAACACAGACGTATTTGTTTTAGACTCAGCCTGTGGACTGCTAGTTTTCAACCCTTGGGTTAAAGATCAAAGGGCATAAGCCCACAGTTAACAAACCCCTTCTACCACTCAGTGCTTCAAATTGATGTTTTTATAGCCTTTTTCTTAAAAGATGAGCAGATAGTCTGATACCTGAGAAATCTTAACAAAAAAGAGAAAGACTAAAACACACACACACATTTTAGTCTTTAGATAAAGACTAAAAATAGACAACTTGAAGAAACCAAAACTATGCATAAACATGAAAACATAGAAAGGAAAATTACCATTAATATCCTTAGAGAGATGAGAAAAGATATTACATCCTTGAAGCACAAGCAAGATGCTATTATAAAGAACATTTAAAAAAAAACAGAAATTAAAAAAAAGTGGTAGCAGATAGAAGAAAAGTTTAAAATTAATGCTATAAAATAGAGAAAAGCAGATTATTAGTTTGTTAGGACTGGCATAACAAAGCACCACAGATTGGGTGGCTTAAGCAACAGAAATATATTTTCTCAGCTCTGGAGGTTGGAAGTTGAAGATCGAGGTGTAAGCAGGTTTGGTTTCTTCTGAGGCCTCTCTCCTCAGCTTGTAGGTAGCCACGTTCATGTTCACATGGCATTCTCACTTTATGTGTGTCTGTGTCCTAGTTTCCTCTTCTTAAAAGGACACTGGTCAGATTGGATTAGGGCCCACTCTAATGACCTCATTTTAACTTGATTACCTCTTTAAAGACCCTGTCTCCAAATACAATCACTTTCTGAGGTGCTGGCAGATAGGACTTTAACATATGAATTTGAGGGATCACAGTTCAGTCCATAACATGGACCAAAAAGACTTAGAAATGGAAAACTGGAAAGAAAAGTAAAGAATGGTGGAGGATAGGTCAAGAAAATCCAATACCTGAAAAATATGAGCTCCAGAATAAAAGAACAGGGAAAAAAAGAGGAAAGTAAGTCTTTAATAAAGACATTTAAGAAAATTTCTCAGAATTGTGGGACCCAAGTTGCAAGATTAACAGGTGCTATGAATATGCAAGAAAATGGATGAAGATAGACCCATACCAAGGCAATTATTTCAAAAAAATAGAATATGGAGACAAAGGGAAGATCCTATAGAAATCTAGAGGGGAAAGCACAGGTCATATACAAAAGACTAGAAATCAGAACACCTTCAGATTTCTCAAAAGCAACATTGAGAGCTAGTAGAGCAATGCCTTCAAAAATTTGGTGAAAAAATTATCTCTGAGTATGAATTCTACATTAGATAAATTATAAGTCAAGTGGAGAGCAGAATAAAAGTATATTCAGATAAGCAAAATCTCAAAATTTTATCTTTTAAGTACTTTTTCTCAGAAGTTCACCAAAATTAGTAAGTAAACAAAGAAAGATACAGATAGAATAGTGGTTCTCATCCACGCTGTCCATTGGAATTAACCAGAATGGTTTAAGAAACACTGATTTAGGGGCCCTATCCCCAAAAGTTCTGAAATAATTGGTTTGGATGAGACCTGGGCATCAGGATTTTTTTAAGTTCCCCAGATAATTTTTATGTACACCCAAGGTAGATATGGAAGAAACAAGAGATAGGAAGGGAATTCCCCATGGTGATAGAGAAGGGATGCTGGGACAAAAGTTCTACACTGAGAATAGAGTGAGACCCATTGGAAAACTCCATGAAAATCTTCTTCAAATAGATGAAGCAGAAATAATATCTACAGCAAGGGATAGGGAGGAGATTTGGACAACTGGTAGAAAGTTTGGTATAGAGTTAGTGATAGGTACAGAGGAAACAAAACAAATATAAAAAGAAGAAAATTAACACCATGGATGCAAATATAGGAAGGAAGGAAGCATTATCAGAGTTTACTGCATGACTCAGCTGTGAAAAGAGTTTACATAAAAACTGAATTTTGGGGGGTGAGGGGGAAAGGAAGTGTACAGGTGTGCAGTGGTGGGTGGGTTGTGAAAGGGTTGTGTTTACCTATCGTGGGAAAACAAGATATAATTGTTAAAAATACAACATCAAAACGTATCAGCACAAGTGTGCTATTTAGAATGCTAAACATTTTGAAAATGGTTGCTTCTGGAGAGTGAGGAATAGGTTGGGAGGCTAGGGGATTGCTGTTTTTCATAACAAGTTTTATAAAAATATTTGACTTCTTAAATCATGTACATTTTTAACTTTTATTAAAGTAAAAATTAAAAAAATATAAAACCCCCAGGACTGAAAATGAAAAAAAAAAGATAAGACAAACTGCTGAGGGATGACAAAGACAAAAATGAGAACAGAGAAAAACTAGATCATGCCTTGGTCTAAACCTTGACATCAAGGAGAACAACCCGAGCTTTCTACAGAATCTCTTTGAGCTGAGCTATCAATATAAAAGACTTATGTTAGGATGAAAAGAGATGTAACTTTTTTCAGGGAATAGCCCTGTTAACAGATTTCCTTTAAGGTCAGAGGATTTTATCAGAGAGTAAAGCCATCTAAAGAGAGCAGACAACCCAGTATTTAATCATCCAACTCTTCATTAAATAAACATTTATTGACCATCTGCACTATCCTGGATGTTAGATCTAATGGGAGCAATGGTTAATCCCCTTTTGGACATCAATTTAGTGGGGGAATAAAGTAATCCTAGAACAGGATGGTGGATACTGTGACAAGGGAAGGATATAGTACGATAGATATATTTAAGAAGGTCACAAAAAGATATGACTGAATTGGAAATTATTCAAAAGGACTAGATCAATGTGCTACTAAACAACGAATGGATCACTGAAGAAAGGAAAGAGGAAATAAAAAAATATTTGTAGACAAGTGAAAATAGAAACACAATGATCCAAAATCTGTGGGATGCAGCAAAAGCAATTCTAGGAGGAAAGTTTATAGCAATACAAACCTATACAAACGTTACCTCAGGAAACGTGAAAAATATCAAATAAATAACCTAACCTTACAACTAAAGGAACTAGAAAAATAAGAACAAACAGAACCCAAAGTAAATAGAAGAAGTCATAAAGATCACAGCATAGAGACTAAAAAAATTAGAAAATTCAATAAAACTAAGAGATGGTTCTTTGAAAAGATAAACAAAATTAACAAAACTTTAGCCAGACTCATCAAGAAAAAAAGAGAGAGGACCCCAAATAAATAAAATCAGAAATGAAAAAGAAGTCACAACCAACACCACAGAAATACTAAAGGATCATAAGAGTTTACTGTGAACAATTACACGGAATTAAAATGGACATTCTGGGAGAAATGGACAAGTTCCTAGAAATGTACAATCTCTCAAGACTAAACCAGGAGGAAATACAAAATATGAACAGGCTAATTACCAGTAATGAAATTGAATTAGTAATTTAAAAACTCCCAATACATGAAAGTCCTGATCTTCACAGGTGAATTCTACCAAACATTTAGAGAAGAGTTAACACCTATCCTCTCAAACTATTCCAAAACTTTGCAGAGGAAGGAACACTTCCAAACTCATTCTATGAGGCCACCATCACCCTGATACCAAAAGCAAAGATACCACAAAAAGAGAAAAATTACAGGCCAATATCACTGATGAACAAAGACGCAAAAATTCTCAACAAAATGCTAGCAAACCAAATCTGACAATACATTAAAAGGATCAAATTTATCCCTGGGATTTATCCCAGGGATGCAAGAATTCTTCAATATCTGCAACTCAATCAGTGTGATACACCACATTAACACATTGAAGAATAAAAATCATATGATCATCTCAGTAGATGCAGAAAAAGCTTTTGATAAAATTCAACATCGCTTTGTGATAAAAACTCTCCTGAAAGTGGGCATAGAGGGAACCTACCTCAACATAATAAAGGCTATATATGACAGACCCACAGCTAAAGTCATACTCAAAAGTAAGAGGCAGAAAGCATTTCCTCTAAGAACAGGACCAAGACAAGGATGTCCACTCACCACTTTTATTCAACATAGATTTGGAAATCCTAGCCACAGCAATTAGAGAAGAAAAAGAAACAAAAGGGATCCAAATTGGAAAAAAAGAAGTAAAACTGTCACTGTTTGCAGACGACACAATAGTATACATAGAAAATCCTAAAGTTGCTACCAAAAAACTACTAGAGCTCATCAATGAATTTGGTAAAGTTACAGCATACAAAATTGATATACAGAAATCTGTTGCGTTTTTATACACTAACAATGAAAGATCAGAAAGGGAAATTAAGGAAAGAATCCCATTTACCATCACATCAAAAAGGATAAAATACCTAGGAATAAATCTACCTAAGGAGACAAAAGACCCATACTCCAAAAACTGTAAGATGCTGATGAAAGATATCGAACATGACACAAACAGATGGAAAGATATACTGTGTTCTTAGATTGCAAGAATCAATATTGTCAAAATGACTATACTACCCAAGGCAATCTACAGATTCAATAAAATCCCTATCAACATACTAATGACATTTTTCACAGAACTAGAATAAATAATTTTAAATTTTGTATGGAAACATAAAAGACCCTAAACAGTCAAAACAATCCTGAGAAAGAAGAATGAAGCTAGAGGAATCATGCTTCTTGACTTCAGACTATACTACAAATCTACAGTAATCAAAAAAGTATGGTACTGGCACAAAGACAGATTTCTAGATCAGTGGAACAGGATAGAAAGCCCAGAAAAAAAAAACCATGCACCTACGGTCAATTAATCTACAACAAAGGAGGCAAGAATATACAATGGAGAAAAGACACCCTCTTCAATAAATGGTGCTGGGAAAACTCACAGCTACATGTAAAAGAATTAAATTAGAACATTCTCTAACACTATACACAAAAAAATAAACTCAAAATGGATTAAAGACCTAAATGTAAGGCCAAATACTATAAAATTCCTAAAGGAAAACATAGGCAGGACAGTCTTTGGCATAAATTACAGCAATATTTTTTTTTTGGATCCGTCTCCTAGAGTAATAGAAATAAATACAAAAATAAACAAATGGGACCTAATTGAACTTAAAAGCTTTTGCACAGCAAAGGAAACCATAAACAAAATGAAAAGACAACCTACAGAATGGGAGAAAATATTCACAAATGATGTGACTGACAAGGGATTAATCTCCAAAATATACAAACAGCTCATGAAGCTCAATATCAAATAAAACAAACAACCCAATCAAAAAATGGATAGAAGATCTAAATAGACATTTCTCCAAAGAAGACATACAGGTGGCCAAAAGGCACATGAAAAGATGCTCAACATCACTAATTACTCAAGAAATGCAAATAAAAACTACAATGAGGTATCATCTCACACCAGTCAGAATGGCCATCATCAAAAAGTCTACAAATGATAAATGCTGGAGAGGGTGTGGAGAAAAGGGAACCCTCTTACACTGTTGGTGGGAATGTAAATTGGGGCAGCCACTGTGAAGAACAGTATGGGAGTTCCTTCAAAATCTAAAAATAGAGCTACCATATGATCCTGCAGTCCCACTCCAGGGCATGTATCTGGAGATAGCCATAATTTGAATAGAAACACGCACCCCAAAGTCCATTGTAGCACTATTTACAATAGCCAAGACATGGAAGCAACCTAAATGTCCATTGACAGATGAATGGATAAAGAAAATGTGGTATTTATATACAATGGAATATTACTCAGCCATAAAAAAGAATGAAATTTTGCCACTTGCAGGAACATGGATGGATTTGGAGGGCATTATGCTAAGTGAAATAAGTCAGATAGAGAAAGAAAAATTCTGTATGATATCACTTGTATGTGGAATCTAAAAAATACAACAAAACAGTGAATATAACAAAAAGCAGCAGACTCACAGGTATAGAGAACAAAATAGTGGTTACCAGTGGGGGGTGGGATGCTGGGCAATACAGGGGTTGGGGGAGTAGGAGGTACAAGCTACTGGGTTTACGATAGGCTCAAGGATGTATTGTAAAACACGGGGAATATAGCCAATAATTTTGTAATAGCTATAAGTGGAAGTACCTTGAAAAATTGTATAAAAAATTTTTTTAATAAAAAAGCATTAGTGATCCATGGAATACTGAATGTGGCAGACACCACAGAAATCATTAATTTCAATTCCTTTCTCTCTAGCTTTTAATGTTTTACTCGCTTATTTTCTCACAGATGAGAAAAGGGAGCCCAGACAGGGTGATTCTCCCAAATCCACAGAGCCAGTTAGGGACACATCTTGATTGACAGCACAAGTCTTCTGTCTCCTGACACAGCTTTTTTTTTTAAAGGTGGTTTATCACTGCCCACAACAGTTTATGGGTATAACTTGAAAAGGCCAATTAAATTCTGAGTTGGAACTAAGTTAAGATGTAATTTCAGCATTTCAACAAGGGTTTCAAATGAAATAATGAGAAAATAAATTTTAATCTCTCAGCTCTCATAAAATTAGGACCAATATTGTAGAATGGGGGCTATTCTGAATCCTTCCTAACTCTGACATATGTTATAGACTACACTTCAGGGTATACTTCACAGAGTTGAGGGGAGCAATTGTTTAAGGGGACACCAGATTATAACCAATATGTTTTGGGCTGTTGCTTTCAAAATGGCTGTTGTGGAAGAGACTGAAAATACTCATGAATATTGATGAGCTCCCTATATTTCCCAGTCTTCTATTTGACTAGTTCTGGTCAATAAAATGTGAGTGAAAATTTTGGCTCTCACTTCTAGGCCTGGGTGATAGTGTATTCTGTGTATCCTCCTCAGGCCCTCTCTCTACATCCCCATCCCCCAACCCCCATCCATGTGGTGGGAAGCAAAGAATTCTAAGACAGTGGGTAAAAATACAAAAAGGAGCCAGGTAACAGTCATGGGTAAGAGAAGAGACACCCAGTAAAACTGCCCAGCTCCAGTGGATTTCATGTGAAGGAGAAGTTCTGTGATTGTGCTCTCCAGGTTGGGGAGTGTTTGTTACAGTAGCTCGTATTAATTACCTAGACACATCCAACTGTCTTTTAAATTTTAGTTATGTATTCATTTGACTATGATGACCTAGGAATTAATATGAAGTGGTGGCTTTAGAGGATATCAGAAAATTTCTCTAATATAATTCTCTTTTGTCATATTAAATGCAGATTTCCAGACTATTGTGTAGTTTGTAATGTAATATTGCACATCTAAAGTTTAAGTCCACAGTTTTTTTTCTCAGTAGCTATTATTCCCACATAGACTGCACAGTCCCTGAGGTTGTATGATATAGTTTCTCTGGTCATTCAAATACAGATATTTAAACCTTTGTGTCTTCCTTCCAGAGGCTGATGACTTTATAATGACTCCTTGTATTTGTTTGCACACAGACTAACCTGCTGTAACAGAGTCCTCTTCTTCACCCCCAAATGCTCTGATTCAAACAAGATAGGAGTTTATTTCTCTCTCATTAAATAGTCCAGAATAGGCCCAGAGTGAGGTTGCCCAGGGGCCCAGGCTCTATCCATCTTGTTACTTTTCCATCCTAGGTGGATTCTAGCTCATCAGCATCACATCTGTATGTCTGAGTCTGCACCATGGAGTGTAAGCAATCTCCTTCCTAAACTACATGACCCAGAAATTGTATATATGGCTTCTGTTCACATTCTATTTGCTGAAAAATAGTCACATGTCCACCCTTGGCTGGAAAATGTGTCTCAAGATGAGTAGCCATGTGCCCAGACAAAACTCAGAAATTCTTTTATAAAAAGGAAGAAGAGGAGAAGGGACATGGGAACACAGCAGTTTTTACCTAACCACATTGGGACCTTTGGCCATGTTTCAGTATCAGAAGGGATCTGTTTGCCATATTTTGTACTGTTCTATAGTAAATACCCTTACAAATGAGAAGCATTGACGTTCCCTGAAATTAATCAATACCTTTATCATACAGCAATCTTATATTTTTTCCCATTATTAAGGGATGAAGACATGGAAAATATACTTTCCTGTGATATTTTTTAAAGTGTCATTCTGTGAGCCTCCACTGTATTTTCCCTCGGATTTAAGCAGTTCTGGAAGCAGGAGAGTAGCCAAAATATTTCTTATTAATCAATCAGGATGGGAGCCAGCTGTAAACAGATGGAACACCCATATAGACACCTATCAGCTGACTGTTAGCCTTGTCTAGGATGTGGAAAGCTCAACAGGAGTTTGTTTAGAGTGAAGTGAAGAGCCTCATAGAAATAATTTATCCTCAGGGAAGTGAGAGTCGAGATTCAAAAGTTTGGCTTGGAAGAAGGGAGATTGTGCATTGTCTGTCACTCAGAATGTTGTCATGAGTTCAAATTTTAAGTCCTAAGTCAAGGGGTCTGCAATAACAGGGCAAATACTATATAGATAGCAACTATATTATATGGCATCATTTTATATATATATATATATATATATATATGTATATATATATATATTTTTCCCTCTTCCCCAATAAAAATAAAAGTCTTTGTGGGATGTGGGAACACAAGATGTCAATAACATGGTAGTTGATGCAATGGAAAGATTCCATGCTGGAGTCTTTGGCAGTAACAAGAGACAGAGCCCTTCAGTCAGATGACAATGTCCTCAGTGTCTGGCTCAACACTCTGAGAGCTGTATCACTGGGGACACGGCTGTGCCTTTGTGGGGGTTAGCAGCAGCAGCCCCCTCTGTGATCATAGGAGCATAGCTGCTGCATAAGGAATTGGCATTAACAGAAGCCTTTGCAGAAAAGTGGAGCCAGAGAAAATTCTTGAGTGGTCAAGAGTACTGAACTTGGTTTGACATGACATGTGTGAGGTCCCTATAGGACTCTCAGAAATATTTGAGAGGAAGTTGAGGGGATCAGGAATTTGTTCCTACATGATGGATGGGAGTGAAGACAGGGAGACTGTTTAGTGACACTTCCTGTGACACTTTCTCTACCATCTCTCCCTGTTTTATAAATAGGGACCTCACAGCTAATGTTCTTGATCTATTTGATCTAGGGCTTGAGGCCTTATCTGGTAGAGCTCCAAACCTTGCTACCCTACCACCCTTGGTCTTTGTTATTGATTTGCTTGGACTATCAGAAGAGGGAAGGGCTCCAGCCTAAAACACTTTCTATTCAAGGAACAAATGATCCTGAGGCTGAAATTAAATGATCCTGTTTACTAAAGTATCCTCCCATTTCACTGAATTCCATTGTTTCTTCTGTTGTCTTGGCCACTCTTTGAGTACCATTTTACTGGTTCTGATTCAAGGTTCTAGTGACAGAATGAGGACCACACTATTAAGCAAGTCTCCCTCATTCTAGCTTTTTGTCACAATTTTCTATGCTAATTATGTCTCCTTATCATTAGTCTTGCATCTTAATTTTAACCTCTTAATTTTAATTTGGCAAAGTACCTTACCAGAGGAAAGAATGTAAAAGTCACTTTATAAAATGACTTAAGAAATGGGTTAGTATTGGATTAGTTGGGATGTATTAAAAGTATTTTAACAAGTGTGTTTTGTGGTAGAAGATTTAAGGACAATGGCATAAACTCAGCTCATGGTACCCAAACAGAAAAAAATTTGAGTGCTGTGATGAACTGGGTGCTATACCAAGCCCTGAAGGTACAATGGTGAGTAAAACAGATGTGAATTCTCATGTTGTTTACTAGGTCTCTTGTTTCATGTTAGTACAACCCCCTTTCTGGCAGAAAATCAGGCTTTAAAAACACAAATGCACTTCCAAATTTAAACTTCTTTGTTTGGAATTCTAGATCCCTACAATTAGACCACAAACTACCTTGAGAAGCGAATTTTCTTCTGGTTAGTTTGAGACAACCCAACTGGCTCTTTGAAGAACTGTCCCACCTACCAACCTTGATCCAGGTTGTTCTATTCTCTTGGAATTCCTGTCTTGCTACTTTCCCTGAGGAAGGTCTCTCCATCTTTAAAACCTAGCTCAATGATGCATCTTCCTAAAGCCTTTGCAAATATTTGCAAATAGATGTGGTCTCCTCATTGGAACTCCTTCAGCATTTGTATCACGATTAAATCCTATACCACAGTTATTCTGACTTAACTCCCTTAAATGACCATTAGCCCACACATTGCCACTGGGTGAATTAGAAAAAAGTACCCCTTCCTCAAGATACTTTACTTTCATCTATTAGAATATTGTTGTTACATGTTAGAATAAAAAAAAAACACAGCCATCTGTGGAAAAAGTTACCACTATACAAATCTACTATATCTAAGACATGTGAGAAGTCCCCTAGATAGTGTTGGCCTTTAGATGGTCACTCTGGTTTTACCTACTAGGTTGTGATTTGCCACTGGTCACGGTCAGTGGTGTGCTGGTAAATTTTGAATAGCTGGCTCTCTGGGAAAATCAACCAATCAACCAACCAACCAATTAACCAACCAAACAACCCTGATTTGTAGTGTTGGCTGATGTCAGACTACCAAGATGACATCAACTGGCTTGCAAAAGCCGTGCAAATTTTAAAATGGGCTCTTGGGCTTCCCTGGTGGCGCAGTGGTTGAGAGTCCACCTGCAGATGCAGGGGACACGGATTCGTGCCCCCGGTCCGGGAAGATCCCACATGCTGCGGAGTGGCTGGGCCCGTGAGCCATGGCCGCTGAGCCTGCGCGTCCGGAGCCTGTGCTCCGCAACGGGATAGGCCACAACAGTGAGAGGGCCGCATACCACAAAAAAAACAGAACAAAACAAAAAAATAAATAAAAATGGGCTCTCATGAGCTAGTAAGAGCTGACTCCTGCACATCATGGGTTGGGCTTTGTTCATTCATTTTTGCTATCTACAGAACTCAATAAATACTGAAGAAGCCCTAAGTAACATAAATATGAAACTTACAGGTATTGTACATTAAAAAATTAGGAACATTCTTGGTATTGCTACCAAGGACAACAGCACTTGCCAGTGTAACTATTTCTTTAATATTTGAGCATTGGGGCAACATATCTTTTTTACGACACACTTCTGAGGCTGAAGTACAGAAGTTCCTGAGAATATAGCAATTCATTAGCTTGCCTAAGGTAAAAATAATACCTATAAATAATCATTCAGGAAAATGCAACGTGCCAAGTACAGTAAAATCTTAAGGTTGCTTTGTTAGTACTTCCATGGTCCTGGGTTTCTATTTTCTCAAAGCTTTGCCCAAACAATTTATATTTTAGCTACTTTAGTAGATAAAGCTATAAATATTTTCCTGGCATATTAATGCTTATACAAGTAAGGTCCTCTTTGGGGTTAATTAGTTTGCATGCTGAGATGAAAGGTGGGTGATAGGCAAGGCTCGTTAAGTGTCAAATACCTAACTTCTGTAAGATGGATTATGTTTATTTTATAAAGGCCAATGTTTTAGTCTTTGCATGAGTGAATCAATTATGACTACTCACATTAGTTGAAAATACTGGTAACTCGTATCTAGTTATCTCAAACTGGTGGTGTATCCATATACTTCACAATCTAATAACAGATAAGTGAAGAATAATAAATATTTTTGACCAACTTTTTATAGTTGCATATATTTTACCATTAGAAGATAATATCTAAGCTTGGCATAATTTTCAAAAAGTTTAAATAATTCTGAAGTATTATACAGTGAATATTTATTTATATCGTGTATTTTCTACAGCTGCTGCAACAAATTACCATGAAGTTAATGACTTAACATAAATTCATTACGTTACAGTTCTGTAGATCAGAAATCGGACAGTGGTCTCCTTTGGCCAAAATAAAGGTCTTGGTAGGGCTGGTTCCTTTCGGAGGCTTTAGGGAAGAATCTGCTCCCTCACCTTTTCCAGCTTCTAGAGGCTGCCTGCACTCTTTGGATTGTGACCTGCTTCTTTCATCTTCAAAATCAGCCACAGCTGGTTGTTTTCTCACATCACATGGCTCTGACTTCTACCTCTCTCTTCACTTTTAAGAACCCTTGTGATTACATTGGACCCACCTGGATAAACTGGGATAATCTCACCTTAAGGTCAGCTGATCAGCAACCTTAATTGCATCTGCAAGCTTTAATTACCTTTTACCTCGTGCCCTAACATATTCACAGGTTCTGGGAATCAGGATGTGGGTATCTTTGAGTGGGGAGGGGGGCATTATTCTACCTACTACATAATCACATGACAAAAATACATGTACATTTTTACACTTTACTTCTGAGCAAACTAAGTTCCAAAGGGGTTAAATAGCTTTCCCAAGATCTCTGGGCCAATGTCATTTTCTGAGCAAAGTAAAGGTACTTGCATAAACTGTTTTCCTCCAAATTGTCATCTCGCTGAAAACTTCACTTTTTTTTTTTTTTTTTTTTTTGCGGTACGCGGGCCTCTCACTGTTGTGGCCTCTCCCTTTGCGGAGCACAGGCTCTGGACACGCTGGCTCAGTGGCCATGGCTCACGGGCCCAGCCGCTCCGCGGCATGTGGGATCTTCCCAGGCCGGGGCACGAACCCGTGTCCCCTGCATCGGCAGGCGGACGCTCAACCACTGCACCACCAGGGAAGCCCTCAATTTTGTTTTGAGTGTGCTGCTTTTGCTTTTTTTACTTTTGAAGAAATCCTCTGCTATTTAAAGGATTGCACGTTTTGTGCCTTTTCTGTTTCAAGAGTGTCTAGTGAGAAAAATGATTCAACAGGGATTAAGTAAGCGACTCACCTAGAGCAACAGAACAGACAATATGGTAAAAAGAAAAAAATAAAATTCTAGTCTTTAAGCCAAAAGTCCTCATGTTTTTAAAGACCTACAGGCTTAATCAAGATATTAAACTTCAATGTGGTTGAAAATACAATTTGCTGGCAACTGGTACAATACCCTTTCCAAAGAGGTACAGTGATTATGACCATTCTGAAGAGGAGGAAATTGAAGCTTAGAGGAGTCAAATGCTTGCCATGTAGCCATGTGGCTGGTCTTTGCTTTGACCTTGTGTGTCCCTGGGTCTATATGGATCACTCCAGATTCAAGTTTTTCCATGACACTGTGCCCTAGTTCTGCACTCTGATATCTTTCGCCATCTCCAAAAGGTTCGATTTGCAAAACATTTCAACTGCCTGCCTTCTGGTTTGGAAAACGGCTTGATCTTTACTCTGATTTTAATTCTGAGTCAATGAAAATGCAGAGAAATTAGTTATTTGCTCAATGCAGTGACTTAGCAACAGGACTGGAATAAGAGTAGTATTCTAAATTCCCAAGAATAGAAACAAACGTTATCCTATCACCCAACTCCTAGCAAATGCAAGAAATGCACAGAACTTCTTTCAAAGTAAAATGATAATGCATAAACTTTGAGAACAGCATAAGATACTTGAAAAAATTTAAAAAGCTTTTCTTGGTATAAGACATGTCAAGAGCCAACTGTGAATAATGAACAATTGTGTCAATCTCAGAGTGCATACTCCCCTTGGCTGTCTCCTTCCAGAATTAGCATTTCTACCTAGACTAATTTGGTTCTTGCTCTTTAGTTGCCTAATTTTGTATATGAGGTGTACACAGCGATATTTCCTTATCTCCTTCTTCAATTGTCAAAACCCCATCCATACCGTCAAATGCAACGTGTTACTTCCATCGGATGTCTTTGCCATACTAGGAAATTCTCCTGAATTCTCAAATTGTGTTTTCTCTGTATCTCTTGACACATCACACATTCAGCTGCATAATGTGTCTGTGTACATTTTAATGTCTCTACTAAATTAAAAGCCCAGCTGTTTTCATTTATTTTTATCTTCCAATGACCCCAGTAGAATATAATCTTCTAAGGACTCTTTTATATGTGATATAGTGCATCACACATAAAAGGTGCCAAACATTTGGTCAATGAGTAAGTGAATGGGTATAGTGGACAATTGTAGTGCCAACCAAAAATATCAGTTTATCTTGTTTTTCTTTTCTAGCTATTTTTATTGTTCCTTTTAATATAGTACCTTGAACATAGCAGATGCTCAGTGTGTTCACTGTTATAATTGTTTAAAACACTAAACATCCTTTTAAAAATAACAAAGGCTTATGTAAAGTAATAAATTAGAAAATATATTGTTTCTTATAAAAGGTATGTTTTGGGAATTATTAGCTACAAATGAGTTGATTCTGATAGGTTAAAATGCATTTTTTAGTGACATAGAAAACTCTGATAGTAAATTTATATAGATTTTGGACTTCAACATACCTTGATTTGGTCCCTTGTCATTTACTATCTTT
Source organism: Hyperoodon ampullatus (assembly GCF_949752795.1). Taxonomy (NCBI): domain Eukaryota; kingdom Metazoa; phylum Chordata; class Mammalia; order Artiodactyla; family Ziphiidae; genus Hyperoodon; species Hyperoodon ampullatus. The sequence continues at coordinate 20,707,126 of NC_136918.1, read as the reverse complement.
GTGAATCTGGGCAAATCAGTTAACCTCTCTGAAACTCAAATTCACCATCTGTAAAATAGGAGTACTAACATTAACTCACAGGAAAGTTACATTAAATGGAAACTTTATACAAACAACCTAAATCATGGGCCTTACTCACAATAAATAAAATGTAGTATTTCCTTCCTTCCCACCCTTTATTATTTTTATTTTTTTTTTGCGGTACGCGGGCCTCTCACTGTTGTGGCCTCTCCCGTTGCCGTCTCCTCCGGACATGCAGGCTCAGCGACCACGGCTCACGGGCCCAGTTGCTCCGTGGCATGTGGGATCCTCCCAGACCGGGGCACGAACCCGTGTCCCCTGTATCGGCAGGTGGACTCTCAACCACTGCGCCACCAGGGAAGCCCCACCCCTTTTTATTAAAAACTTTTTAAATTATAAATTAAATCTAAGTAAAATGCATGATATCTTCATTTTGGTCAAACAAAATTAAAATTGACACATTTGAAATTTAATATGCACAATGTAATCCAAACTGAGATGTTTTGCAAAGCTTTTAAGAAATATCTAGTATAACTTGGTGTTTTGGACATCTGTGTCTTTTCCTTTCTCTTCTAGGAATGGTGCTTTTCTTCTTTGGGGAAACTGCCCTTCTCCTACTCTGTAGGGGATCAATGATCATAATTTCTACAACCTTCTCACTTCCCCATGGCCTATTCACATGGGTAGGCATGTTTCCAAAATGGGCTAATTGGTTTTTCTCCAGGATTTGTCAAAGGTACTGCAGTTAGAGGCTGTGCTTCCCCTGGGAAGGAAGCAGAGAATCTTTGAGCCTGTCATGGTTGACCAGCATGGCTTCCTTTTGGAGAAAGTCAACCGGCAATCATAAAGTAGACCACATGGAAAGAAGGCCCAGTTACTCTTACTTGCCCCAAATTTAGTTATGGGGATCAACACAATCTCCAGTTTTGGCTAAACTAGCATGAGTTTGATTTTCACATTTGTAACCGAAGTCAAATATAAGCAGTGAATCGCCTAGAATTAGCTGTATCCTGCTCCCTCCTCCCTGATCCACCTCTAAACGTTAGCATCTGACCCCTAGGTAAATCATGGTGCCTACCAGGTGGAGCATTTAGGTCTGATCACTGTATAATTTACTGGTTTCTGTTTCACAGTCATAGACTGTATCCTTAAATTTTGTCAGTGTTTGGCAAATGCTAGGGTTTTGTATGGAGGGAGACCAATGGAAGAGTGTGGCTGGATCAGTTCAGCCCTTTAGCATTTCCAGGGGTAAAAGAACCCAAACAGACCCCTCTAGAGTACAGGCTCTGTTCTCACAGAACCACTTCGAGTAGTCAGTGGGAAGTCCGCCAAATCCCTCTGCCCTATGTTAAGCTGTGTGTATAAAAGCCACCCCATAAATCTGAGATCTGGCCTGTCGTGGGGTGGGGGGGAGGCTCCTGACCCAAATTCTCTGCCCTGAATTCCTTGAATCTAAGTAGACTGAAATACCAAAGTGAATAGCTTCTAAAATAAATCAACACAGCTTAAACCCAGGGGAATTCTATTTCTCTTTTTGGTCAACTTTTCCATCATTCCCTCCCTTCCATCTTTTCTCCCATGCTTCCTCTTTTCTTCCAAAATGACATTTTAAAAATGGTTCTAAAAATGTATTGTTTTCACATTATAGAAATATTTAAAATTCAGGAAAGAAGGGAAATAAGAATCACCTGTAATATCACCAGAGATATTCCCTATTAATTTTTCGCATATATTCTTCCAACTCTTTTCCTATGCAACAGTATTTTAACATGATTGAAATAATTATGCATACTCAGCACTATGTCCTTTTCATACTTTCTTTGAACAAATCTGAACATTTTCTGCTGTTTAGTTTTTTTCTTTGCTATCATGGATAAAGCTGCTGTGACCATCTTGACATTAAATCTTTGACGACGTACTGTAGGGAACATAGAGCTTGGATAGCATATGTGTTGAAGGATTAACACCAAGGTAATTGATAATATAGGTGACCCCATTTTTGTCTTCTGGATGTAGAGTAAACTTTCAGGATGCATTATAATTTGAGATGATCAAGTCAGAAATGACAGCGAGTGTACTTACAGAAGTGGAATCAGATGTTAATATGCCTGATAGACCTGAAAAAATTGTTAGTTTTGGCTAGAAAGGAAATCCAGAAGTACAAAAATTAGTCACAATAGCTGAACTTCGTCTTTCTTCACTGCCCAGGATGAGAGCTCAACCTTGTTTCCAGCAAGAGCCAATGCTCATTCTTCTGCCAGACTTCACTTGCACAACCTAGAGGATCTGCTTTATCAAACAAAATAGAAGCAGTTTGGCTATGAGGATGAAAACGCTAGTGGAGTTTCTCACTGTTTTAGAGGAAATAAAAAAAAAAAAGGAGTTGAAATTAAGACAACACTGTTAAAGAATAGAATGAAATAAACATGTGCCACTTGGATACCAGTCACATGTGGCTCCTCTCTTCACCTGATCAACCAAAAGTCCCCAGGCACAGTGCACAAAAACAGTTTTGGCTCCCGCCTAAGTCATGTGATTATGACTGTAATTCCCTATAGCTTTTGGCCACCTTTTTTTCTTAACTTTTGAAAACAAATCAGATCAGAAAACTGTGGTATCTTTCCAAGAATGGGGTGGTGAAAACAAGAAAATATTGGTCAAATAGTTTCTATCATTCTTTTTTTTTAAATAAATTTATTTATTTTATTTTTGGCTGTGTTGGGTCTTTGTTGCTGCACATGGGCTTTCTCCAGTTGCAGCAAGCGGGGGCTATTCTCTGTTGTGGTGGGCGGGCTTCTCATTGTGGTGGCTTCTCTCGTTGCAGAGCATGGGCTCTGGGCATACAGGCTCAGTAGTTGTGGCACATGAGCTTAGTTGCTCCGTGGCATGTGGGATCTTCCCAGACCAGGGCTTGAACCCGTATCCCCTGCATTGGCAGGAGGATTCTTAACTGCTGCACCACCAGGGAAGCCCTATCATTCATTTTTAAAAGATTCAATTTGAAGCTAGCAGGAAGTGTAAGGTTACAGAGATAAAAGCTCCATTTGGCCTTAACATTTTTCAAGACATAAATGCTGTGAGGATTTACATGGGGGGTGGTGGGGTGGGAGGGATGGTGGTGGGGAGTCTGGAACAGAGCCGACTAGGAATAAAAGCAATAGTATGAAAAATATTTGATTTTATTTTGCATTTTTAAGACTGGAACCTGATAAAACTTCCTGATTTTCCATCTTTGGCAGGGTGGAGTCTTATTTCCAAACTAACAGTTATCGTCTACTTGGAGAACTACATCTGGGACAACAGGAATGATAAAGGCTTTTGAGGAAACCCTAACAAGAGCACAGACCCAAACTCGATGAAACTTTGGTCTTTGTTCTTTGGATTATAATGTGGTTTAATTGGACTCAGACATTTACATGGGAGTTTTGAGATTATTTTATCCAATGGGTCTTAACTGGGGAATAGATTAAGACAGCACTGGACGTATTCTCCTTCTTTTACTAAGAACTACTAACAAAACCTAATTCTCTTTATTGCAAGTGGGGAAAGCAGAGGCCCAAGAGAAAAGATCAAATGTCCAAGGTCACTCTGTCATTAGTGGCAGAATCAGATTAGAATAAGAAAAGACTCTTCTCCCAGGATGGCGTCCTTTCCACCTTGCACCTAGAATTTACATAGACAGTGCAGCATGGAGCAGACACCTTACCAGTGATGTTGCCAAGAACTTTTTCTATCTTCATCCCTGAGTGACATCAGCTCCCAACACTTGGTGTCTCAGCTTATTAACTCTTTTCTTGACCCAGAGTCGGGCATGGTTAGACTTAACGTGTGAGATCATTACAGATGGGTTTTAACTGATGGGATAACACCAAGTGATTGGGAGTGGTTATGAGAGACCATAACATCCCATACAACTCTACCACTGTGCCGCGTATACTTAGTGATGTCCGCACGCTTGAGGGCTGGGGAGGTATTCTGACTTTGGTCTAGCCCTTGGCCTAAGAAAGTCTTATATTTCTAGAGATAAAAGATCCAGGCCCTGGAGAAACTGTTTTTTCTAGAAAACTTCACTTCAGATTATTTCATAAGGATGGGAGCCAGATGTTTTATAGAGCTGGCAGTGGGGAGTCTAGTGTCTTTTTCTAATCTGTACTAGTCACTCTACAGTTCTGGTTCTTCAGCTGCTCTGACAGGATGGAAATTAAATAATTCAGAGATAGCTTTTCTCTTCAGCACTGGATGCTCCAACTATTAATACTACTTAGGAATGTCTTAAGTTTACTTTAAGGAAATAGACACATAAGTATACTTTGAATTATCCACAATAAAGGTGGTAGTGATAAAGGGGAAAAAGAGAAAGTTTTATCCATGAATAGCTTGAAAGTGTATTTTCAATATTTATAATAATTTTAGGAAGGATTTGTGGAAATGAGTCCATTAAAATCTCAAGTACATAAAGATGATAATACACAAGGATGTTCATAACTGCACTATTTGTAACAGCCCCAAACTGGAAACTTCTCAGGTGGATCAACAGTGGAAGGGATGAATTGTAGTGTAGTCACACAACAGAATATTGTTCAGCAATGAGAACAAAGAATCCACAATCACATGCAACGATACAGATGAATCTCACAAACGGAAAGCTGAGTGAAAGAAGCCAGACACAAAAGAATACGTGCTGAATGATTCTATTTACATAAAAGACAAAAACAGGCAAAACTAATGGATGATATTAGAAGTCAGGACAGTAGCTGTCTTTGGAAGAGTGAAGTGGTAGTTGGGAGAAGGGGCTTCTATGGCGCTACTAATGTGCTGCTTCTCAGAAGTCCTGGCTACAGGGACATGTTCAGTGGGAGAAAGTTCATTGAGCTGTACACTTATGCTTTTAAATTTTGGTATATATGTTATATTTTAATATCATTTTTAAAAAAACATGTAAATGGACATTTTTCAAGAGGCAGGAAAGCCAACACTCATATTTTGGATGTTCCTTCATTTTCATGTTTTGTTAGGAAAAATAAGGATTTTGGACTCCTTTTGTAAAATATTAATCAAGTAATGAAATGAACTAAACTTGCATACAGGACAGGAAAACAGAACATAAAAGCCTTAAGAGCTGAGCTGCTATCAGGGACTAGACCTCCCCCTCCCAGAACTCTAGATGAGTTAGAATTTTAGAAGCAAGTCCATTGGATGTGTAGAAGCCTCTCATTTCTGTTCAGAAATGTGGTTTCCAAAGCTAGACGGCTGGCACAATAAGCTTAGTGAGTAATGGCTTCACAATTTCAATTTATTATCAAAATATTTCCATCAGATGACAAACCTGAAAAGATAAGGAGATGCAGAGCTACATAGATGCAGTTTTGCCCTTTTATCATGGCCACCTTCAGGGACAGATTTAATTTTGAAAATCCTGCTTGTAAACCACAACTCTTAGGTATCTTTAGACCACTGTCCAATGGCAATTTTTAACCCAAAGTTTGTGCTTAAAGCTTTTCATCAATATGATTTATAAGTTTAAAAAGTCTCAAATCTTCATCTGTACATCACTTTACAGATCTTGGTTTATAACTATTTATCTTGGTCTGAAGCTTCAATATTCAGTGATTACCTATAATAACAATTACTTAGTCATAAGTGTAATTAATAATTAAATATAAAAATTATTATTTACACATTACTACAAATCCCTTAAAAAGACAAAGCTTTGAGAGACAGAGAACAAGAAATTGCTTAGAAAATTGCAGGGAGCCTCAAGAATCTCATTATCAGTCAAAGCAGGTACAACAAAAAACAGTTTTAGACACTCATTTTTGCCCTAAGAGTGCTTAAAATACAATGCGCTCAGAATGAATAACTGATGATTGGCAAAGTTAGATTAAAACTATGTTAAGTCCCAAGGCCCCAATATGTATAAGAATTCTTCGGAAGAGTTTTGAAGGAGCATAAATTTTGCAAATAAGAGTAAAAATAAGTACATCGGCAACATGTTTTTAACTCTCACGTCACTGCTGTGCTTTTGGTGCCAACTGAATTCTTCCACCTCTTCTTTCTCCCTTTGATTAGAAATGCCAGTCTACATCAAGAGAAAACATCAAACTGGCAGATCATATGAGAAACAGAAATGAATGGCAATATTCTCTTTAGAGATTAAGCATTATATACACAGCGAGAAGTGATTGATTTGATAGACGTTAGACCTCTCCTCCCTCCACATTTTTCCAGAGTAACCTAGCTTCATTTTTATTGCTCTCATCCTCGTGAACTACCTCCACATAATCAGTGACCTCTCTGGCCCTTTTTCTCTCAGACAGAGTTCCCCACTTCTGTGATGTGGGCAAGTCTAGCCAAGGACTGCACCGCTTCTTCAGAAGATTACCAAACCCGGCATTTATTTTCTGGATTCATGTATGAGTCCTTGCGGCAATGAAAGGCTTCTGAAAACTCAGGAGAGTTCTGCAAAGTCCCAATAATCCTGTGAAACAAACAAAAGTCACCATCAGCATTTGATACTCATGTCCATACCATGCAGGAGCTCTACAGAATTTTTTTATGTAGGCCAGCTGTGTGGGTTTGGAACTTTCAGTTTAAAAAAAACAAAACCAAAAACCTGGTAGAATGAGCCCATTCCTTTTCATTAACAGAATGTTTAAATGGAGAGGTAGCAAACTACAGGAGTTAAAAGCAGATTTTGAAGACAGATTGCATGGTTTGAATCCTGGTTATGAGTTGTATTTATTTAGCTTCTCTGTGCCTCAGTTTCCTTTTTGGTAAAATGCATATAATAATATTACCTGCATCTTAGGCTTGGTATGGGGAGTCAATTTATAAACACTCATATGTGTTTGTAAGATAAGTGAATAATTCATATTTGGAATTGCAGTTATTTTAAGAAGAATTTGGTTAAAGAATAAAATTATGATTTCTTACTGTATCTTGAAAGGCCTCAAACAATACCTTTCAATATAATAGACTTTAAATAGATATTTGATTGAATAGGGAAGCTAACAATTATTTTCGTTTTTCCCAAAAGAACCCCATAGATATCAGAAACTGGATTCAGCCTGAAAGCGTTAGCAAAATGTCAATTTCCTCTTAACTCTAACCCCAGTAGGCAAAAACAACATTGTCCAGCCCATTACTGGCACCAAGCAGCATTTGAGGGGCGGACAGGTCAGTACAGTGATGCAGAGGTGATGTTTTCCCATCAACCCTGAACCAGCTCCTTCCCTTCTCTTCCCACTGGGACCATCCCACCTCAGCCACCTTGGGCTTACTGAGATCTCCCTACATGGTAGATGTGTGGACATGTATATGTCCTAGCGCTTCTCTCCCCTCTGACCCCTTCTCCACACAGCAGTCAGAGTGAGCTTTAAAATTTAAATCAAGTTCAGTCATTCTCTTACTTAAAACCCTCCAGGGGCTTGAAGGATATTCAAACTCCTCTCCATGGTCTCCAGCGTCCTTATGGCTCGAGCCTACCTTCCAGGCCTCCTCATGGTCTGTCTCTCCTCCTGTTCCTCATGAAGCTGAAACTACACAGATTCACTTTCCATTATGCAAACTCACCAAGCTCTTGCCCTCTTCTGGACCTGCTGTTCCTGCCAAGCACACTCCCTGCAAAGTTACTCCCTAGTGCCTACATGGCTAACTCTTTCTCAGCCTTCATGCCCCTGCTTCAACACACTTCCTCAGAGGTCTTCTTGGAATACAGTCCACGTGAGTCTCTCCAACCTGTGCTAGCCTGTCACAGCACTTATCACGATGTGCAATGATTTTTCTCTCCTTCTTTACTTCCTGACATACTCTCTACACTATAATCTCTATGAGGACAAAATACTGTGTATACCTTGTTCCCGGCTGCACCACCAAAGCCCAGCACAGTGCTTTGCTTATTGCAGGACTCCGGAAGTAACGAATGAGCCCGTCACCTGGCCATGGTGATTATATGCAGAGAGTAACAGGGCATTACGAAGAAAAACACTGCTCAGTGTTTTTGGTTTATTTGCTACTATGGACCAACCAGAGAGAGGAAGAAAGCATTTGCTTTCCCTATCTCCATTCCATGTCGAATTTCTAGAAGTTCTCCGTCCTACTGTGTCACCCATCACCACATCAGCTCTTTCTCAACTCCCCTATCCTTCAGGGAGGAAAACTTTTTTGGTTGTATGTTTTTGAGGACTCCTAGAGGAGTCTTAAAGATGGAAAGGAATCTCTCTGGTATGAAGGGCTGGGGGGTTGAGGTTGGGGAGGGTAGAGCAGAGGAATTTACATCTATTTGTCCACTGGCTGGAGAGGGAGAAGACTGGCCTCCCCAAGACTGAAGAGGGGCCCAGTAAAGGCAGGTTATATGAATTACAAGGACGTGCCTGTCACTCTGAGCAGGGCCCCGAGAGGACTTCTGATAGGATGGTACGTGGCTGTCGAGGAGGCTGAATGTCCAGAGGGGCGGTTCTTGCCTCCCTTGACCATGACCAATGGAAGGAAATGGAGCCACTCAACTTCCGATAGGGCGATCAGACTGCAAGGATGTCAGCACCCATCGCAGGCTGGGAAAGGAGGTTATTCCCTAATTTCTAGGCTCATGAGATACCTTTGGATTCCAGTATAACCCTAGAAAGGAGTACACTGAAAATGACTGAAATTAAATTTCTCACCTCTTGGCTTAGGGTGGGAGCCTAGAGTTTGAATTAATTTGATTAATAATAATAATAATAATAATAATGTGTCATTTCTTACACCTGAAAGTTCGAACAAGTTCACTTGATACATGGTCAAAGTGATCATATATGTAAGAATATAAAGATTTTAGACATCGGGGGTTTATATTAGTACCTAGTCTTTAAGGTTCTAGGCTCACAGACTCTGAGTTACAGAGGTGCTTTGATTCATTTAATCTAATCCTCTTCCTAATTTAGGAAGCCCTATACACTGGCTGAGGGACAGTATTCTGGTGGTCTGACTGTTCCTCTAGCTGGGGAGCAAGCTCCCTGATGGACAGGGTAAGCATTTGAGGGTCATTGGCTGAAAGAGCTGCTCTTTTTTGTTTTTTACTTTATTAACATTTTTTCAAGGGATTGTTGTCTTAGATATCACCATATGGAGATAAATACTTCAGTAAAAATGTCCAAACCCAAGACTTAATTCTACATTTCTCTTAAAAATATTAAAGAAATTTAAAAAAAACCCCACAAACCTTAAAACAAGAAAGTCTTCACAAGACACCACTGGGATTTGGCCGTGCAGCAACACCCAAACTAATGCACACTCAGCCCTCTGTCTCCATTCCAGCTCCTCTCTTTCCATCCAAAAGCTTCCATTTAGATAATATGATTCTGAATAATTAGGTCAACAATGTACCAGGGCTTCACTTATTTTCCTAGGACTCTAATTAGTGTTTGGTTGTTTATAACATCAAATCTTTGGATGGATGACATAATCTATTTCAAAATGTGGATACATTATTAAAGTGAATCCCTTCACTAAGAGTGGGATCATATTTTATTAACATTTTTACATGAATTTCATGCTATATGAAAGCTATGTAGTTTTTGTGTTGTGTTTATAATAACAGAAGATAATAAAGGTTTTTATTGATTATTTCCTAAAGTAAGTTACTTGAAAATTTTACTTTAATATATAAAATATATACTGCGGCTGTTTTATCATACTACTGCTATTTATTCCCATGGCAAATAATCACTTGTATTGAAAATACCTAAGATATGTGGAGTTGAACATCATGTAACCAACAATGAACTTTATATCTGACAACTCCTGCTTGAATTTAACTGTTTTTTTTTTCTTTTTCATTACCGAATGAGCTTTTTACAATGAATGAGTTCTCTGACAATCTTTTGCTACGTCTCTTAAATAAACAACTGGGCTACAAGGTTAACCAGCTTCATTCATGAGTAAACTGTCCAATTTTTATCATTAACTGATGTTCAGGATTCTTTTAAAGTAAGGTCACATTGGTCTACACATGTTCCTCTAAAAATTCATGAAGAAATAAATGCCTGAATAGATTCCCAGGTATGGGCTAAAGATTAATAAGTGCTAATAGAAATTCTACAAGGCCCACCAAAATCCACACCATTTATAAAATATCAGAAACTAATGCTAATATTTAAGGAAAATGGAGGAAACATCAGTATTTCAAAGAGGGTTTAGCTTAGGCATGCTAAATCATAGAATAATAAGGAACAAAATAGCCATATTACTTTAAAATGTCTAAATAAAACACTAGAAAGAATATTTTTTAAAAGTATTAGATATTAAGCTGTGGAAAACATTTCTAGCATTATTAGTGGTGTAGGTTCTATAAAGTGTCCTTTATTCTGACTGGAAGATGATCTCAAGGAATATAGGTATCTAAATTAGCACCATTACTATTCAGGTAGCAGACATTGATATCATTTTGTCTATTTGGACTTACTTTAAAAAATTATCAGAGACTTCCCCGGTGGCGCAGTGGGTAAGAATCTGCCTGCCAATGCAAGAGACATGGGTTTGAACCCTAGTCCGGGAAGATCCCACATGCCACAGAGCAACTAAGCCTGTGAGCCACAACTACTAAGCCTGTGCTCTAGAGCCCATGAGCCACAGCTATTGAGCCCTCATGCCACAACTATGGAAGACCGCGTGAGTAGAGCTCGTGCTCCGCAACAAGAGAAGCCAGCATGATGAGAAGCCTGCACACCTCAACGAAGAGCAGCCCGCACACCGCAACGAAGAGCAGCCCCCACTCACCGCAACTAGAGAAAGCCTGCACACAGCAACAAACACCCAATGCAGCCAAAAATAAAAAATAAAAATAAAAAAATAAATAAATAAATTTATTTATTTTAAAAAATGATCAGACCCTTACATCTTATACAGAAATATTATATCTATACACCATGATCAAGTGGGGTTTATCCCAGGAATGCAAGCATTCTTCAATATACGCAAACCAGTCAGTGATACACCATATTAACAAACTGAAGGAGAAAGACCATATGATCATCTCAATAGATGCAGAAAAATCTTTCGACAAAATTCAACACCCATTTATGATAAGAACCCTCCAGAAAGGAGGCATAGAGGGAACTTACCTCAACATAATAAAGGCCGTATATGACAAACCCACAGCCAACATCATTCTCAATGGTGAAAAGCTGAAACCATTTCCTCTAAGATCAGGAACAAGACAAGGTTGTCCACTCTCACCACTATTATTCAACATACTTTTGGAAGTTTTAGCCACAGCAATCAGAGAAGAAAAAGAAATAAAACGAATCCAAATCAGTAAGAAGAAGTTAAACTGTCACTGCTTGCAGATGACATGATACTATACATAGAGAATCCTAAAGATGCTACCAGAAAACTCCTAGAACTAATCAATGAATTTGTTAAAGTAGCAGGATACAAAATTAATGCACAGAAATCTCTTGCATTTCTATACACTAATGATGAAAAATCTGAAAGAGAAATTAAGGAAACACTCCCATTTACCATTGCAACAAAAAGAATAAAATACCCAGGAATAAGCCTACCTAAGGAGCCAAAACACCTGTATGCAGAAAACTATAAGACCGTGATGAAGGAAACTAAAGATGATACAAACAGATGGAGAGATGTGCCATGTTCTTGGATTGGAAGAATCAATACTGTGAAAATGACTATGCAATCCAAAGCAATCTACAGATTCAATGCAATCCCTATCAAACTACCAATGGCATTTTTCACAGAACTAGAACAAAAAATTTCACAATATGTATGGAAACACAAAGGACTCCAGATAGCCAAAGCAGTCTTGAGGAAGGAAAACGGAGCTGGAGGAATCAGGTTCCTGGACTTCAGACTATACTACAAAGCTACAGTAGTCAAGACAGTATGGTACTGGCACAAAACCAGAAATATAGATGAAGGGAACAGGATAGAAAGGCCAGAGATAAACCCACGCACCTATGGTCACCTTATTTTTGATAAAGGAGGCAAGAATATACAATGGAGAAAAGACAGTCTCTTCAATAAGTGGTGCTGGGAAAACTGGACAGCTACATGTAAAAGAATGAAATTAGAACACTCCCTAACACCATACACAAAAATAAACTCAAAATGGATTAAAGACCTGAATGTAAGGCCAGAAACTATCAAACTCTTAGAGGAAAACACAGGCAGAACACTCTATGACATAAATTACAGCAAGATCCTTTTTGACCCACCTCCTAGAGAAGTGGAAGTAAAAACAAAAATAAACAAATAGGACCTAATGAAATGTAAAAGCTTTTGCACAGCAAAGGAAAGCATAAACAAAATGAAAAGACAACCTACAGAATGGGAGAAAATATTTGCAAATGAAGCAACTGACAGAGGATTAATCTCCAAAATTTACAAGCAGGTCATGCAGCTCAATATCAAAAAAACAAAAAACCCAGTCCAAAAATGGGCAGAAGACCTAAACAGACATTTTTCCAAAGAAGATATACAGATTGCCAACAAACCCATGAAAGAATGCTCAACATCATTAATCATTAGAGAAATGCAAATCAAAACTACAATGAGGTATCACCTCACACCACTCAGAATGGCCATCATCAAAAATTCTACAAACAATAAATGCTGGAGAGGGTGTGGAGAAAAGGGAACCCTCTTGCACTGTTGGTGGGAACGTAAATTGATACAGCCACTATGGAGAACAGTATGGAGGCTCCTTAAAAAAGTACAAATAGAACTACCATACCACCCAGCAATCCCACTACTGGTCATATGCCCTGAGAAAACCATAATTCAAAAAGAGTCATGTACCACAATGTTCATTGCAGCTCTATTTACAATAGCCAGGACATGGAAGCAACCTAAGTGTCCCTCGACAGATGAATGGATAAACAAGATGTGGCACATATATACAATGGAATATTACTCAGCCATAAAATGAAATGAAATTGAGTTATCTGTAGTGAGGTGGATGGACCTAGAGTCTGTCATACAGAGTGAAGTAAGTCAGAAAGAGAAAAACAAATACTGTATGCTAACACATATATATGGAATAAAAAAAAATGGTTATGAGGAAGCTGGGGCCGTAAAGGAATAAAGACGCAGACATAGAAAATGGACTTGAGGACGTGGGGAGGGGGAAGGTTAAGGTGGGATGAAGTGAGAGAGTGGCATGGACATATATACACTACCAAATGTAAAATAGATAGCTACTGGGAAGCAGCCACATAGCACAGGGAGATCAGCTCGGTGCTTTGTGACCACCTAGAGGGGTGGGATAGGGAGGGTGGGAGGGAGACGCAAGAGGGAGGAGATATGGGGATATATGTATATGTACAGCTAATTCACTTGTTATAAAGCAGAAACTAACACACCATTGTAAAGCAATTATACTCCAATAAAGATGTTAAAAAAAGAAATATTATATCTAAATAACTTTAGAAACACATTTATAGATCACATAGTAAATATTATCATAACAACCGTTCCCTGAAGCGACTGTAGACAGCTAACAGAAGCTGGATTTCCAAAATGAAGTCATTTAAATTTCTAGAATATGAGAGGGAAATGGTTTTGCTTTAAATACTAAAGTTTTAGAAGTTTAATTTTTTTTTTTTTTTTTTTTTTTTGCGTTATGTGGGCCTCTCACTGTTGTGGCCTCTCCCGTTGCGGAGCACAGGCTCCGGACGCACAGGTTCAGCGGCCATTGCTCATGGGCCTAGCCGCTCCAGGGCATGTGGGATCTTCCCGGACCGGGGCACGAACCTGTGTCCCCTGAATCGGCAGGCGGAGTCTCAACCACTGCGCCACCAGGGAAACCCTAGAAGTTTATTTTAAAGTACAAAAAACTTTAGTTAGGAAGAATAAAATAATTATAGCTTAGACCTAACATGGTTTTATAGATTCAGCTTTATATGGTTTTATAGATTCTTTATAGTTATACTTTGCCTTTTGCTTTTGATACTGTGGTTATTTAAGCATAAGGTTACAAAATCAACCTTTGTTTCAGAAATGTTTCTACAGAAACCACCATGCACAATTTTTCAATAGCAACTCAATGTCTATTAGTTTTTACTGTTCTTTAAAAAAATGTGTTTTACTTTGTACAGCCAGGAAGCAGCCTTTTTCAAAAACTAAGTGTGACCTCAACCTTTTGCCAAGGAAATCCCTTTACATCCAGAGAAAATAATAATTTCCTTGACAAAAGGTTGGCATTCCATTTACCCTTTTAAAAAATCAACACATACTTCTCTTATTATGAATGAAAAATAGTCGAAGAGGCATCTTTTGGACCAGAACAAAGAAAATAAAAGTTACAAATAATTCTACATTTTTCTAATAAAATACTTTTTTCAATTTAAAATTGGGGGTAGAGAACAATTACATATTTACCTACATGATCACTTAACCAGTGATCAGTTACTGACATTTTGAGCTATGCAGACATAAGAAATGAGGAAAAAAAAATCCCTTAACTGTCAGCTAATATGGAATGTTGCAAAACCCATATACTTTATTCACAGGAACTCTTATTCTGTTCATATCTCTCTCATGTAAAAGTAATTCAAGTACTAATTTTCAAACACATATATGTAATAAGCACTTCATATATATTAACATTAATCCTCCTAGCAGCTCTCAGGATAATTTAATCCTCACTTTATATATCAAGAAATTGAGACCCAGAGGTTAAGGAATATCTCATAAACGGCAGAGCCATTGATGGAACTCAAGGGTTTCTTACTTCAAAGCTTGCATTCATTTTTTACCATAAAGTATAATGATATGTTTTCTGAGATAATTGGAATGGAGGAATGGCACAGCTGAATGCAGACAATACCTTAACAAGAAAGAGAACTAGGGAAGAGACAAATAGAAAAACTCTAATAAAAAACTAAACTGAAAAGTCAAGAAAATCACCATTAATGGCTCGGTAGTGTAGGAATAAATAACTCCACATGTTATAGCTTCTGAGGCTTTCACTAACCTAATAAAACAGTGAAACCATAAGTAAGAGTCATAACAGAAGTCTGTGTCATCAAAAAAAGAAAACTTAGGTTTTCTTCAGGATACTGTGTTAATAAGGCAGGAAGTTAGAAATGTTATTTTAAACAGAGAAATTTTAATCCACAGGTTAAGATAAAAATGTTAATACTGAAGAGACAAATGTTAGCTGTCAAAAATTAATGTGCCACCTCTTGTTCTCTGAGGATGCCAGATGTAGAAGGTACTATATTAATATCACTTAAATTCACCTAGGCTTTTTATGGATATATGCTTTTGTTCATGAGGATATGTAGGGCAGACCTTTGACAAATTGTTATGGTCATTTGTGTGAGCTTATAAATACTCTGTTATCCTCAGATTGTTAGATCTTAACCTCTGAAACTTTAGTAAGGAAAAAGACAACTTTAAAAAATTAAAGCTATTGAATCATTGTTGTACACCAGGAATTAACATGGTGTTGTAAGTCAATTATACTCAAAAACAAACAAACAAACAAATACACTCAGAGAAAACGGTATCAGATTTGTGGTTACCAGAGGTGGGAGGTGGGGAGGAGGGGAATTGGCTAAAGGTAGTCAAAAGGTACAAACTTAAGGTACAAACTTCC
Source organism: Hyperoodon ampullatus (assembly GCF_949752795.1). Classification (NCBI taxonomy): domain Eukaryota; kingdom Metazoa; phylum Chordata; class Mammalia; order Artiodactyla; family Ziphiidae; genus Hyperoodon; species Hyperoodon ampullatus. The sequence goes on along the minus strand of NC_136918.1, from coordinate 20,691,507 downwards.
AGTTATAAGATAAATAAGTACCAGGGATGTAATGTATGACATGATACATATAATTAACACTGCTGTATGTTATATATGACAGTTAACAGAGTAAAACCTATGAGTTCTCATTACAAAGAAAAAATGTTTTTTTCGTCTAATTTTGTATCTGTATGAGATGATGGATGTTCAATAAAGTTATTATGGTAATCAATTCATGATGTATGCAAGTCAAACCCTTATACTCTACCTCTTAAACTTATACAGTGCTGTATGTTAATTATCTCAATAAAACTGGAAGAAAAATTTTAAAAAGAAAAGAAAAATTAAAACGAAAAGTTACAAAACCATAATGACAATTGATCCAGGGACTTTCGTTGCTCATTACCGAAAAAGAAGCTAATTTGTATATCCTAGCAAGACTAAATTTAGCTTGCACTATACATATAATAGGCGTACAATAATCAATTGTTGAGTGAATGAATTTTGAAAAAACTCTTAAGGCAAACACCAAATGATGATGATGATGATACTAGAACAAGCTGAGTAAATTCTTTAATTTTAAATGTGCTATTTTATTGTTTCACAATTGCATGAGTTTTTTCCCCAGGAGTGAATGATCTGGCCAGTATGTTCATATCTATTTTAGGAAGATCTTTTAAAATTGGCCCATTAGTTTTCTTTTGTTCTCAAACTCTGTTTTCCAACAAACATACAAAATTGTTAACTTGTTTTTCACACACTCATGACTGAGAGGTGCTGCTGTTGATCAGTGAATCAGTGATGAAGATTTTAGTGCCTGCAGAAGAGGTAGGAATTAGGAATTCAGTCCTAAAATAGATACATGGGGGTCTAGAATTTGACATTCAAATGCTGGCTGGTTGATTCTCTTTCAATCCAGTGTTCTCTTAGGTTTTTTGATTTGGGATGGATTTTAGATATCTTATAACTCAACTTTCCACTCTGCACAGAATTTTTCTCTGGCATCCCTAGCAGATTGTTCTCTGACCTCTTCTTCATGGTACTCTCTCCTGGAGCTTTGGGGATAACTTTGCTCCAAAGTTATTAGAGGTTGGGACCTCTAATTACTGGAAAGTTTCCCTCTGTGTTGAATGGAAATCTTCCTTTGGAACAGCTACTCATTGGTTCTAGGCCTAAGCCTTTTGCAACCTCTTAGAAATGTCTCTCTAGCTTTAAATAGAGCCACTCTTCTGAGGTGACATCTTTGTTGGAATTCATCAAGCACTGGGCCTAGGTCACATACATTCTGAGGATAACAGCAGTCACAGCTATGCTTGTGTAAACATGACATTTATCCTGAAGTGTTCTGTTACTCCTTTCTGAGACACTCAAAAAGAAAAAAGAAAAAAAAAAAAAAGAAGGAAAAAGAAAAAAAAAAAAAGAAAGAAAAAGAAAAGTACTGGATTTCCAAATTTTACAGAATCAGAGTTAGAAAAAACCCTCCAAATTTGAAATAATGGAGCCAATATTGGAGCACCTCAACAGATATTCATAACCACGCACCTAAAATTGCCTGGACTGTGCACATCTGTTTTAATGGAGTTGACTGCATACTCTGGCCTATAGGTACCACACCACACCTAAGGACAGAAATAGAAAAAAGAAAGCAGCATACTTAGGTTCCATCAAGGATGATTGGTTTGGGCAATCTGGAGGAAAAGCAAACTTTCTATTGCAAAAATTAAATTGGAATTCTGCATTCCTCAACCAATTACTCTTCAAATAATGTTCAATAACAGGCAGCCAGGAACATAATTATCATTAATACGGTCTGACAGTCTGTTACACACAATGAAAGTTAGTCAATCAAATGCTCTGCCACAATTGATTAAAACAAGAAAACTCAGCATGCAATACCTAACTTACTATGAAATTATAACTCAAGATGATTTTCATATCTATCAATCAAGAAAGGTACAATACCTGGGCAAAATTCAAGAAGAACAGTTGTTTGTGATTTAGGTCAAGTCCAGGAAGTAATTTTTCTTCACCATGCTTTTTAACATAATTTTGATAGGCCTAGGCAGTTAATGAAAGAGAAACATGATGTTTATAATTTCCAAATTTATATATAAATCTATGCAAAGATCATATAACCAAGTAATTAACCTTTTATATCAGAATCACCATAATAATATATTTAGTTATGGCAACCTACAATTATTTAATGGATTAGAAAGAAAACTAGAATTTACTTACAAATGCTCTGAAAAGAACAAGATTAATGATTAACAGATGATAAAAAGCCTAGCATATGTCAGATGATCAGCAAATGTTAGCTGAATGAATGGATGACTTAAATAGTGATGAAAAACTTATCTAAATGTTGTTGTATAGATGGGTGAGTCTAGCCAGTTGGAAGAAAAGATTGCCAAGGGAGTCTGTAATTGCTGTACTTGGCTTGGTTACTACTCTCAGCAAAAGAGACTCACACCAGACTTCATATGAGTGATTCCTGACAAAAGTCAAAGGAGTCTCTTAACAGCCCTTAGAGGCCTAGCACCCTATGATTCTAAGAATAAGGATGTGCAATTATTATGGCCCCCTGAAGACAGGGCAAAATAGATTGAACCTCAGTCACATTAAGAAGAAGGAATTTAGATTACTTGAACATCAGGAAATTTTCTTAATTCTTAAGGATCTATAGACACTATTGAAAAATGTAGTTTTCCTCTACTAAATACACTTAAGAAATTGATTGACAACAAACTTTCTGAGATGTGTTAGTTTCAGTTTAATACAAAGAAAGGTGATATTAGATACACAGAAGATATATTTCTTTTCTTCTTACTTGCCATCAACATAGATTTATTGAGTCTGTAATGTGTAAAGATGCTGGGGATATGGGAAAGACTTGAGCCTACTCCTCTTAGGGAGCTCATAATCTAGCAGGGAGCGTTACAAGTCAAGATTTCATGTATAATAACATATTTGTACAATTGTAATTTGCTTCATTATTATAAATCTGTACTTGTTCTACATGAGGATCTCCATGCAAGTACCCTTAACCCAGACTTTGGCCAAATTTTTACAGCAGTGATTCTCAATCTGGTTGTGTATTAGAATCACCATGGAGTTTAAAAGACCCAATGCCTTCCACTTCCAGGCAAGATGGAGTGACAGGGACTGAATTTACCCTACCACTGAAATGACCAAATGATAGACAAAATATATTAAACAATGGTTTGCATGACACAAGACATCAGGCAAAAAGGAAATTCATCTCTGGGAGATGGTAAACAAATAGGAGGAGCCTTACGATTGCCCCAGCTTTTTGACTTGAGCATTTCCAGGCCAACAAAATAGAGCAGGAAACCCCAGTGGGAGCCTGGCAGACTCCTTGAGAGGGTGAGAAGGTGCTGAGAAATCAGGGACACCAAGGAAAGGGTAATGAAGAGGAGAAAGCTGCAGAGAAAGAGACTCTCAGAGATCAGTGGCCCCTCAGCTATTCAGCTGAGTACCTGAGTATGCATGTGAGCAAACTACCCAAGGCTAGGGAAGGAACTACGGAAAAGGATTAGAGATAAAAATGTCTGGTATCACACAAGACAAGAACGAAAGACCTCAAGATTCACACTGTAGGTTTTTGCCTCAGCAGTGAAGAATACTTATCCCTAGACTGAGCACTATCCCAGACATGCCTAACAAATTGTAAAAGCAAGATCTAAAAGGACCAAGCCATTTCTGAGGAATTTAATGGCATCCTAGAACAAAGCTCAAGAATATTTAGAGGAAAACAAAAGTATCCATCACCCAAAAAGGTAAAATGCACAATGTCTGGCATCCCGTAAAAAAATTTCCAAGTATTCAAAGAAGCAGTAATCTACCATCTCCTAGGACTTGGCTGGAACTCATTCTTTTGGAAACTTTGCAGCCAGATTAATCTCCCAAGCCTCACACTTTGATCATCCAGGGTCACTGCCAAGTCACAGGCCCCACCAGTCAACTCTCCCGCATTGCTCTGATAATTCCCTCCTCCCCTCCAACCCAAACATCTCGATGGAGAACAAATAACCCTATATCCTCCCCCACTCCAATGAATATTCCATCCGTCTTTATGTCAGTAGCCTGATTCTATCCTGTGGACACCTTGTTCCCTGTACCCTCTCAAGTAGACTCTGTTTTTTCTCCCACATGTGGGCTACCTCAGCGTTGGGAAAACAACTCAAAATCATGCTCACTCCTTGCTGCTTCCAAGACCATTATTCCTCCACTGTTATGTGAAAACCCCTACTTTTTCTTGTGCACATAGTATCCACTAGACCATCTTTAATCCTTGTTCAAATCATCAAATAATGGCATATTTTATGGAGGATGCGAAGCTGGATCTCCAGTACCAAGTGCCAAACACATAGTAAAGCCCTCAGAAAGTATTGTCGAATGCTAAGAATGAAGGGAAGTCCAAATGAGATTCTAAGGGATGCTCCAACACTACACTCCTCTGAGTCTAATGGTTTAGACCATTACAAGGCTACATGCTGGGACCATATCACTTCAGTCCCTCACTAACATTGTAATGGACTGTAGTTTAATATTATGCCTGTGGTTTATGTTGATTATTGTTCCCAAATACTGCTTCATCTGCCATGAAACTGAGGGTCATGCTCAGTACATCAATCAATGACTGTGAAATAAACCTTTCTATATACTATCTTTTCTAAAAAAAACTATTTCAGAGGTTATTTCTTAGAAAACTATCGCCTCCTCTGTGGAACTTGCTTATCTCAATTCTATCATTAAAATATTCTGTGTTTCCTTTTCTCCTTGGCTTCTTCAAAGCTTAGAGACTGGTATTCAGCTCAATCATATCAACTGTATTGCCCCTTCTGGTTAGCATATTTACAATCCCCTTTCTCCTTGTGAATTTTCCATTTTCTAGTCATCCATTTATTGCTTACATTATATGTCTTTTGCAAAAGGCTTTAAATGAGTGATTAAATATGATCAATATACACTCCAATCACTAAAAGGGGAAGAAAATATTATTACTCACTCTGTATGCTTGGCCAATACCACCATTATCAGCAATGTTTTCTCCTAGTGTGTTAATTCCATTGAGCTGTTAAAAAAAAAGACACTTAAAGACCCTTAATTGGATTGTTAAGAAAGCATCAATAATTCACTTAAGATTGAATATAACTTTTCAAGAGAATGCTGATGACATACATGCTCTCCATTTGCTAGGTCCCAGGAGAAGTTTCCATACTGGTACACCATGCACTGGGATAGGTCTTTAAAATTATTTGCAGATTGTTGAGTCCACCAGTCAACAAGGTCTCCATCCTTGTTAAAGTTTCTGCCTGGAATATATATTTATTTAACTAAAATGGGAACTTACTACAATTGGAATAAGATATCTTTAATTCAAAGTGCAAGGACTGAAATACCAGTATGTGAGAGAACATTAAACTGGACAGATGATGAGATAAACTGTTCTGCTTTCTGATCCAGAATTGATGAAACCCAGGCTGCTGGGACTCTCTTTGCTGATATGCCTTAGTATTAATCCAGGTATTTCACCCACTTGGCTGCTGATGTCTCAGCCGAGGCCACCAGACAAACATGACTTGCTTCTGTTGGATGGTTTTCACCTGAACCAAATCTGTTTAATTTGGTGTTCTGAGATTGTAAAGATGAAAATATTTCACTCTGGCATTCATTTCATATCTCAAACCCTTCATTAGACATTGCAGGTTCATAGTTTTGCTATACTTCAAGTACAAAGAAAAAGTCACCTTTTCTCCTGGAGCTTTCTTGCTAATTTTTTTTCTTTACTTTTTATTTTATATTGGAGTATAGTTGATTAACAATGTTGTGATAGTTTCAGGTGTACAGCAAAGTGATCCAGTTATACATGTATCTATTCTTTTTCAGATTCATTTCCTATTTAGGTTGTTACATAATATTGAGCAGAATTCCCTGTGCTATACAGTAGGTTCTTGTTGGTTATCTGTTCTAAATATAGCAGTGTGTACATGTGAATCCCAAACTCCCTAACTATCCCTTCCGCCCAACCCTTCCCCATTGCTAATCTTAACTACACTGATCTTTCTCCTTTTGAGCTTTAGCAGTGTTTATATACGTCATATGTTTGATACTTGATTTTATTATCTTTTAAACAGTTATCTATGATGTAATGAATAAGAAAAGGGCTATAAAGACAAGCTACCTGAACCCACATCCTGGTTCCGCCAATTCCCAGTTTTGTAATTTGGAGCAAGTCTTATGTGCATCTATATTTTTCTGTTTGAAAAATGGAAATAGTATTAATACCTACCTGTGAAGTTTGTTGTATAGTTTGAGTTAACAGAAGCTTAGTTAAGTCCTTCCTGTCTCCTTTTCTTCCTCTGGCTCTCTAAAGTTGGATTAAGGCTTCATTATTTTCCCTCTACTCTTGTTATTTTCTTTCCACTTGTGAATCGATCTTTGTTATAACTTCAACTATTACCTCTTTACATATTTCACATCCTTACTTCTATTCCTCTCAAATTTCATTTCTAAAACTATTTTGCATTTTGGGCAGCATGTAAACATTTAATTTCCTACTGTTTTCAAGGCCCTGAACTAGGTAGTAGGTGTAAGATGAAGCAAAAAATATGTCTCTGACTACAAGCAGTTAAAAGTCCTGTGGGCAGCTTACTTTCTGAGTTTACATCTGATTTTTAAGACACGGACTCTGCTCTCTAAAAGTCTAGAGAGATAAGACATAAACAATCATGAAATAAGACCAAACATTATCATTGGTGTTGACAAATATCACAATGTTTTCTCAATGTGAATATTTGTTTTATTCTGTTAGAGTAAAAAGCACACATTGCTAACCTCACTAATAGAAAATTCTGATCTTCTTAAGCAATAATTTAAAAGGAACACTAAAAGTGTGGTGATTATTAGATCAATGATATGCTGATGAATAAATGTTTTTGTATTGATAAATTATAATAACTCCTAATGAGGTTTACTAGGGTATATCTCAGCCAAAGAAAAGCATCAGTTGCATTTTACCATTGTCATCGAAGCCATGGGTGATTTCATGTCCTATGACCATGCCGATGCCCCCATAGTTCAATGAGTTAGACTGCTGGGCACTGAAGAACGGGGGCTGCAGAATGCCAGCTGGGAAGACTATGAGGAAAGAAGACAGTTAAGACTACTTGTGGTTTTATTCTGTGATGACAGGCCTGGGGCTGGCTTCTTGCCTGCTAAGCTGTTTTCCAGTATGTCAGTTTCACTTAATTGTGTACAAAAATCTTCTGTGATAGAAACAAATGCAGGTCTTTTATTGTTGATGACAGTAAAGAGTTCATCCCAGAGTGGCACCACATCTGTGATTTATAATCATAATTGACTTCGTAACATCTATTAAGATTGTTTTCCCACTGTAAGGAGTTTAGAGCAAAGGAAAATTATCATCTTCATTCAGAAGGTCTTTTCCCCACTGCAAATATTTGGGAGAAATAGTTACTTAATAATGGAAGTATTACTTTTAACGTGTCTAACATTTTATCCAACTACAATAGCTTAGTAAATAAACAGAGCCACTCAATCGAAAGTATCCCCCAATTACACCACCCTTATTTATTTTCATCAAGGCATGTGTGACTGTTTATTTATTTATTTACGGTTGTTTGGTCCTTCTTTTTCTTGTCTGTCCCCGTGGCACCTCAAATATTAGCTCCTTGAGAGCAGAGATTTGTTTGTACATACATGTGTTTGCTTGTTTTTGAGTCCATTTGAATTCTCAGTTCATTATCTCCAGCACCTAAAACTGGATGGTGCCTGGAACATAACAGGTGCTCAGGAAATGTGCTGAATAAATGAATAATCAATGATGATGAATGAATGAATGAATGAGTGAATTTCCTACGGTGTCCTAAAGACTTTGAAAATAAATAAACTGTAATTTTTATGTCTACCCTGACATCTGTCTTAACTTGCTAACTTTCTACACTTAGGTGTCTCACACTATTTAAATTTCATGTGTCAAACATCAAACTCATCATTTTCCCTTCGAAGCCATCACTCTGACTTTATTATTTTTGCTAATAGCGTGTGAAGGTTCTCAGTCACCCAAACTGAACATTTTTCTGTCTACCTTCAATGTCTCCTTTCTTTTACAAAGTCTCGTATGATCTATTTAGGAAAAGATCAGGTCATGTACCTTCTTTCCAGTATCATCTCTTCTGTTTATCTCCTCCTATCAGTCCTACTGCCACCTTCCTAGTTCACACTCTCATTCCTTGCCTCAAGAACTTAATTTCCTAATCGGTCTTCTTACTTTCAGTCTCACCCTACTACAATCTATCTTAAATCCAACCTATCTTGTCTGCCAATTAAAGTGCCACTGTAGTCATTATCTCTCCTCTGCTAAAATACCATTGATGGCTTATCATTGCTCCCTAATTAGATACAGCCTCTTCTTCCTGGCCTTTGTCTCTATGGTCTTCTATTTCTCCGCCTCCTCCATACTCTCCCCTTCCCTCATAACGTCCATGGTTTTGTAATTTTATCTTTCATGTTCTACAATTCTAGTATCCACTGAAGCATTATGTTCTGTAATCGAAAAAAAAATCATTAGTTTCAACACCTACTATGCATGCAAAGCCCCGGGCCATTGCTACATGGGATATCAAGAATACAAGAGAAAAGCCCTGACCTTAAGAAATTTAAGACCTAGTTAATACGGAGTAGCAAATGTTGTTTCTTTGTCATTCAGGTGGGGTGAGTATGACATAACCTTGGCAAGGGTTTCAGGGATAAATATTAGATATTTTCAGAAGAGACTTTAAAATACACTGGGCAATTTAAGGGCTCTCCAGATCTTTAAAAAAAATCTGGAAAGTTGCCATAACATTCAAAATGACAAAATTACAAAAAAAAAATACTTTTGTCCTTGGAGAATTTTGATGAACGTTATACCTCACATGTAGCTGCCTGAGCTATCAACAGTGCCAAGAAATTATTTTTAGCTTGAAGTATAAAAATTATGTGCAGTACTTTATTAACTTAAAGTGAACACTATCTCCCACACTATGTACTTTGATGAAAATCCATCCATTATATAAAATGCTCTTATGAAATGTGCTATCAAGACTAAACATTAACTGTAAAGATCCTGCTGCTTTAATTATACCCTGATATGCCATTCTTCAGGCAAGTGATAAGATTTTTATGGCTCATATTAAATACTAGTCTTCAAGTTCAACTTTGCAAATTATGATTTCTCCTTTTACTCTGTCAGCTAAATGTCTATGATGAGGATTTTCCCCATTAGCCTTATCACTGTTACTAGTAGATATCACAACTCTTGATCATAACCAACTGCTTAGTTGTGCACTTTTTATGTTCATGATTGTCAACAAGTTAGTTAATTAAATAAGTCATTGGTCCATGAAACAAAAGGCTGTTTCTCCCCACCCCCAGCCCCTCACTGCCCTGTTTTTTAAGGCTTCAAGCAATTCGACTTTAGATTCTTTGATATAAAGCTCAAGAGTGCATTCAGATAAACTCAATTTTGGTGGAAAAAATTAAACATTGTTTTTTATATTAAATGAAATAGCAATATGTTCAGAAACATTTACTCTTAATTCTCAAGTCTAAAAATAAGACTCCTAAGAATGACTAAGACAAGTTTAGAAAATTTAATTATGTCAAGGTAGTCATAGATCACCCAGACTGAATACACTAAATAATCCATAAATTTCCTAAAATTGAAAAAAAATTTCTTGTTAATGAAAAAGGAGAATGCAGCAGTAGTAAGACTTCCCAAATGACTTGATCATTTCCTTGGAAACGACTTGAAAGTTTAATAGGATGATTGAGTGGTGTCTGAAACTTACAGAGAAACATTTGACAAAACTTTCAAGCACAGCTTTCTTAAGGGCATGAAAGATTCCTAAAGCTCCATGGAGTAACTATGCAAGGAATAGGAACCAGTGAATTTAACACTTTCAGCATGCCTTCCTGTCCTGGAGGTTGGCTTTTTTTATTTATGTGAAGTGGTGAGGGTACATAAAAATTGGAATGTAGCCTACATGTGTGAGTTATGACAAAAGTGGTGGGAATTGAATTAAACAGTAGAAATTACTAATATGAATAACTCCCTACACAATAATAAAACAGGTTATCTTTCACCATAACATAAAAAGACCAATCCCATTAGAAATTGTATGTAATCTAGCTTAGGGTATTTGTGTGAAGGTGGGAGGATCACTTATGAGACATGTTATTCTATACCAATTCTAATTCTGTAATGCACATCATATCAAGTTCATTAAGATAGTGCTGCAAAAGTTATATCTCTAGGTATAGATAGACACACAAATACACTTTTATCAAGAAGAAAGATACAGATCTGGATCTTCAATTGTTTTTAGTTAAGACAATCCCCACTCTGGAGATTTAAATGAATCGTTAAGGAGAAAACGTACACATGTCAAATATTTCTCCTCTTGCATGACACTTTCCCTTTCTCTGAACTGCTTTTATTAGCAGATAAGCATATGAAAAGCATATAAAAAGAGGTTAGCAATTTTTCGGATTTCTTATTTCCATCATATGAATTTATCTTGAGTATCTTTAAAAGGTCTTTCTTATATATTAAGAATGCTTATCAGAGCCATTTCTTGACTATTCAGAGGATATTTGTCTACTTTGTGAAATGTTGGCACATTTTTACGTTCTTTTTCCTTTTGCTGGATGCTTGTTTGGTTTGAGGGTATTAAATTCAAAATGAGAACATTACCAGGTCTTCTCAGATCAGGGAATCTCTGAGGCGGGCAAATTTTGATCCAGCCTCAGGGATATGGGGTAATTCAAAGCCAAACTAGGCCCATCTTGACCTAAACTGGGTGGACCTGCTCTAGAGAAGAAATGAAAGGATGAACATGCCAGAACGGTCCCACAGAAGGTCCGTATGGCTCTTCTTATGGGGATGAATCAGTGTCAGGTCTGATAGGATCCTGAGTTGGATTAAAATAAAGCAATATCTCTTAGTCTGCCCTAATGCAGAATTCAAGTCAAGGCCACCTCAATTTGCCCTGGGATTCCATTAAAAGTCAATTAGCCTGTTCTGTCCAAGTCTACAATGAACTAGATCTTACACTGACAGACCTCAAGAGGTTTTCAAAGTGAAAACTCTCCCGAGATAATGGCGCTTCTAAGAAAAGGTCTGAATGGTGTCTTATAATACATTATAAAGGATAGACTGCATGGGTTCTGAGTTGATCATTAAACAGGCTCTGACCTAGGTTTAGGTAATCATTTCACTAGCTGGGAGATGTATTACCCTAGACTTTGAACTAACTGACTTTAAGCCAGTACACATGCCTTAATTATTACCTATTTGTTATATAAAGAAAACTTCTCTGATCATAATTCATTTTCATCTCATGTACCAAAATAAGCTCCAGATAGACTAAAGATCTGCTCCAAAAATAAAAATCTATAAGAATACTAGAAGAGGGGCTTCCCTGGTGGCGCAGTGGTTGAGAGTCCACCTGCCGATGCAGGGGACACGGGTTCGTGCCCCGGGCCGGGAAGATCCCACATGCCGCGGAGTAACTGGGCCCGTGAGCCATGGCCGCTGAGCCTGCGCGTCCGGAGCCTGTAGCCTGTGCTCCGCAACGGGAGAGGCCACAACAGTGAGAGGCCCGCGTACTGCAAAAAAAAAAAACTAGAAGAAAATGTGGATGATTTCTTAATTTAACACTTCCTAGGTTTAAAAGCAATGGGGGTGGGGGGGAATTCCCTGGTGGTCCAGTGGTCAGGACTCAACAACTTTCACTGCCAAGGGCCCGGATTCAATCCCTTGTCGGGGAACTTAGATTCCACAAGCTGCATGGCGTGGCCAAATAAATAAATAAATAAAATAAAAATAAAATAAAAGCAACGGGGAAAAGTGTCATCAAATTTTATCTTCCCTCTTGATTCTTGACTACACTGAGAAATGAAGGGCTGGACTGAGTACACCTGGAGAAGCTGGTTGTACTGTTTGTTTAGAATACTCCCACTGAAGTACTGAATCAGTTGGTTGCCTTTCTACATACTAAAAACCCTTGGGAAAAAATGGGTCAATCTGTGAGATACTTAAGAGAGAGTTTCAAGATGTCGCAGTATTCCCAGGAAGAGAAAAAAATATATCTTTGTTATATTAAGCCATTTCATTATTCATTATATTATTCACTCATGTATTAATTTCTATGCATATTTCTGTGATACTACTACTAGGGAACATACAAAAGTTTTTTGATCAAAAGTGGTTAATAAATAAAATTTCATATGGTTCAACCTAGTATAATTGACTTTTCAACTTTCTGAGCCTCTTGGAATCTTCTAGAAAAAAGATGATACCGAACAGGACCATCTCTACCAGTGCCAGTGTACAAAATCGACAGAAAAATTGGATTTCTGAAAATTTGGTTCTTGGAGTTTTAAACCATCTAAGATGCTGACGCTTAGAAAGTCCTAAAGTTAATATAACTTTATGGCGATATAAGGGACTTTTAAAAAGTATTTAAAAATAAAATAAAAGTAGTTAGAAATAAGATAAACTATTCAACTATAAATGAGAATATTGTAAAAGAAACAAAACTACTTAATGTGATTTATACTGATTTAAATTTTGCTATTATAGTGAAAAGAGGTACATGGATGCATTTACTTTCAAGGAGGATATTCAATAAATCCGTAACTCAGCCTCGCTGTGCTTTTATGGGGAGTATAATAAATTGGTCACGCAAAGCACTACCGCTTGGGAACAACAGAGAAATATTAAATAATTATTTAGGAGTAGACCTTACCTATCTGATTTCTGCCTGAAGAATAAAACGCATTGACTACAGCTGCTCCGCTTATCCACCTATAGAAAACATAAGAACTTGTTACAAACGATACTGCATTATCTGATTTAATCTGCTCACCACAATAAAAGCATTATCACTCTTCCTAGATGAATCTTAACTTTCTGTTTGAAATATGATCAACAAATTAAAATTAGCTCACTAGGTGAGAGAGTTCATTGAAAGTATTTCCACTTCTTGAAATATAGGAATATATCCAGGTCTGCAATCTGTTTTTTAATTTGCATAAAGTTTTAATGGAGGCAATTGACAGTACAAAACCCATTCTAATGTATCTCTTTGGAAACTGCAATGGATTAAAATTATATTGAAATGTGTTTAGCTCCGTGTTCCTGATACTAGGTAAACTATGCCAACAATTCTGGAGCAGTTGACAGAATATCGAAATGCAGGTTGCTAAAATTTCAGACTCTTTGTAAACTATGAATTAAATTTTTTTAAATTCATAGTTTACGAGGAGCCTTTTTGGGGACTAAGAGGTCCCTTTGGCAGGTATTTAGTTTTGGGTAATGTGCCTCCTCTGATTATTGCCATTTAAAATTATTTCTTTAAAATATGGCATACCAGCTACCAGAGCAAAGGTATTATTTTTGTATAATGACTGTAAAATGAAATCCAGGTGGCTCTTAAGTAGATTTGTCTGTGTATGCCATGAATTAGGCTCTATATTGAATCTAAAGATTTTATAAAATACAATACCTGACTTTAGAAAACTCTAGTTGAGGAGATGATAAAGAGGCATAAATAACTATAATACAAGACAGAATGAGGGGGACCCTGGAAAGATGGCGGAAGAGCAAGATGCGGAGATCACCTTTCTCCCCACAGATACATCAGAAATTCATCTACACGTGGAACAACTCCTACAGAACACCTACTGAACACTAACAGAAGACCTCAGACCCCCCAAAAGGCAAGAAACTCCCCACATACCTGGATAGGGCAAAAGAAAAAAGAATAAACAGAGACAAAAGGATAGGGACGGGACCTGCACCAGTGGGAGGGAGCTGTGAGGGAGGAAAGGTTTCCACACACTACAAGCCCCTTCGCGGGCGGAGTCTGCAGGTGGCGGAGGGGGAAAGCTTCGGAGTAGCGGAGGAGAGCACAGCAACAGGGGCGTGGAGGGCAAAGCGGAGAGATTCCGGCACAGAGGATCGGTGCCCTCAGGCACACACCAGCCCGAGAGGCTTGTCTGCTCGGCCGCCGGGGTGGGCGGGGCTGGGAGCTGAGGCTAGGGTATCGGCTTTCAGTCGGAGCGCAGGGAGAGGACTGGGGCTGGCGGCAGAAAGAGAGCCTGAAGGGGTTAGTGCACCACGGCTAGCCCGGAGGGAGTCCGGGGAAAGGGTCTGGAGCTGCCGAAGAGGCAAGAGGCTTTTTCTTCCCTTTTGTTTCCTGGTGCGCGAGGAGAGGGCATTAACAGGGCTGCTTTGGGAAGCGCCGGAGACGGGCGCGAGCCGCGGCTAAAGGCGCGGACCCCGGAGACGGGCGTGGGACGCTGGGGCTGCTGCTGCTGCTGCCGCCGCCGCGGGGCCTGTGTGAGAGCGTGGGTCACTGTCCGCCCCGCCTTCCGGGGGGCCTGTGCACCCCGCCACTGCCGGGGTCCCGGAACCCGGGGACGGCTTTCCCGGGAAAGCGCACGGAGCGCCTCGGTCTGGTGCAACGTCATGCCGGCCTCTGCCGCCGCAGGCCCGCCCCACACTGCGCGCCCCTCCCTCCCCTCTGCCTGAGTGAGCCAAAGCCCCCGCATCAGCGGCTCCTTTAAACCCGTCCTGTCTGAGCGAAGAACGGACGCCCTCAGGCGACCTACGCGCAGAGGCGGGGCCAGGTCCAAGGCTGAGACCCGGGAGCTGTGAGAGCAGAGAAGAGACAGGGAAATCTCTCTGTGCAGCCTCGGAGGCAGCGGATTAAAGCTCCATGGTCCACTTGATGTGCCCTGCGTCTGTGGAGTGCATGAATGGACAGCGAATCATCCCAAATAGAGGAAGTGGACTTTGAGGACAAGATTTAAGACTTTCCCCCTTTTCTTCTTTTTACAACGAATTATCCCAAATTAAGGAGGTGGACTTAGCAAGATTTCAGACTTCTCGCCCTTTTCCTCTTTTTACAACGAAGTATCCCAAATTGAGGAGGTGGACTTGGAGAGCAAGATTTTTTATTTTCCCCCCTGCTCTCTTTTTGTGAATGTGTATGTGTATTCTTCTGTGTAAGATTCTCTCTGTATAGCTTTGCTTCCACCATATGGCCCAGGGTTCTATCTGTCCGGTTTTTTTTCCAATAATTACTTTTTAATTTTAATAACGCTACTATATTTCATACTTTATTCTATTTTACTTTACCTGCTCTTTCTTTTTTTCCTACCTTCCCTTCCTCCCTCCGCCCCTCCTTTCCTTCTTTCTCTCTTTCTTTCGTTCCTCCCTCCCTCCCTCCCTCCTGTCTTTCTTTCCTTCCTCCCTCCCTCCCACCACTCTTCCTTTCACTTTCTTTTTCTTTCCTTCCTCCCTCCCTCCCTCCCTCCTGTCTTTCTTTCTTTCTTTCCTTCCTCCCTCCCTCCCTCCCTTCCTCCATTCACTCTTCCTTTTCCTTTCATTCCTCCCTCTCTCCCTCCTTTCTTTCTTTCTTTCCATCCTTCCTCCCTCTCTCCTTTCTTTCTTCCTTCCTTCATTCCTTTCTTTCCTTCTTCGTTTCTTTCTCTCTCTCTTTCTTTCTTCTAATAATTCTTTCTTTCTACTTTTTCTCCCTTTTATTCTGAGCCGGGTAGATGAAAGGCTCTTGGTGCTGCAGCCAGGAGTCAGTGCTGTGCCTCTGAAGTGGGAGAGCCAACTTCAGGACACGGGTCCACAAGAGACCTCCCAGCTCCACATAATATCAAGCAGCGAAAATCTCCCAGAGATCTCCATCTCAACACCAGGACCCAGCTTCAGTCAACGACCAGCAAACTACAGTGCTGGTCACCCTATGCAAAGCAACTAGCAAGGCAGGAACACAACCCCACCCATTAACAGAGAGGCTGCCTAAAAACATAATAAGGCCACAGGCACCCCAAAACACACCACCAGACATGGACCTGTCCAGCAGAAAGACAAGATCGAGCCTCAACCACAAGAACACAGGCTCTAGTCCCCCTCACCAGGAAGCCTACACAGCCTACTGAAACAAACTTAGCCACTGGGGACAGACACCAAAAACAACAGGAACTACGAATCTGCAGCCTGCAAAAAGGAGACCCCAAACACAGTAACATAAGCAAAATGAGAAGACAGAAAAACACACAGCAGGTGAAGGAACAAGATAAAAACCTACCAGACCTAACAAATGAAGAGGTAATAGGCAGTCTACCTGAAAATGAATTCAGAATAATGATAGTAAAGATGATCCAAGATTCTATTTCCAAGATCCAAAATCTTGGAAATAGAATAGACAAAATGCAAGAAACAGTTAACAAGGACCTAGAAGAACTAAAGATGAATCAAGCATCGATTAAAAACACAATAAATGAAGTGAAAAATACTCTAGATGGGATCAATAGCAGAATAACTGAGGCAGAAGAATGGATAAGTGAGGTGGAAGATAAAATAGTGGAAATAACTGATGCAGAGCAAAATAAAGAAAAAAGAATGAAAAGAACAGAGGACAGTCTCAGAGACCTCTGGGACAACATTAAACGCACCAACGTTCGAATTATAGGGGTTCCAGAAGAAGAAGAGAAAAAGAAAGGTACTGAGAAAATATTTGAAGAGATTATAGTTGAAAACTTCCCTAATATGGGAAAGGAAATAGTTAATCAAGTCCAGGAGGCACAGAGAGTCCCATACAGAATAAATCCAAGGAGAAATACGCCAAGACACATATTAATCAAACTGTCAAAAATTAAACACAAAGAAATCATATTAAAAGCAGCAAAGGAAAAACAACAAATAACACACAAGGGAATCCCCATCAGGTTAACAGCTGATCTCTCAGCAGAAACTCTACAAGCCAGAAGGGAGTGGCAGGACATAATTAAAGTGATGAAGGAGAGAAACCTGCAACCAAGATTACTCTACCCAGCAAGGATCTCATTCAGATTTGATGGAGAAATTAAAACCTTTACAGACAAGCAAAAGCTGAGAGAGTTCAGCACCACCAAACCAGCTTTACAACAAATGCTAAAGGAACTTCTCTAGGCAAGAAACACAACAGAAGGAATATACCTACAATAACGAACCCAAAGCAATTAAGGAAATGGGAATAGGAACATACATATCAATAATTACCTTAAATGTAAATGGACTAAATGCTCCCACCAAAAGACACAGATTGGCTGAATGGATACAAAAACAAGACCCATATATATGCTGTCTACAAGAGACCCACTTCAGACCTAGAGACACATACAGATTGAAAGTAAGGGGATGGAAAAAGATATTCCATGCAAATGGAAATCAAAAGAAAGCTGGAGTAGCAATTCTTATATCAGACAAAATAGACTTTAAAATAAAGACTATTAGAAGAGACAAAGAAGGACACTACATAATGATAAAGGGATCGATCCAAGAAGAAGATATAACAACTGTAAATATTTATGCACCCAACATAGGAGCACCTCAATACATAAGGCAAATACTAACAGCCATAAAAGGAGAAATCGACAGTAACACAATCATAGTAGGGGACTTTAACACCCCACTTTCACCAATGGACAGATCATCCAAAATGAAAATAAATAAGGAAACACAAGCTTTAAATGATACATTAAACAAGATGGACTTAATTGATATTTATAGGACATTCCATCCAAAAACAACAGAATACACATTTTTCTCAAGTGCTCATGGAACATTCTCCAGGATAGATCATATCTTGGGTCACAAATCAAGCCTTGGTAAACTTAAGAAAATTGAAATTGTATCAAGTATCTTTTCCGACCACAATGCTATGAGACTAGACATCAATTGCAGGAAAAGATCTGTAAAAAATACAAACACATGGAGGCTAAACAATACACTACTCAATAACGAAGTGATCACTGAAGAAATCAAAGAGGAAATTGAAAAATACCTAGAAACAAATGACAATGGAGTCACGACGACCCAAAACCTATGGGACGCAGCAAAAGCAGTTCTAAGAGGGAAGTTTATAGCAATACAATCCTACCTTAAGAAACAGGAAACATCTCGAGCAAACAACCTGACCCTGCACCTAAAGCAATTAGAGAAAGAAGAACAAAAAACCCCCAAAGCTAGCAGAAGGAAAGAAATCATAAAGATCAGATCAGAAATAAATGAAAAAGAAATGAAGGAAACGATAGCAAAGATCAATAAAACTAAAAGCTGGTTCTTTGAGAAGATAAACAAAATAGACAAACCATTAGCCAGACTCATCAAGAAAAGAAGGGAGAAGACTCAAATCAATAGAATTACAGATTGAAAAGGAGAAGTAACAACTGACACTGCAGAAATACAAACGATCATGAGAGATTACTACAAGCAACTCTATGCCAATAAAATGGACAACCTGGAAGAAATGGACAAATTCTTAGAAATGCACAACCTGCCAAGACTGCATCAGGAAGAAATAGAAAATATGAATAGACCAATCACAAGCACTGAAATTGAAACTGTGATTAAAAATCTTCCAACAAACAAAAGCCCAGGACCAGATGGCTTCACAGGCGAATTCTATCAAACATTTAGAGAAGAGCTAACACCCATCCTTCTCAAACTCTTCCAAACAATTTCAGAAGAAGGAATACTCCCAAACTCATTTTATGAGGCCACCATCACCTTGATACCAAAACCAGGCAAGGATGTCACAAAGAAAGAAAACTACAGGCCAATATCACTGATGAACATAGATGCAAAAATCCTCAACAAAATACTAGCAAACAGAATCCAACAGCACATTAAAAGGATCATACACCATGATCAAGTGGGGTTTATTCCAGGCATGCAAGGATTCTTCAATATACGCAAATCAATCAATGTGATACACCATATTAACAAGTTGAAGGAGAAAAACCATATGATCATCTCAATAGATGCAGAGAAAGCTTTTGACAAAATTCAACACCCATTTATGATAAAAACCCTGCAGAAAGTAGGCATAGAGGGAACTTTCCTCAACATAATAAAGGCCATATATGACAAACCCACAGCCAACATCATCCTCAATGGTGAAAAACTGAAAGCATTTCCACTAAGATCAGGAACAAGACAAGGCTGCCCACTCTCACCACTCTTACTCAACTTAGTTTTGGAAGTTTTAGCCACAGCAATCAGAGAAGAAAAGGAAATAAAAGGAATCCAAATTGGAAAAGAAGAAGTAAAGCTGTCACTGTTTGCAGATGACATGATACTATACATAGAAAATCCTAAAGATGCTACCAGAAAACTACTAGAGCTAATCAATGAATTTGGTAAAGTAGCAGGATACAAAATTAATGCACAGAAATCTCTGGCATTCCTGTACACTAATGATGAAAAATCTGAAAATGAAATCAAGAAAACACTCCCATTTACCATTGCAACAAAAAGAATAAAATATCTAGGAATAAACCTACCTAAGGAGACAAAAGACCTGTATGCAGAAAATTATAAGACACTGATGAAAGAAACTAAAGATGATACAAATAGATGGAGAGATATACCATGCTCCTGAATTGGAAGAATCAATATTGTGAAAATGACTCTATTACCCAAAGCAATCTACAGATTCAATGCAATCCCTATCAAACTACCACTGGCATTTTTCACAGAACTGGAACAAAAAATTTCAAAATTTGTTTGGAAAAACAAAAGACCCCGAATAGCCAAAGCAATCTTGAGAACGAAAAACGGAGCTGGAGGAATCAGGCTCCCTGACTTCAGACTATACTACAAAGCTACAGTAATCAAGACAGTATGGTACTGGCACAAAAACAGAAAGATAGATCAATGGAACAGGATAGAAAGCCCAGAGATAAACCCACACACATATGGTCAACTTATCTTTGATAAAGGAGGCAGGAACGTACAGTGGAGAAAGGACAGTCTCTTCAATAATTGGTGCTGGGAAAACTGGACAGGGACATGTAAAAGTATGAGATTAGATCACTCCCTAACACCATACACAAAAATAAGCTCAAAATGGATTAAAGACCTAAATGTAAGGCCAGAAACTATCAAACTCTTAGAGGAAAACATAGGCAGAACACTCTATGACATAAATCACAGCAAGATCCTTTTGGACCACCTCCTAGAGAAATGGAAATAAAAACAAAGATAAACAAATGGGACCAAAGAAACTTCAAATCTTTTGCACAGCAAAGGAAACCATAAAGAAGACCAAAAGACAATGCTCAGAATTGGAGAAAATATTTGCAAATGAAGCAACTGACAGAGGGTTAATCTCCAAAATTTATAAACAGCTCATGCAGCTCAATAGCAAAAAAACAAACAACCCAATCCAAAAATGGGCAGAAGATTTAAATAGGCATTTCTCCAAAGAAGATATACAGACTGCCAACAAACACATGAAAGAATGCTCAACATCATTAATCATTAGAGAAATGCAAATCAAAACTACAATGAGATATCATCTCACACCAGTCAGAATGGCCATCATCAAGAAATCTAGAAACAATAAATGCTGGAGAGGGTGTGGAGAAAAGGGAACACTCTTGCACTGCTGGTGGGAATGTGAATTGGTACAGCCACTATGGAGAACAGTATGGAGGTTCCTTAAAAAACTAAAAATAGAACTACCATATGATCCAGCAATCCCACTACTAGGCATATACCCTGAGAAAACCATAATTCAAAAAGAGACATGTACCAAAATGTTCATTGCAGCTCTATTCACAATAGCCCAGAGCTGGAAACAACCTAAGTGTCCATCATCGGATGAATGGATAAAGAAGCTGTGGCACATATATACAATGGAATATTACTCAGCCATAAAAAGAAACGAAACTGAGCTATTTGTAATGAGGTGGATAGACCTAGAGTCTGTCATAGAGTGAAGTAAGTCAGAAAGAGAAAGACAAATACCGTATGCTAACACATATATATGGAATTAAAAAAAAATGTCATGAAGAACCTAGGGGTAAAACGGGAATAAGACACAGACCTACTTGAGAATGGACTTGAGGATATGGGGAGGGGGAGGGGTAAGCTGTGACAAAGCGAAAGAGTGGCAATGGACATATATACAGTACCAAACGTAAGGTAGATAGATAGTGGGAAGCAGCCGCAGAGCACAGGGAGATCAGCTCGGTGCTTTGTGACCGCCTGGAGGGGTGGGACGGGGAGGGTGGGAGGGAGGGAGATGCATGAGGGAAGGGATGTGGGAACAGATGTATATGTATGACTGATTTACTTTGTTATAAAGCAGAAACTAATAAAAAAAAAAAAAGACAGAATGAGAAAAACAACAACAGCAACCCAGCCAGCATTAAGCTAAAGGACGGTGCCAGTGTTCCCATGTCTTTCTGCTCAGATGTTATGAAGACTGCACATCAATAATCACTGTTAAACACTTCTGTGCAACAGGGGTAATATTACAATCTTAATAGACTATTACACATATCCTTATATACTCATTGAAAAATGGGTACTGCTTGACTTCAGATACCTCCTTAAATGTCAGCACACATGCATACACTTAAGACAATCATATATTATTATCTAATAGCTGCATTGTAGTTATTCCACTTTTAGGGCAACAATTAGAATGGCAATTATTATCCTAGTCATGGAAGGAGTTTATAGTAATTAGTGCAATGAGGTTAAATCTGAACTGTTTCCAGACCCTGCTTTGCAAGGTAAGCAATACAAAGTCAGCACCCCTAAATCAGCATTTTAGCTACAATTTCAATAACTACCGTCGGATTTCATATGTGAGTCCTATTTTGATCTCTTAAAAATAACTTAGGGAGGGCCACATATAACAACTATCTGATAAATTCTAATTAAGCATGAATTCTGTCTCCAATAACATGACTAAGATATTCATATAAAGGATTTGGGACTTGAAAAGAAAATCCAGATAGAATTTCTGTGAATTTTTCTTTAGGAAGAAAATAACTTTGAAGATGGAGGGTGCGGGTGGGGGAATAGTTGATCAATGTGTTTCTTCGTTGATTTTGTTGTTGCAAACAGAAAACATTTTCAGACAGGATGGTGTGACAGATAGCTCAGTCCTCCCTAATTTCATCACAGCTGAGTCATCAATATTTTAATTTCTTGCAGGTTGTTGAGTATAAGCATATAATTTATTTTAATTAAACTCCACCTTTTCCCACATGCTTTGTGGTGACTCACAACAAAAACATATACTTGTAATCCCAGGGGTGTTAGACTAAAATCTAGAGATCAGAAACTACATAGGACAGGTAGATTTTGTTTGTGTGACCCAAAAGATTATGAAAGAAAATATTTGTATAAATAAAACTCAGGATCAGGGGAAATGATGTATTAGGACTCTGTTTATATATATTCACACAGTTATTATGACTCAAGTATGGTTCAAGGTTGTCTGGCAGGAGGGGCAAAATAGGAAATGTGCTCATACGGCTCCTGAGGAGAAACGCTGTTCCTTGCAGTGACTTTAGAAATATTTCTGATGTGTCCTCGACATTCTGCTAGTGTAGGAGAGCAACACTTGCCACCCCAAAATGTCTCTTTGGTATGAGGATTATTTTGACCTGAAAACAAATCAAAGCCCAAAAGACTCAGGAAGAGACTTTGATCTGCCCTCTAACTGCCTAAAAATTTTTTAGATAGAGGTCCTGTTCCTGGAATAGAGCCATCACCAGAGGTAAGTTCAAAGAATATGGGCCAGGTGTGGTGGGAGAAACTTGACAGAGCCCAGAGATCAGAGTCCACTCTGTATTCCATTGTCTCAGCATGACCCAGAGAACAAGTATTTACCAAACATTTGCTTTTCCATCTCCCTGTGAATGGCCCTCCTCCCCTTTGAAGTCTCCAGCCACTACCCCAACCTCCTTTTGTCTTTAGCTGAAGATGGTATTTAAGGTGAGGGATTCAGCCATCTTGGCAAGTTACTCAGTTTTCCTGGGTCTCTCCCATGTATACCTGTTATTAAACTTTGTTTGACTTTTCTCCTGTTAATCTGTCTCATGTCAATTTAATTCTTAGACCAGCCAGAAGATCCTAGAAGGGTAGAGGAAAATTTCTCCCTCCCTTGTAATAGCAAATATGGCAGTAAATTTTATGCATTAACAGCTTATAATTATTAAAATTATTAAATTTCAATTGTTATAAAAATTAACATATTTTCAGGTCTCATTTGTTCAATTATGAACTTCTGATTTAGTGATGGTATACTCGCATGGACTTTAATGGGTAATAACAAATAATATGCAAATTGCTGGTTCTGGACTCAGGCACAATGCTAATAATGAAATACAAAAGGTGCCAATTCAAAATGTTTTTTTTTTAATTATTATATTACAGAGGAAAGGAACTAGATACAGGAAACTAATGTTTCAGATAGCAACAGATCTCAGAAGTAGGACACAGACAAATGAAGTTTTACCCATCTCATGTTTATTGCTTTTGTAAAAATAAATGTCACACCTTTTGTTTTAGTGATTTTTCTGCTCTTCTGTTACATTACTTTGAGGGGGTTTAAGATTGCACTTTGATTAATGTTTGTAACTTTCCAGCAGAGAGGGTTTTACATATTAAAATGTCCACTGTGAATTACACCTTCACGAAAATAGGTAGCTGTTTATGACCACAGGACACTCAAATAAAATTAGAATTATGGGTTAGGTTCACAGAGCACTAGTGTGTAGTGCTTGCCTTTTCTTCCTTGAGATCTTTCACAGTGCGTCCTCAGACTACCCCTGGGTAATTACCCAGATTCAAAAGTACAGGGCACTTTGTCCCTGGGAATGATCAGAACTTGAGATACTGTGATTGGATCATTACATCTTAAAGTGATGATAACAGCTACAGACTCAATGTCTAATATTTGTGGTCAATCATGAAATATTTCACTATGTTACTATAAAAGCTAAATTAATAGGACAAAGAAAATATTTTTCAAAGTAAATGGTGATGTAACAAAATATGTAAGTTCTTTTGATTTGGATGCAGCCTCAAAGTTTCAGGAGAAGCTTTCATTTATGGAAAACAGACAAATCTGACCCTGAATAGCAGAATAGAAAAGAGAAATTGCACAACTAAAGAGAAAACCAAGTATCCACTAACATAATGGATAGTGCAGGTTATCTGAAGATACCTTTAAAGTATGGAGGCCAGACACGAGCATCTCCTAGAGCAGGTATTGAACCTGAGAGATGGAGCAGATATCACCCTGTTTTTTGAATTCTCTTCCTGCCTCCGGTATGTGTGTAGGAGTATGGGTGTGTGTGGTATAAAGTGAAGGGTGGGGAAGCAAGAAGTAAGCAAACTTTATTTTAAATTTCTGAGACATAATTTTGTCAGGTAATCTTATTCTTGTTTTGGGGCACTTACAGTAGGACAAAGGGCCACTATAATCAGCATGGCCCTCGAAGCTGAACTAACAATGTAGCTGGGAAATATAAATGAAATACCCTTGAGAGGGGGACCAGGTGTGTTTCTCTTCTATCTCTTATTACCCTGAAGAACCTAAGTGGTGATGAGATGAAAGCACAGAGACATCATTTTTACTGCAGGGAAGAAAAGCAGAAGCCTACAGACTGATCTGATAGCCTTATGGATATAATAAACCCACTGGATTGCAAAGGCACCTGGAATAAAACTTCTTTTGCTCACTCATGTGCAACTTTAAAAATTTAAGCAACAAAATCATTAATGGCCCTTTCCCTGAAAGCATTCAATTTCTTAGCATCTTGTGGCCTCGAAGCAACTCCTTTGAAATCAGCAGTACAATACATTGGTTTTCTCTGTCTTCCTCAAGTACTTCTGGAAAGAAGAATTCTCATTTTGTAATTGCAGTTGCCACTATAATGCTTTACATTTATTAATATTCCCTCATCAAAACTTCAAGGTTTTCTATATATTTTCATTCACCTTTCAAACCATACGAATAAGATAGATGACACCTCTAATTTTCAGGTGTAGAAACTAAGGCACATCATAGCTCAAACTCTTTCCTATTTACAGACTTAGCAATACAACTGGGAAAAGGATATATAAACTAGGGAGAACGAGGACCCTCTCATCTTCCAATCAAATCCCCTATTTCTAACATGTTGATCTGCATCAAACATAAAATTTCATCACAAAAATGAATGCCATTTCCTTGCCATCCTCTTTTAAAATGAAAGTGCTCATTTTTAGACTGCTTCACATTTAGGGCTGCCCCTTTCCCTAACAAACTTTAGGATGCTGGCCTCTACGGCACCCTGAAGTCTCATCATGACCAGATCGGAACAACAATAGCTACTGTTTAATGAACACCTAAGTTACGTGGCAAGCACATTACACAATACACAACACAATGACCCACAAGGCAAAAGTAAATGCTATTATCCTCAGTTTATAAAGGAATCATTGAGGCTCAGAGGTATTATGTAGGTTGTCTAAGTTCACACAGCAAATAAGTGGCAGAGGAAGAATCTTACCTCAGGACTGCGCACTCCCTCTAGCCCCCACCTCCCATCACCGCCCCCGACTCCAGAGCACAAGCTCTTTCCACTGCTCCCTAAGGTACAATATTTTACCCAAAGGCGAAAGCATGGTAGGACCAAAGAGCCTATTCCACTGTTCACTGCTGTTGCATAAGAGTTGTTTACATGACTGAAGTACTCTGACTCACCTGATCCTCTGAGAGGTGAGAGCCAGGACTCCTATGCTGACATGACATTTCAACAGAAAGCAACACAAATCACTACTCTAATTTTCTTCCTAGAAGTCATCAGTTGGTTGTGTGTGGTTCTAAGTTTGGCAGCAAGACTCCATCTTTTTAGTCTTCAATAACTCTATATGGGTGTACATGCACGCACGTGTGTCCTCATGTGGGGGGGGGGGGGGGGGGGGGGGGGGGGGCGGGGGGGGGGTATGGGCCAAATTCAGAGAAATGCCCAATTTGGAACATATATGGGTGGGTGGATTTTTTCTATCAGAATTTTCTTTTGGTACTTATTCTCCTGGTTAAGAATAACCTTGTGATCTTTCAGGAAAGAATTGAAAGCTCTTACATCCTGTATAACCCTTAGCAATGATATAACGTGATGTTATAAGTCCATTGTTGTCTATCTCATTAGACAGTGACTCCATGAAGGCAGGGATGTTCCATGTTTTGTTCTTTTTTAAAATTTTGGTAAGAACACTCACCATGAGGTCTATCCTCTTGACACATTTTAAGTGTACAATACATTATTGTTGACTTTAGGTATGATGCTATACCTTATTAATCTTGCTTAACTGAATTTTTATGCCTGTTGATGAACAACTCCTCATTTCCTCCTTCCCTCAGCTCCCGGTAATCATGATTCTCTCCTTTGATTTTATGAATTTGGCTATTTTAGATACCTCATATAAGTGGAATCATGCAGTATTTATTTTTCTGTGTCCGGCTTATTTCACTTAGCATAATGTTCTTAAGTTCATCCATGTTGTTGCATACTGCAGAATCTCCTTCTTAAAGGCTGAGTAGTATTCCATTTCGTATATAGACCACGTTTTCTTTCACCTTTCATCTGTCGATGGAAACAAGTTGTTGCCACATCCTAGCTAACATGAATGGTGCTGCAATGAACATGGGAGTGCTAATCTCTCTCTGAGATCCTGATTTCAATTCTTTTGGCTATATGCCCAGAAGTGGGATTACTGGGTCATGTGGTTCTATATCTAATTTTTTGAAGAACTTCCATATTGTTCTCCATAGCTACTGCACCCTTTTGCATTCCCACCATTTGTGCAAGGGTTCAAATTTCTCGATATCATCACCAACACTTTTTGTCTTTTTTTTTTTAAAAAAAAAACAATATGCAATCCTAACGGTAGTGATGTGATAACTCATTGGGGTTTTGATTTGCATTTTCTTGATGATTAGTGATGTTGAACATCTTTTCATATACCTGGTGGCCATTTGTATGTCTTCTTTGGAGAAACGTCTATTCAAATTCTTAGCTCATTTTTTAATTGGGTTATTAGTTTTTTTGGTATTGAATTGTAGGAGTGACATATATTTTGGAGATTAACCCCTTACCAGATATGCGATTTGCAAATATTTTCTACCATTCCTTAGGTTGCCTTTTCATTTCTTCTACTGTGCAGAAGCTTTTAATCTCAATGTAGTCCCAATTGTGTATTTCATATTTTGTTCTTAATAGCATCTCTAGGGCTTAGCACAGTGTTGAGAACATGATAGGCACTCAATACATATTTGGGTCTTGGCATATCAGTGGGTCCTTCCAAGCCCCAAGAGTACTGGCCCTTCTCATCCTTGGGACCCTGGGAGGGTGGAGGGCACTAAGCCTACGTGTTATGCAGGCTGTAGAGAGCCATGGAAACTGGAAGTCATGTACTATCTGGACATTGCCCTCTCAAGAGGGTTCACTGGTATAAAGTTCTAGACTTCTTTTGCAAAGTTCTCCCTGTTTAAACCTTTTAACTTTTATCTTCCCTCCCTACCTCTTCTTCCCCCTCTGAAAACAAAACCCTGCTTGGGTGCTAATTAAAATGCAGAAATGTTTTTACTGGTAAAATGTATTTTGCTTATAACCCAAAAACATGTTGAAAAATTGCATAGTCTGTTGGCCTAATGGGAATCTAAAAGATGGAACTCTAACATTTTAATCTATTATAATATGTGTAGAACATGGGCACACCAGGGCAGATACTGCCATAGGGAATTAGAGTGACTTGTCCAAGTTTAGTTTATCTGTTATTCTGTCTTTCTGGCTGAGAGTACTTGATGAGCCGAATAATCTGTCTTGTGTATCTTCCCCATACATCTACATTATGAAGAGTCACTTGTGTCCCAAGTCTCCAGCAGTCTGCGTGCCCACTCTGGACAGGTCCTATCAACTCTCCACCTGTGTGCCATTTCATTTACCCACATAAGTCCTCTATAACTATTCTTCTTTAAGTTCAATGATACAGACTTAGTTACAAGATTGAGTCTAGAAACATTAGTGAAGGGTAAATATCAGAAGAGATATTTTAGAAAGAAGTGAGGTGCTTCCCTACCTACCAAGAATATGTTTTTTTCCTCTTGGGTCACTTGATGTGGAGAAGCCAGGGAGTAAAACATCCTGGCTCTTGTCAAAACTTCACAGTAAGGGCCAAAAAATTTTAGTGCTGGAAAGAACCTTAGAGATGTTATGAAGTCTAAATCAACCTGCTCATGTTATAAATAAGGAAACTTCATGGCTTTTAAAAGGCCACAGATAGTAACTGGCAGAACTGAGACAGGAAAAAGTGACAGTAACTCACGGCAGTGGCAAAACTATGGTGGTCCCAGCCACCCTGCTATTTTTGGTGGTGTTGGCCTTTCAGGAAGAACCACATAAAGCCACAGCTGTTGGGCTGCCAACCTCAGTACCACCACTTATTTCAGGGGCTTGCAAACATTCAATTAGCCCAGATTAGAAAAGACAGCAGACTTGAAGCAATGAAGGAGAAGACAGAAATGAACCAATCATTTTGTCTGGTTTTGTTTTAACTGAATCCTCTGTTCACCTCAATATTAATTTAAATGCTGACATGTTGTTTCCAGGGAATGTTTTACTAATAAGTAAAGGTTTAATTGTGGTTTAAAAAATAGTGTTATCTTAGCACTTTGTTGTCTTGTAATAGCACCAACCAACTCTGCTTTCTATCAGCTTTCATTGCTGGTCACCTGCCTCTTCTACTAGATTACAAGCTATGAGTCTTACGCATTACTTTATCCTTACTCATTACTTTACTGTGCCATATCCTTAGCACAGTGCTTTGCACACTGTAGCTGCTGGATAAAATGTTTATTGAGCTGGCTGCTGTTAATGTCAGCTTGTTTTTATTTTGATGTACAACAGCAGGAAAGAAGCAGCAATGAAATAAGTCTTCGTAGTTTACAAAATGCAACTCCACATGCTCAATGGTCATAATTTACAAACACTGGCACTATCTGTCCCAACTGTATTACAGAAAATTCTGTCCTGAGAAACTAACAAGATAATATCAAGTCTAAAAATAAGAAAAGGAATTCATTTTATTTTGTTCTTGTGCATTGTTTCTTTTCAGAGCTTTACGTTTGTTCCATGGAGTCTAAGTGAATAATCATGTTACTGGAAGTAAATCATTTTAGATATATCACTAAGTAATTTGGCCAATGGATATTACAGTCTCAATTTAACATTATTACTGTTTGATAACATGATGTGTTTGAAACTCTTTACAAACTGTCATTAAGTCCCCAGAGAACATGATGTTTGAGATAATTTTGGAAACACAAGCTAGGCACTCAGAAACCACATGAGCCAAGAGCCTTTTAAATTTAAATCTTTGTCCTTTACAGTCGCCAGGGGCTCAAATGGGCAGAAGTCCTTTTAGCCAGATGATTAACTCAGGCATATCACATGCAGACTCCCTGACCTCCTTAAGTTTTTGAATTTTTAAGCAGAGAGAACAGCAGAGATCATGTTGGACATCTTCACCAACAATCATGGTGAAATGCTTGGATGTGTCAACATTTACTTTAGTAAATTTACTGAGTTCACTTTATAAGCATTATTACAAACTGGCAATTTTACCAATCATTCACTCCATCATCATTGAGGGAAGGTTGACATTCTGCTCATCAATGTTCAATCTCTGGTGACACAAATACACGGTTTCTGCTTTCAACAAGGCCTAGTCCAGCTAAATGTAATCAGATGTACTGGTGCTGTGACTAAAATGTGTGTAAGGGATAGCACAGGGACAAGATGAAGAGGATCATGTAAGGGGGTGCTATGAGTAAGGAGATAATGCTCAAGTTGAATCACACCATGTGTTGGTTTCTGTTAAATGAACAGGGCAGAAAGGGTGGCCCTGGTAAGGGATAAGGAGGAGGAAGAGATGCAGCGATGACTTTACAGTAATTCCTACAGGTGGAGATTTGGGGCAATGCTGTGGGGTAGGGTGACTCTAAAGGAATTCTGGAGTGCTGTTACAGGGAGGTACGCAGAGCCCTGTACACGCTTCATGAGATGGGCAAAACAAACGTATGGAAAGGTTTTCATCAGAAAATGACATGATTCAATTTGTGTCTGTAAAAGCTCTCTAAGGCAGTAGCATGGAGAGTTAGCTGAAGGACTGTGAGATGATTGATGATAAGATTAGGAAAATATTATCATCACTCTGGTGAACAATGAGAAATGTCTGAATTAGGGCATGGCAATGGAGATGGTTAAGATGGAGATCCACACCCCCTCATGCCTATTAAATATTTAATTAGCAGCTGGTGGATGTAAACTTTTTTTTTTTTTTGGATGGGATTTGAAGTAGGTATCACTGTAGATATCAGAGATGATAGAAAGGGATTGGTCTAGGATGATGAACCCCTGGTTTCTGTCTTGGTAGCAATAAGATAGAAGTTGGAAACTAGGGGGATCAAGGGAGAAAGATGGTAAGTTTTTGCTCAAAAAGGCAAATGCTGTGTTTGTAGGGTCAATGGAACACCTGCATGGAGATGTTTCACTGACAGCTAGACATTTGGATCTGGAGCGCAGCAAACAGACCTGGGCCAGATACATGTATTCAGTGGTCATAATGATAGTAGAAGATGCAAATAAGTATACGAGTTTGCCCGGTGAGAGCATGTGGAGTGAGAAAAGAAAAAGTCCTGAAGTTTACTATTTGGTTAATTGACTGAATTTATTTAAATTAGTTGCTGCCTTGAAAATTTAATGCATCATCATTTCTCTATAATACCCTACAATATAACCCTACTATAATCAATAGCTTTTCTCGTCTCTGTCTCATCTACTGTGGATATGGACACTTGTTTGTCCTGCAAGACCCTAGGAGTGAGGACTTGAGCATCTGAAAATGTAATTCTCTGTGTTAACTGCAGGTTACATGAATAAAGTAGAAGCAATAGATGTTATCTGCCTGAACATACACAGTGAGGACTTGAACTTGATGCTATATAAAAAAGGAAAGAAAACATAGTGACTTTATTGCTATTAAGCAGGTACAAATTAAGTCAAAAACTTTCACTATAAGAAAACTCAATAAAATAGAAGAACTTTTATTATGTTGTAATCTACAGGGTACAGTCCTAATGATTTAATGCAATCACTGTCAAAAGTACTTCCAATATTTTGGAAGACAAACACTACATTTTAAAGCTAAATTGCCAAATTAAAGACATCACCTTGTAAAAAAATTTCACAAAATTGAATATGAGCAAGTATGAGTCAACACAAAAAGGAACAAACACTAAAGAAGGGGTTCTGACTTGAGAAGGGGGCGTGGGACTTAAAAAGAATACCAATACCTGGGTCCCCACCTACAGGTATGTACATCACAATCTAGGGTGGTGTAGAGCTGGGGAATCAGTACTATTTCTTTTTTTTGGAACTTTATTTATTTTTTATACAGCAGGTTCTTATTAGTTATCTATTTTATACATATTAGTGTATACATGTCAATCCTAATCTCCCAATTCATCCCACCACACCCCCACCCTGCCACTTTCCCCCCTTGCTGTCCATACGTCTGTTCTCTATATCTGTGTCTCTGTTTCTGCCCCAGGTGACTCTAAAGTGCAGCCTGAGTTTTGAACTCTTGTACTCAGCCTACAGGTAGAAGATGGGGAAGGAAGAAAATCTAGCCTGGTATGGCAGAGAAGACCTTATACGTCATATTGCACTTGTGATTAACAGTACTACTGAGCTATGCATGCTACTGAGCAAATATTCATTTAAATATTGTATACAATTGTCACTTTCGATTATCTATAGTAAAGAGAAAAAGACTCAGAGAAAGTCAACACATATGGTAAAAAGGAATGAAAACTGCACACCATATTACAAAATGATTATGGAGCTGGGACTACATTAACTTCTAAAGAAAACATCAAGCAATAATTCAACAACTATTTTTAAAATTATGAAGACATCTTCTGGTGTCAGGTGGGTGCAGGTTATATTATCTATTTTCAGAAAGAATATTCAATGATATTTGTATGTAGATATTTTACTCAGTGCTAACAACCATTAAGTGTAACTATATGTAGTTTTAAAGAAATAAAAATATTCAGACTTATAAGGATTCTCAGATTATAAATTTTCCCACAGGATATTATTTTTGATGACTTTTTGTTTGTTTCTAGAGATAGGACTGACAACCGATTATAACACAAACCATACGTGCCCATTCTCCATCTTTCTTTCCCACCTGGGACACTAAACATTCTGTGACATTTGCTGTCTCATTTTTAGCACCAGACAATGTAACATTTGCTCCAGTGTAAATATAGAGGTCAGCAAAAGAAATCAATCTCTATTTCAGGGTACCTTAAGGGCTCAAAATGTCGTACAGGGATTGAAATAAACTGCATTTCCATATTAGGAATTTTGTCCAACCTGGACTTGGTTTACTAATAGAAGAGTCCTGTTATCAAATAGTCCTTCTGCACTTTGTACCTTTCTTGGCACATTTTCCTCCTGGTGATACAGTTTATTATAACACATCTTTCACACCCTCTGCTGTTGTCATGTAATGTAATACAATCAAAGTTCACCTTTGATTCTCCCAGTTCCCAGTGACACCTGGACTTGGTATGGTATTGTGTCAGTTACCACAAAAATCAAATTAGTATATTTACTTTTCACTTGCTCACTCATTCATTAATTTAGTTTTAACTGAAAACCTCCTATGTGTTCAGCACTGTGTTGAATGGTCCCTTGCTCTCTAGGAGCTAAAAGGACAAGCAATTCTAGGGATTTAAGTGCATAAACACTTATGTTGATAAATATGTTAGACACATCCATTTAACTGAAAAATGAACATTAAACTAATAGTTACTACAATGTACTAATGCCACTAGTAAGCAGAGATTAAGAGCATTTGAAAACTACGAATGAGAGTGATTCCTGATATCTCATATTTGGCTACCACAAGGTTGACAGAAGTGTTACCTGGAGCAATCTAGGAAGGGCATGGAGTTGCAGGATGATGGACTGATAGAAAACAGGTGGGGCTGAGGGCAGGTGATAATGCTGAGTACAGTAATACAGCCTCAGAGAAGGCTTGAAGGAGCTATGGATTACTTAGGCTAAGGTGTTCTTGAGAGCCCTGTCCACAAACAAAGTAGAGGGGATAGACAATAATATGAGAAGAAACCAAAGGTAGTCTAAGGACACCTTAATGAAAAAAGTTTAAATTTTGATTAAATCCCTGACTCATCTTTAGTATATTCTTAGATGCTCTTAGAAGTACTCAATAGAAAGAGAACATTACACCTTTTAACATTATTCTAAGTCAGGTTCTTTCTCTTAATCCAACAAAGGCCCTCTTCTGAATGAACATATTAGAAAACTGGAATATACATACTCATCCTTGTCCACCTTTTCTCGAAGCTTCTTTAGCTGTTTATTTTGGCTGAACTTCAAGTTTTGAATTATGTTCTCAAAGTATTCGTCTTCCTTGTAGCTCAACTATATTAATTTAAAAGATTTGGGGAAAAATATTAAAACCGGTATCTTCAAAGTTTTTGCTAAATAACATTAAGAGGTATTTTCTTAAATTCTATCACTTAATAAAGTTAACAGAGAACATTAAAACTTGCCAAAGAAAAGTTAAGTTCCAACTAGCTTAGTTCTATATTACAGGTCACTGCTGTGCTGGCTGAATCACTACTTCAGTCTATTCTTTTGTAATTAATCAAATGAAACTAAATGTTAAACAAGCTTTTCTATATTCATATTAATCCTTACAGGACAGACAAGATAAAAGCATTCATATTTAGTACCTACTATGTTATAAGAACTTCATATATCACATTTTTTAATCCCCATAATAATCTTATGAAGATGGGCTGTTACCACCATTTTAAAGCTGAGGAGACTGAAGCACAATTAAGTCACTTGCTCAAGTTAATGAGTGATGGAGCTGAGATTTGAACCCTAGCAGTCTGACTTTGAGTTTATGCTCTTAGCCAGCTAGTGAGAGGTGTAGCTGAGATTTGAACCCAAGCAATTCAGCTGTGAGACTATGTGCTCAGCCACTAGACTCCTGCCACAAGGGCCCTGGGGACTCACATGCTACAGCCAGCTCATTTTATAAAAAGTCAAGCTTTTCTGCAAGTGGAAAAAGAAAAGAGGACACTGTGCCTTGCAAACTCCCGTGTTGCGCTAGTAATCAACAGATTAGGAATCGCTATCATCCCCAGATCTAGGCAAGGGTCACCTTGTCACCAGGGTTTCAAGTAGTTGTGGTGACTGCAAGGTTAACAACAGGACCTTTAGCTGAGTCTGAAATCAATACTGTAGTGACTTCAATCAACTCTGTTTTCTTTTCATTGTTACATTACCAAAGGGGAATAAAATAGTTCCCCATTCTCAAATAGTAGATTTTCTTTCAAATAGAGAAGGCATGACCTGGTTTACCCAGTGGAGGAATAATTAGAAAGTGGAAGGAAAGCTGAAGATTTGACTTTTCAGGCATGTATAAAATGAGATAAGAAGCCTGAGTACTGCCTGTTCATCACTTAAATGTCTATGTCTTAATGCTCTTTAAAAAACACCAGATTTTTATCACTACTCTTAAAATGGAATATATGGAAAGCAAAATAACAAAACCAAATACAGACCAGCCCATGAAACAATGGGTTAAAACTAAAACAAACATAGTTCTGGCTTCAGTGTTAAAGGCTTACTATCAACATAATAAGACCTCTGGGTGTAGGCTATTTCACATAATTTCTGGCCCCCCTCATAGCTAGAAATGACATTGCCACCAGCCCCAGGCATCATCAGTGCAGTCTTTATAAAGACTTACCTCAAGGTATTCATTATTCAGTTTGTTGTCATTTGAAATAATGTCATCAGGATAGCCGATCCTTTCTTTAATTGCTAAGGCCTATGAAGATTAGAATATTGAATGTGAGCATGATTATGAACTTTCAAATGCAAGCATTATAATTTGCCCTTGACAACAGTTGAATAACCTGATCCATACTGTTTACAAGATGAGTATCTGACAACGTTTAAACAGAGATCTTTGCACTGGCTTTTCCCTGGAGTTCACAATAAACAAAAAATAGTTCTGAAATTTAGCTTCTAATACCCTATTCTCATAGGCTGCAGCTTTCCCAGGAAAACCAAAATGAAAACTGACAAGTCATTGTTCCACATGTATTGTACTTTTATGAACTTTTTCTCTGAAAGGCTTTTTTCTTCAATTTTACAGGAGGGGTAATATTTAGAACTTCCATTCTAGCAGCTTATAATTATCTTTCCACTTCACTGATTTGGCTGAGAAAACAGACGTGGGCTTACAGGTTTAATGCTAATATTCTTCCTAAATATTGGTTCCTGGAGTTGTTATGTTCTCCTTTGGTCTCCAGAGCTAGTGTACCTAACTTCCCGCAGTTAAATGAATGGCATTAGTTAAACAAATAGAAAACAGAGTTTTCCTTGTTATACCGTCTCATATTTACCACTACCTTACTACTATTTCTATTTTTATTATTTTAAAATTGTTAGCTTATTGTAATTATTTCATCAGTACCACTTGTTTACTACTTGCTATTTTTATTTCTCTCATTTTTCTCAAAGATAGTTGACTTTTGATTTTATCATATCACATTGCTCTTAAATAATTTAACTAGTTTAATATTTTCATGGGATATTAAGCTTGCATCTCTGAATTATTTGTTTTACCATCAAATGGATGTGGTTTTGTTACAAATCTGTTTCATAAGCCTAGGATTTCCCCAGTGGATCAGACAGATGTGTCACTAAATCAGTTTGGCCAAGCCCATTTCCTTTCCATACCATCAGCCCATAATGAATCATCTCCCTCTCAATGGCACTTTATTTTCTAGAAGATATTTCCCCAAAAGGTGCTCTAAGGGATACAAAATCTACAGAAATAGGAAGTAATACATGAAAAGGATATATTGTCAAATATTTGGCGTAAATACTGTGACAAAAACGTTAAGCAGGCTTCTTCATTGAAAGACTACTTAGAGTTTAAAATTAAGTAATTGTAAGTGTCCAACGGGATGAATTAATTTGTCTATTTATTCATTCAATTTGTCTTCAAGGGTATACAACAAGCCACGTACTTTGTAAGGGGCTGAGGATACAATGCTAGGCAAAAAATTTCTACCCCTGGAGAGTTTACTATAAAGGTCAATGGTAGGCAATAAAATGAATATTAACTCTCAAGTGTGATGTATGGTGCCATAAGATCACACCCTATAGGTATATAACCTAGTCGAGGGTGGGATCAGAGAAGCCTTCCTGCAGGAAATATTTCCTGAACTCTTTTTGACCATGGGAATCTTTCATAGAGCTACTTGGCAGGTCCAGAGTTTCATGACACCACCTTGGGAAATGATTACCTAGAACAATTTGATTGGCTACATCAAATAGTACCATGTTGTGATAGCTAGAACATGAAAGGAGCAAATCCAGCCTGAACTTCTGAGGACCTACAGAATGATGGAAAGATAGCTATACTGGGGTGCCAAATTCTAGACCTGACCCACTCAGGGCTCTGTGATAGCTGAAAAAGATAATCCTTCCATGTGATCTAATCCTGAAAGAGAACTAGACTACAGCTTGATTCTCTTATTATAATAGATTTATGGACTCTTTCTGTGTTAGTTCAAAGAATGGTCTGTTCTTCCTGTTACCCTAACTACAGAGGAATAATCAGGCTGCATGTGAATACTGCTCATAAACACATACAGTTTTCACTGGACATGTTCCTTTTAGGTTTATATAGTTATCAACACAATGACATAGTAAATTTAAACCTGAGATTTCCTTAGACATCTCACTTTTATTCTAATGCAAGATACTAAGAGTCCCAATAAAAGGTGCACAATGGGGGTAAATAAGAATAGTTATAAAAAGCTCCTTCAACATCCCTCTAACTGTAGGTCACCTTATAGTACTCAAATAATGCACTACCTTACATTTGCTTGAATAGAAATTTAGTATTTTTCTCCCTAGGTCATTAAAAAAAAAAAACTAAATAGTGCATGCTTAAAAAAAATTTAGCTAGAAATTTACATGAAAGATTAGGGGATATTTTTACATATTGGTAGAGGTCTTTTAAATATTTTTCATAAAAGGAGGAAAAATATGAACCACTGATAATATCTTTTAATGCTTTCTGGTTCACACAAGATTTTCCTCTTGTTTTGTGAAGACTTCCTTTAAAAAAAAAAAAAAAAAGGAAAATTGGAGATCTTTCAAAGTTTGGAGCCAAACATGGAGAGTAGGAGCTAGTTACAAAGAGATAATAAAAGATGAAAATCATAGAAAAAAAATCTTCATCCATGAAAAGTGTTCCTGGAAACATTACATCTTGAAGGAGCTTCCTTTTATTTTATGCAATCTTTGAATACTATGTTTTCCCCAAATTTCTTAAAAGCTAATCTTTTCCTATAGATTTTTCTTTGATAATTCACCCGGCCTTGCTCTTTACCTTTTCTTCAGCTTTCTTTTTCGTTTCAGCATCCATCCAAGTAAGGTCATCTAAAGTCTGAATAAAAACTTTCCGGATCTGTGCAATTAAATCCTCAACCTTAAACCAAAAGAGCAGAAGGCAAATTTAGGCCATGAATTAATTTTTTCTAAAACAAATTAAAAAAAAAATAGAGCTATAAGCTGTCTTTATGTGATTCAATGATATGTTAATAAATGTAAATTTATAAACAAACTGGTGATCTAAACAAATGGATATATGTGGGTAATTATATTTTTAAAGCAACACTGCTACTATCAACACTAATGATTAAATAGGTCTTAATGCATACATTAATAAAAATCATCTTCAGAATGTATGGTTTCCATTATCATGAAAGATGAACTAACATGAAATACTGTCATTACCATTAGTAGTTTAGTTAAGCATGAGGTAGCATTTCAATAGATTCTTTCACCATGTCTTTAAGTTCCCTTGTCTTCATTTCAGTAACAATAAAAAATAAAGTACATGTCTTACACTTCAAATAAACCCTGGTTTACTTTCTGTTTTTTAAGAAAATACTAATTCTTAGTCAATTTTGATAACAGAAGAGATTACAAATGACTATATCATTAGAACATGTGACTGGGTATTGTGAATACATTGCTTCTGGAAAATGGACAATTGGTTTTGGGTTAAACAATATTAGGATCAGAAACATAACCAGACCCATGGGGGAGGGAGAATAAGATTTATTGGGAAATAATGGCAAATTGTGATTCAGAAGTTCTCTGCCAATTAATAAAATTTTAATGAAATGATTGACTATTGTAATTGCCCATCAGTGCAAACACATGCTGATAGAATATTGTGCAGAAAACATTACCACATGTTTACTGTCTCCAGAAAATGCTGCTTCCACATAGAGCCTTCCCACAGCGTTTTCCATATTCCCATTGACATAGTTTGCACAACGTCTCCAAGTCGCTGTTTCTGATGTTGTGCCATAAAGAGCCTATGGGAGAGAAAAAGTAAAGGAAATGGCATTTGACCAGGAGTCAATGGCCAAAGCGTGGTAAGAGCACAAATTTCATAGGACTCTGTTCTTTATGTCTCCTAAATTCTTGCAATATTCATTGCTTCTCCTCACATGTCAGGATGTCCTTGCATAGGATAAAATGTAATCCAATTGAATTATTACTTGCTATGATCTGGAAATAAGGTATATTTTCAGTAGCACGTCCTAGAAAAACTGTTGGCTATTGCAAGTTAATATCTTTCTAGACAGGGTTAGAAAAAAAACCCTCTCCACCAAACAAACAAAATAACACTGTTGTCACTGTATAAACATAAATGTGAAGTAATATTCAATAAATGTAACGGGAGAGATCTGGTATACAAGAAAACACATTCCTGTTTTCTAAAGTTTTTGCTGAAGTTCCAGTACTTAGAAGAACTGCATGTGTACAAATTTAAGAACCAATAAAGGGATTAACTTACGGAAGGGAAATTTAGCAAAACACCATTTTTACATTCTCTAATTTAAAAAATATGTCTACATTTTCTTTTAAAGGGTAAAAACTAAAAATTTCAATCAATCAGGGAGTTATTTCCTTTCCAGGACACCAACCAATACATTTGTGAGAATTTCTCCTTCCTCAATCCCTCCTGCCCTCTCCCCTCACAATAGGACGAAAATGATGATTCTTTAAATAATGCAGGTACAGTCTAATAAAAGGTCTTAAGGCTATCTCCAGGTAGGTATATTCTCAGGGGATTGTCCACATCAATGTAGTCCAACTGTCTCAATGTCTAGTATCTTATAATCACCAGAAAAATCAAATTAATTGAGATAGATACCCCCTGAGATTACTTTGAACACAACAAAAAACCAAGCTAGTATTCTTCCATGAACTGCTCAAATAACCAATACATGCCCTTCCTGGGCAATTCAATCACGGTGCCAGAGTAGACAATCATAGGACCACAGAGCACCCGAAAACTGGCTTTCCTAGACAACATGGCTTAAATACAGGCAGCATACCAAGCATTTGGCATTTTGTCTCTTGGCAAAGTTTACCACTTCTAGTAATGTACATGGCAAGCCTTCATAACCATGGATAGCTTTATGCTTTAAGTCTTAAGAAAAGAGAGATTTTTTCTTCACCTTGCGGAAAGCATTTCTGGACTCCTTGTAGGTTCGGCTGAGGCTGCTTACAAGATCCATTATGAACCGCCAGGACATTAAATTTTGAAGATCTCTGCATAAAAAAACCCACCACCCAGCAACAGAAAAGATGAGGCTGCAAAGCTTCTAAAGAGTGATATTAAATGTAAACTTTGGGGACATGGGCACTCTGACATACCTACCTGGCAGAATATTTGGTAAGAATGAGCTTAAGTTTGGTTAAATATTCTGGAGCATAAACAATCACATCTTCCTCATTTGGAATATTAATATTCACAGTTGACATGATTTCGTTTGTGAAATTTGACCAGCTGAATGGCTGGAAAAAAGCAGGCACAAAAACATTCAGTAATTATGGATTTCTCTTCTTGGTTCCAAGACTCAGTTATGGTTACAGGGTCAGACATGGTTACAGTGTCAGTTGCATCACTATATAATTATCACAATGGTCAGTTTGATATCTGTTTGGGCTTTTTCTCTAATTGCTTCAATCAATTTTTGAATAAAAATTAATTCTGTAGCATAATTATTTAAATAAAAGAATTAAACCAACCATTTAAGAGCAAAAGCTAAGCTTCTAAGTGTAGTGAACATATGCTAGAAATTAGGCTCAGTGTCAAGTTCTTGGTCTAACCAATATGAAAGAAAAAGAAAAAGAAATTTAGCTGTAAACATAAAGTTTCCTAGGTTTATGCAAAAATTTAAATGGGTAAAAAATGTTTATCTCTTAAAGGTGGATATTAATAAACAATCCATTTGAACACAGTAATACATCTCAGTGGAGCTCGTGTTGTAAACGAAAGCACACTGTTGTCCTAGCAGAGGTACAGTAAATGTATAGATACAACACAGATGGTCCAATGAAGATGAACAAAATGTACTTTAAGCTATCAATATCAGGTCTACAGGCATGCAGTTCTCACACTTCGGAAGATGGATCTGGAGTTGCCAGAAGATGGAGTCTTATCTATTATTCTTTAAATGGGAATTGTGGTATTCAACCACCAATGGATATAAGAAAAAACAGCACAAGTGGAGATTATGCAGATCTTGCTGAAATGCCACATTTCAATGTCTGAGAATGTTTAAGATTACCAATATCTTAGACTCTGTAATTTTATATATATATGCCTAGAAGTATATAAATACACTGATCACTTACTAAGTGTGAGACGCTATGTACTTTTCTTGATTTCCTTTGGCAGTTTGGCCCATTATTTCAAAACATATTTATTAAACACTTATTATATTAAAAAGCTCTATGTAAGAAATTCCCAACTCAGTAGGTTATGCCTTTAAAAAGTCCTTGTTTTCAGCAATTAGTGCCAAAGAGAATCCATCACTGAATGTGGTGGTTTGTAGATTTTTCCATGAATGTTGCTTCATTACCTGACTGTGTGCATCAACTAATACACAGAATACATTCATAGCCTTAAAAGAGATTATTAAATACTAGCTAAGGAATTACAACTAAGCAAAAAGATGTCAATTGATGTTTATAAATGGAACCTATAGATTTTTCTGTTTCTTGTGTTCTATTTCTCCATTATTGCTCTGAACACTTCCATAGATGGCCTTGATGAGAACATGGCAAGTTCTATGAATAAATTATCCTTTTTCAGAGTTAAAAAGAAATCTGGTACTTATATTATTTGACTGTCCAAGTCCAATGGCTATATAATGGTCTTTCAGAAGGATTTTTGCTTTTAATGTTTCCAAACCCTTTTCTATGATAATTTCTAATATTACTACATAGCTGCCTTGAAAGGACTTTTACCTTTGAAATTCACTCTAAGTAAATATAAATATAATTATGTCAAATAGTTTTTTTCAAGTCTTTTCATGAAGTCAAATGGTTGATGTCTAAATCCATTTTGATGTTCAATTTATTTCAATAAATAAAAAAATCATTAAATTTTAACAAACTGCATTTTAATATTATAATTTTAGAAATGGCACAATAAGAGAGTACATAAAACTGCTACTTACCTTCCCACCGATCTCTAGTGAAAAGTTATTTTGGATCTGGGCTAATGTCATTTTGTTATAAAGAAGCATTGGATCATTTCGATCTTCAGATTTAGTTGTAGCCTATGGATTTAATTTCTTATCATTATTTTAGGTCAAGAACTCTTTAGAAAAATATAACTATATACAAGGGAAAAAGAAATATGGCATAGGTACAACATAATTATATTTAAGTTCTATTCTGTATTTGTGTTATAATTTATTTTGTCCTATCAAGAAGAAGAGAGAAATATAAGAGATTTTAAGTATATTCAGTAACAATTATCAAGATTTGGCTGCAGTGTCAAGCATAAAATTTTTCGAAAATCTTTTTATATTTTCATAACTGCCAAACCACATCAGCAATATTTACAGGCCTCTTTCCTTCTATGGCTAAATGCGCAACTCAGTTGTGTCTGTGGCTATTTCATATGATAATGACTTTCTTGAATATAGTCATTTCCAGTTTATCTCTCAAATACTCTTTCTCTCACCTACCACCATTCAGTGTCCCAGTTAAAATTCAGACAGGAAAAAGAGTAGAAAAAAGCACAATGATTTCTACAAGAATTTAAAGCAAGTAAGACTTTAGTACATAACACAGGTAGGTGGCAAATTATCTGAAGAGAGTTCTAGCATCTACTTTTGTGACTGTCTGCTCATCTGGCCTAACGAGTTCAGTGTTATCAACAGCATCCAGTATTATTTTTTCCATTGAATCAAAAAAGAAAATTTCAATAACAACTGCCCAACTAGTGGTTGAAAGGAGTAAAAGCAATTTTAAGTGAAAAGAAACAAAATGTAAAAATGGGAATTATTTCTCAAGTGACAACGGCTCCAATTTCCCCTTTAGGTCACTTATTTATTCATTTAAAAATTATGTTTGTAACATCTGCACGCAATAATGTGCTGGACCCTGTTAGAGACACATAGGTGATTCAGGGAGCACTGAGACCCCACTACAATCTCAGAGTGTCAGAGGGGAGAGAAAATGTAGATACAAAGAGTTCTGAGGTAAGATACAACTACTACAGAAGCTGAGGCTGATCAAAGGAGAACACGGTCTTGGAAGGTG
This sequence comes from Hyperoodon ampullatus, assembly GCF_949752795.1. Lineage (NCBI taxonomy): Eukaryota > Metazoa > Chordata > Mammalia > Artiodactyla > Ziphiidae > Hyperoodon > Hyperoodon ampullatus. Next base: position 20,648,823 of record NC_136918.1, on the reverse strand, counting down.
CCAGAGGTAAAAACCCAGGGTAATAAACTGTTCTCCTCTAAAAATTCTGTTTCCAACACAGAACCACATGTAACCCATCAAACTGCCATTCATCCAGCTGTAACTCCAAGCAAAGTCTGGTTCTGATTCTAGACTTTTGGTCTCATGTAGCCCCAGGAAAGCCAAAATTGCCCTGAAAGATCTTCAGTCTTCAAGATTCTGATGATAAAGTGACAAGCAGACGGGGATTTAGGAGTGCAGGTTGCTGTCTGCAATGTCAGAGAGCTCTGTGGATCCTAGACTGAAACTGACCGTGAGTTCAATCAATAACCCGGATGCTGTTTACAGAGTTCGCTTGCTTGAGACTGCAGACCCCGTCAGAGAAACTTCAGACAAGAATGTGCCAACTCAGACTCTAAGGATTGACCTGGAACTAGAGGAAACTCAGGAACACACCCTTGGGCTTTGCTGATAAACTCCTCCTCTTGGATCTCCCCTGAGCTAATAAGCAGCCTGACAGTTTGAACTCAGTGATATCGTACTGTAGTGTGGCCATGTTCAGAGGCTAATACTTCTTAGCAAAGGGATAAGAGACAATTTCTGTGGTCACCTTAAACTTTAAAATAAAGTAAAATTGTACATATCAAAACTAAAACAGCTTTGCTGAATAGCTAGCAATCAAGTGTGTCCTGAATCTCAAGGGCATCTCAATAACAGTTTGACTGTAAATAGTTAGGATATTGATGTAATCCACTTATAATAGGTCATTAAGTACATCTAGTTTAATATTTGTCAAATTAAGTATGTCTCCTGGATGTCTGGAACCTGGTTTACTGTAAAATTCCAGTTTTAAAGGTCCTCTTAAAGTCAATGATCCATTACCGAGCTATGCATTTTTATCACTTGGTTAAGGAAATGTACCTTTTACCCTTAAAATACGATAGAGAAGAGAAAGAAATAAAAAGTGGTTGACATTGTTCAGTGTATCAGAGAAAATGTGTTTTACATTGGCAATTTCTTTTTCCAATTCCATAACTTTATTCATTTCCAAAGAAAGCTGTTTTTCATCGACAGGCAGTCCCTTTTCCTGACGAATCAATTTGGCCACAGAAATCATAAAATCCACATATGCTGTACAAGCCTGCAAGAAATAAATGACAGTACATTGTTGAAGAACCTTCTAAATATTCATCACGGCGCTTTAACTTAAAACTTATTTTCAGTTCAGTATTAATTTTTGGTGACAGATAAAGCACAACAAAATAGAAATCCATTCCTGAATCCTAAAAGAAATGAACTGTACAGATTCTCAGAAAGTCAATGTGTCTTTGAATTATAGCAGAATAATAAAGGATCACTCTGAAAGTACTAAGTAACTTATAACCATTTGGTTACGGAGATTTTATAACTTTCAACTTTTAATCAAACAAATTGCTTTAATAAGAATGCAGATGCAAAACATTTGGTAAGCAATAACCTAGTATTTTTTTCTTAAATAATAATAAATTCTTTTGCCAAATTTCCTTTTAACAGGTTTTCTCTGCACACACATATATATATTTTTTCAACTATCCATGAAGAGATGGCCACAAACATATTACATGATCAGGACATTTTTTATTTGTCTTCTCTGGCCAAGCAGTATTTTTTTTTTTAATGAGAATGCGTTCTCATGAGCTCCTCCAACACAAATCTGTGGGTTTTAGTTAATTCCAAAGCTTGCTGTCATTACTGTGAAATTTCTAAGATACCATAGATTTGAATATCAGCTTTCTTCTGAGAACTCAAATTCTTTCCATTTTATCTTCATACACATTTTAACTTTATGAAGATAAGCTATAAACTAGTTTTATTATTGACCTTTTATAGAATATATAAATACCTTATTCAAGTTCAGAGTGGCACTGAACCCAGGGAATTTAATACCACTTTCATAATATTGCTATTTAGCTATTATTTTCTATCAGCAGTTAAAATAAATTACGATCCCACCACATTCAAATTTATTCAAAATTCAAGTCCCAGCACCCGTTTGGTGACATGCAGACAACCACAATTAGGAAAGCCATACCACACAAGTTTGGGATTGATGGGTAGTTCTATGCTTCAAAGACTTGTCCACACAGGGTAAATATGAAGGAAAGCTGTAGAGTGCTTAACAATTCCACACTTTCAAGGGGCTTTTACAACCCTACTAATTGATTATCAGTGAAAGGGGTACCCTTCTAGTCACTGTGAGTGCAAAGGCACATCTAAATTCACAGTGACTCATTAAGAGGATCAAACATAAAACTTATAGGGAAATGAAAATATTTTATCAAGCAAGAACCTAAGCAAAATGTACAAAGTCATTATTAATTTGAAATTCAAGAGGACACCTTTAGATACTGGCATTCCATGACCTTTACTAAATGCTAAGTAAACAATTTCCCAGGGAGAGGGCTCTCTCTTTCAAGGATACCCAGCGATTGTGAACCTGTCTCGCTGGCATCTCTATCCCTGGATCTGCTACTCAATAGAACAAACTATTTTTCATCCATGTATCTGTATTAAAAACCAAATCACTAGGGTAACAGGGATAAAAGGATGTTTTTATGTATATTCTTGCCAACTCCATTCTTTTCCTATTAAAAAGTAATCAGAATTCTTGTTTCACTTTGAAGGAAACAAATATGTCTGAGTTCATACCTCATGGGACCAACTATTCCAAAGTACAAGCATGCAGTGTTTTGAATTAACTGCATTTCAAATCATATAAATTCATCTGCATTCAGCAGGGAATTACTACTGAGTATGAAGGAAATGGTAATTTAAATTTTCCAGTATCAATCTACTGAGATTTTTTTTTTACTCTATGGGATGCTTTTTCATTAATGAGGTGAGAAAACAATAATAAAGAGTGTTCTCCTCCATTTCGTTGACTCTGCAAACTGGTTTTAACTCCAGTATCTTTATCCTTACAGATCTATTTAAAGACTATAGAATTTGGCAAGCAGAAGAACTTTGGAAAATGCTTCTAGTCTTCTGAGCTGGTAAAGTTTCCCAGAAAACTGGAAGCATATTATACCATGAACTTCTGAGATGCTTGAATATTTAATACACTTACATGGAATACACTACTTCCTTTAATGAGCTCCACTACCTGGCAACCTATTACAATGTGACTGATTAAAACATGTCTTAGTATCTTGATTATCTTTCCTGGCTTCCAAATTTATCTAGTAGCTATCAGAACCCAGGCTTACTGCTGCTGTTAAATCCTTTCTACAAGATATGATTCTACCTTAAGGTATTGATTTTCTTCTTTGAGATACTTCTAGATTTGTAAAATGCCAAATAATAGCAATTGTCATAATTTGGGGAGAAAGTAATCAACACATATTTTAACATTTAAAAAAGTACATTGGGGCTTCCCTGGTGGCGCAGTGGTTGAGAGTCCGCCTGCCAATGCAGGGGACACGGGTTCGTGCCCTGGTCTGGGAAGATCCCACATGCTGCGGAGCGGCTGGGCCCGTGAGCCATGGCCGCTGAGCCTGCGTGTCCGGAGCCTGTGCTCCACAATGGGAGAGGCCACAAGAGTGAGAGGCCCGTGTACCGCAAAAAAAAAAAAAACCCAAAAGTACATTGGCCAGGATATTTTAAAAATCAGATGTCAATTTTTCTTTTCTGTCACTAAGAGAGCAACTAGTTATTACGACAAGGGTCAGAGGTAGCTACCTTTTTCGACAGTCGTAAGGTAGCCTAGTTGAAGCTTTGATACAGTGAATCCTTTATGTGACAAAACAAAAACAAAAACAAATGAAAAAAACCCCAAACCTAAATGTCTATGTAGTCCTTCCTTTAAAAATAAAACACTGCAAATCCTAATGCTTATAATAGCAGGTTCAAATATGCTAATTGGTTTTAAATGGTTGGGTAAAATCCCTAATTGCAGTTTTGTGAGCTCTTAAATTACACACTATTGGTGAGATGATATTTTTCAATACCCAACACCATGAATTGTTACTCTAATTAGGACTATCTTCATATTGCAGGACCAGGCAATAATATTTATATATTGGCTCTGTTCAGAAATTGGACTTCTCCTGCTTAGAAAAAAGCTGATATTTGTTAGAGTTGCCAAAAAGCAAGAGAGCGATGCCATTCCACTATTGTCCTTCACACTTGGTATCTTTGTTAATAAGTAACAGCAAGTCCGAAGGAGGAACAGATAGCTCTCTGGACAGGTTGGCCGATATTTGTGTACCTTGGTGTGCCAACTACTATGGACCAGGGGTTTCACTTTGAAAGATTCTGTTCCGGGACACCTAGCTCTTACCAATTTTCTGCCCTTCCCTTTCCAAGACATAATGTGGAGCATGAAGTGACTGAAAAGTCACAGAACTGTCTTATTCCTAGCCACTGATGCTGTTGGTGTTATTTAATAGTGTTACACAGAAAAGTTTCCTGAGGGAACACACAGGGGCCCCCAGCAGGAGAGAGATGTTTCCTCTCAGAAGGTTTGGAATTTTTTCCCACTTGAAGCAGCATGTCAGGGATCATGCAGCTGCCAGAACACAGAGGCTTACTCCCCAAAGATGGGCACAGACACAGAGAATCACGCAGCCATTCCTGGGGACAGGAAGTGAGAAACAGCCCCCAATCCTAGCAGGGCTCTGGAGTAGGAGAAACACAGGATACAAGAGGATCCACTATGGGCCAGCATGGGGACTGGTGGGGGCTTTCATCAAGTTATTAATGGGAGAGCCTGCAGATTCACATGAGAGAACTTATTGTGTAACTTCTAAGGTTTGTTGCATATGTTTGGGAAGGTGCATGTAGTTCTTTGTACAAACTGAGTTCAGTTGATCTAAAAAATTTCTTTTGTCATATCCAGGAAGTCCCAAGTTCAAAAGCTCCTTTATGTTTTGTGGACTGGGTGAAACCTCCTGACTATTAGTCACCTGGTGCCCAGAAAGTACAAAATGAGGTCAGCCGTTTCCTTTGCAGAATCCGTTTTACCAAGTCAACCAAGCAGCAGTCATAGCAATCTTTTTAAAAACCAAATCAAATCACATCTAAATTATCCACCGACCCCTACCCCCAGTCATTCACCTTGTATCATATCATCCAGTTTTATTTCTTTTATAACACTATCTCCATTTATCTTATTTCTTTCATTTATTTACTTGTTTCTTTATCATCTAGCTCCTCCAGTTAGAACATGAGTTCCATGTGAATACGGACCATTTCTGCCTTGTTTCCTTGGTATCCTTATTGCCTAGAAAAGTGTCTGTCACATAGTAGAAGCTCAATAAAAATAAAGTTAAATTGTAAGTATATTGAGTAAGTTTCCCTCACCTCCTATGTCATCAGGCTTCTAATCGCAGTCCAAGTCCAGAGCAGTTTCTCTGAGCTTGTATTTTGGGTAAGTGGGCAAACAAAATCCTCTCTAGGTTTACCCTCAGTTCCAATACCTGCTCATCTAAAGGACTGCAAAACTCAGTTTGTGTTCTTTCCAGAGCAGGTACAGTGTAGAGAATTTCCCTGGACTGTGTTTTATTTAGGACACAGGCCCCGGATCACCATCCTGGCCATATTCCAAGTCCTCTATCTTCATCCCTGAAATGTTTCCCTTTTTTTTTTTTTTTTAAATGAACATCAAATTTTTCTAAGCGCTCTAAATTTCTTCATGACTCTGGCCTCCTCCACCCCTGCCAGGTCCCATAGCATTATACTATATAGCTTCTAATCTTCAACTCCTTTGTTACCTCCTAGGGCTCTCATTTGCTAGATCAGTGGTTTCCTCACTTTTCTTTTAGCTCTGAAATGCTCTGTTCAAATAATGTTTTGTTAATGTATAAATAAGTAAAATGAACCTTGAAGAATGTAAACATGAAGGTGTGGCTACACAGAGCACTGTCATTGGCACACACAAAGTAGTCCTTAGGTTCAGAAACCACTACCCTGGCTAATTCTACCTTTTCAGACAGACACAGAACATAAACATATCTATAATCCAATTATGCTCAAATATTTTGGGTACCTAACCTGCAGATTCCTTATGAAGGAGGACAAGGCAGCAATCAGCCTTGAAAAGCTAAAGAGGTAGAGAAAGGGAAACTTTGAGACCAATTCCAATTCATCCCAATAGAGTTCAGAGACTCTTCTGGAGGTGGTGATTTTTAAAGAAAATTAAGGTTGTCATTCCTTTCAGTGAATCAGTAAGCAAGAGCTTTCTCACATGAAGTAGTTTGTTGGTTCTATTTTAAAATTCCATGAATGGGATGATTATTTTTTATTGGCAATATGTATCTTTCATATTGTTTTCCTAGCATAGAAATGTATGCTCTTGTATAGGATAGAACTGTTTCAAATCTCACTACTTCTGTCCTTGAGGTAGCAATGTATCATCAAGTGATCTCTTCAGATAATCAGAATACCTCAGAAATAAGGTTCTATCTCTTTAACAAGAGACATCCAGCATGAGTGGCTCCTTGATGAACCCATTTTGAGAACAGTTTCTTCTGCCACGACATTTAGGAAATTCTATTTATTTCCTGGGAAAGAACACTTTACACAACAACGTGCCACACAGATAAATCCCAATTTTTAAAATAAATGTATGTATTTGTTCAGTATTTATACAGATGGCTATGTGGCCTTCTGCCTAATATTTGGCCTATAGAACACTGTGTTTTGTTTTGTTTTTTAACATCTTTATTGGAGTATAGTTGCTTTACAATGGTGTGTTAGTTTCTGCTATATAGCAAAATGAATCAGCTATGCATATACATATATCACCATATCTCCTCCCTCTTGCTTCTCCCTCCCACCCTCCCTATCCCACCCCTCTAGGTGGTCACAAAGCACCGAGCTGATCTCCCTGGGCTATGCGGCTGCTTCCCACTAGCTATCGATTTTACGTTTGGTAGGAACACTGTGTTATTAAATTTACATTATAAACTCCTGTAAAAAGAGTGTTTATGGAGTCTTGTTTGGCACCTTGTGTCATCCACATGAGCCAGCTTAATTCATAATTTTAAATGAGATTTGCTCTCTAGGTTTTTCTGTAGAAATAGTACCATCTAGAAGGAAAGATAGATTTGGAACCAGGAGACAGGATCATGATGAGGAGGGCTACAGTAGCTATTTCTCCTCACCTGCTCATAACAGAACCCTCTATTCTCTTTCCTCTTGGTGGAACTATTGATCAAGGGGTCTCCCTTCCTGAGCTGTAGAAATGGGTTGGCAGTACCAACTACCTAATCAGAGAGCCCAGTTCCCTGGACACAGTGATTGGGCAAGAGAAGGGCAGGTGGCTCAAGCAGGAACAATCAGAGCCCTTTCCTCAGAAACTGATAGGAATAAGAGAGATAGAATTTCTTTTTTCTGGATTGTAAGGCTGCCAGGGATCATCTCTGATGCTACAATGGAGAAAGCCTGCTAGAGAAGGACTCCAACACAGAAGAAAGTAGCACCTTGAGAACAGGAAAAGAGCTAAGATGGTTCAGCTGAACCCCTGGGACCAACCATGCCTGATTCATCCCTAGAACTTTACATTTATGTGTGACAAACAGAAAACATTTTTTTTTTTTTTACAGAATTTAAGTTACAGTAGGTTTCCATTGCTTACAATTAATGTTCCTGACACATGGATCTTCTAATCCATGACTTAAGCAAATCATTTTACTTATTTGGGTCTCTGTTTTCTCATTTGTAAAATGAGGGGTTGAACTAAATTCTCTAATGTCCCATTTAGCTCTTAAAGTCTGTGCGTAAGTAACTTTAATTAGTAAGAAAACATACCATTCTGCCATGTAAAAAATATAAGAATATATATCTTTGAGTTTCTATTGCCTTAAGGCCTGTTCTCTCTTTAGGAAGGAAAGTACAGAAAACAAAAAGGAACTGAGGTATTCAAGTTTAAAACAATAACCAGAGGAATATAATATGCATTTCTCAAAATATAATCTAATCTAAAATTTAAAAAAAGAAAAAACAGCCACAGGTTAGACAAAATGCTTCCATATGACCCAAGCCTATGAAAGACAGCTCTAGGTTATACCTTTTCTCGATTATGAGATAGTGTTGAATATAAAATGCACAAATACACCATCATCTTAACAACAGGATCCTTTCCAAATGAAAAAAACAAAAAAGAAACTTTACCACATTAAATGTACACACTAACTGCCGGGTATATTTTGATATCAGGAATGTTAAAATACAAAAAAAAAAAAATAGGGCTTCCCTGGTGGCGCAGTGGTTGAGAGTCCGCCTGCCGATGTAGGAGACGTGGGTTCGTGCCCCAGTCCGGGAAGAGCCCACATGCCGCAGAGCAGCTGGGCCTGTGAGCCATGGCCTGTGCTCCGCAACGGGAGAGGCCACAACAGTGAGAGGCCCGCATACCGCAAAAACAAAACAAAACAAACAAAACACATCTTTTTAGGATTGGACAAATTTGCTATGTTTTTAGGACAAAATCCTAAATTTGAAAAACATCCTAGTTGATGACAATGAAAATGTAGTATAATGAGCCAAAACTCTTCAATCACCCTCAACTCTGCAATAGGAAGCAGCTAGACAGCTCATAAAGCCAATAGTTGCAACCCACACAATACCTGTAATGAACTCAAATATCCCATACCCATTTGATTGTTTGTGCTATTAACTGTGGACTTTTACAATATATCTTTTTCTTCATTTCAATGTTGTGTAGCCACTCAAAAAAATACTTTACAATGAATTTATTCCATGCTACTTTGAATTTAATAATGAGGCAAAAGGCACACTCAGTATAAACATATAAAGCTAATAATTTTAATTAAGAAGTAATTTCAGCCACACCACCATTGTGACCCATTAGAATAATCAAAGGTAAACTTAACTTACTTCTGAGCTACAAAATAATGAGGAAAACATTTATGGAACCAACACCTTCCCCAAATACCTAATAATATATTACACTGCTAAGTTTATCATCTATGGTTCCTTTATATCAAGAAGCAAAAGCACATCAACACCAGTTTGAAGGAGGCAAGGCTGTGAGGCAAAGCGAAGCAGTTCTGTGGGATATGATGAATGTTAGAATCAGAAGGTGACTGCAAAGGTTTGTCTGAACCCAATGCCCCTATCTGGGTAGTCCTCTGAAAGTCAAATCAGAAGGCTCTAGAAGAGTGCTGCAGAGTATGATGTGTCTGATACTGGACCATTCCCTGGTCTTCATTGACACTGACCTAGTCCATGATTAACCTGTTCATTTTTTAAATGATCAAACTTATAGAGAAAATAAAACATTTAAAATTGACTTTTCAAAATGGGTCACGTGACTTAAGTACTAAGATCAAGACACGAACAAGGAATTTGAAGTTTGTTTCTTAGTTTAGAATATTCATTCAATCAAAGGAAGCTCACTATTATGTGTGATTTTCAGTATCTGCCTGAGTGAGGGACATAGAGGGTTAAGTTTAAATTCTGTAGTTTCATTTTATTTTGTTGGATTTTTGTTTTTGTTTTTACCTCTTTATACATTCCAGTGCATTCATAGTAGTCTCTGGAAGGCAGGCCAAGTCGAGGCTGGTCAATCTATACAAAAATATGCGAAGAAGAAAATAAAGTATTCAGTTGATATAGAACAGTTGGACAAATTACAAGCATGCTTATCTATGTATGAGCAAGATCCTAGTGTTCTTCTAGCAAATGTAAAATCGATAGCTAGTGGGAAGCAGCCGCATAGCACAGGGAGATCAGCTCGGTGCTTTGTGACCACCTAGAGGGGTGGGATAGGGAGGGTAGGAGGGAGGGAGACGCAAGAGGGAGGGCATATGGGGATATATGTATATGTATAGCTGATTCACTTTGTTATACAGCAGAAACTAACACACCATTGTGAAGCAATTATACTCCAATAAAGATGTTTAAAAAAAAAAAAAGATCCTAGTGCTCTTGTTCTTTATAAGGGTAACAAGCAGATACTGAGTGAATACATAGTTAGGAAATGGTTTCCACACTACTGCTTCCAAGTGTTAAACTGATGGGTAGCTAGATAATCTGGAAGTCTGTACTGCAGATATTTGAGAAAAACCAAAGAAATCTTGAACCAAAAAAAACACACGGGGAAGGATTTTTAATGCATAATAAAGGGGGAGGTGAACAAGTACATGTTAGAATCTAGGACTAGGGAGCATTATACTTTTACAGGACACTTTGGCTTCCTGAGATTCTAATATGCTCCCCTGAGGGACATTCTCTTCTACTCCCACCCTTAATTGGGACAGAAAAAAAAAAAAAAAGGTGGAAAACCTCTATGGTAACTCAAGAAATTCTAAGCTAGCGGAAATCTTGATTTTTTTGAGATCCTCTACCCTAAGGGGATAGAGGAGATTCCTCCTCAGTTCTCTCCAAAGCTGTCCTGCTCAGGAAGCCAGCAGACCCAGGTGCCAGCTGAGTGTGTGAAAGAGGTAACTCATCTCGGTTCTAGCGTGTCCAGCCCACCTTGGATACCTAGCAAAAACTTCTGGACATACTCGTGGCTTTGTGAGAGTCCCTCTTACGCGCCGCATGGTAAGATGGATAAGGTAAACTAGAGTATTTAGGGGTGAGAGTGAGAATCCTGGCAGCTGTAAAGAGCCAGGCCAATACAAAAGAAACAGAACCCAGAGGACTGGTAAGGAAAGAGCCAGAAGGCATCCCCACGGGAAGAGCCCCGCCCCTTCTTCAACCTCCTGACCCTCCTTAGGAAACCCCCTCGTGGTGATCGTGCAGGACACTGGCACTTGAGAGCCAAAGGAGAGAACGTAGGAAGAGAGAAAGGGGTCCAAGAGTTGGGTTCAATCTCTTTCATGATTTTAATAAAAATGACTATAAAGATTTTTGCAACAGTGACATGATTAGGCTTCTGTGACCTGCAACTTTTAGTTTCTTTTACAGGAGACTAAATAAAAGTCCCTAAATGTTTCACTCTATTCCGAACATACTCGTTAAGTCAATCTCGTCCCAGGTAAACCTAAATGAATGGCTTACACTTTAAAAAAATCAAATAAAGCCATTTAAAAAGAATGGGATTCTGTTTACCTTAATTGAGAAAAAAGTACAGACATTCTTTAGCAAGAACCAAAATTGTGTTAAAAATCCCATTTCCATGATCTTTTTGGAATCCATTAGGAATTTCTGATTTCTGACCTGTATTACTTATGTAAACCAGACCATGCTCCTTTCATGAACATACAGAGAAATCAGGTGCTTTTTCTCAACAGGAGAGACCTGAAGTCTTTCCTTTCTTATCATTTGTTTTTATAAAGGGAGAGGTATCTAAAACAAAGGTAGCAGGAAGGAGAGTTGAATGTCTAAAACACAGCATCAAGAAAACACTTTCAAAATTGAGAATCCAGGCATCTGTCCTTGAACTTAGTACCACCTTGCTCATGCAATTCAAATGAGAGTATGCATTATTTCTAAATATCAATAACAACAATGTGTGTGGAAGTTTTACAGCAATTTAAAGTAACTTTGGCTGTTGGCCACACAAACTTACATGAATTACATGGTTCATAGAGTTTTTATCATCAGTGCCAACAAAAAAATTAATAATGATTTTCTTCCCATATTTAGAATTCAGCCGTCCAATAGATTTCTCAGCTGTCCAAGAAGAATCTAAAGCAATGAAAGGTGAAGTACATCATTAGATGCTTTAGTGCATTAATATGATACTATAATAATAGCAGATTTTATATGGAAATAATTTTTTTTTAAAAGAAGGAAAATTGCCTTACCATATGTTTGCTCCCAGTTTTCTGTCACCACTGGCCAATCATATATATCTGGTAACAGTCTGAGTAGAGGAGCTCCACCTCTGCTATCAATAGCAGCTTTTGAAAATAATGAATATAAATATATTATGAAGACTATGCATATTTTGGCATACTCCTAATAAAATAAACTACAGAGCACTTACATTCATTTATACAAGATCTATACAATGTTTTTGCTTTCTGCACTGCTACTATATCTTCAGTTTTGGGTTCCTGAAGGACATCTGAAATAGGGTATTGATAAAACACATCAGTATAATTGCTTATTTGCAGCTGCAATTAACATTTTCAATGCAGGTTTGGTAAAAAAAAAAAACTTTTGTACATAGGTTCACACACTTCCCATTCCAAAACCCTATAGGAAAAACCAAACCCCTTACACCAGATCATTATTCCTGGTGCAGCACTGGGAGTTAGTTTCATTACCCAGCTTAGATGAAAGTCTTTTTGACTAGCTTAGCTTTTTGTGTGTGTGTGTGTGTGTGTGTGTGAACAGTGATGTGTACTGCTCTACCATAGAGAAGTTACTTCTTTTGAAATTGAGATTAAAAAGAAAACAAATACTACAGAGGAATTTGGAATTTAATGTGATAGTCTTCTTGATGGTTGGAAAATAACTATCTTTGTGTGATTGTACTGTTCATGCTCCAGATGAAATGAATGTACTTTTCTTCTTGTTTGGATATTAGAAAATAGCAAAATTTTTTTTTTACAAAGTAACTTCTAAAAGAGGAGAACAGATTTTCAATAGAGAAACGTATATAATAAATTGAGAAGCTAAAAAATAAAGAATTAATTATGTTGGTCAGGAAACTAGATGATGGTAGCTGGATCAGAGTGGGCTAGGTAGAAATGGCAAAAAACCTACAACCCAATACTTGAGATAGCTTTTGATTCATAAAGGCAAAGTTTCCACCCATTAACCAAGATTACCAGGCAAAGTAAAGTGGAAATAAAATGGAAAGGGCAAAATCAGTTGAATAAAGGATACAAATATATCTTTATTGGCTTGTACACTTCCTTTTAAATAAGCATGGTAAACAAAACTAAACTAGAATACACATTAGTTAGTCCACCATTGTCACCTAGAAAATAGTATTACAGTTAGGAAGGAAGTTAAGACAAAGCTGGGAATCCTCACTGATGGGGGATATTATGTATATTTTCTATTTTGTTTAAACCAATACTCTTTCCTTTAATGTAGGATTTTTTTTTAACCATTTCTATCCTTCCCATCCTGATCCAGTATCATTATCTGGTCTACTGACTAATATAATGTCTTAAGTGTGTCTTTTAAGATTATGAGTTAATACCTTAAAAGTGCAGAACATAAAATCATATCTTAAACTTAGTAAATTTTCAATAATGTTTGATAAATGAATGCATAAATAAATATGATACTTGTTTGATGTGAAAAATAAATAAATAAAAGAGGAGAACAGAGAATGGAGGATAGCAAAGGACTAGACAGTGCTTTCTCAACTTCCCAGGGAGAGTGCCTTAACTGGGTTAGAACAGATATACCTACTCTGGGAAGGCAAATCTCAGTAACATCTCACAGTGACCTCAACACAGGGCCAGGGTAGAAAGAATATGGAGGTGGTGTTTACTGGCAATAATTTAATTTCTTCTGTAAAATGGCATAAAGATGCCATTTCCAGGGATAATAGAGCTTTACCGTGTGTACCTACAAATGAAAGCAGGAATGCTAAGAGATGCCAATATATCCATTTCAGCGTCTACCACCCTCAGAGTGACTGACTCAGCGGTGGTCCACAAAACTGGGAGGGATGATTGACTTTAGTCTTTTGCGATCCTCCCTGTAATCGCTAAGAGCTGTATCTTAAGAAATGGATATATTAAGAGAGAAATCTTTGATGCATAGACACAAACTCCACTAACCTTTCAAAATGACTTCTAATTCATCCCTTAGAATGTCAAAGTTACTGTAACGGGAGCTGGTCTCAGGAATGACGTTGCGTTTCAACCAGCCTCCGCAGGCGTATTTGAAAAAGTCCGCACAAGGCTCAGCAGTGGCATCCATGTTCTGGATCAGTCGAGCGGCTGAAAGACCAGAGAAAGGATGAGATAAAATGAAGTGTGTATTTTTGTAAGTTTGGAAGGGGAAAAAAGAGACACATTGCTTCTTTATGATCTAGTCAACCAGATTGATGCTCCTGTTTTTACTTGTGTAACTGTGGATTCAGGTAGAATGACGAATATTATCTGTGTATAGTCCTCCTTCCTTTACTGTAGTTGGTTGGTTTTATTCTTGAGAGGTCTGGGTCCTCCTATCCTATATCTCACCCCCTCCTTTAAATAACTGAGGTTCTTGCTAGTTCCTATGTCAGATGAAAAAATGAATGCAGGTCTGCCTTAGCCATCCTGGGCCTGGAGTCACACTCTTCACTCTGATAACTTCGGTTGTTGACTCTGCTCTTCAAGGTGCTGTGACCTTTGAATGTCTAGGAGGCTGGCTACAAGGCATGTGGGACTGTTAATGGATTTTATCTTTTTAGTAAAGATCTGAAGCTACAGTTATTGCTTCTTGTACTTCGCTTACAAAATTTTTGCAATTCAAATTTGATATCCGCTCTGCATTTGTCTATGTAGAGTCTGTCATTATAAGATTAGCTGTAAGCTTGTTAGTTTTTCTTATGTCCACTATTTTATCTTTGAGATTTATGATGAAAGTGCAAATCAACCAGCACTGAGTATTTAGTGTGCAAAACACTGACTGTGGTGGGTGTGGCAATTGATAGAAAGATGTATAAAATTTTCATAAAGTATTATCACTGAAGAGAAGAATATTACGTACAGGAGGCTCAATGCCCACAATTTCTACACCTGGAATAGTGAGGAAACCCTTCCACTGCCCTCCCCACGTTCTTTCTCATACAAGTTGAACTGTTTTGCAAGGAAAACAAAAGAGCAATTGAGAATTCATCTGCATCAAGAGAGTATAAATTCTCAAGTGAGCTTCTGAAAATACTTCACTTTCTGAATAAATAAGTTAATTAAACACTTTTAAGAATTGCTGAGCTCTGTGGATTTTTCCAACTTGGAATGGTAAATCTGTCTTTCAGCTGAGCCTCAAGCCCCTGCTTCTAACCGCTTCTGGACACGTTTGCCTGGCTGTAGTCTCAGGTTCCATCTCTTTAAGACTAAACTCTGGGCTGCCTCCAAACCAGTCCTCTCTGGATGTTTATACTTTGGTCTACAGCACAATCGTTATCACAGCCTTCCATGTTTGAAATCTCGAGTAAAATTCTGTATTTCTTGTTCTCCCTTGGGCTTGTCAGTAACTCTTTTGCCTCTTTTCTATACTCTTTAGATGATCAGTGTTAACCTACGTTTACATCTTCATCCCTTTTGACCAGAAGTCACCTAACTACTCCTCTTGCTAGTATTATCTCCCTACTTTTATACATATGTCGTGAATCTTTCACAGATTAAACTTCACCAAATACCCTTTTGCTCTGGCCACTCTCTTGCTCAAAAATGTCAGTGGCTTGACGTCGCCCAGGTTAAATTACAAACTCTTTAACTTGGCTAATCAAAAGTCTCTACCTTCTCTTTTTTTTCCTCTCTGTGTTTTCATACAAACTCTGCTCCAGCCAGATGGGCTAACTCCACGTGCCACAAACACTCCTGTGCTTCTCTACCTCATGACTTTGTTTCTCTCCCCAACACCCCACCCTTTTAACTCCTCCTCCCATTCTTTCCAAATTCTACCCACTATTCAAGGTTCATCGTATGTCCCATCTCTTCCTGAAGCTCCCATGACTCCAAACTTTAGGGAAACTTTCTTTCTCTGAACTCCTGAGAGCTCACTGCCTCACTCAGTCTTAAAAGAGGCTTTAGATGAGGCTACTTCGAATTTCTCAGGTGAATACCTACTGTGTCTTCCAACCATTCTGTTGATGAACTTAACCTCTTTGTAATCCCATCACCTAGCACTTCAGTAAAAGTCATGCAGTTAAGTTTATGTGTGATGACGTTACTGAATCATCAGTGAGCCCTCTTCTTCCCTCCTCCTACACGCCCCCCTCCTCAGCTCCTGCAGGTCAGACCAGCTCTCATTTCACAGCCTCCAGAGTCCATCCATCCTTCGAGGTCCCAGTTTCTATTCTTTCTTGGGCCCTCCTCTCTCAGGCTCTATTCATGCCCTTTCAACCAAACTATGGCCCCAGGTCTCTCCCCACCCCATTCATCCTGTGTGTGAGTCAGATTCACATTGTCCTGTCATTTCAGCACGCCATTTTCCACTCCAAAGTTTTCAGTATAATCCTCTTGCATTCATAATAAAATCCAGAGTCACAGCACATTCTAACCCTAATATACCTAGTGAAGCTTCTTTCACTACTTTCTAACATGAGCCATCTGCCCCAATTTAATGAATGTATTCATTTTCTGCTACGAAACACCTTACAGTTCTCTGCTTATGTAACTTTGACCATAGTTCAGGCATATTCAAGGACCAGTTCAAATTCTCCTTCTTCATGAAGGACCGTCCTTACAAAGCCCATATCGGCTGACATCATATTCATTTTTTTTGTTGGAAAATCCATTGTCTCTTCACCTGGACTGTGGTTCCCGTAAAGGAGGAGATACATTTTCCAGTTTTCTCTCAGGGCCTAACGTTGTGCTCAGTAAAGACTTGTCAGTAAAATTTCTAACTTGAAACCTCAAGTAAAGATTAAGAAATTGACCTTAAAAAGGTAGAGAGAAAATGCAAATCCCTTGCACTTTGAAGGAAATGAAGATTTGATGACAGGGGAAGTAAAAATAAAGACCCTGAAGAACAGAAGATTATTGTGTAAAGTGAAAAACCAGAAAATTGGAGCCTGAAAGAACTGCTACCTAAAGACATTATAAGCACACATTTTTAGCAATTTTATATAACTCTTGTCTTTTAACATACTTTAAAAAATGTAAGCTGAGGGCTTCCCTGGTGGTGCAGTGGTTGAGAGTCCGCCTGCCGATGCAGGGGACACAGGTTCGTGCCCCAGTCTGGGAAGATCCCACATGCCGCGGAGCGGCTGGGCCCGTGAGCCATGGCCACTGAGCCTGCACGTCCGGAGCCTGTGCTCTGCAATGGGAGAGGCCACAACAGTGAGAGGCCTGCGTACCGCAAAAAAAAATTTAAAAAAAAAAAAATGTAAGCTGAATGTTGTAAAGGCAACTGCCATTTTGGGAGCACTTCTATTTTCTCCTCTTCTCTGAGGAAATGGGTGGTTTATGTCCTAACACCACAAAGAGTCAAAAACTCCTATTTGGGAGAGCAGCGAACAAGTAACGAGCAAGCAGAATGAACAGAGAGAGTAATGAACAAGTCTCACTGCCTCTCTGGAAGTACCACCTGCCTTGCCTGTAAAGGACGAGCAGTGGCTGCAGTTCCATGCTCATGAGCGCAAATCCACTGCCACGTTCTTGCAGCCCTATTTCCCACATCTCCCATAATGGAAAAAGATGATCCTTTCCCTCTTAGGTTGAATTGCTCACTTGATACCCAGTTATACTACTTATATCTGGACAACAAACCAAAGAAGCAGCATTCAAGCAATTTGTGAGGGATGTGAAGACAAGAGAGGGAGAGGCAACTCTACCAACCCCTTCTCTGTGCCACTTTTAAAACGGCCCTTTGACCAGAGAGCTCATCTGAGCACAGGAGCTTCCAATCACTTCAAAGAGAGCTCTGCTCTGATGAATATTTTGGGGCCATGGGCCAAAGCAAGTCATGGGCTAGCACTTTTTTATGCTGGGGCTTTGATCAACCTTCCTTTAATCTCTTATCATGGGTTTGATTCTCGTTTTGCACCTTATCCTCTGGACCCCCTCTGTGCTGACTTTTCTTTGAAGTCGGCCGTAGACTCATGGGTAGAAGGGCCATAGGAAACAGACGCATCACTGTCAAACGGGTTAAAATTGTTTTTATATTTTGCACTTTGAATTACTCAACCTCTCCACATAGTCACACCTGGGCTCTTCAGATGTTTCCTTATCTGTGGGTTTCTGACATCTGAGTAAACAAATGTGGTTTAAAAACAAATAGAATTATTTCACCTTAGTAAGCAGACATAAAAATGATGTAGTAAAGGCCAATGTACTGATGTGGAATGCTGTTGACCAGATGTTTATAAAGTGAAAGAAAGTGTATATTACGATTTTTGAAAATCTGTATAAAAGCAAAGAAAGTCTAAAAGGCCTTTACAGCAGTTATATCCGGGTGGAGGGATTATGAGTGTGTTTAATTTTGTTTTATTTGCTTATCTTTATTTTCCAATTTGTATTAGATGAACATGTGTTGCTTTTGCAATAAGAAAAAAGTTTATTTTTAATTCAATAGTCACATAAAGACAAGAAAAGTTATCTATTAATAATGAGCTTACTTCTTATGAATGACAATTCTGAATGTTCTATGCTGATAATAAATGGCACACCATTTTTTTCCCAACTAATCTTCTTGTAACATTTCCCCAACTTATTTGATCATAGGAATTTAAAAACAAGCTCAACTACCACCTGGGATGTTATTAATTACTGTATTCATTACCAGGGTCTATTGTGAGGGTATGGATTAGGACATGCTGTATAAGCTAAGAAAATGTTTGGAGTGCTTAAATCAGGCAGACTTGTTTTGAATCCCTGAGCTCCCCCACTTTTTTGTTGTACAAGAATAAGTAGTTTCCCCACGATCAAGCAGCTAGTAAATGATGGAGACCCAGGACTTGCACTTAGGTGTGTGTGGCTCCAAGCTCGCCCTCTCGCCTCCACACTTTGGCTACATCAGGGGGGAGTGTGTGAGAAGCAGTGAGCATGCTCCATCGCTTTCTCCTCCTCCACTCCTTCCCAATTAGCCTTTATTCTCCCCTTGCCATGCCCCCTTCTTTACTTTGTCTGCTCCCTGCCTTTCTGTCGCCACAGCGTCCCTCCCTCCTCAGTGTCAGCCTTATCACCAGCAACTAGTGCTGAGTCCAGGGAAGGAGAAAGCATCAGAATTTGGAGTCTGTAGTGGCTGGGAAGAAAGGGTAAAAAACAGGTGAATTCTTCACAGTGGGGCAAACAGACAGGAAAGTGGCATGGAGGCCTTTCGTACTCAAAGGCACACCCCGAAGTGCATCTTCTTGAGGTGGACACGTAGCAGGGTTCTTGCCTAACCTTCCTCTGGATAGAACAGGATGGATGATGGAGGGTGAAAATTCTCATGATATGTTGTACAGCAGTATTTTTCAACCCTGACTAACCATGTGAATCACCTTAGAAGCCTTTAAACATACAGATGCCAAGGATAGATCCCTGATCAATTAAATCAGAATCTTTGAGGTGGTCCAGGCATTTTTTAAGGCTTCCTGAGTGATTCTAATGTCCATCCAGGGGAGAACTATCAGATTAGACAAGAGACAAACATGGAAAATGAAAACAAGGGAATCTAATATCAGGAAGTAAAGACGGTCCCATACTTAGATGAATCAGGCCTATTTCTTCTTGCCTTTCCATTCTGTAAGTACAAATGGGCCCATGTCATGACAACCCATATTTCTAAGTACAATTGTCCCTTCTGAGTCCCTGGCACAACAGGGAGCCCACACGTGTCTCCTGTACAAGTCCACTCTCCTCAGGTCTCCACTCTCTATACTGGCTTTACCTCTACGACCTCCTGCCCCAGACCTCATCCATAATCTCTGGGGTTGGAGCCGTGTGATACAGGGAGAATGCCTCTCTTCTATCATCATTGTCCTAGAGGAGTTCCCAGGAGGGCTCATGGTGCCTCCAGGTGAAGAGCTCTCTTAGATTTTATGTCCATGCCTCCCTCTCCCAAGAACCACAAGGACCAATGGGCTTGGTTTGGGGGAAGACTGCAACAGCAAAAGCTGAACTGTATTCAGAATCACTTCTCTGATGGGAGAGGCTTTATTCAAGGGACATTTTTGTTGAGCTTGACTTTTTATTCCTCTGAGATGACCTCTCTCTATCTTAGGAGGCTCCTGGCCCTCTCAGGCAACAGACCAGAGGCACAACCACTCTACTCATTGCCAGACATGATTAGACATGGCAGAATTCCAGATACACTGGAAACCTGCTACATGTCTACCTCAAGAAGGGGCAATCCTTGGTCTGTCTTTGAATGCCAATGGCTTCCAATGTCACATGATCCCCCTTTCTTATCTATATGCCATGCTTTCCAACAGCATCAATAGCTTGCTAACTGAAAATAGAATTTTAGGCACTATACACAAGAAATATTTCTATGTTTATACATGTACGTTCCATAGAGGCTACTTTTCTGGTGCTGTGTGTGTGAATGTTCATGTGTGTTTTAAAGAGATTTCTGCATGTGTCAAGTAATCCTGGGGAAACTCTCAGTAAAATAATGAAGATCTCAAATAAATATGATTGCCACAAGCAGCAAATGAATAAACTGGATAGCATGAAGCTCTCTGCTGGCACTTAATTGTGGGTTTAATTTTATTTAACGTGGATCCCTACTTAGTAGATCACTGATGCTTTCCCATGTGAATGAACTAACAGGAATTATGAATAGGGCTGATTCTCGTTATTTGATGTCAACACTAACATTTGATGTTAGTGTTTTAAAGTCAACACTAACATTGAATTAACAAATACTGAATCGTTGACCTTTGGAAAATAGCGTTAGGTTCCTATGAGCCTCTGATCACACAGTATTTTCATCAACTGATCAATACATAATCTTGTTTTATGTGTGTTTCTATTTAATTTCTGATTTAATATATATCATTGATTCATTAACATTGAAGTCACAGCCAATAGCACTACAACTCATACCTGAATGACGCTTATTCAACACATGTCTTTTCTCTGTAAGGCACATCACAGCCTTCTTGCACTTACGAACACTAGACAGCACTTCAGCACTAGGCTTGGGGGCCATTTTAAACAGTTAGATCACTAACAAAAAGCACAGAATATGTGAAAAACGTGGCACTAAACAGACTGAGAGAAGGACCCTTGTTTACAATCTCCTTGTTGGACCTCAGCTGGGTACACGTGTGCAGAGTGATGGAAATCTTTCATCAATCTATGTATGTCTGTAAATGACCTCGAAAGCACCATGAGTATTGATTTGGGGGTAACAAATAAATTTTAGCCAGTAGGTGAGTTAGCAAATAGGAAATTTGTAAATGATTAGGATTGACTACACTTTTGTCCATTTTTTCTTTGAGGCTTTTAAAAAATATCCAGGAAAATGTGCACAACAAGCAACAATATTAAGTGGGAATGGTTTCAAATCACTTCTTTCTCAATTACTACTGTATTTTTTAAAACATCCTGGCCACTATATATTTTGGTGTTGAACATTTTAAATAGGCTAGGCATCTATTTATAACATATGTGCCACATATCTGGCTTGGTGGCAAAATTTCTTCACTGATTGTTCTAGCCCTGCATAAGTAAGGTTTAAGGAAGCCTTTATGAGCAAAACTGTTTTCATCTTGTTCTCTCCCAATCGGCCTACGCCCTTGGTTTTTTGCTCCCAAAACATTTTCATACAACATTTTCATTTTGGTATCTTAAAAACCACTGTAATCATCAGCCTGGCTTATGACTGCTATGGAGGTGTCCAGAAGAGGTCAGAGAAATGCTGAGGCACCCAGGAGCAAATGCTCCTGTGAAGGCCTTAGGACATTCATTTTTGACCCAAACTCCTATCCTAAATGTTTGCTTTATTAATAGATACCAAGCTTGATATGACTTACTAGGCAATTTTTGACAATTTAAAAATCTCCTTTGACAACATTCTGAAAGTACTGCTGACCTCATTCCCCTGCTGCCACCCTCCTCCCACCATCCCCTGACCAAAATTAAGGCAGAGTCAGAACGTTTTGAAAGAATACATGGAAAATGCAATGTAATCACAATGGGTCACAAATGACTCCATTCAGAAGGCAGCAATGTGGAAACTAGAATCTGGGGGACCATTCCTAAAGAGAAAATGACTGAAAATTAGCAAGCACACCAACTAGTACTAATAAAACCAAACAGTTTTCATTACAAACATTCTGGATTCTTGCAAAATCCAATCCTCCCTTTTAAACGAAATCCCTGTTTCAAATTGCTTTTGTGATACCTTGGTTGAAGAAAGGTTGGGGGGAAGAGTGGGAGGGAACACCTGATGCTGGATGTAATCAGGACTGCTAGTTAATCATCTAGTCAAACACTCCCTGTCAGCCACTGGGTAAGTTCCAGCTAAGCCAAGGTCAAGTCTTGCACTAGTCCAATTGGTCAGCACCAAGAAAAGTCATCTCTATATAACTGTCCAGAAATTATCTGTGTATTTACATAAGTAGATTTGAGGGAAGTTCCAAGATAGTGAATTTTTTCTGTAGAGCTGCAATTCTCAGGAAAGGAGACCTATTGCTTGTGTTTTAGCTTGAGGAGTAGTTTATAATTGTATTACATGTACACGTGACCAATTTACTTTGACTGCATAGGCACAAACGCAAACTCACACCCACATACACACAGGCACAAGCTATACATAGTTAACCTGGAATCCAGTTGCTATCAGATTTACAGATAAACTCACTGTCAGATTTATAGGCAAAATGTAAACTATAGGATTTTCATTAGGGTTCAGCCAAAGATGCTTATGTCATAATAATAATAACAAGTCAAGGTTTGACCTGTGTCAGGCACCAAGTGCTTACTTCACGCTAGTCTATTTTCTAAATTCCTTGACATTGTTTCTCATTTAACTGTATACGGTAACAATATTTTTGTCCCCACTTTCTAGCTATAGAAATTGATGTTAAGGAATCTGTACCCAAAGTCACACAGTTGGTAAGTAGCAAAACTGAAGTTTATCCTCAAGTAGTCTGGTGGCCAAAGTCTAGGCTCTTAACTATGATGTTAAACTGCTTCTCTGGTTTTAATTATATTTCTTCTTTATAATATCTTCCCATTGCTCTATAAATAGGACATGTTACTTCTGTTTTAAGGAAACCTAGGCATAGAGTGGTTACATGCCCAAAGCCACCAATATGAGTTTAGATAGAGCCTAGGTCTAATTTTAAATTGATGTTTTTCTACAGTATCATCCTTCTGTAACTCCAAATAGCATTAAAAAAATTTTGGAAGCTCCACAGAGAGAGAGAATCCAAGTTAAATTATGTAGCAATCACTGTCTTTCTGATGCTCAATTAAGATTTTATTGCTCCATAACATGAGCATAGCTACATAAACTTTTTCACCTCGTCTGACCCTAGATTTTTAGAACTTGTTGAGATAATTACAGAAATCTCAAGTCTAATGGACCTACAGTAATAATCCTTAGTTGGCTCTCCCCAAATCAGTGAAATTCTTCAGCTTTACCTCATAGCCCATTTAAATGAATGGCTCACAGCCAAGAGAGGACATTCAATAATTTTCCAGTAGGGATTCCTCCAAAATTCACAACCAAAAACATTCTGTTAACAAATGGAAGCCCTGAAACTGTGTTACAGTTAACTTAAAGTGCCGTAAGTCTAAAAATAAATTTTCTTTTTCAAGTCCAATTTGCATTTTAAATCCAAATTGGATTTAAAAAGTGTCTTCGCTGGCAAAAAGCTATTAGAGATTATACTGCAATTTAAATACAATATATTACTTAAAATAAGTTATCAAGGCTGTGTGTTGATTATAATGTTAATGAATAATAATGTTCCTTTTTTAAGGAAAGATATAGAAGGTTATGAAAAGGCTACACTGTTCCCTAAGTAACTCTCATCAGTTAGATCCCAAGCTTCCTGGACACTGGTGGATGTTTCTGAAGAGGAAGCAATGAAATTACATACCCATGTTTCTCCCATTTAAACATTTTGCAATTTTGGATCACGCTGTTGAACAGAAATGATCAGTCCGACTTCAGTAATATGTAATTACTGAGAGTAACTCAAAACATTCTGCCTTTGCATCAATTTTGGTTAGGGCGTGATACAAAAAGATCACAGCAAAAGGATTAGCTGGGTCACTGGTGCTGTAGAATGCTACCTCAAGCGAAGTCAAAATTGTAAAAACAAAACCAAAACCAAAAAACTCTTTGGGCTTCCTTGGTGACGCAGTGGTTGAGAGTCCGCCTGCTGATGCAGGGGACACGGGTTCGTGCCCCGGTCAGGGAAGATCCCACATGCCGCGGAGCGGCTGGGCCCGTGAGCCATGGTCGCTGAGCCTGCGCGTCCGGAGCCTGCGCTCCGCAACGGGAGAGGCCACGGCAGTGAGAGGCCCGCGTACCACAAACAAAACAAAACAACAAAAAAAAAACTCTTCTTCAGTGGGCATTATGAAATTTAGTATGTATTAACAAACTAGGCATTTAGTTGACACAAGGTGGTATTAGGCTCCACATGTTTATATTTTTTTAATGAATACATATCTCTGTTCTATTATAGAAGATCCAGAGGGTTATGCTAAATCATTTGTCTTCTCCAAAAAGATTTTTTTCCTTGTGGACCATGAAAAGACTCTGAAAGTTTTCATTTCATTTCAACAACTATTTTTGAGTACCCCGACATGTCTGACACTATTGGGATCTGAATATATGTCATGGCGAATAAACAGATATAATCCCTGCCCTCACAGAATTTGCAGGGCTTCATCTGACACAAGACTGTTTCTTTCATGATGCATATGAAGTCCTATAATGTAACTATATCTAGAAATGAAGGGTTGTTATGCTCTATTCTCATTTCCAATTCCTGAACTTATGTAGTATTCAGTTGACAAGCAAAGCTCCTATTTTATGTAACTTAGAGGTAAGGAGTCACTTGCAGTGTGTGTCTATAAATAAGCTCATTATGCGTGTATGTATGAGCTGACCAGGAGTCTGAATGAGCGTACTATGAGTGAAGCAACCTGGGATAGAGGAACCTTCGAGGATGATGGTCAAACCCCAGCAGCACTTAGCCAAATAGAGACATTCAAGGGAAGGCGAGCACAGGGCCTATTAAAGGAGAGCAGAGATGAGTTACTGAGAAGGAAGAAGCTCTGAGAGAACTGGAATTGGAAAAGAAAGGCCAGACTAGTGGAGATTTTGGCTGCAAGGAGCTGGAAATGCTTACCTGAGTAGGATATTAGTTGAAAAATCTCCCTGAAACAGGAAAATAGTGGGAAAGAGAAATGCATACAGAAACGGTTTCCCTGTGGACCCAGTTCTAGCTTAGGAGGGTAGAATTAACTAGGTAAATTAAACCACCAAGGAAGAGAGTAATTGACTTTACTGCTAGCAAAGGAGATAGATCAGACAGAAGAGTTTGACAGGGAGAAACAGAACTGAGAAATCTGATTTACATATGTGGGACAAAGCCCGAATGAGACCACTTCTTTGCTGCTGTATTTGTGTATCAGGTGCCCTAACAAACACCATGCCTAGACAACATTGGTTTTGTGACCAAGATAAGGAACCTGACAGAATAAATATAAAAAATAAATTAAATATTCATGTATGCAACCAATATTTATTGACAACTTATTATGTGCCATGCACCTTGCTAGCTGCTGGAAACAGACTGATAAGTAAGGTAGAAATAGTTATTACAGGGGGCAAAACTAGACATTGCACAACTAACTACAAGTGAGACATGAGTTATGGGTAAGCATATAGGATGTGCTGGGAGCAAAACAGTTAGCTAGGCAAAGATGGAAGAGGGAAGGCATTTCATTCCTTCATTCATTCAACAGATATGTGAGTCAGGAACAGAGTTGTGGTCCAGGCAAAGAAGGTGAGTGACAGCCTTGATAAAAGAGGCAACCGAAAGAGGACTGGAGTGTAGAGCGGCTCTCTGTGAGTGTGGAAAGGTAGGCCATTCTCAGACGGAAGGGTACAGGATGGATAAAGAATGAAGAGCTAGATCCCCAGGGCCTCAGCATCCCAGGAGGAACCCTACCTGTCTCTGATTGGTGGAAAGAGACCTGTGGGAACTAATAGTCAGGGGCTTGGCCTTTGTCACCCTGTCCAGGTTAGGAAAGAGATCTGATCATGGGAAGAAAGATTTACTATTGCTGAGCTTGCAGGAAACAGCCAGCCTTGTCCTAGAAGTCCTTATCTTGGGCATCTAATAGAAGCAGACCCTTTCATCCTCAATCTATCTGTATGGCTGGTCAAAAAGTTCCAAATCATCTCTTCAACACATGCCCTGGCCAAGTCAACTTAGGCTTTCAGGAGCCCTAGCTTGGACAAGGTCTCCCCATGAATCTAGACAGAGTTCTCATGGATTGCAGATGTTAAGCTGCCGGATGACCTCTTCTGTAAGGTTCATACATCATGGCATCATTTGTATGACTGTATGGCTAGGTGAGAGATGGAGCCTTAGACCAACAACCATGAAATAAGTTATCAGTATGAGATGTGCAGTTTCTAAGAAATAATTCAAAGTATAATTCCAGGTAATCCACAGATAAATAAACAATGATAATTATAGGTACACCCTTACCCACAGCAACGATTCTAATTCCAACACCTTGCACAATGACTAGTTCATAATAGAC
Organism: Hyperoodon ampullatus; assembly: GCF_949752795.1. Classification (NCBI taxonomy): domain Eukaryota; kingdom Metazoa; phylum Chordata; class Mammalia; order Artiodactyla; family Ziphiidae; genus Hyperoodon; species Hyperoodon ampullatus. The sequence goes on along the minus strand of NC_136918.1, from coordinate 20,622,547 downwards.
ACTCCAAAAGAATCCTTCATTGTCAATTAAGTCTTCTGTTAGGAAATTATCACCACCTGTTATTTAAAAGCCATACTTTTACTTTATCAGATCTTAAAATATTTTGATACTGGTTTCTTTTGCCTGTTACTACACTCAAATAAAAATGGCTTTTATTGTTCTTTTAAAGTTGGATAGGCAGTATCTGAAAAATTTTGAACTTTCAACACTTAGTTAGATTTTCTTATATTTAAATAAAACAAGAGAAAGAACTGATTCCTCCCTCCTTAAGGTTTTAAAATTAATAGGTGTGGTTGGCTGATGGTTGAGGGAAAAGCCGGATCCTTGGCTTTCTGTGTTGGCATACAACATTAGTGAGTTGTTTCTTCTTCAGCAAATGAAGAAACATTTTTCTTCCATATAAAATGTGTGTCATGTACATAAACTGGGCTCAGATAGAAGTAGTCTGAGCCGATCCAGTGAGACTGAATCCTATTTTAGATAGACCACAAGGAATCAGCAACAGAGGAAGTTCCTGGCTCAGAGCAATGGAGAGAAGCTACACAGGGACAAGGAACAGCAGGCAGCTGTGATGAGGGAGCTGTACCCAGCAGACAGTGTGGTGATCCAAGAAAGTTCTTCAGGCAAAAGGCAATGAGGTTAAGAACTAAGCTGGGTTTCAGTCCCAGAAGATGGGGAAGAAAAAGCAGAGACTCAATTTCCATAGCTAGGGAATGAGCCAGCAGTGAGGTCCCAGGGGACAAGGTAGGAACCCACTCACTAGAGCTGGGGTCAGAGGCAGCTCACCAGACGTGAGACTGACTGGAGATGGAACCAGAGTTGCTGACCTTGTTCTTAGTAAGGGCCTGGGCCTGCAATGGGGCTGATCCTGCAACAAGGGCCTTCATGGAACTTAACCAGTTTGTCAGCTTTGCAGATCCTCCCACTTCTTTTCTTTGTTTTAATTTTATTACATAGTTGTTGAAATACATTATGTAAAGTTTCATAGCATCTATAGCTGCTAACTTATATTCTCTTTTAAAGATTCATATTTGCATGGATACAAGTTTAAGGGGACTTTCAAGGTTTCACTTGTGCCATTTCTTCTCAACACATTATCACTGCCTTGCTACAGAATATTATATACACAGGGCTTTGAGAGATATTCTGTTCAGTTAATGACTTTTCATATATTGCTTTTTTATTTGATTCACTTAAATATAATTAAATTATTTCTCTGAACAAATACAATTATTAACACTTTGTTTCTTGGCTTCTAAGTTAGTGAAATCATTAATTGCTATATACATGTGTTCAGGGGTAATGAATTCATTTTGGCTTCAGACTGGCAGAGGTATCAGAAACATCCTAATTTCACTCAATCAATTTCATTATACCAGAAAATTAAGCCCCTAGATTTTACAAAAACTTTCTTTTCTGGAAGTATTTTTAAATAACTACTAGATCCTCAAGCATATCTTATTATAAGTCTTTAATGATTTGGGCGTTCTTTAAATAAGAATTTCTTTGAAGTTCAAGAAAGCCTTGATTAACAAAGGGAACTACTTAAAAGATATGGCCTAAGCCATCTTCACCATTTTATAGTTGGCTTGCTTGTTTTTGCTTTAAGCATCAAGCACAAAGAAACAGATGCACTGCTAGCTACTGGTTACCTGCTAATTGATTTCAGTTTGACTTCCTAATCCTTTAGTCTGTGCTGTGGACCAAACCCCTCTGTATTAGTTTCAAGCTAAGGTACCTACTGTCAGACTTCTCTGGATTGAAAAGTTTTTTTTAAAGAACATGTGGGGCTTCCCTGGTGGCGCAGTGGTTGAGAGTCCGCCTGCCGATGTAGGGGACACGGGTTCGTGCCCCGGTCCAGGGAGAACCCACATGCTGCGGAGCGGCTGGGCCCGTGAGTCATGGCCGCTGAGCCTGCGCGTCCGGAGCCTGTGCTCCGCAACGGGAGAGGCCACAACAGTGAGAGGCCCGCGTACCGCAAAAAAAAAAAAAAAAAAAAAAAGAACATGTGGTATCTGAAATGTGATAATTCCGTTTGGACATTTTTTTCTTTTAATTTTGAAGGAAGATCGTGCCTCTGAAAAATGTTTAAACAAACATTTTGTTTTGAGATAAGAACTCACTGATTCACTTTGAGTTTTTATCTAGGTTGGTGAAACAATAAATAAAAATGAATTCATGAGTAATTCTAATTCCATCAAACGGAGTTCCCGCACAACATGCAAGACAGGCAGCCCTCCAGTGTCACCTTTTACGGGCTGCTGTTGATTCACTGGAGTGATATTATCACATATGACAACAAAGAAGTCGAAAACCCTACCCCGTGTGGACTAATTTCTAGATCGGGTGGCACATACTATGATTCTAGAATCTGACTCTTGTCAGCAAACATTTCCCTCCATTCAGAAGGGTATCTCCTACAAACCTACCTCTAGAGAATGAAAGAAAGGGAAGCTCTCTCTCCCTCAGCACTCCGCACACTGAAAAACAAAACCACTCTTCTTCTATCACTCTCTGAAGTCTCCAAATCATTCCTCTCCACTGTGTTTATTTAGGCTTCTGCCAGCTGACCATCCCCACCCACCTCATCTACTTTATCTCTGTCATCCACTAACTTCCTAGACATTCAACTTTGTTTATGAAAGACTCAACACCTCGCTCAGTCTTCCCTTCCACAAATGTTCTACCATCTTCCCAAGTAACATCAGGGACTATGTGGACAATCTCTGCTACTCTCTGGCTTAAGAATTTCTTAACCTTAGAAACTCTCATGACCTTCACCTCCATTCCATATCTGTACCTGCATTTTCATGGTCCTAATGTTGTTATCACCAAGAATAGTTCTACCTTTGAAATCTTTAACTTGAGTAACCTACACTTGGGCCTTCCCATCCTTAGAAGTTCTTTCATTTCTTTATTGCCTCTGCACCTGCTCTTCTACTTTACTGAGAATTCTCACTTCATGCTCACTCTGTTCTTCCTTTGCCTTTCTTTCACTTTCTATCCAGCCTACATCCTGTGGTGTCATCATTTAAACCATCAACTCAGCAAAGTATTTCATTTCCTCGCCCCTGCACAGGAGCCTACCCTGAATCTTCCCAGCTGCCTACCTTTTCCCTTCCAACTCTAGGCTAAGATATTTAAGAATGTTTTTTTGCAGATTTATTGATTGACTTTTTTATTGCAAGCTCCTTATGAGCAGGGACTTTGTGTTGTTCACTTCTGCATCTGCAGCAACTAGAACAGTACTCAATAAATATCTGTGGAAGATATTACCTGTGATGCTGGGAAAACCCCATAACTTCCTGGTTTAATGCCATTTCAAATTATGGCCTTCAGCTTCAACAGGGCCATCAATTCTGTGCACAGCCTTTCTACGTGGTCCTGCTTAGTCTTCCCTTCCACTCCATACACTGGCCCTTTCCAGCCTTCAATACCCTTACTTCCTCTTACACAGAGAAAACTGAAGTAACTGGATGAGCCACATGGCTTCCCATCCTTCTCAGCCTCTAACCGTACTTGCATGCACACTATCATTGCTGCTTTTCCCCTGGTAAGAGAGGAAGAGGGGGTCCTCCTCTGTTTAAGAGTGGTCCTACCATCTTTTCTCTGGATATATCCTCTCTTACATCCCCAGGAACAAGATCCATCAACTTTCCCATCTTCAATGGAATCTTCAACCTCTTCCTTTCTGCCTTCATTTCTTGTCCTACTCAACCTCTCAGCTGCATTTAACTCCAGTGATCAGACTCTGATTTTTAACGTACCCTCTAACTTTTGCTTCAGTGATTTTACACTTTACTGATTTTCCTTGTACCTCCCTGGCTCCTCCTCTTCAGTTTCTTTTTAAAAATCTCCATTCCTTCCTGGGAAATCTCAACCACCTCTCCCCTATGCTGAAGACTCCTGAATCCTTATCTCCAACCTTGACTTTCCTGAGCTTCGCCATACAGAAGACTCACCAGTATCTCAAATCTACACTGCCTCAAAGGGACCTTTTCGCTGCATGGGCCCCAGCCTATTATCCAACCAGCTCTTCCTCCGTGTTCCCTGGCTCAGTGACTGGCAACACTTACCACCTAGTTTCTCAAGCCAGAAACTTGAGTTACATTTCACTCACTTCTTTTTCACAACCTCACATATTTACATAAACACTATGCCTTAAAAATTCTACCTCCTAAGTATTTCTCAAATCCATCTATTCTCTCCACCCTGTTACCATCAAATCCAGGCAACCCTTAGCTCTCATCCAGATTAAGTGCGCAGTAGCCCAATTCCTTGCCCAGAATCGTTCTTTAGGTACAGTCAGTGATCCTTCTCAACAATTCTGATCAAGTCATGTTTCACTGAAAACCCTTCCTTCTGTAACTTCCCATTGCTATTAGGAAGACTCAAACACTTTACCACAGACTACAAGATTCAGTTTCTGCCTATCTCTTGTGCCAGCACTCAAACACCCTTCTCACCCCCACTCTCACATCCACATTCATGCCCGCTGTGACTCAGCCCTATAGCCATTCTTCCAGTTCTTCAACCTTGCTAAGCTCTCCCTCATCCCTGGGACCTGGAAATCGTATTCCCTTGTGTGGGTAAATCTTTGTCTCCACTTCACCAAGTCTGCGCTAGCCAGCAGGCAAGCTTGAATACATTCCACCTCTGCTTAAAATCCTTTAGATGCACCCCATAACATATTTATTCATTTTCTATAGACTTGAAGAGGAATTATAACGCAGTGCATTTCACATTACACTCCAGCCATCATGAACCACTTGCAGATCCTACACCCACCCAGCCTTTGCATGCATCTTGCATCCAGCCTGTGCACATGCTGCCCTCCGCTCCACTGGCCTGGCAACCTCTGAGTGGCCTTCTGAACTAGCAGGTGACATTTGCTCTTGTGAATGCTTTCCTGGCCCTGTTCATTACAATCACTCTAGCTGCCAGTCTATAATGACTGATGTGGTTTAGGCGCCCTGTTCTCAGAGTGCCTGTAGCACTGCTTCTCTCTGCCTTAGCACTTACCCAAACCGTATGGTAATTTTGTTTATTGGTCTGTCATGCTGACCAGACTGTCACTTTCCTGAGGGCAGGGTTTATCTTAGTTCATACTCCCAGTGTCTAGAAAAGTGCTCAACGTTTAGAAGGTGCACAATTAATGATTTTGAGAAATATAAAAAAATGACCGAATGAATAGATGAATGGATGAGGAAAGACATTGTTCTGAAGTCTCTATGAAAACATCCGTGCCCGCATTCTACTGGGGAAATTCAGGGGGACAGTCCAGGTTCAGCTTCTCCATTATTAGTAGAAAAACAGGCCTAGTGACTTAGTTTTTACTGAGCGGCAGTCTGAAATCGCACCTGTTAAATCAACCAGTTGGTTAACATATACCTTCTTTTAAAAATGTAAATGTAAATGTAAATGTAAATGTAAATGTCCAGGGAATTCCTACATATCTTAATGTCAATTTATTTACTTAAATTCCTTTCCCCCAACACTTATCAGAGACCACTCCACTGAAGGAATTGGAACTCTGTGTGTCAGAGAGGAGGGAGGTCTGGCATGGGTATATTTTAAAAGCTTCCCCAATTATCCTAATAAGCAGCCACAGTTGAGAATCACGAGTCTTCAGCACTTTTCAAACTTTACTGTGCACTCTCCTCTCCTGGGGACTTGACTAAAAATGCAGCTGCAGATTCAATAGGTCTGAGGTGGGGCCTGAGAATTTGCATTTTTGCAAGTTCCCAGCTGATGCTGATGGTACAGTGGACCACGCTTTGAATAGCAAGAATCTAGTTATTCTCCTCTTACCACAGGCCTCTGGCTTATTTACTTTTAGGGGTTAATCATTGGTGAGGGAAGGGCTGACAGTGAATGTCTGCAAGGGTGACCACAGAATAGCTACGTGTTCAAATCAAGTTGTGCTTGACTGGCTTTACAGAAAACAAACAAAAAAAAGCATTTTGCTTTACAGGCAACATGGATCCAAGTGCCCATTTCTGATTGTGTTCATTTTACAGTTCATTCACAGGCTGAACTGTCACTCCCTGTGCTAACATAGAGCACAGTAGTCAAGGAAAATGTTAATAAGAGATGACACATTTTTACCCGAGACTATCTAAAATGTACTACTCTCTCTCTCTCTCTCTCTCTCTCCCTCCACCCCCTCCACTCTCTCTATTTTTGGCTACACCTTCCACTTAAAAAATATATTGACTGCCTTCTTTTGATTCTCACTAAATAGCTTTTTTTTTCTCAATAAATAGCTTTAAATAGTGCATCTGTAAACTTTCATGAAAGAACACATTAAATGGGATATATCTGTGCATTATACCTGTGGTGCATCTCCTTGAAGGATGCATAACATGAAATGGGCTGTCATTAATCTTTACTGTTTCTCTGTAAAATAAGACACTTTTAATTTCAATTTTGTATGTAAGGAAAATGAAATGCAGAGAGCTAAACTGACAATTAAGATCGCATACTAACAACACAGAATGTGGCCTGAACTTACATCTTAGTTCTACTATGCTGTTGGCTTAGTGGAAAAAGAAGCTGTAATCTTTCAAAAGATTGTGCCTTAATTATTCATAACACTTGCAACTCTTTGAAATAAAGTTTACTATTTAACAGCCTTGCTCCTGCACGTATCTATTGTTGGAATTTATCTATATTCTAGTCATCTTATTATTAACATACATTGTTCATAAAAGAATTCAAAGTGGCCTTACAGGGATACAGGAAATAAAATCAAATACATTAGCTGAGAAAGAAAGAGGAGGGCAGGAATAATGCTAATGAATCAAATGTATACAAAGATTATAATTATAGGTTAAAAACAAATCTCTTGACACACTAGTAGTCAAGGTGAAAAGGGAAACATTTCATAGAACCCTTATGAAAAACCAACACATTTTCCCAGAAGCATGATTATCCCCAGTAACCACTTTGTGGCAGACCCAGTATTCTGCCTTTGACTGAGAGATGATGGGTCCACCTGGCCCTACCATACCACATATATCTCTCACTTCCTCTGAAAGTGAAACTCCAGCACATGCAAACAATGCTTCCAATGTCTAATTCCGAAATAATTTCAACTTCCTAGTTGATTTACAATTTCCATAGACTTTTCATCAATATAACATGAATATGATCAAATAATAGGTACTCACTCAAACTGAGAAGCTTAAGTTATTTAGTGATTTGGTAGGCATTGAAAACTACACATAATCACTTTGAATTGTGGAAATAGGAATCAACGGACTCAACATTTAATTACAATAACAAGCGTAAGATCAAAACAGAAGATAATTACTTACAAATGGACCCTGGAGAGATGGGAAAAAAGGGATAAGGGTGATTTTGTTGCTTTTTATCCGCATACCATAAAATTCACACAATGACTTTTTTTTTTTTTTTTTTTTTTTGCGGTACGCGGGCCTCTCACTGTTGTGGCCTCTCCCGTTGCGGAGCACAGGCTCTGGACGCGCAGGCTGAGTGGCCATGGCTCACGGGCCCAGCTGCCCCGCGGCACGTGGGATCTTCCCGGACCGGGGCACAAACCCGTGTCCCCTACATCGGCAGGCGGACTCTCAACCACTGCACCACCAGGGAAGCCCCACACAATGACTTTTAATACATTTATACAGCTGTGCAATGATCACCACAATCCAATTTAGAAAAATTCCATCACCCCAAAAGGTTTCCTTGTGCCCATTTGCAGGAATCCCTGCTCCACTCCCAGGCCCTAGGCAATAGCTATTCTACTTTCTGCCTCTATAGTATATTTTGTCTTTTCTGTAAATTCATATAAATGAAATTATATAATATGCAGGTTTTATTATTATCTGACTTATTTTACTTAGTATAACATTCTTGAGGTTCCTTATTGTTGCATGTATCATAGTTTGTTCCTTTTTGATGTTGTGTAGTATTCCCATTTATAGCCATACCATATTTTGTTTATTCACCTATTGATGGGTATTTGGGTTGTTTCCATGTTTTGGCTACTATGAATAATGCTGTAATTTAAAAATCACATGAAATCCTTTTGAGGACATGTATTTTCATTTTTCTTAGGTAAATACCAAGGAGTGAAATTGTTGGGTTGTATGGAAAGTGTATGTTTAATTTTCCACATAAACTGCCAAATGTTTTCCAAAATGGTTTTTGTATATCGCATTGGGATGTACTGAAATATTTTACATTCCCACCAGCTATGTATGACAGTTCTAATCTCCACATCCTCACCAACACTTGGTATTGTCTATCTTTTTTATTATAGCTCTTCTAGTGGGTATGGGGTGAGGGTGTTTTGAACAAAGAGAATTTATTCCAGTTTTCAGTCAGTCAGAAATCGGATCAAAACCACCACCCCCCACCCCAGAATTTCTTTTTCTGAATGATCTCAGAGAACAAAAATTTTCAAGATTCAAGTGCTTGTGTAACTTTCCCCTTACAGACTTTTTAACTCTTTATTTTTCAATTCCCCTTTAAAAATCTATCAATATTATTAACTGGAGCTTCATATTATATCAAAAGCTTATTGGAAAGCACCTTGCTACACCATGGATTTTGGTGAGCAGGACAAAGCAAGACACTTCAACTGCAGAGGGATCTTCCCATATTTCTCACTCTACAATGTTGAACATAAAGCTGGGGTCCTCACCCCACCCCCCCGCAAGCTAGAGTTTATATCCACTCCTTTACACACAGGTGATGTTTGCAGCTGTAAAATAAACCTTAAGATTCCAAATAAGCTTATCAGGCATTGCTAATTTTCTTTCCCTTTAACCACTTAGTCCAACTTATCTATGTTTTCAATACCTTGACCTTGCACTAAAAAAAAAAGATGGTGCACTACTGCTTAAAATCTACCCAGAAGGTAAAAAAAAAAAAAAAAAAAAAAAGTTACATATGTGTGTATTTATCACATCACTGACTCCCTTTCTTGGAAAGGATGTGATTGACAGATGCTAATTTTGACTGGAGAATTTCTGAAGCAAGTATTGCTACACAATTGTCAGGAGAATGGTGTCAGGGAAGCCTCCCAAAGCAAATTGCCACATGCCACATTTAAATTAACAAAGGTGTGCTTCAGCAGCCTTTCCACTAAGATGCCGGCTGCGTTCTTATTGCCTGAAGGATTTTTTCAAGCTAAATTACATAATGAAGTAGCCTCATCTCCCACTCTGAAAGGCTGTTACATGCCTGGCAGCCCTCAAGAGTCTGTCTGCGGTCTTTCCTGTACTCATCTAGTTGTGTCATTTTTCTTCGTGGAGGCTTCTGAGGTGTTAACAGGCAAGAAAGGAGGGACCATGGCCCACAGCAATGCAGAGATTCCTTGTTGCTGCCATGAAAAGGCCAGCTGGTAACAAGATACTTCACTTAGGGCACTACCAGGATCTGGTCCTTGAAGAAATGATCAGATATTTGGAAGGTTCATTTACTTCAAGGGTTATAGCTCAAGCCACACAAAAGTGATTATAAATCAGAATATGAGTACATAATCTCATCAAGCTTAACATATCTTTCAAGTGAACAGAATGCCTCCTTTCCCTGTATTAATATTTAAATACTCATCAAAAGTTTGCTTGATGAGTAGAGAATTAAAGTAAAGGGAATGGATAGTTATGAGGAGTTTCATCCAGGTCCTGACGCTCCACAAACCTGTCCCTCAGGGCTGCCACAATTGTGCAGTGTACAACCTGCACAACTGTACAGATGGTCTTGCTCTCTCTTGAGAACTGTATTGCTCATGTATCTTAACTTGGTTTCTCTATCCCCTGGAGAGTTTAGGACTACACTGCTAATGTTTGCCTCTTTAAACCCCTCAATTCCATGTTGTGTTTGATGTACTAAAATCACTGATAAAGCTGATCGCTGTTCTCAATAAGTAGCCTGTTTCTTGGTCAGAGAGATATTCATTCTCCTTCTTAGTCTGTATTTAATTATTTCAACTCTCTGTCATCTTATGTCCTTTAGTTCCAAGTTCTAGCATGAGCGGAGGCAATCTGCTCTCAAATACTGTACGTACAGGCATACAGTATTAAAAGTTTGATAGATTCCTGGTGTCCTTTGAGGCAACAGGGAAAGTTGGTCATGAATATAGGTTCTGGAGTCAGGCTGCCTGGAGTGCAAGCCTAGCTCAAGTTTGTTCATCTGTAAAAGGAATGTATAATGGTACCTACCTCACAAGGTCACTATGAGGATCAAATGTAAACTGCTTACAATGGTGTCAGACACATAAACATTCAGTAAGTGTTAGCTATTATTATTCTATTTTATCTCCTATTTTTACTTTATTATATTCTATTAATATCCTCCTGTATTGTTATACCCCTCTATTAACCTATTTAACATTTCTTCCTTATCATTGTATGTTACATACCTCAATTTAGTAATAAAACACTAGTTTAGCAAGAAACACTGTGTGTGTGTTTTAACTCTTCAAAGACAGCCCCCAAATAAAAGAACTACGGAAGGGTGTATTATTAGTTCCCTATTGCTGCTACAACACATTGCCACAAACGCAGTGACTTAAAACAATACAAATTTATTATCTTATGGCTCTAGGGGTCAACAGGGCTGCATTCCTTCTGGACGCTCTAGGGAAGAACCATTCCTTTCCCTTTCCAGCTTCAAGAGACTGCACACATTCCCTGGCTCATGGCTGTATTACTCCAAACTTGGCTTCCTCTGCTTCTGTTGTTACATTTTTCTCTCTGATTCTGACCCTCCTGTTCCCTTCCCCTTATAAGGACCTTGTGATCACATAAGACCATCCAGATCATTCAGGATAATCTCCCCAATATCCTTAACTTAATAACCACCTTGGCAAAGTAGCTTTGGCCTTATAAGATAACATATTCATAAGATCCAGGGATAGGAAGTGGACATCTTTAGGGAGGCATTATTCTGTCTACCACAAAGGGAAAAGCATTAGATGATCTCTTGAGATTATCTAAGCCAGTGGTACCCAAGTGGAGATGATTCTGCTGCCCCAAGGAGACATTTGTCAACGTCTGGAGATACTTTTTGGTTGTCACAGCTGGGAGAAGGTGCTGATAGTCACCTAGTGGGTAGAGGCCAAGGATGTTGTTAAACATCCTACCATGCACAGAACAGCCCCCTTCCCCATAACAAAGAATTATCCAGCCCAAAATGTCAACAGTGATGAAGCTGAGAAACCCTGATTTAAAGTATATGATTCCTTGAAATCTTACTAAGGTTGCAATGCAATGGAAGCCAGTTTCAGGATTTAGATTTACAGAGACGTTTGAGAAATCACATCCAAGCTCTATAATTCTATGTTTTTAACAATCTTATATAGTAAATAAGAGATGAATAGTATTACTCATACTTTAATAGTAGGGTTTTGAACATTGCCTTAACTTGTTATTTGTTAAGAAGTGTTTGTTTCATTTTAGGTCCAGTGTAATCTTTCAGAGGGATGCATTTCTTATACAGGCAAGTTAATTTAAAGTATGTATTGTAAACAGCATTTTATGTAATTACAAATATTTAAATTTATAGAGGCTCAGATTTAAAGGACCCAACACCAAACAAATTTCAAGCTGATCCACAGCTTTCTGCAATATTTTATTTTTGCCTTGGTGTGGCTTGACCTCCATCCCTTGACTTCAAAGGATCAAAGAGAGAAGTACACTTGCCATGACTTTCCCTTCCATGAGGAGAAAGATTTCAGCTAAAACCAACTTTCACTTGAAATAAGCACCTTGGGTATCAATACCTAACTTTTCCAATTCTCAACAATTTCTGTGCTCAGGTTTGAATTCTCCCAATCTTTTAAAGTAATCTATAGAATTGCTGGTAGGAGACTTTATATTTTTTTCAACATCTTTTATTCCATCTTTCTTTTCTTTCCATCCACTCCACTCTTTCACTCTCTCCCTTTTTTTTCTGTCCAAGATTTCCCCTAGAGTTTTCTTAATCTGAAACAACTTCTAAAAGCAATAGTTATGGTTTCTGTGGCAGAAAATATTTTCTAACCAGTAGAGGATTCTGTGTGTGTGTGTGTGTGTGTGTGTGTGTGTGTGTATGTATGTGTAGGGCATGAAAACTTTATCCATAAGAGTGAGTTTCATCATTTTCCCCCCAGGGAGGAAGAGTAACTACGAATATGAAAGTATTGTAGCAGCTTGTGAACCAACAGAGCAGAATGAAGAAAAACACACAGCTATTCAGCAACCTTGTTTACCACTGAAGTTATTTCTATTGCACACATTTCTCTGCCAAGATATAGTTCTGTGAGGTGCTTTTTACGTTTGGTATGATTTCTAAACTACAATTAAAGGATACAGTTTAAATACATTTTACTGAGTTAAGCCTTGCCAAACAGTATTAAAAAAAGCCAAAGCCATATCTCTAAACATTAAGTCACATGTAAGATTCCAGATTCCAAATGTCATATTGCTCCTTGGGTGGGTACCACTAAAGGAACCTGCTCAGATCTCTGGGGTACAATCACCTGTAGGATTTTACAAAGATATGCCTACCTAGTCAAAGGATCTAGTTTCTTCAAAAATAAAATCCAAGAAAAAAGAGTGAGAGGGAGAAAAATCTGAGAGAACCTACAGATTAAGAGACTTAATAGATGCATCAAGTATACTGAGGACTGAGAAACTTAGAGATAATTAGAGGGCAACACATAAGTGGGAGTTACTCAAAACAGAATAGCATGAGCATATAATAGGGCAGCTGGTAGAGAGAAAGGAGAGATAGGATTTAGGGAGAAGCAAATGGTAACTTTGACAACTTGGGCACATACCAACTCTGGCACAGAGACCCTGGACATCTCCCAGTCAAGGCACCTGTGCAGCCATTCCCCTGAGGAATAAAGAAACTTCTTTTGTTTCTGGGAAGGCCCTTGAATGGGAAAGTTCATGTTATTACACTCAGGAGCAAATGGCTAGTAACCCAATCAGGTCTCCCTCAAGCTACCCACATCATGTCCCAGAGTGTACATGTGGCCAGTGCACTTGAGATGCGGTGGGGGGGAAAAAAGGCAAAAAGCAATACAGAAAAACAAAGAGCACATACATACTAAGGACATTAGACAATAACCTAGAATCCCACAATATTTTCCCATTACTATTTTGCAAAGTTCAGTGAATAACAAAAACCCAGATAAGACAATCCAACAGAAAGTGGTTAAAAATCATTTGGGACAGATTATTTCTTGGAAGAAATGTAGACATCAGAAAGGAAGTTTAGAATCTCTTCTCAAAGGGCATAAATACTGTGTTCATATCCAAGGTGCTATGCCAGCTACCACCTTTCTTCTCCTTGTCAAAATGTTCTTCTTTTTTTCACCACGTTCTAATTGATGTGACTTCTATAGCTCCATACACTTCTCTGTTCCCTTCTCTGACTTTTCTTTTCCTTCTACTCTAATTCTTGATGTCCTCTTAAGTTCAGTTCTTACACTTCTACTTTTAGGAACTCAAATATTCCCAAGGCTTCAGCTATCAGCCCTTGGCTGACAGATCCTAAATTCACTCGATCTCTACTTTCTTACTGTCTATCTCCACTTGGATGTTACCCCTGACTTACACGCAATAGGTCTAAATCCACATTAATCACATCCCTCCCTAAAACAAACTTACCTCATAACTTTGTTATTTCAGTATGAGCTGCCACAGTCTCCCGAGTCCCTTGAGGTTTCAAAGTTGGTGTCATTTTCAAAGTATTCATATCTTTCATTTAGCAAGTCAGTGCTATTAAGCCATCCAATTGTCCCTCAGGTTGTCTCATAGCTCTTTCATCCCACCGCAGGCAGCCCTCCTAAACTCACACCTGGATTACAGAAGCAGCCCCTACCTGCCCTCCCTCCCTAGCTTTTCACTCAATCCACCCAGCCTAGCATTCCCGGAATCATCTTCCAACTTTTGCCTTAACAAGTAATCTGTTCAGGAAAATATCCTTTTCTCTTTTACTACAAAATCAAGGCTAAACATGAATTTTCAAAGCTCTCCATAACATGTCCCTATCTATCATGCCTACATTTTCACTGCTTCTCAACACGATTTATTCCTGTTCTTTCTCCTAGTTTGGAATTCCCTCTTCTGTACCTCCACTTCCAAATCCTAGCCCTGCTTCAAGACCCCTCCCAAATCTAACTTCTCCACCTTGCTTTACAGGACTATATGTCACTCCCTTTTTCATTCTTACCCCTCTAATGATCTGCATTGAGAAATTTAGCACTTAATGATATGATGCATGCCATTTCAAGTGCTGATTTTTTTTCTCCAATTACATGGCAAGCTCCATAAAGCTACAGATATAGTTCTCCATCTCTACCCTACCATATACTCTGGGGTTGAAAGGAGTGAATTCTTTTTTGGAATGAATAAATTAACAAATCTACTACTTAAGTATATTTTGATGTTCTTTGACTATTAAATAATGACCTATAACAAATAAAAACATACACAAAGCAAATATAGAGATCTATTAGCATTTGATTTTTAAATGTTATAAATTAATTGTAAAACTATTAAATTTAAAAACTATCTTCTTACCTGATTTTATGCAGTCTGATGACTTGCAAATACCATCTAGAAAAAGGAACATATATGCATAAATATTTTCAATACACATATTCTTTCTCCCTACCTTTCGTTCTTTTATAAACGGCCAATTAAATAATCAATTCCTTAAAGCAAGAACTAAAACCTAAGTATTATATATCATTGACAGTAGTTAGAAGAAAATATAGAGGAATAAAATAAGCAAATCCTAAATTTAAAATTTTTTAAATGAAGGAAAAAAATGTATTTCTTATATCATCCCTGACCACTAAGCCCTAGGTCTATTAAGTTAAAACATCAGTTGTTTTAGTCTGGTAATCATTTTTTTTCCATTAATGAACCAATCTTTTCTAATCCTTATTGTGAAAAACTTCTAAGGATCAAATTAGACCTCTTAAATTCTTGTAAAGCCGTTTTGAATTTCAATGACACAACAAAAGTTGCCTAATTGAAGTTGGCCATAAAATTGTGAATACTTTCATCAAGTAAAATTATACATTAGAATCTTCATAAAATACAAACAAGTGCATGAAACATACTTGGCAATTAATAACTTACCTCAAGCATAAAAGACATTGTACTTTAGTCAAAGTTAGTTGTTTTGGCATACTGATGTTACATTTTATAAATGAATCTTTATATCACCATCTTTAAGTGTCTCTTTCCTTAACACATTGTTTAATAGATGGGAAAAACCTAAGATGAAGGTTTCACTGTCTTCTGCATGTTTGTGGGCACAGGTGTGTGAGTAACTCACCATCATAGGTTGCATAGAGAGCTATCATTGTCACTGCAATGACGGCAAGGAGCAGGACAAGGACGGAGAGACTGATCTCCAGTGGGGTCCATCGCTGTTTCTTCTTTGGCTTTGGAGTGTTGATATCAGTTATATCCATCTGACTTTCTGACCTGCCCATTACCTAAAGTCTGAAAAAAAAAACACATTAAAAAATATTTTTCAAACTAATCATAATAAATTAATCAATAGATAAAAAGAAGAGATCTATATACAATTTTCTAAATGCTTAATGTGGCTGAATAAAGTAAAAGTTTAACTCATTTTAAATTAGAAATAAAAGTTTTTTGCTGAAAGTCAAAATTTTGATTCTGAAAGCAAAGAGTATATAGTCACATAAGTTAGACAGATCCTGGTCACAATCTTTTGGATTTTTTTGACATATCACTGAAGATCCAAGCAAAATCAGACAAGGAGACTCAGTTAAATACTCACGGAGGATTCCTTCAGCAGTTCATAAGCAAATAACTTCTGTACCATCATTAAGGAAAGTTTTAAAGTTTTAAACTCACCCTTCTGAACTTTAAACTCACCCTTCTGAACAACATCAAAGGTGAATTTTATAGCTTGTTCCACTGGCTTCCTTTATAAGCTTAGATATCAATGACTAATACTTCGAGGTTTTGACTAAGCAATAATTTTAAATATGAATACAGATAAAAACAAAAAGGAACAAACACTTGTAGTAGTTTTTTTTTATCTTAAAAACATCTTTTATTTTACAGTTCAAAATTACAACAACTGCTAATATGGGTATCTATTAACTGGTTAGACAACATTTTGAAAATGGTCACTCACTGGACCAAAAGTCATGGTTTACAATCTGGGATGAAAGGTACTAACTGTAAAGTACTGTTTCTTTGTGCAACTGAAGAAGAAGAAAATATGATTAAAAAAATTAAACCTTGCAGGTCAGGATAACAATTAGGATACTTAACTTGTTTTTAAATTAATAATATTAATACTTCTGCTAATAATAGCTGATATTTATTGAGTACTTCCCATGTGTCACTCACAGTTCTTGGTGCTTTGCATGCACTAATTCACTGAATCTTTGTAAGGCGGATTTGAATATTCCAGTTCTATACCTTAGGATAGTGGGGCACAGAAAAGCCAGGTAACTTGCCCAAAGCTACACAAGTAAGAACACATTTACAATGAACACATTTCAAAGAATACAATTACAAAGAACACATTTTGAAAGAAAATTGCATCATCATACAATGATAGCTACTTTAAACCTTACTGCAGAAGTCTAGGGGGTAAAATTAAGGGGATATTAGCCTAAATATTAGATTTCATTATGTTTCTTTTAGAGGCCTAGTGACTCTTTATCAGACATTCACCGAAGCTTAGAACACACAAGTTCAATTTTTCTGCCTGACTGTAGAAAAGAGCATTGTAAACTAACAGATTAGCTGTTTATAGCTTGATGCAAATTAAGCATATAATTTAGTTCCTAGATGAAGTGACTGCTCAGAGATGCTCTCATAGTTAGAAATCTGTGTTGAATACACATAATTTTCTGAGAGTGTGTTCTGTGGAAACTGAGGCACAGGATAAAGTAGAAACAGATTCTACGTTTGAAGTGTGGTCTGGGTGATCAGGCCATCAGTTATCAGCAGATAACTAGGAATTTAACTTCCCCAGTGAGTTATTAACAAGTGAGCCACAACTGGACTTTAAAGTTCTGGATACAAAGTCTTAAGCATGCTGTCCCCGGGATTACATGAGGCTATAACCAAGGACAGACTATCAAATAAGAATATTTTATTAGACCATGAAAACCATATCTGCTCAATAAAAGTGGGATGTAGTGTACCTGAATGTTAAAATGTTTTAATGGTTATATGACTCATGTTGGCTTAGTCTCACAGCCTCTTTCTTGGGTTATGATATGGAATTGCATTGATAGTAGCCCTTGGATTTTTAATAGGGGAGGTGGGTGGGGAAAGAAAAGATGGAAACACACTTAACGCTTGGACACCATACAGAGAGGTAAACAATAAAGAATAATTTTCCCGCTTCTCCCAGATGAATTCAAGACTGACTTCAAGAACACCTGAATATTAATCACATTTGCTTGAGTATTTCCATTTCCTGAGTATTTCTCCCCCTGCTCTGATAATATTTCAGAAAACAATCTAGAGGAACGTTCTCCTGATATATTATAATATGACCCACTTCTCTTTTTAGTTCTTTCTTAGAAAAAACAGTTAGTTTCTCTAGTAAAATCTAGGGCCAGGAACCAGGACAGCCATGGGTTAAATTGAAGCTGCTTATTGGTGCCACCAGGTTTTCACGATGCAGGAAAACTAGTAGGCAGGTATGTCTTTCTCCCTTCTGGGTTACTTTTCCCTGGGCTCTACTTCTTACCCTTGAGATTGGGGTACTGAGGCAGCTGGGCTCTTAATGGTTCCGCACCTTAGACAGCAGAAATTGTTACAGAGGGAAATGAAGGCAGTGACTGAAGCTGTTTAGTCCTTATACCTGAATCAAAATAATATCATCTTTGAATCACTTGCAAACTATCCATCTGCCCCTCCTATAAACGTCCTGCAAATTTTCTGTCTTTTGCTCCTAAGAGGCACTTTTCAACAGCACTGGCCAAAGTAGAAATGAGGCAAGTTTAACCTCCTAATTAAGTTTGTCATTCATTTCCAGTAATTCCAATTGATTCGCTATTTTCTTTTAAGAAAATAGGGGTCAGAATCTTGAACCTCAGGAAAAAACATATCACCATCCCTCAGATACTTGGATGTCCAATGCAACCACACCCAACCCCATTTTAGAGAGGGGGGAAAGGAGGCAATTATACAAAAGAATACAAAAATTACAAAGTCTATACTTGTAGTCCCATATAAAGCAGGATATGCCCAAACATACCTACATCCTTAAAGTATTCCACCTCAATTGGAGATATGTTGGAAAGTTCAAGCCAAAAAGTAGACACTTCCTCAAGAGAGGATAGAGGATTAGGACATCTACCCTAACAAGAATACTGCAAACTTCAGCTTGACAACATCTCCAAAAGAATAAAAGATTATTTTGCCTAAATAGAAACTGAGCTTCAAAGCAATATACAGCAGCAATTTTTATACCAGTTGAGTGTACACATTACTTTATCACATCGTCAAATCCAAGAACCCAGAGGATAACTGGTTTGTTGAAAAGTCTATAAACCAAAGCAATGTTCATCTTCACAACACATTAGTACATTAACATTTCTGCAAGTCTCTGAGGTTACACTATGCAATTACAGTTTGTATTATGGAAACTGAGGCACAGGAAGCAAGAGAAACAGGTTCCACCTATAATGGAGTATAATCTACAAAAACACTGAATCACTATGCTATACACCTGAAACTAATACAATATTGTAAATCAACTGTACTTCAATTCAAAAAATACAGAGAGAAAGAGGTTCCATATTTAGACGATAGCTGCGGATTTGAGGAGGCACATATGGTAGAGGAATCACCTTCTTGTTTCCCCGGACAAGGGAAACTTGTAGGTGTTTCCCGGATCTGATATACGGAGTTCTGAACGCAAAGCCCCAAACATATTACTCCCATGTACAGTGTTTCTATACAACAAAAGACACAGCATGGAGTCCAAGAAACTGTCGGATAGTTTTTTTTAAAGTGCTGGAAGCCAGCAATAATGCCAGCTAGATGCCTTCATAGCCGGTTTGCGGACTAGCAGCTTCCAAATGCTGTCACTGCAAATCGAGGTACTTCTTTTCAGTTTAATAAAATTACCATTTGCATCGTATATGGGAGAGGAGTAAACTTGATCAAGCGGCTAAAGAGAACAGTTTGGGATTTCCCTGGTGGTGCAGTGGTTAAAAATCCGCCTGCCAATGCAGTGGACAGGGGTTCAAGCCCTGGTCCGGGAAGATCCCACATGCCGCGAAGCAACTAAGCCCGTTCTGTACAACTACTGAGCCTGCGCTCTAGAGCCCTCAAGCCACAACTACTGAGCCCACGAGCCTGTGCTCCACAACAAGAGAAAGCCTGCGCGTAGTAAGCAAGACCCAACTCAGCCAAAAATAAATAAACTTATTTAAAAATAAATAAAGAGAACACTTCAGTTGCAATTACTCTTTTGTTCAAATAATACAAATAGGTTAAGACCGATTAAGGAAACTTTCATCTGCAAAAGAACTCCCACCACCACTCCCACCAACCAACCCTCGAGATTTAAGCACTCTATCAGCATAAATTATGTAAGAGGAAACTAAGGTTTAAAGCAAGATGAAGAGGTAGGATAATGAAAAGATCTTCAGGGTAGGGAAAGTAAAAATAGGCAAGTGAGTTACAAATGAGAAGAAAATCTGACAGGAACCAAAATGAAAACAAACCTTACTTTAAAAAACAAAAAAACAAAAACAAACAAACAAACAGAAACAGTGTCTTTACAGCGGAATGGCAAATTCCCAGCCCCCAAATCAGCCAGGCTGCAGTTTCGTAGCGCTGATCTCAGTAACCGGACGTAACTCTCCGAGGCAGAGGCTGCAGGAAGCTATGGAAATGAACCTGAAGAGTCGACCTGACATCACTTGCAGATCCCTCGTCCAGGTCACCCTCTCTAACCCCACTCCCTCACTCTTCAAGTCTCAGTTGCAGCTTCTTTCCAGGGCACGCCTCCCTCGCCCACGGCCGCGGGGTCCCGGGCGCTCTGATCTCGCCGGACCTGAGCCGCGGACCCTGCTCCGTGCGCCTTCCAGGCAGCCGCTCCGCGCGGCCGCCGCTCCCCTCCGGCTCCCGTCCCAACGGCTCCCACCGCCCCCGGGGGAGATCTCGCGCCCTTTGGACCCATCTCCCCCCAGCTCACAGGTGCCAGCTCGCTTTCTCGGGACTCACCCGTGGGATTCGGGAGAAGTTGGAGGCTGCTGAGCAGACACATCCCGACCAATGAGCGCACGGGTTCTGCGGGCGGCGGGGAGCGCCGCAGCGCGCTGGTCGGTCGGTGCGTCCGCCCAGGCGCGTCCGGAGCAGCGCGGGCTCCTGGCGGCGGGCGGCGGCGCCGAGCCCAGGCCGGACTCCGGGGAGGTTCCGGGCCCGCCTCGGCCCGGGCCCGGAGGCGACTGGGAACCCGGGCATCCCTCGGACCCGCACCCGGAGAGACTCACCGTGGTCTCTCAGCAGATCCCGCGCCGCGAATCGGGCGGCTTCTCCCGCCTGCGCTGGGTCCAGCTTCTCCACTTGCACATCTCCGCGCCCCGCGCGTCTCGGCGCTCTCACCCCCCTCACCCCGCCTCGCCACTGCAGGACCAGCGAGAGGAGCAGTTCCCTGGGTGACCTGAAGGTTTCCTCTAGGTCTCCCAAATCCTGTCACATCCTGTGAGGGGGCCGGGGGTGGGGGTGTGAGAAAGCCCCCCCCACGCCCGTCCCCCACCTCACCCTTCCCCAAAGGGCTTTGCCAAACATTCTTGGAATTACTTAGCTTCGGGGCTTTCAAGAAAATACACGGCCTCTTCGAGATTCTGTAGTGCTGATAAGGGTTCTATTTCTCCCTCTAATGGACCTCAGACAAAAACATTTCGCACACTCTTCCTTCCCCTCTTCCTCGCTCCTTTTCCTCCCTTCAGCGAAGCTTCCTTCCTTTCTCAGTTTTTCTTTATTTTTTTTCTCTCCTTGCTTTGTTTTTATTTCTTTCATTCTTTTCTTGCGCTCCCTCCCTCCTTTTTTCCTTCTCTCCTTCCGTTCCTTTCCCCCCTCCCTTTTGCTTACCCTCTCTTCTCTTTCTTCCCTTCCTTTCTTTTTCTTGGTGATGTCCAGAGATACATTCTGTACTGAAACTCTCCACTCCCATCTTCTGACTCTAGGGAATCGTGTAACGTGAGTACCCGAGGGGCTGGAATGGGGAGTGAGAAAGTCAGAGAAAAATAAGCTCAAGTGTGTCTGCTCTACCCACTAAAATTAGCTATAATGTGTCTGCTGGACCCTTGTCATTTTAATGCAGTCAAGCAGCACACCATTTTCATGTAAGACATGTGATGCCTTTTCAAGGGTGTAAAAAATAAGAAAATACTTTTTGCACAAAGGCGATTCCTTTATAAAAGCTGTTTTTAGCAGCTATAAACTCAGAAGAACTAAACCTCTTCTAATTTTTTTTTTTGCTTCCATGATTTTTGGTTCAAAGAATCAATGCCAAGTATATAAGTAGCTTTAACATTGATCCCCTACACACACACTCACACACACACACACACACACACACACACCCTGGGGAATTCATACGGAAATACAGGTGGGTTTTCCTGAACATGCAATTGCTATTTTTAACATCAAAATGATGCAGTGCTTGAGAGGAGTCCCTTTGCACTGACAAATTTTGCATCCTTTTTATAGTAGAGAAATTTGAAAAGCAAGGAGAAAAAGTGGTACTTGCTAATGAAAGGGTAAATGGAATACAGTGGAGAAACATTAAGAAAAAGTTAAAACAATCATTAAATAATTAGATTAATATAGCAAAATCAAAAATGAAACAGGAGGGAAGGGGGCAGGGCACAACCTTTAAAAGAATGACATAGCCACAGTACATGACGAAAACTAGTGAGAACCAACTGGATCCAAGATGGCAGAAGATTTGACTTTCAGTAGACCTTGAGCCTCATCATATGTTCATTGTAATCCATTAGCATAAGCTAAATGACACACCCACCAGTGCCATGACAGTTTTGAGGTCAACCATAAAAGGTCAAAAAGTGGGCAATGGCCCAATTCCTGGAAATCCCCGCCCCTTCCCCAAAATAGTTGGAATAATCCTACTCATTAGCCTATGAAATTATCCAGCCCATTAAAAACTAACCACCCCATATTTCAAGGCCTCTTGCTTCTTGCCTTCCTAGATGGCCCACACTCTGTCTGTGGAATGTGTTTCCCCCAAGGCTTCTCGCCGTCTGAGATGGCCCACGCTCTGTCTGTGGTGTCTCTAAATAAATCCACTTTTTACCTATCACTTCGTCTCTGAATTCTTTCGCGACAAGGAAAGAACCTTAAATTCACCAGCAACAAAAGTACTCTCCTCATATCTCTATTCTTTACTCTTTCTTGGTGCATGGTGCAGACACTACTTAATCCTTACAGTATTACAGTATGGATGTAATTACCCCACAAATAAGCATAAGGAGCTCTTCTAAGTTAAAACTGCCAGGAATTTGAATCCAGTTCATTTTGACTCAAATTCTGAGTTACTGTTATCCTCACTTTATAGAAAATATTGAAGCATAGAATGGTGATTTACTCAAATTCAATCTGTGAGATATCTAGATTTTCTAACACTCCAGTACTTAATTTTTATTACTTTTCAGCTAAATCACAAAATGTTATTTCAAACTTACATAATTAACAGTAAATTAAAATAAGCTAGAAAAACCTTTTCTTTTTTTCATGTAGCCAGTCCTTAGTTTCTTCATAAGGAGCCATGTTCATTAAAAATTTAATACATTTCTTCTGATTAACATAACGATGAAAGTTTGTGTGCCTTGGCCAGAATAAGCACCAAATTTGCGTATCAGCAGGAAATACAAGTAAAACTTATAGGCTTGGTCTTAACATTTCTGTTTAAACTTTTCAAGCTAGGTTCTGTTTTCAAATTTGCACAAAATTTTTTTTTTTTTTTTTTTTTTTTTTTTTTTCGGTACGCGGGCCTCTCACTGTTGTGGCCTCTCCCATTGTGGAGCACAGGCTCTGGATGCGCAGGCTCAGCGGCCATGTCTCACGGGCCCAGCTGCTCCGCAGCATGTGGGATCTTCCCGGACCGGGGCACGAACCCATGTCCCCTGCTTCGGCAGGTGGGTTCTCAACCACTGTGCCACCAGGGAAGCCCTGCACAAAATTTTTAAACAGAAAAAGTTCCTTTGGAAGGTAATATTTACCTTTGCAGTTCAGGAATATCTTATTTCCAGTAGAAACTAAGATAGTCTGATTTGTTTATAGTGCCTCTAAACTTAGAGCTGAAAGATGAAAACAAAAGTAATTCATTTAAATTTTCTTAAAAATTAAAGATTAGCTAATAAAAACTTTTCAGACTATTCAGTTATGAGCATATATCATATTTTTAGGTCTATCTTATTGTAAAATTAAAAAAAAAAACCCTGCAGGAATCCAATTCAAAGATTCACTCTTGATAAGGTATTTCATAGGGGAAAAGAATGGATATAGAGTATACAGCTAACGAAAATCAAAGTGTAAAGTTATTTTTAGACTGAGACTTTCACCTGTTAGCAAGTGTATGTTTCCTACAAGAAGTCTTAATCTTATTAAAGGTCCCCAGAAATTTAAGGGTTTTATCAAAAATGCTAAATCTCTTCCCAGAAGGAGGTTATGTAAACTGAAAAAATTTCTCTTTTAACGGATCTAATAAGGAGGCACCAGATAAGGAGGCACCAGATAAGGAAACTCAGAAAACTGGGCTTTGTGGAGGTTGTCCAAAGGCATGCAGTTTGGTGAGTTACAGGGATGGAGGAGAAAATGTTAGGGAACTGCTTACTGAAACTGCCCGCCTTGGCCTGCATGGTAATAACCGCTTGCGTAAGTTGTTTTACAACAGGAGGTCACAATAAGGAACACAGTGCTGCCGCTGAAAACTAACTTGGAGAATTCAGGAGAGGCCAAAAGGAGGAAGGAGATGTCAGCCCATAATATGTCCCACTGACCTCCCAGAAATCCTTGTGCTGGAAACCATCCTGTCTGAGAAATTCTCGCGCACTGCCAGGGAGGGCATTGAATCAGGCTAAATATGGGCACGGGGAAGATGATTGGCCAGAGACAACCCGAAACGTAACCCCATTACCATAAAACGTGAGACTGCAAGCCACGTGGCAGAGCAGTTCTCCTGGGTTCCCTTACCCTGCTGCTCTCCAACTGGGTGCCCCTTCCCAATAAAGTCTTTTGCTTTGTCAACACATGTTTCTCCTCAGACAATTCATTTCCAAGTGTTAGACGAGATCCCACTCTCGGGCCCTGGAAGGGGTCCCCCTTTTGGTAACAACAGTAGTCCTCCTGGCTGCCATGCATAAGTTATTAAGAGTGGAATGCATTGGTTCTAGAAAGATGCAGAGTAGATCCTTAAAAGCTGTACTTGTATGCAACACTTACAAATGCTTGATAAAGTATTTTTTAAAGCCCCTTTAAATGCACCATTGAGCCAGCAAGAAAGGGAAGGAAAACATGAGAAGCCAAAAAATGGAGAGCTAGGAATCCAGAAGGGCATTTGAGTGATGAAGATGGTGCTGCCCTAGGGACATTTACCTATCTCAGGAGGCCTTGTCAAACCTAGGTGACCTAGAGCTTCAATTTTAACACAACTTGTGACTTCTTACAAAACCTAGTGCAGAACAAGGTGAAAGTCAGGTCAGAAATTTCTACATAAAGCAGAGACTACTGAAAAGAAACATCTGCAGTGAAGAGGTGAACTAGAAAAAAGAAAAAACTCAAATCCCATTTCCACTCTTTCCCACTCCCCAAACATAAATCTATTAGCTTTTTTAGCCTCTACTTCAGGCAGGTAAATTTATACCAAAAAGCTTCCGGTGAAAATTCATGATCAGATCAGACTTCAGATGGATGTAGGGCTGAGATTTATATTAATTGTGCGACCTGAAAATTCCCAAGTTAAAAAATTATAGTAAAGTGATCCCATCTAGACTGTGCCAAACAAAAATTGAGAGAATTATTGCCACCTGACTCTCACTAACGGAACTTGTTGAGAATGAATTTGTGAAACAAAATAATACTAGATAGAAGATCTGATATGCAAGAAGGAATGGTAAGCAAACAGTAACAATATAGGTAAATCTAAGAAAACATTGACTAAGAAAAATGTATGGGGGAGAAAAGGTCAACTAAAATACTGGACAATGGTGATTGTAACTTGGGAAAGTGTTAATTAAGTTAAAGCACTCTAAAGTGCTTACTTATGTTGTTGCAAAGGAGGATAATGATACTGATTAATTTTAGACTTTATTAAATTAATTACACATGTAAAAATTACTAGTTTAATCACCAAAAAAATAGGAATAGAGTGTATAAGGTCAAATTTTGCATAAGGAAAAAAAATAGAATTAAATAAAAAGCAATCTAAATGAAGATAAGGAAAGAGAAAAAATGAAATATTAGAAATAAGATGGTAGAAATAAATCCAAATATATTAATCACAATAAATATAATTGGATCCAATTCTCCAGTTAGAGGACAACAAATAAACAAAATCCAGCTATCTTCTGTTTAAGAGACACCCCTATAACATAATAATATAGAATGGTTGAAGCAAAATGATGGAAAAAAGATATGTCAAATAAATATGAACCAAAAGAGAGCTGGTGTAGTGTAGCTATATTGTAATCAGACAAAATAAACTTAAAATTTACCAAAAAAGACAGTAATCAGTTCAGAAGGGTGATACAATTCTAAACTTGGTTACATCCAATAGCATAAAGTTGAACTGTGTACTATAAAAAATAACAGAAGAACTGCAAGAGGAAACTGATAATTCACCATGATAACGGGTGATTTTAATACAATGTTCACAATATTTGATAAAGCATGTGCACAAATCAGTAATGATACAGAAGATCTGAATAACAATACTAAAAGCTTGTCTAATGGAAATGTATTGAACATTTTACCCAAGAATTGGAGAACACACGTTTTTAAAGCATCCATCGAATATTTATAAACATTGATTATACACCAAGCCATTAAACAAGGTCCAATGAATTTCAAATACTTTTCATTATAAATAACACATCCTTGGAACTTAACACAACTAAGGAAAGCTAAATCAAAACCACAGGTACATTTAGAAACTGTTAAATGATGCACACAGACACTTTTAAATATGTTAAAGACAAGATAACAGGCCCCAAATGGAGTTTAGTTTATGTTAAGCCCCACAACACCAAAGTGAGACTGAACTTAATTACAGGTTTGGCTATTCCCAAAATGGAATTTTAAACTAGCCAATCAGGATTGCCTGATCAGCACTAGTTAGGTAATCTGCCTGGTGGACCGCTGCCATCCTCCAAAGGAATAACTAATCTGCTTTTCTTCCCCTAGTACAACTGCCATATTCCTGCTCCCTTATGTCTATAAAATCTCTTGCCCTGTATAGCTCTTCAGAGCTCCAATCTACCTGCTAGGTTGAATGCTGCCTCTTTCCTGAATCGTTGGATAAATACCATTAGGTCTTTATATTTTACTCAATTGAACTGTGTTTTAAAATAAATAACACATGAATGAAAGATGAAATCATAGCGAAAGTTAAAAAAACATAACTGGATGACAAAGAAAATACTGCATATCAATAACAATTGACTTATCTAGAAGGAGATTTATAGCCTTAAAAGTTTTTATTTTAGAAGAAAAATGCTGAAAGTTCATGAGGTGAGCATCTAACTTAAGGAGTTAGAAGAAGAACAACAATAAATCCTAAGAAAATGGAAGGAAAGAAATAATTACCTTAGAATAATAAATTCATGAAATATATATAATAGGGAAGAGCAACAAATCCAAAGTTGGATCTTTGAAAAGACAAATAAAACTGGCAAGGCTAAATAAGATGGATGAGTCAGGAGGTTGTAATTGAACATTATATGGCAAGAATAAAAGAAAAAATAAAGCAGAAATTAAAAGATAATGAAAATGTTATATTCTGCTATATCCAATATATTTAAGAAATTGGATAAAATGAACGGTTGCATAGGAAATTACAAAAACTGCTTCAAGAAGAAATAGAGGACCTAAATAATCTTATAATCATTAAATAAAATTAACTAACAGTTAAGAATCTTCCCATAAAGAAAGAAAAAAGAAACGGGCCTAGACTTTTTTTTTTAGGCAAATTCTACCTTATTAATGGACAATTCCATTCTCATACAAACTTTCCTGAAGAATATAATAAGGAAGAATATTTCCTAATTCATTTTATGGGTTAATATAACCTTGACACCAATAACAGAAGAGTATCTGAAGGGAAAATTAAGATCAGACTCACGCATGAGTTTCAAAGCAAAAACAAAATAATAGCAAACTGAATGCAGGCAATGTATAAGAATGACCCCAAAACTAGGAATACAAGTTTGGTTCAACATTAAGTACAGTATTTAGAGGACTGAGACGATACAGTTAGAAAGTAAACAAAGAAAGAAAGAGAGGAGGCAGGGAAAGGAAGGCAGGAGGAAGGAGAAAAGAATAAAGAAGGAAAGAACTAAGCAAATGATGGCAAAACTTTCATTGTTTGAAAACAGTATGATTGTCAATACTGGAAAATGAAAGCAATCAATAAAAAAATTAGTATTTTTAAGAGAGTAATATGATCATTGAATATAAGGTCAGTATTAAAAAGTTAATTGCACTTTTCTAAAACAGAAATAAAAATTTAGAAAATGTAACCTTAAAAAGACCTGTCTACAGTAACAAATACATATATTTGTATAGATAGATATAAATATAATTATAGATACAGAAAGATATTTCCTAGAAATAAATCTCATAAAAGACATGCAAGTTATAAATCTTCACTGAAAGTTACTGAAGAAAACCAGGTAAACTGAGGGACAAATCAAGAACTCAGAGTTGAATATTCAATACCATAGAAATATCAGTTATTCTTAATTTATAGATTAAATTAGATGTCAATCAAATGCCCAAAACATTTTTTTGAAAGATGATAAGCTGATTATAAAATGTTCATGAAAGAACAAAGAGAAAATTATAGCCAAGACAACCCTGAAAAAGAAGAACCACTAGAAAGGATTTGACCTTCTAGATGACAAGACTTACAAAGTAATTTTAATAGTAATTTACTAATTTACTAATTAGCAGTAGTTTATTGGTTCAAAGAAAATATATCAGTGGAATAAAATAGGGATAGAAAAAGTAGACTCATGTATTTAAGAAAACTTGATATATGCAGAGTTGATATTACAGATAGAGAAAGGATTTAAAATTCTTTAAATTGTGATAAGACCTCAGCTGGAAAAATACTGCATTTCTACACATTACAAAAACTTAGTTATACATGAATTAGAAATTTAAATGTGGTAAGCAAAATTTTTTAAAGTGTTAGAAATATATATGAGAATATCTTTATGACCTTGTGATATGGAGTGATTTTAAAGCCCAAAAAGTTCAAAACATAAAGAGACTGATAAATTTAATTACAAATTAAATTCTATTTGCTTGCCAAAAAAACTTTGCAAAGAAAATACAAAGACAAGCGATGCACTAGGGAAAGATATCTCCAACACATAAAAGTGGAAAATTATTAGAGTATATAAAGAACCGCAAATGGAGGCCAAATAATCACCCCAAATGAATAAGAGACATAATCAGGCATTAAAATGAATATTAAATAGAAATGACCATAGCATATAAGATATACAGTCTCACTAATTAATAGGCAAATGTCAATTAAAATTCCAACATAAAACCAAATTTTACTCACCTGACTTCTTACACACCACTGGTAAGAATATTAATTTGTACAATCTGCCTGGAAGAAAAAAAAATTGTCCGTATAAAGGACAAAAGAGATCCCACAAGAACTCAGAGGCAAAAAATATACAAATCAATTTTCACTGCAAAGTAAAGGAGCTGTTACAGTGGAGGATTACTGGACTTAATGTCAATATTATGACATAGTATGAGTGTGTTTCGTGTTTCGTAATTGCAATCATTGTTGCTTTTGTTGTGGTCATCCATTTACCATGCTTGGTGTCAGTTTATTTATCTCTTGTAAAAATAAAATACAGTGTGTGTGTTAAAAAAAATAAAATTAAAAAATGGGGAAACTGAGATAAATAAATAAATAAATTACAAAAAAAAAGATTATTTTTAATGGAATTTGGGGAATTGGCTAGCACAAAGGTAGGAAAACTTACTCTGTTAAGGGCCAGATAGTTAATGTTTTAGGCTTTGTCCACATATGTTTGTTGCTTTTTTTTTTTTTTTTTTAACAACTCTTTAAAAATGTAAAAAAAAAAAAAAAATCTTAGTATGTTGGGCCTAAAAAGCAGGCTACTACTGGATTTGGCCAGCCAGCTATAGTTTGCAGATCCCTGGCTAGCAGATCCTCCAGGATTAACTGATTCTATTGGTCTATACAGCAGTTGACTCTCTATGGGCCATGCTATTTTACAACTCTGAAAAGGTATCCTTTTCTGGAAATCAAAAGTAATGTAAATGTATTCAAAGATTTAGTAATTTGTAGGAAACTGATAGCAATAGAAATGATTGTTTTTAAAACAATGCAAATAAACTTTTTCTGACAGAGATTCTTCTGATTTCCATTGAAAAGATAACCCCAAACATAACATTTAACTGTCATTGGCCAATAAAATTTTGACTGGCCAATATAGTTTTGGAAAAAACCAAAACTACACTTTAGCAAATCGCTTTGGAAAATACTTGCATTACCTAGAAAAATTGAAGAAGTACATGATTCACAATCCAGCAAGTCTACCTTCAAATACATACTTGTGCACATGTGCATCTGGAGAGGTGTGCAAGGCTTCATAACAGCATTGTCTATAATAATAAGAAAAAAAACCTAGAAAGAACACAAAAGTCCATTGATGGAAGAATGGATAAAATATTGTAATATGTTCATAAAATGGAATACTAGAATACTACCCAGAATGCAAAATAACCAACTGCAGCTAAACGAATCAATATGGATGACTCAGAAAGATAATGTTGAGTGAAAAAGCAAGCAAATCCTTTGCAAGATTGAGTAGATACAAAGAAAACAAAAGATAAGATGATTAGGTAATCAAGGAAGCCATAGTTTAGTGGGTAAGAGAAATGCAAACAAGCATTTACAATAGAACATGGCTATTTTAATAACTGAGTAATATATACAAAGTTCATTTGAAATATGTGAGAGGGCAACTTTTTACCACTGGGTACATCAGAAGAACGCTCCATCACTTAACACATTTCTTATTTGATTTGAGGTATTTGGCAGAAAAAGGAGAGGATAAGAACGTTCAAGACAGAGAGAACATAGAGAACCTTCTCTATGTCTTGAATATTGTATGAGGTACATTGCAAACTTTTGCTGACTTTGAGCAGTTTGGTACTGCTGAAGTAGAAAAGGCATGGGGAGGGAGGACAGAGGGGAGCAGTTTCTCAAGAGAAGACTGAAGAGGTAGAAACCAGATAATGAAGGAATTTGTATGCTCTGTAAATTGCTTACATTTGGATGCATGCAATAGAAAGTGTGGTAAATTTGTGCAAGGGAGCAATAAGGTCAGAGTTGTATATGAGAATACCTATGCCGCACTGATGGTAATGAGAAGCATGGCCAGAGGAGGCAAAAATGAAGGCAGAGAGATCTGTTAGAAAGCGAGCGCAGTAATTCTTATGAGAGGTGTCTTAAAAACACATGATTGAAGGCAATCAAAGGAGAGATTTTTGAGGTGGAAACCATAGGCCTTAGGATTTTTTAATATTGCAGGTACAGAAGAAGGAATCTAGAATGTCTCCTGTAGTTTGGGGCAAATAGTTGGATCTAACACTTCACTGAGACAGGGAATATTTGGCGCTGGTGGTGGGGACTTGTAGATAGAATGTTGAACAAATTGTTGAAATTGTAGCATTTCTGTCATATGACAGAACATAACAATGGGATGCTTGTTGTTTCTGACAATCTGGCAAAAGATCTAAATATTTGTTATGTGCCAAAGGCAATACTTAATTGTGATGATGGACAAATAAGGCTCAGAAACATTGTAACTTCAAGCTTCACCCATCAAGCAGTTTTTTGATTGACTATAACTGACTGAAAATTACATTTTAAAACGTGGAATTGAGCCTATTCTCTGGCTAAACTGTTCCATGTGCTCTGATATTGCGGGGCAGGAAAGTCCCTCTGGGGACAGCCTGCACTCCCCCCTCACATGAGGACGTGACTAAGCTCAATTGCAAAGATGTGCTCATCCCTCCACATCCCAAGATGATTACACGTTTCATCACAGCAACTCTCCAAAGTTCCGTAACTGGTCATGTACAGAGAAGGGGAAGGAGAGGTGGTTTTACAGCAAACTTGTGTGGACGCTTGGCATTCACAAGCATGGAACCTAAATTCACAAATTCTGGCCTGGAGGGAGTACTGCCTGTGACAGGCACTTTGAGGATGCCTATCATCACATACCAAGAAACATATGCATCTGATTCACTCCCGTCAGACCTCTCTGATGCATTTCCTGTGGACATCTGTGGCTCTGACTCTGGGGGTAGGAGCAGGGAGTTGAGTACTACACAGCAGCAGCCACAGGAAGAACCCAGATTGGGGACAGCTGTTTAGCCTTGGCACAGTGTACATTTAAATCTCTGGTACTTTCTGACTCTGACTGCGGAGGGGGGAGAGGGCTGTTTACAAATAGTCAAAACTAGGACAAGTAAGATAAAGGAAAGAAATGTGGCTTCTAAGAAACCCCTGAAGGGGGAAGTTTGCATCTTACCTTGATACACTCATATTTTAAATATAATTGATTCCCAACTTCTCCTGAATCCCTAATATTTCCAGGAAAAGTGCCAAGTGAAATAGAAATATCTTGATTTTAGACTCTTATGTTTTCTGCTTTATGCTATACCAATTCATTTGCAAAGATAAAGCTTATTTTAACCCCATCAATCTTTATCCTTTCCACCAGACAGTCATTCTTACCGACTCAGATTATTGCATTTACCTACATTCTTTAAGTTCAACTGTAAAGAAAACTTTTTAAAATTCAATCTGATATGTACATGCAGATGTATGTACGTAGTGGCTTTTAGTGCATGTATTATTTAAGAATGTTTAAAATATTTGAATGCCAGTTCCTAAGTAAAACTAACAGCTCATTACTGCAAGATGCTTTTTTTTTTTTTTTTTTTGCGGTACGCGGGCCTCTCACTGTTGTGGCCTCTCCCGTTGCGGAGCACAGGCTCCGGATGTGCAAGCTCAGCGGCCATGGCTCACGGGCCCAGCCGCTCCCCGGCATGTGGGATCTTCCCGGACCGGGGCACAAACTCGCGTCCCATGCATCCGCAGGCGGACTCTCAACCACTGCGCCACCAGGGAAGCCCCAAGATGCTTTTTAAAGTAAAAAATCTTTTCAAGTATAGTGATTTGGGAATGCTACTTCACAATAGTTTGTTCAATACACATTAATACATTGTAACTTTCAAAACTAGGCCAGGAAAATTAAAGAAATTTGACTAGGACAAAACTGATGTACTTGAAAGATTCAAAACTATTAAACAATGTGGTTTGTCATGTTTTCTGTCCTATCAAACAAATTGTATTTTTATAGAAGAGTTATTGCCTGCTCCCCTAGTCCAACTGTGATACCTGTTGGCTTTGGGTAGAGGTGGCAGTTACATTCCCAAGGGAAAATAATCTCTTCCTGATCTCTCCGGTTATGCCCACTTCCGGCTGCTTCTGGAGCTGGGTAGGAAGGCAGATCTCAGTAAGGTGTTTTTGCTAGGATTGCCTGACGTCACAAGATAAGGGATAAGTTCAGTCACATTCTTGCTAAATTGAGCCAATATCTGGGTATTAAAATAGCTGAAGGT
Source organism: Hyperoodon ampullatus (assembly GCF_949752795.1). Classification (NCBI taxonomy): domain Eukaryota; kingdom Metazoa; phylum Chordata; class Mammalia; order Artiodactyla; family Ziphiidae; genus Hyperoodon; species Hyperoodon ampullatus. Next base: position 20,589,629 of record NC_136918.1, on the reverse strand, counting down.
AATGGAGCCTCTTCCCAGTCCATTAAGCTGATGGTACTGCTTTTTACTCATTTGAAACTCAGTGAGTTTCTTTCTGCTAAGGAATCCAGGGCCAGATTAATTTCTCCAGTAACTCTTTGAAGTAGGTGTTAATATAAAAGTAAAAAAGATTTCTCCATAAAGTACAATTTTTCTCCTCCTCCAATATCTTCAATAAATTGCTAGGGCACCATTTCACATTCTAGCAAGAAATGATTAATATTCTTCTAAAGTGCCTCAAAAAAAAAGTGTCAGGTTAGTGCTCTTCTGTTACAGGGATGCTCATGTTCCCTCCAACCTTATCCTGGGCCTGGACAAACCTCTCTTAACTCTGAGCTGTCCACTCTCACCCTTCTTACTGAAAACCTTCTTTAATTTTCTCCATTATTTCTAGTCCTGAAATCTTTAGCACATATATTTCTTGAACTTTCAGTTCTCAGCTTCTGAAACACTATGCTATCATTGTGCCTACACTAGCCCTCCTGTCCTCTTTTCCCTCTCTGTGTCCAGTAAATTAAGCATCTTTTCTTCTCTTTTCATCTCTCTACCATTTCTTTTCTTTTTTCTTATTTTTTTCTTTTGTTTTGTTGAATTTTATTTATTTTTTTATACAGCAGGTTCTTATTAATTATCTATTTGATACATATTAGTGTATACATGTCAATCCCAATCTCCCAATTCATCCCACCACCACCTCCCCACCCCACTTTCTCCCCTTGGTGTCCATACGTCTGTTCTCTACAACTGCGTCTCTATTTCTGCCTTGCAAACTGGTTCATCTGTACCATTTTTCTAGATTCCATATATATGCGTTAATATACAATATCTGTTTTTCTCTTTCTGACTTAGTTCACTCTGTATGACAGTCTCTAGGTCCATCCACGTCTCTACAAATGACCCAATTTCGTTCCTTTCAATGGCTGAGTAATATTCCATTGTATATATGTACCACAACTTCTTTATCCATTCATCTGTCGATGGGCATTTAGGTTGCTTCCATCTCCTGGCTATTGTAAATAGAGCTCCAATGAACAATGGGGTACATGTGTCTTTATGAATTATGGTTTTCTCTGGGTATATGCCCAGTGGTGGGACTGCTGGGTCATATGGTAATTCTATTCTTACTTTTTTAAGGAACCTCCATACTGTTCTCCATAGTGGCTGCATCAATTTACATTCCCACCAACAGTGAAAGAGGGTTCCCTTTTCTCCACACCCTCTCCAGCATTTGTTGTTTGTAGATTTTCTGATGATGCCCATTCTAACTGGTGTGAAGTGGTGACACCTCATTTTAGTTTTGATTTGCATTTCTCTAATAATTAGTGATGTTGAGCAGCTTTTCATGTGCTTCTTGGCCATCTGTATGTCTTCTTTGGAGAAATGTCTGTTTAGGTCTTCTGCCCATGTCTGATTGGGTTGTTTGTTTTTTAAATATTGAACTGCATGAGCTGTTTATATATTTTGGAGATTAATCCTTTGTCTGTTGATTCATTTGAAAATATTTTCTCCCATTCTGAGGGCTGTCTTTTCATCTTGTTTATAGTTTCCTTTGCTGTGCAAAAGCTTTTGTTTCATTAGGTCCCATTTGTTTATTTTTGTTTTTATTTCCATTACTCTAGGAGGTGGGTCAAAAAAGATCTTGCTGTGATTTATGTCAAAGAGTGTTCTTCCTATGTTTCCCTCTAAGAGTTTTATGGTGTCCCATCTTACATTTAGGTCATTAATCCATTTTGAGCTTATTTTTGTGTATGGTGTTAGGGATGCTCTAATTTCATTCTTTTACATGTAGCTGTCCAGTTTTCCCAGCACCACTTATTGAAGAGACTGTCTTTTCTCCAGTGTATATCCTTGCCTCTTTTGTCATGGATTAGTTGACCATAGGTGTGCGGGTTTATCTCTGGGCTTTCTATCCTGTTCCATTGATCTATATTTCTGTTCTTGTACCAGTATCATATTGTCTTGATTACTGTAGCTTTGTATTATCATCTGAAGTCAGGGAGCCTTATTCCTCCAGCTCCATTTTTCTTTCTCAACATTGCTTTGGCTATTCGGGGTCTTTTGTGTCTCCATACAAACTTTAAGATTTTTTGTCTAATTCTTTAAAAAATGCCATCGGCAATTTGATAGGGATTGCACTGAATCTGTAGATTGCTTTGGGTAGTATAGTCATTTTGACATATTGATTCTTCCAATCCAAGAACATGGTATATCTCTCCATCTGTTTGTATCAACTTTAGTTTCCTTCATCAGTGTCTTATAGTTTTCTGCATACAGGTCTTTTGTCTCCCTAGGTAGGTTTATTCCTAGGTATTTTATTCTTTTTGTTGCAATAGTAAATGGGAGTGTTTCCTTAATTTCTCTTTCAGGCTTTTCATCATTAGTGTATAGGAATGCAAGAGATTTCTGTGCATTAATTTTGTATCCTGAAACTTTACCAGATTCATTGATTACCTGTAGTAGTTTTCTGGTGGCATATTTAGGATTCTCTATGGATAGCATGTCATCTGGAAACAGTGACAGTTTTACTTCTTCTTTTCCAATTTGTATTCCTTTTATTTCTTTTTCCTCTCTTATTGCCGTGGCTGGGACTTCCAAAACTACGTTGAATAATAGTAACAAGAGTGGACATCCTTGCCTTGTTCCTGATCTTAGATGAAATGCTTTCAGTTTTTCACCATTGAGAATGATGTTCGCTGTGGGTTTGTCATATATGACCTTTATTATGTTGAGGTAGGTTCCCTCTATGCCCACTTTCTGAAGAGTTTTTATCATAAATGGGTGTTGAATTTTGTCATAGGTTTTTTCTGCATATATTGAGATGATCACATGGTTTTTATTCTTCAGTTTGTTAATATGGTGTATCACATTGATTGATTTGCATATATTGAAGAATCCTTGCATTCCTGGGATAAATCCCACTTGATCATGGTGTATGATCCTTTTAATGTGTTGTTGGATTCTCTTTGCTAGTATTTTGTTGAGGATTTTTGCATCTATATTCATCAGTGATATTGGTCTGTAATTTTCTTTTTTTGTAGTATGTTTGCCTGGTTTTGGTATCAGGGTGATGGCGGCCTCATAGAATGAGTTTGGGTGTTTTCCTTCCTCTGCAATTTTTTGGAAGAGTTTGAGAAGGATGGGTGTTAGCTCTTCTCTAAATGTTTGATAGAATTGACCTGTGAAGCCTTCTGGTCCTGGACTTTTGTTTGTTGTAAGATTTTTCATCACAGTTTCAATTTCAGTACTTGTGACTGGTCCTTTCATATTTTCTATTTCTTCCTGGCTCAGTCTTGGAAGGTTATACCTTTCCAAGAATTTGTCCATTTTCCCAGGTTGTCCATATTATTGGCATAGAGTTGCTTGTAGTAGTCTCTTACGATGCTTTGTATTTCTGTGGTGTCTGTTGTAACTTCTCCTTTTTTATTTCTAATTTTATTGAGTCCTCTCCCTCTTTTTCTTGATGAGTCTGGCTAATGGTTAATCAATTTTGTTTATCTTCTCAAAGAACTAGCTTTTAGTTTATTGATCTTTGCTATTGTTTTCTTTGTTTCTATTTCATTTATTTCTGCTCTGATCTTTATGATTTCTTTCTTTCTACTAACTTTGGGTTTTGTTGGTTCTTTCTCTAGTTCCTTTAGGTGTAAGGTTAGATTGTTTACTTGAGATTTTTCTTGTTTCTTGAGATAGGCTTGTATTGCTATAAACTTCTCTCTTAGAACTGCTTTTGCTGCATCCCATAGATGCAGCAAAAGCAGTTCTAAGATCATCATGTTTTCATTGTCAGTTGTCTCTAGGTATTTTTTCATTTCCTCTTTGATTTCTTCAGTAATCTCTTGGTTATTTAGTAACATATTGTTTAGCCTCCATGTGTTTGTGTTTTTTACATTTTTTTTCCTGTAATTGATTTCTAATCTCATAGTGTTGTGGTCAGAAAAGATGCTTGATATGAATTCAATTTTCTTAAATTTACCAAGGCTTGAGTTTTGACCCAAGATGTGATCTATCCTGGAGAATGTTCCATGAGCACTTGAGAATAAAGTGTAATCTGCTGTTTTTGGATAGAATGTTTTATAAATATCAATTAAAACTATCTGGCCTATTGTGTCATTTAAAGCTGTGTTTCCTTATTAATTTTCTGTTTGGATGATCTGTCCATTGGTGTAAGTGAGGTGTTAAAGTCCCCCACTATTAATAATAATAGTCCCCCACTATTATTGTGTTACTGTCGATTTCCTCTTTTATAGCTGTTAGCAGTTGTCTTATGTATTGAGGTGCTCCTATGTTGCATGCATATATATTTATAATTGTTATATCTTCTTCTTGGATCGATCCCTTGATCATTATGCAGTGGCCTTCCTTGTCTCTTGTAACAGTCCTTATTTTAAAGTCTATTTTATCTGATGTGAGTATTGCTACTAAGCTTTCTTTTGATTTCCATTTGCATTGAATATCTTTTTCCATCCCCTCATTTTCAGTCTGTATGTGTCCCTAGGTCTGAAATGGGTCTCTTGTAGACAGCATATATATGGATCTTGTTTTTGTATCCATTCAGCAAGCCTGTGTCTTTTGGTTGGAGCATTTAATCCATTCACATTTAAGGAAATTATTGATATGTATGTTCCTATTAACGTTTTCTTAATTGTTATGGGTTTATTTTTGTAGGTCCTTTCCTTCTCTTGTGTTTCCCACTTAGAGAAGTTCCTTTAGCATTTGTTGTAGAGCTGGTTTTGTGGTGGTGAATTCTCTTAGGTTTTGCTTTTGATTTGTCTTTAGAATATGAATGAGATCCTTGCTGGGTAGAGTCATCTTTGTTGTAGGTTCTTCCCTTTCATCACTTTAAATATATCATGCCCCTCCCTTCTGGCTTGCAGAGTTTTTGCTGAGAAATCTGCTGTTAACCTTATGGGAGTCCCTTTGTATGTTTTTTGTTTGTTTGTTTGTTTTTCCCTTGTTGCTTTCAATAATTTTGCTTTGTCTTTAATTTTTTTCAGTTTGATTACTATGTGTCTTAGCATATTTCTCCTTGGGTTTATCCTGCCTGGGACTCTCTTCACTTCTTGGACTTGGGTGGCTATTTCCTTGCCCATGTTAGGGAAGTTTTTGACTATAATCTCTTCAAATATTTTCTCTGGTCTTTTCTCTCCCTCTTCTCCTTCTGGGAACCCTATAATGTGAATGTTGTTGCCTTTAATGTTATCCCAGAGGTCTCTTAGGCTCTCTTCATTTATTTTCATTCTTTTTTCTTTATTCTGTTCCACGGCAGTGAATTCCACCATTCTGTCTTCCAGGTCACTTATCCATTCTTCTGTCTCAGTTATTCTGCTATTGATTTCTTCTAGTGTAACTTTCATTTCAGTTATTGTGTTGTTCATCTCTGTTTGTTTGTTCTTTAATTCTTCTAGGTCTTTGTTCTTTAATTCTTCTAGGTCTTTGTTAAACATTTCTTGCATCTTCTCGATCTTTGCCTCCATTCTTTTTCCAAGGTCTTGGATCATCTTCACTATCATTACTCTGAATTCTTTTTCTGGAAGGTTGCCTATCTCCATTTCATTTAGTTGTTTTTCTAGGATTTTATCTTCTTCCTTCAACTGGTACATAGCCCTCTGCCTTTTCATCTTGTCTATCTTTCTGTGAATGTGGTTTTTGTTCCACAGGATGCAGGATTGTAGTTCTTCTTGCTTCTGCTGTCTGCCCTCTAATGGATGATGCTATCTAATAGGCTTGTGCAAGTTTCCTGATGGGAGGGAGTGGTGGTGGGTAGATCTGGGTGTTGCTCTGGTGGGCAGAGCTCAGTAAAACTTTAATCCACTTGTCTGCTGATGGGTGGGGCTGTGTTCCCTCCCTGTTGGTTGTTTGGTATGAGGCAACCCAACACTGGAGCCTACCTGGGCTCTTTGGTGGGGCTAATGGCAGACTCTGGGAGGGCTCATGCTGAGGAGTACTTCCCAGAACCTCTGCTGCCAGTGTCTTGGTCCTCACAGTGAGACACAGCCACCCCCCGCTCTGCAGGAGACCCTCCAACACTAGCAGGTAGGTCTGGTTCAGTCTCCCCTGGGGTCACTGACTCCTTCCCCTGGGTCCCAATGCGCACACTACTTTGTGTGTGCCCTCCAAGAGTGGAGTCTCTGTTTCCCCCAGTTCTGTTGAAGTCCTGCAATTAAATCCCGCTAGCCTTCAAAGTCTGATTCTCCTGGAATTCCTCCTCCCATTGCCAGACCCCCAGGTTGGGAAGCCTGACATGGGGCTCAGAACCTTCACTCCAGTGGGTGGACTTCTGTGGTATAAGTGTTCTCCAGTTTGTGAGTCACCCACCCAGCAGTTATGGGATTTGATTTTATTGTGACTGCGCCCCTCTTACCATCTCACTGTGGCTTCTCCTTTGTCTTTGGATGTGGGGTATCTTTTTTGGTGAGTTCCAGTGTCTTCCTATCGATGATTGTTCAGAAGTTAGTTTTGATTCCAGTGCTCTCACAAGAGGGAGTGAATGCACGTCCTTCTACTCCACCATCTTCTTCCCAGAACTTCTGCTGCCAGTGTCCTTGTCCCCGTCGTGAGTCACAGCCATCCCCTATCTCTGCAGGAGACCCTCCAACACTAGCAGGTAGGTCTAGTTCAGTCTCCTGTGGGGTCACTGCTCCTTCCCCCTGGGTTCTGATGCTCATACTACTTTGTGTGTGCCCTCCAAGAGTGGAGTCTCAGTTTCCCCCAGTCCTGTCGAAGTCCTGCAATCAAATACTGCTAGGCTTCCAAGTGTGATTCTCTGGGAATTCCTCCTCCCATTGCCGGACCCCCAGGTTGGGAAGCCTGATGTGGGGCTTAGAACCTTCACTCCAGTTAGTGGACTTCTTGGTATAATTGTTCTCCAGTTGTGAGTCACCCACCCAGTGGTTATAGGATTTGATTTTATTGTGATTGCGCCCCTCGTACCATCTCATTGCGGCTTCTCCTTTGTCTTTGGATGTGGCGTATCTTTTCTGGTAGTTCCAGTGTCTTCCTTCGATGATTGTTAAGCAATTAACTGTGATTCCAATGCTCTCACAAGTGGGAGTGAGCGCACGTCCTTCTACTCCACCATCTTGAACCAATCTCTCTCTACCATTTCTTCCTTGATTATTTTTATCCATTCTCATTATCTCAGCTATGATCTCATGACAGACAACTATCAAGTCTACATCAGTTTGTCCAGTGTATTTCCTGAGTGGTAGACCCACCTATCCTTCCATCTGCAGGACACTTCACATACCCATGCTTTTGTGAACCCATACATTTTATAGAATCAACATTGTCCAAGTTCATCTAGGCTTGACACATCCAAGTGATCTTTAATGACTTCTATGTTACTACCCATACAGGAAGTTTCCAAGTACTAACATTTTTATCTCCACAGGATCTCTTGAATTCTTCCCCTATGTGCCATTCCCAAAGCCAACATTAACCAGCATGAATGTTCTTATTTTTTTCTGAATTATTATACTAACATTTTAATCATTATCCTTACAAATGCACAATTTCATCTTTTCTTTATCCCAATTTATTGTTCACTTTACTCCCTGGTTGATTATTTTAAACAGAAGCTCGGATTATTTCACTCCTCAGCTGTTCAAAAACTTTCAATTACTCCCTACTACTGTAAAATTCTGTGGTCTCAAATGTCACTCACGCTAAGCTAAATTTAGTAAAACTTGTTCTGTTAAGTGAGTGGTAGTCCAACTAGAATGGAAAAGGTGGTTATAAGTATAGAGAGTTCAAAAAAAGTAGCTGATTAATAACATCAAAGATACTGTATCAGACAAGCTTACAGTATCCAAGTTTGGGGGGGAATTATTTTGGCTTCAACACCATGATAAATGTTAGTTGACACATAATTCATTGCACATACTTAAGTGTACAATTTGATAACTTTTGACATATGTACATATCCATGAAAGAATCACCACAATCAAGATAATAAATGTATCCATCCTTCTCCAAAAATTCCTCCTGCCCCTTGATAATCTTTCTCTCCTGCCCTCCCCTAACTTTCTCTCATGGTCAGGCAACAATTTTTGGCTCTCTGTCACTATATGATAGTTTTCACTTTCTATAATTTTATGTAAATGTAATCATTACATATATATATATATATATATATATACACATATATGTAGTTAGTTAGATTTATAAAAGTATACTCTTTTTTGTATGGCTTTTTCACTTAATATAGTTATTCTTATATTCATCCATGTAATAGCAAAAGTTCATTCTTTTTTATTGTTGAGTAGTGTTCCATTGTATGGATACACCACAGTTTGTTTATCCATTAGCATTTGTGTTGTTTCCTACTTAGGCTATTACAAATAAAGCTGCTATGAAAATTAATGTACAAGTCTTTATATGAACATATGCTTTCATTTCTCTTGGATAAATACCTAGGATTCCAATGGCTGGATATGGTAGTCATATTTAACTTTTTAACAAACTGCCGAACTGTTTTCCAAAGTGGTTTGAGCTTTCTTTATTCTCACCAGTAATGTATGAGAGTTCTGTTTGGTTCACATCCTTGCCAGCACTGGTATGGTCAATCTTTTAATTTTAGCCATTGGAACAGGTGTGTAGTGTGTCTCCTTGTGGTTTCAATTTACATTTCTTTAAGGACTAGTGACTTTGAATAACCTCTCATGTGTCTGTTTGGTATCCTTATATCTTGTTGCTAAAGTGTCTGTTCAAAAATAATTTTTAAAAACTTTCAATAAGGTAAGTAATATTCAGCTGGTACTCAGATATGTCAAACTCACTAACATGATATATAAATGACTGAAATTTGGGAAAAACTGCTTTAAAGTTTATCCTAATTACTTTAAAACTGTGCTCCACAGAAAACTAAGTTTTACATGGAGGTGCCTTCACTATTGGCAATGGGTGAGCAAGGAGAGGTGAGCAAACAACTTTAGGAAGCCCAGCCTTGGGATCAACCACAGCAGCTCATGTTATTTATTTATAGGAAATAGGAAACATCAGAAAATGTAAAGAAGACAATAATCATCTGTGTTTGTGTATGCTTTTACTATACATCCTCTACTCTTTTTCTATGTTCATATACATTATTTTATAAATGAGATTATGTCATAATTTTATATACTTCTTTAAGAAATAAATACTGGGAAATGTTTATTTTCCATCTTAAATAGTCTTTAAAAGTTGATTTTTGAGACTCCGATGTTTATTTAAGCTGTGAGCCTCAGTTTCACTTCTACAAAATGAAAGTTGGACTATATGATATCTAACATACTTTCCTGGTCTAACAGTCCTTGATTCTGTTAAGTGAACCAGCTAGAAGCTCCCAAATGGCTTAAAAAAATCAATCCCTCCTTATTCATCCTGGAAGACACTATACGTACATATGAAGCTGCCTGTGTGAAAGCAGCTCCATATACAGCAACAACAGTAATTTCGAACATCAGCCCATATCAGTACAGTTTGGTTCAAATTTGAAAACACTGTTCTTTTATGACCACAGTGTCTTATTATGTACGGAATGCTTCTTCTAATTAGTCACTGCCCTCACTTTACCTCAGCTTTGGCTGCTCTGGACAATGACTGCCTGTCTATTTAAAGCACCTCCCAGGGGGCTTCCCTGGTGGCGCAGTGGTTGAGAGTCCGCCTGCCAATGCAGGACACACGGGTTCGAGCCCTGGCCTGGGAAGATCCCACATGCCACGGAGCAGCTGGCCCCGTGAGCCACAATTACTGAGCCTGCGCGTCTGGAGCCTGTGCTCCACAAAAGAGAGGCCGCGATAGTGAGAGGCCCGCGCACCGCGATGAGGAGTGGCCCCCACTTGCCACAACTAGAGAAAGCCCTCGCATAGAAACGAAGACCCAACACAGCCATAAATAAATAAATAAAATTTAAAAAATTAATTAATTAATTAAAAAATTAAAAAATAAAATAAAACAAAAAAATAAATAAAGCACCTCCCAGGGCTCTACAAAGTAGATTTTGTTTATGTCATATAGCTCATGTTTTAAGTTAGACAATGCCCCTTCAAATTTTGTGAGACTCTGTTATGCTATTTTTTGTTATGTAGTAACAGATAAAGAGACAAAATTTCACTTTATTGACATAGATTTTATAATGAATTAAGGATAATTATAGCCTGTACTTTGTTGAAAGTTGTGTATTACTATATTCCATTCTACTTTACCTTAGCTGAGATTTAAAGGACAGCAGTTCCACCTGTCTTTATATCTGGAGGGTCTTCAGGATCTAGGTGAAGGGTAATTCATTCATTTCATTTCACAAACATTTATTAAGGACATACATGTGCTAGTGTATATAGTAGGTGCTTAAGATATAAAAGTAAACAGAATGTGTTCTCTCTCCTTAAGAGTCTCAGTCTGGTAGGGGAGAGAGTGATAATGAGAAACAGTTGCTGCAGCTACCTGAGTGTGCTGATGAAAGAAGGCCCAAAGTCGTCAATTTAAAAAAACAAAAAGGAATTCACAGGGATTATCTTTGAGGAAACTGCCAAACGCTACTCTACTGTGCTTAATAGTGTTCCTCCCAAATTCATGTCTTTCTTGAAACCTCAGAATGTGAATTTATTTGGAAATAGGGTCATTGAAGGTACAATTAGTTAAGATGTGATCATATTAGAGTAGAGTGAGCCTTAATCTAATATGCTCAGTATCCTTATAAAAAGAGAAGAGACCCAGAGCAGAGTCACACAGGGAGAAGGCAACCATGCAACAAATCAAGGAAGAGAATGGAGTGGTGCATCTACAAGCCAAGGAATGCCAAGGGTTGCTAACAAATACCAGAAGTTAGAAGAGGCAAGAATGAATTCTCCCTTACAAGTTTTAGAGGGAGCCTGGCCCTACCTACACCTTGCTTTTGGACTTCTGCCCTCCAGAGCTGTGAGACAATAAACTTCTGATTGTTTTAAGCTGCCAGTGGTGGTACTTTGTTAAAGATGCCCTAGGAAACTAATCCAGATACGTAGAAGCTCACTAAGTAGATTGAGGAGAAAGATCTTCCAGGTAAAGGTAACAGTATGTTTAAAGGCAAAGGAATGAAGAGTATTCAGAGTCCCATCAATACAACTGAGTTACTTAAATTCGACATGATATGTGTGGTTAAATGAATAATGAATACACAACCAGTGTGTCACGATCCTCATCATGCCATGCAATTGAGTATATCTGTCTCAGAATGAACAAGAGAAATGAGACACAAACTTTAGCCTGTTTTTTTTTTTTTCCTTTAGCCTGTCGCTTATGCCTCCCATCATTGAGCGTTTTGCTAATTGGAGGATTAATACAGTTGTTAAACATAGTTTAAAAAAAAATGTGCCTCTAAAAAAAAAAATGTGCCTCCAAACACTTCATCTGGTACTCAATTAAAGAAACAGGTATCTATTCCAATATGAACTAAAGATTGGATATATTTTAATTACTAAGAGGTCATTAAAAGGTTTCCAATTTAGCACCTTTCTAATGGGTTTTCAAGGGTAATTTTGGCTCTTCCTAATTTTTGTCTACCCACTGAATTGACCTAACTTCTCAGTAAGATTCTACTTCACTGTAAAAGACAGGTGATGCCCAGTTTTCTGTTTCTATAAGTCTCAAAACTGGAGGTATGCAATTATTATTTTCTTCTTTACCAAGCTAATGAAATATTGAGAAAGTTTACAAAGCTATTTTTCACAGTTTGTTCATGTATGATCCTTTTAAGGATAAAAAGAACTGCCATGTATATTAAATAGCTACATATATTTGCACACATTTATATAACATATGAACATATATATGCATATGTGTGTATATAGAAACAGGGGGGAAGCTCAGATGGGAGAAATTAAGGAATTTTCTGAAGTTCATAGATTAATGATGGGAAAATCTAGGGTATTAATTCAGATATTCTAATTTCAAATTTAGCATTTTTCCCACTTAAATAGATGACTAATTGTATATACATGATTTTCTAGCACAGAGGTTCTTAAACAGGAAATTTTTGTTTTCCAGGCAACATTTGACAATGTCTAGAGACATCTTTGGTTGTCCCACTGAGGGGATATTGCTGGCATCTGGTGAATAGAGGTCAAGATACCTCTGAAAATTTTACTATATATAGGATATCTGCACAGAAAAAGAGTTATCCAGCCCAAAATGTCAATAGAGCCAAGGTTGGAAAACTGTGATCTAGCATAATGGCTAATAATAAATATCTTTATTAAATATTTACCATATGCCAAGCACTATGCTAAATAATTCATTTCTAAATAGTGGTTTCTTTATCCTCAAGATATTCCTGATTTGGTACATAGCATTATGAATCCCATTTTACAAATAAGAAAATTAGGATTGGAGAAATTAATTTGCCCCAGCAAATGATGGGCCTAGAACTCAAACACAGGTGTTTTTGTTGCCAAAGGCTATACATTTAACTGCTACATTCTAAATATCTCACTGACAGAAAGGTCATCATATGATACAATGTGTTTCTAAATAACTTTCTGTTAAATATTATTTTGTAGTACGGTTGCCTTTGCCTGACAACAATTATTGTATCCCTTGTAAGAAGATGATACAGTGTAAAATTTGCTGAGATCAGTTGGCATAACAAAATCAATCGCATAATGAACACAGGGTCATGTTTTCCTGCCTGAAAAATAAATGTTTCTACCTGAATTATACTTTGGAGAACTAGAAATATAATTTTAAAATCCTTCTACCTCTTTTAATATAAATTGTATAAGGTACTTCTGTGATCACTCAGTCAGTAACTTTTATCCAGCTATATTATGGTTAAGAAAAATTTATCAATAAATTTATCAATAATAGCAGACTGCATAATTCAGAACTAAATTCCCACTGTGAACAACAGAAAAACAAAGGAAGATAATATAATAAAATAGTGAAAAGTCACAGGGTCAAGATCCAGGAGAAAAAGGTAACCTAGGAAGTGAGCCCTCAATTTGGAGCACTTTTCCTATAGGGTCATATGTCAATTCTTGAAGAGATGTCTGAGAGCCTGAGACTGAGCAGTACTTTTAACAGTTTTGTACAGCTAGACAGAAAAAAATGGAGGCTAGCACCTGCCAAAAGAAAACAAACAAAATAGTAAATGTCTCTGTGCTTTGGGTTGAGACCCAAAGGGCCACACCTTAAGAATCAGAGTGTACAAAAATTATCTGTTTTTATTCCAGGAACTGAAGTCCAGTGTAAAACACATCTATCTATCCCTTAAATTGGATTAAGGTAAACCAAGATTGTTATTCCCTCACCAGTAAAGAAGCAAGTCTAAATCCTCTGTGGAGAAAAATAATATTATACTATGCTTCGAATTATTTCACAATTTTTTATATACAAATTTTCAGCACTCAATCAAAAATAACCAAGCACATGAGCAAAAAAGGGAACAGAAACAAAACCTTCCATAAACAATAGACCTCTAATAGAAGTGACTGAGAAGAAATAGATACTGGAATTATCAGAAATAGATTTTAAAATAATTATGCTTATTATGATACAAGACATAAAAGAGAAGCATGAGCATTTTGACACACAACTGGAAACTTTAAAAAATAAGGAACTAAGTTGAAGATAAGTATAGGATTAATGACCTTGAACCTAAGTCAGAAAAGTAAAATAAAACAAAACAAAGCAAAAACCAAAAAATACCCAGAATGAAACACCGGGAGACAAAGGGGTGGGCAATAAAGAAAAGGAGGTAAAAGGCAGGAGGATACAGAATACATTGAGAGGATCTAACATACTTGTAACTGAAGTCCAAGAGGAGGAGAGCAAGTAGGGTAGAAACATTATTTGGAGATAGTGGCTGAGAATTTTCCCAAACTGATAAAAGATATCATTCACAGATTTAGAAAGCTGAAGCTAAATTTAAAAAGAAAAGAAAACAAGAAGAAAATCATAACCAGGTACGTCAGAGTGACCATGTTGAGAGCCAAAGTCAAAGAGAAAAATCTCAAAAGCAGTTAACAGAGGAGCAGTGGGGGCTGAGGAAGCAGGATTTTACCTGTATTTTTGTCTGTTTTGTCCACTGTTTCTCCAAAGTTTTGTTTCTGTTCTCTTTTCTTCTCAGATGCCTGGTTAGTTTTGATTGAGTGCTGGAGACTGTATACAAAAATTTTGTGATATAATTCCAAGCCTGTAAATATATTATCTTTCTCCACAAAGATTTATGCTTGCTTCTCACAGGTAACTAGGGACTAACTCTCTTGACCAGTTAGGCTGAGAGCTAAATTTTCAACATGAAGAATGGAAGGGCTTCCCTGGTGGTGCAGTGGTTGAGAATCTGCCTGCTAATACAGGGGACATGGGTTCAAGCCCTGGTCTGGGAGGATCCCACATGCCGCGGAGCAACTAGGCCCGTGAGCCACAACTACTGAGCCTGCGCGTCTGGAGCCTGTGCTCCACAACAAGAGAGGCTGTGAGAGTGAGAGGCCCGCGCAGCGTGATGAAGAGTGGCCCCTGCTTGCCACAACTGGAGAAAGTCCTTGCACAGAAACGAAGACCCAACACAGCAAAAATAAATTAATTAATAAACTCCTACCCCCAACATGGTTAAAAAAAAAAAAAAAAAAGGAAGCCCAAAGGCAACAGAAAGATAGTCTTCAAAGTTTTGAAAGAATAGGTTCTTCAAAAAGGAAGAAAAACTAAAGGAATTTGTTACCAACAGATCCATACCAAAAGAAATGTTAAAGTATGGAAAAGTATGCAGGTGAAAGCTCAGAAAGGCAGGAAGGAATGTTGTGCAAGACAAAGGTAAATAGGTAAATCTAAATAAATGCTAATTGTATAAAAATTAACTGTACAAAAGAATTACAGTATATGACAAGGATGCCATCTACCACCATTTCAATTTAACACGAAACAAAAAAATCCTAACTAGGGCAATAAGGCAGAATGAAGAAATAAAAATGTTATAAGTTTTAGAAAGCAACAAATATAACTGTTGTTATTCTCAAATGTAATGATATGTACCTAGAAAATCTAAAAGAACCTACAGATAAATTGTTAGAATTAATAAATGTGTTTAGTAAGGATAAGACACATAAAAAGTAAATATTAAAAAATCAACTGCATTTCTATATACCTGTAACAAATACAAGTTTGTAGTTGTGATTTTTTAGTAAGAAATACATATTTGATCTTTGTTTCTATCTGGCACAGAACTACTAAAACCCTCGGAATTTCCAAAGTGAGGAACATAATAAAGGTATCTTTGTTAATGAGGTGACTTTGGAAAGGCCCTAGTCACTGAAGGATGGAAGCTTGTTGCCTGAGAAACCAACTCTGGAGTTGGAACTTTCAGTCCCACTTCCACCCCTGACTTCTGGGGAAGCGGGTGACGCTGGAGACTGAGTTTAAAAACCAATGGCCAAAGATTTCATTGATCATGCCTAGGTAATGAGGTCTCCATAAAAAACCCAAATAACAGGGTTTGGAGAGCTTCTGGGCTTGTGAACACATGGAGATTTGGGGAGAGTAGTGCTCAGAGAAGGCATCGAAGTTCCTCATCCTTTCCTCATACCTTGCCCTGTGGACCTCTTCCATCTGGCTCTTCCTGAATTATATCCTTTTAAAATAAACTAGTAATCTAGTGAGTAAACTGGTTTCCTGAGTTCTGTGAGTCACTGTAGCAAATTACTTGAACACAAGGAGGGGGGTCATGGGTAACTCTGATTTATACCCAGTTCATTAGAAACACAGGTAATAATTTGGACTTGCTATTGGCACCTAAAATGGAGGCCAGTCTTGTGGGACTGAGCTCTTAACTATGGAATCTGATGCTATCTCCAGGTACACAATGTCAGAATTGAGTTAAATTTACAGACACCTAGCTGGTGCCAGGGAATTTCTTGGTGTGGGGGAAAAAACCCACACTAGAAATTAGTAACAGGATCTTAGAAATAAATGGTTGTTATAGTATTTAATAGAGTCACCTCCATGACTTCATATCTCAGAACAAAGCTGAATTAAGAATGCATGATACTTTTTACTTGTATGGCTGACACATCTATTTTTTTATATGTTACATGAAAAATTATCCTTTTATGAGGCATACCTTAGACAAAGTTCTGAAACACTTGGATTTGTCTTTAGCCCTCCTTGCGTCAAGTCCCCTCCTCATCCCACCCTTGTTTTGTTCTCTCTTAATATCATCAGGACCTCAGGACTTTCCTTCCATTACAGCCATCAGTACCTGCCCTCTGGGAAGGATCTGAGAGGGCTTTAGAATCATGGAACGTTAGGGCTGGAAAAAATCTTAGATTATCTTGTTCAACCCCTCTCATTTTACAAATGAGCAAACTGAAGACCAAAGAGGCCAACATACTTGCTCTAAATTACCTGCACTAGGGTAGAAATGCCTTAGTAAACCATCATGACCATAGGCATTTCACTTAACACATTAAGAATGCTTCTAGCTAAAGAGAAGGATCTTTATAACGTGGTTTCAGCTTTTAGCTAGCCCAAAGGGACATTTGCAGATCAAAGAGGCTGTTTTACGTACACAAAATTACATACTTTTGCTGCAATCTCTCAGAACATTATTTTTGCAAACCCAGCTTCCCAAAGGGCAAGTATGAATGAAGGTCTATTCCTAAAGTCAGTAACCTCTGACTGAGTGCCCAAAGTAATTTTAGGTGGCATATATTGTATTTATGGTCACCTTCTATCCTATCCTTATCATTCAAGAAAGTGATCAACTGATTAACAACTCCTGCTTTGAGACTCTGGGTCTAGTTGCCCCCTAGTCAAATCTATTCAACAACCTCTTTACTGAATTTTCATATTATTAACTTTTTTTCATTTTGTTTTCTTGTGTTCCCTATATTTTCTTTTAATAATGATAATTGTTGCTTCTTTCATATGTGTGAAAGAACAAAAATAATTTTTGCTTCTTTCATATATGATTTATTTTGTTCTCTTTTCTGATTGAATGATTACATACAATTTTAATTTACCTAGAATTTAAGAATTATATAAATTGTTTTTATACTCTTGATCTTTGATTTCCTTATATAAATCCTACTTTAGTCATGATATATGTTTGTTTTCTTCTTTTACCATTTAATATACTTTTGAATTAAACTTGCTAGTAATTTATCTCAGATGGTGGCATCTTCATTCATAAATGAGGTAGGGCTGTAGTTTGTTTTCTATGGAAGGCAGGAAGTGTAATGGTTAATAGCTTGTTTTCTAGAACCAAGTTACCTGGCTTGCATTCCAGTTCCACCATTTACTAATTGTGAGATCTTCGAGAAGTTACTTAACATCTCTGTGTCTAAGTTTTCTTATTTGCAAAGGGTGATAATATGCATCTATCTCATAAGCATTTTGTGAGAATTAAATGGATTTATCTTCCTAGAACAGTTAAATAGTGCTTGTTATACTAAAAGGTCATTTTGAGTATTAGCTATTTTAATATCATTCTCTAGCCAGGTTTTGGTATCAATATGTTAACCTCATAAAATATACTTGGAAGTGATCGTTCTTTTTCTAGATCTGGAAACACTTAGAAAGCAGAAGAATTATTTATTCCTTGAGGATTTGAAATAACTCAGTTATGAAATCATCTGGAAGCTGTATCTTTTGGAGAGGGTAGTGCTTTGACAAATTCATATTTTCTTCCCCTTTTTGGACTAATTTTGGAAATGGGTGTTTTACTGGAAAATTACACTTACTATTTACAAAATATTGAGATGTTTCAAATATATCAATATAGAGTTTTGTTTTCAATCTTTTTCCTGTTGAGGTTTAAACAATAGTTCATTTTGTGGCATTTTCAAAGAGTCAGGTTATGGTTTTGTTTACCAACTTATTCTTTATGTGTTTATTTTCCATTCATTCCTGGTGTCATCTTTTAAAATTATTTTCTATTCTTGGGTTTCAATTTTCTAACTTATTAAGTGAAATGTTCAGTTTGATTTTTGGTACCTTTCTGGCAAAGTGCTTTAAAAGTGTGAAGAAATGGCTAAGACATGTTTCTCCTTTCTATTTTTCTAGTTTTAGCATGCTATATTTATATTTTATTGGTTATGATTACATTCCCATTCATTAGTTTATCTATTCACTCACAAATATTTATTTAGAACTGGACACTGTCCAGGGTGCTGGCAGTGGGGGTAGGACAGTGAACAGTAAATAGGACACTGTCATTGCCAAGAAAAAAATAATTCAGTGGTTAAATGTCCTTTGAGGAGAAGGAGATGTTCTTCCTCTTTCTTGGGGTCTGAACTGATAGAATTCTACTATGTAACATTTTGGGTCAATCATGATCAGGAGTCTTTATTAAACGTTTTGACAATTTTAACTTAGCATAAATGTATTATTGTTGTTGTTATTTATAGGGGTTTATACAAGTTTTTTGTTTTTAAATCAACTACCTACTAATGCATCTTAGAAGATATGGTAACTAAGTAAATTAATTGGTAGTTAGGAAAACTTGACTTGGACTTTCTGGGGGTAAGATAATGAAAAAATTTGTATTTGTAGACCTTTCCTTGTCCAAAAATAAAAAACTATTAAAAATTAAAAATAAGTTTAAAACAGTGACAACTACAGACATGGCTGAAAGAAAATTTTATTATGGCAGCAGGATTTAAACAAATAGCTATATAACCAAGCCAGGGAAAGAGAACCAGAATATGATAGGCATCCTCCATCCATACCATAAGCAGCTGGGGGAAAGAAGATGAATTGAATCCTAAAAAGGATCACTGATCTCCATCCCTTCATGCCTCCCCTCCCCTCCTACATACAATCACCACAGTTTGAAGAAAAAGGGAGAAATGAAGATGTTAGCTTGGGCAAAACATACCAAATCCATTGAGAGTATAAAATACAAACCACTTTCTATCAGTGAGGTAGGCAAGTCCATCAGGGCTCACCCTCTGGGAGGCAGGCTAGGTAATAAGTCTAAAAAATTATAATAATTCCTAAATTAATTGATCTTTTAAAAGTTCTTTAGGGATCTAATATAGAGGATGCCAGAAAAGAAAATACAATAAAATCATCTGAGAGAAGAGGCACTTGGACAACTAAGGTGAGATCCAATTAATTTTCTTTTCTGTGAACTAATGTTTTGTAGTTAAAAAATAATGTCTGAATGGGAGGGAATTGTGAATTACAGCTGTTGAAAGATAGTGAGGGAGTTGAAGATCTGGGATTCTCTATTTAAATTTGCTGAATGGGGGGAATGAGCTATTTCCTAAGAGTAGTGCCATGTAAAATAAATAAATAAATAAGACCCCCCAAAAACTATGTCCTGGCTGGGAGCAGTGAACTAAGGCACTGAAATTTTTTAAAAGACAATTTTTGTAATTTTTTTGAATAATGTACATTTAGAAAAATGCATAAATCATAAGTGTACGTCTCAATGAATTTTCACAAAGTTAAGACATCCATGCAATCACATCAAGAAACAGAACATTGCTAGTGCCTCAGACATCTCCCTGGGCTCCCTTCCAGTCATTTTCTACTTCTCCCAAGAGTGACCATTATTTTAACTTCTAATTCCATAGATTAATTCTGCCTGTTTTTGAACTTACATAAATGGAAGATTACTATAATAGATTCTGTATTAGTGTGCTTGAGATGCCATTAAAAAACAAAAAGAACAAAAAAAAACACATAGTCTGGGTGGCTTAAACAACAGAAATTTAATTTCTCACAGATCTTCTTGCTGCGCGCTCACATGGCAGAGAGAGAAAGCAAGTGAGCTCCCTAGTGTCTCTTCTTATAAGGACACTAATCCTATCTAATTGTGGCCCCATTCTTTGAGCTTATTTAACCTTAATTATCTCCTAAAGGCCCTATCTCCAAATACAGTCATAATGGGGGTTAGGGCTTCAACATATGAATTCTGGATGAACATATTTAATCCATAACAAATTTCTCTATTTTTTGCTCAACATTATCCTTGTGAGATTCATCCATGTTATAATGTGGATTTTTAGTTTGTTCATTCTTATTACTGTATAGTATTCCATTGCATGAGCATATCACATTTTATAGTTGAGGCATTCTTGAGTAGTTCCCAGTTTAGAAATGCTATGAACCTGTTTTATATGTCTTTTGGTGAACATGTGAAACATTTCTGTTGGGTATATATCTAGAAGTTGAATTTCTGGGTCAGTGAGTATACATATTGTCAGATTCTGTGGATAGGTGCTACCAAACAATTTTCCGAGATGGCCGTTTGGATTTTTTTTTTTTTTTTTTTTTGGCCACACAGCATGTGGGATCTTAGTTCCCTGACCAGGGATTGAACCCGTGCCCCCTGCAGTGGAAGCATGGAGTCTTAACCATTGGACGACCAGGAAAGTCCCTGGATCTCCTCTTTTGTGAGGTACTCATTGAAGCCTTTTGTCCATTTTCTTATATGGTGAATTTCTAACAAAATGATATGAGAGAGCACATAGGCAAGGTCATCTACCTGTGGTTGTCCAAAGCTGGACTTAATTCTTCCAATTCATGCATAATTAGAAAAATGAGGGTATTCATACCAAAGCTCTGAGGAAGAAACAAATGGGTCTCAGCACCATGGGAGGAAGACAAGAAGAATGTATCAAAGTTATTTAGGACCAAAATAAGGTTTTGACAAAACAACATAAATAAATAATAATTAAGACAAAAAGAAATGGCATGAAAGCTACATAAAAAGCACTACAATAAAAATCATTAAAGGGCTTTCCTGGTGGTGCAGTGGTTGAGAGTCCGCCTGCTGATGCAGGGGACGCGGGTTCGCGCCCTGGTCCGGGAAGATCCCACATGCCGTGGAGTGGCTGGGCCAGTGAGCCATGGCCACTGAGCCTGCATGTCCGGAGCCTGTGCTCCGCAACGGGAGAGGCCACAACAGAGAGAGGCCTGCGTACCGCAAAAAAAAAAAAAAAAAAAAAAAAAAATCATTAAAGAAAAGAATATAGTATTAAAAAACCCCAACAAGTGAAATATATTGTATTAAAAAAAGGCCTAAGAAATAAAAGTAAATTCCACACTGTATTAGTGTCCTAGGGCTGTCATAACAAATTACCACAAACTGGGTGACTTAAAATAACAGAAATGTATTATCTCACAATTCTAGAGGAACAGCTTCTGGTGATTGCTGGAAATCCTTGGCAATCCTCTCTATCTGTGGACCTGTGGAAAACAAGTTATCTACTTCTAAAATACAATGGAGGGACAGGCATAGGATAGATGTTCCCTTTCTTATAGGGATAAATTGGAAGGAATAAAGGGGTCACTGGTCCCAAGCAAGTCTGAAACCCAGCAGGACAAATTCCATTAGGTTCAAAGCCTGGGAATAATCAGTTAAGACTTGATGTTCTGTCCTCTGGGCCTACAGCAGTGACCTCACCCTCTCAGCTTGTGGTAATGGCTCTGTTTCTGGCCTCTGCCTTTGCATCTGCCACTCTGCCCTTGGATTCATTCTTCTTTTTCCTTGAAGGTTAGCACAATTTTGCAGCCAAGTAGATTTATCAGCCCATTTTTTTTTCTTGTACAGTCCTAGAAGTCTGACAGTCTTCCTTCATTTTGTCCCATCTCTATCCTTTTCAGTCCAGTCTGTCAGTGTTTCTGCTGGTATAACAGTCTCGGAAGCCTTGTTGGTCTTCCATGCAATTCACAGCAATTCATGCCATCAGACAAGAAAATCCTCACAGACCTTTCCTTGATAACCTCATCTCTATTCCTGGGCTTTTGTTGAGATGGTTGATTTGATTCATGTGTTACATACCTAATTTCTTTAGCAAAAGTTTGTCCAGAATACTTGGTTCTGTCTCTAGCGCATGCTTTCTGGTTAGACTAAGAATTTTCCAAATCATCAAATTCTGGTTCCTTTTTGTTTAACAGTTCCTTCTTCAATTTATCTCTTTCTTCTCACATTTTACTATAAGCAGCAAGGAGAAACTATGTGAAACCTTCCATACTTTGCTTGGAAGTATCCTCAGCTAAATATCCAAGTTCTTCTCTTAGAAGTTTTGTTTTCCATCAAACTATAGAACACAATTCAGCCAAAGTTTATTTGACTTTATAACAAGGATCATCTTTCTTCCATCTGACAATAACACATCCCTTATTTCCATCTGAGATCTCACCAGGGGCATCTTTGATGTTCCCTTTTCTACCAAACTTCTGTTCATGATGATATGGGTATTTGCTAAGATTTTTCTCTATTGTGCTCCTAACTTCCATCTGAGCCCTCAGTAGAATTGCTTGTCACATACATATTTCTACCAACCTTCTCCTCAAGGCAATCTAATTTTTTCTATGAAATGCCTCAACATTCTTCCAGCCTCTACCCATTTCCCAATTCTAAAGCCACTTCCACATATGTAGATATTTGTCACAGCAGCACTTCACTTTCTAGTACTAACATCTGTATTAGTTTCACAGAGCTGCCATAACAGATTACTACAAACTGAGCAGCTTAAAAAAAATGCAAATGTATTCTCTCACATTTCAGGAGGCCAGGAGTCCAAAATCAACAGGGTTGGTTCATTGTGGAGTTTGAGGGAGAAACTCTTCCATGCTTCTCTCCTGGCTTCCAGTGGCTGCTGGCAATGCTTGGCACTCCTTGGCTCATAGAAGTGCTGCTCCTACTCTGCATCCACCTTTACATGGGCTTCTTCTCTGTGTCTCTCTGTCCTTTTCTGTCTTCAGTAAAACAACCTCATGGGATTTAGAGTCCACTCTAATCCAGCACGATCTTACCTCAATTCTTAGATGAATTACATCAGCAAAGACCCTATTTCCAAATAAAGTCATATTCTGAAGTTCTGGATGGACATGAATTTTGGGGGGACACTATTCAACCTACTACACGTACCATGAGATATCTGACCATAGGAAAATCAAGAAGAACATGAATTCAGTTTAAAAAAAATGAAGTAACAGAAAAAGATGAAATGTGAGATTTCAGGACTAAGGAAACAAACTGAGCATGCTTAATATGAAAGTAATGAATAAATTAGAATTAGTAAGGATTATAATAGACATGTTAAAGATAGAGTTTTTTTGAAAGGTTTGGTATAATCACAGTGATTTTATATAAAAGAGACAAAGAGATTAAAGCAATTAGAGGGCATGTAATAGATATGAAGAACAAAAATCAATTCCACAGGGCTTCCCTGGTGGCAAGGGAAGCCTGCCATTGCAGGGGACACAGGTTCGAGCCCTGGTCCAGGAAGATCCCACATGCCACAGAGCAACTAAGCCCATGCACCACAACTACTGAGATTGTGCTCTAGAGCCTGTGAGCCACAACTTCTGAGCCTGCATGCCACAACTACTGAAGCCTGCGCACCTAGAGCCCGTGCTCTGCAACAAGAGAAGCCACTGCAATGAGAAGCCCGTGCACCGCAACAAAGAGTAGCCCCCGCTCGCCGCAACTAGAGAAAGCCCACGTGCAGCAACAAAAACCCAGTGCAGCCAAAAATAAATAAATTTTTAAAAAGATTAAAAAAAAATCTTGACCAATACAGATACTAATTAAAAAAAATCAATTCCACACAAAGATCTTCAGCATTTATAAATAAGATAAACTAAATACTGAAATAGAAAAAAGTATTCAAAGGTAGAATAATCAGTATTTTTATAAGAGGAAGGAAGAACTGAAACTACAGATTAAAGAGCTCACCATGTTCTAGGAAAAACTAATACAAGGTATTCTTTATCAAGGGATATTATGAAGAATTTACTGAAATTCAAGGCCAAAGAATTCTGTAAGGATGTAGGTTTAAAAAGGCTACCTTCAGGAAATTGCAGACTTCCTCTGATTTTACTGTGAGGCAATCTCTATTAAGCTCTGAGGAAAGAGTTAATAAAAAATTTTATGCAAGTCTTGGCAGGTAAGCACAAAAGCAAAGAGTATTAAACCAATGCAAAAATCTCAAGAAATAATCTCACTACAGTCTCTCTCTCCTGTGATTACAATTAAAAAAAAAACCCTCTGAACAATAAACAAACACAAATGTTCTGAATTGTTCAAGGACTCCAAAAAGAAACAAAAACAATTAGATTGTAGGGAGCAAAAACTGAGTGAAATGGTCCACATGGGGTGAGTTCCCATTTATTTATAAATTTATCTTTCCTTTGTGGCTCTATGCATGTACAGGTCTGACCTTAACCAACAGACAGCAAGGTCTTCAAAATGGAACAGAGCTTTTTTTTTTTTTTTATTAGTTTCTGCTTTATAACAAAGTGAATCAGTCATACATATACATCTGTTCCCACATCCCCTCCCTCTGGAACAGAGCTTTGAACCACATGCACAAGCCTCAGCTTTAACCAGGGAATAATGCCCTTCTGGAACAATGCCTACAGAGGAACAACCCAAACAAACACTTAAAAAGAGCTGAATTGAAAACTGGACTACTCAAAAAATTCTCATATTAACACATGAACTATAAATGCCTGGGCATTTGAGATTAGCCAAGTCTCAGAAAACTGAACAGAGATTTGAATTACCACTCATAAAATGAGACAGATCTTACTGTTTAAATCATATTGGTTTCTCTAGAGGATTGCAATAGGACTCAGTCTACACAACATACTTTTCATAATATCCAGGATACAATAGAACATTACTCTACATACACAGAACCAAGAGTATATGTCCAACTCTCAAGAAAAAAAGAAAATGAATATCTGTTAGCCCTGAGATGTACATAATACATCAGATATTATATATTATAACTATGCAACATGATGTAAAAAAACTCTCCTGAAAAAAAAATGGAATGAGTGAAAGTCTCATGTGATAAGTAGAGACTATAAAAAAGAACCACCAGAAAATTTTAGAAATGATAAATATAATAAATTAAAACAAAAAACTTACTGATAGATAGGCTCACAAGTTGAATGGAGATGACCAAGGAACAAGTCAGTAAACTAGAAGATAAGTCAATACAAGTTATCCAACCCAAAGAATAAAGAAAAAAGATTAAAAATATTTTTTAAAAAACTCTCAGCTCTCAGGGACCAATGAGACAACCGCAAAAGGTCTAACATGCATGAATAGACTCCCAGAGAGTCAGTGCAAGAGATAAGGAGGCACAAAAAATAGCTGAAGAAAACAATGGCTGAAAATTTTCAAATTTGGTAAAAGACATAAATTTATGGATTCAAGAAGATCAGCAAAGGGACCCTGGCAGTCCAGTGGTTAGGACTTGGTGCTTTCACTGCTGAGGGCCCCGGTTCAGTCCCTGGTTGGGGAACTAAGATCCCATGAGCCGTGCAGTGCGGCCAAAACAACAACAACAACAGCAACAATAAACTGCCAAAAAGCAGATCAGCAAACGCCAAACAGGATAAACAAAAAATACCATGGAAAACAAGAGAAATAGAAAATACTTTGGACTGAATTATAATGAAAAGATAACATATCAAAATTTATGAGATAAAGCTAAAGTTGTGATATGAGGGAAACTTGAGACTTTAAATACTGATATTACAAAAGAAGAAATATCTAAATCAATGCCTAACATTAAAAAATAAACCCAAAGTCAGTAGAAGAAAGGAAATAATAAAGAATAGGAACCAACTGAATAGAAAACAGACAAGAGGGAAAAGAAAAAAGAAAAGTTGGTTCATTGAAAAGACCTACAAAATCAACCAACTCTTAGGTAAAGTGATCAAGAAAAAAGAAAAAGAGAATCAATTGTTATGATCAGAAATAAAAAATAGATCAGCAAAGAGCCTACAGTTATTAAAGGATAATTAATTTTAAAAAAACCCTCAAACCACAACTACCTGAAAATTTACACACTTAAAAGACCTCTTTGGTAAAGAAGAAATCAAACCAAATTTGCTGAAAACATATTAATAGTACTCTCTGAAAAAATAGTTCAAATGGTTTTATAGATAATTTCAACCTGATTTTAAATATTTCAATGAATAGTAAAGGAAGGGAAGCTTCCAACTTCTACTCACTAGCCCAGGAGAAAAATAATACCAAAATTTGCACCCCTCCCCACATTACAAAACTAATCTCACTTATAATATTGATACAAATATCTTTTTAAAAATTTGAAAATAGCATTAAGTGGTCAATTAAGGAATACTACTTTTTGGCCTGATGAAGTTCATCCTAAGAATGCAAAAATGTTTACACACTGGAAATTAATTAATATAATTCCTCATAATACTGGGCTAAAGGAGGAAAAATGATTATCTTATTCCTAATAGGACATTTGTTGAAGATATTTGACAACAGCATAAAGAAACTACTTAATGGAGAAACATTATAAACTTTCAAACTGAAGTCAGGGCAAGGATTCCCAGTGTTAGGTCTATTACTAACAATGTTCAGGAAGTAATAGCCAATATGAATTAAACAAGAGAAATCAGTGACATAGATACTGGAAGGAAAAAAAGAAATGGAAAACAGAGACAAAATTATCATTTGCAGGTGAAATGATTTATCTACCTAGAAAATTTAAAAGAATCACCATAAAACACTTTTACAATTAATAAAATAAATTTTATCAAGATGACCACTTGCAAAATTAACATATAAAAGTTAAAACCTTTCCTAATAGTAAACAACAACACGTTAGATAAAAAAGGAAGAAAAGATCTCATTTACAATGGTTATAAAAAGATAAGTACTTAATGAGAAATGTATAGAATTTATAGGACTTTTATGACTGTGCTTATAAAACTCTATTGAGATTGATAGAGGAAATGATATTTTGTTTATGGATAGGTTAAAAAATGATCAATTAACAATAAATTATGAACTTAAGTCAATCAATCTCATTAAAACACCAAAAGATTTTAGGGGGAATTAGAGAAAATATTTGTTAGCAGAGTAACTTTGTGAGAGTAAACATGTGAATATAGAAAGAACAATTTTGGAAAAGAAAAGCAGTAAAAGAAGACTAGTGTCTACCTGATAAGAAAATGTATAATCAAGTTAAAAACCTAAAAGAATTTGGTACTGTAGAAGAAATAGATCTAGGAAACATAATAAAGAGTCCAATAATAGATACATTTATGCAAAATCAGTATGATATGAGGGTGGCATGTCAAATCAGTGGAGAAAGAAAAGATTCACAAATAGTGTTGGAAAAATATGTTAGCAGTTTGAAAAAATAAAGTTGATTCCTTACCTAATACTAATATCAAAATAATTTCTAGGTACATCAGAGATTTAAAAATAAAATAATAAAATTATTAGAAGAAAATGGTGAACTTATGTATAATCTTATTATGGGGAGGCTGTAAGCAGGACACAAAACACTAAAGCCATAAAGGAAAAAGTTAAAAAATTGTACTGCAAAAAGACTCTAAGAGTAATTTTGTAAAACAATAAAAGCAAAAAAAACTCAACAACAACAAAAACAAAACAACCAAAATGACTAACTTGGAAAAGTACTTGTAAGAGATATTATTTACAAATGGTGATTTTTCTAAACTTACAAATGGTTTACACACATTGCCACATAAAACAAAATATAGTAGAAAAACATGCAAAGGTGATAAGTACTTAATGGAAAAAGAAATAAAAATGACCAAAAAACATGAAAAAATATTCACTTTCATTCATAATTAGCAGAAGCAAAAATGATGATCTTTTTCATCTTTTAGATTAAAAATTTTTTTAAGTTTGCTAACATTCAATGTTGGAGAGGGTATGAAGAAACAGACACATTCATACATTTCTGGTGGGAAAATAAAATATACCATCTCTTTGAAAGGTAATTTGGCAACAGTTATTCAAATTGAACAATATGAAGATTCAAACACTCTTTGGTGTATAATGCAATTTGTGTAAAACATTAAACATGTGTATACCTTTGTGTGTGTGTGTGCGTACATGTGTGTACGTGTGTGTGTATATCTTTCCCCTATTCCCTGAAGGGTCCATAAGGAACTATTCTTATTAGTTACGTTTGGGGAGAAAGATTGGGCATGAAATGGGAAGAGAGATTTACTTTGCATTGTATATGTTTCTGTCTACTGACTTTTAAAAAAATTTTTAACATAGTTTATATCACCTAAAATAAAAAGTAATTAGCCAGACTCCCACCCTTTGCAAAACAAACAAGCAAACAAACAAAAAAGCTGGCTGACAGAAGGAATTCCATTATAAAAATTCTCTGCAACTAGTTTGCGTCAATTGTTCTGAACTTTTCTGACAGGAGAATTTGAAAGAGGAGATGGGAGCACTCTCATTCCTGACTGTTTATGCACTTTATCTCAGTGAAGATGAAAGCCAGAATGGTCATTATGACAGCCAACTCCATTTGACTGATTTCTCTAAACTCCTGAATTGAAATACTCTTTTGTTAAGATAATCTTGCAGAGCTAAGTAGTGTTCTTGTAAAATGACAAAGTCAAATTTCAAGTAGATTAAAAGAAGTGGTTCAATGAAAGTCTAGAAACATGTAGAGTTTTCATCTCTTTCTTCTTCCAGATTGAGACAGTACAGTGCTGCTGACAATCTCCATTTCTCTCTGACTCTAAATGACTGTACCCTTCAGTAGCTTAAATTGACACACAGGCTTTGGGTCTTTACCATTTACAGTGAGGTACCTGAGAATTTAAATGTTGTTCATATTCTTTTCCTATTTCCACATCTCTAGCTCTTTGTCTTCTATTAAAATTGAAGACAATTCCTTCTTTTCATTAATTTCTCTAATAGATACTGCACTGTGCACTTCTGTTTAAATAGAAGCCCTGGAGTTTGAAGACAATTTCCAAAAGGGCTTTGGGTAGGTTGATATGCCTTTAATACCCTGCAAGATGATCTGAAACACAATCTCAAAAATAAAAGTGACAGTTGCCTATCTTGCTTACTTTATCTTATGGCAAAATCCTTCCTTTCTCTGAAAACTAAATGTATAGATTTTTTAAAGATATAAATGATTTTGTATCATAATAAATGCAACATAGCCTTCTGCTACCCTTCTATGAAATCCCTTTTTAAAATTTGCTGCAATAGAAACAGTTAAGAAAGCAAAGAACTTGTGACCTTTAAAGACTTGTGGCTTTTGTATGATCTTTACTCTGGAATCAAGTTTAAGATCTTCACTTCCACTATATTTAATACTGTCTGCCCAGGCACTCTGTATCACATGGCCTACTTTTATATTACTTATCACTCCCTAAAAATATTTTTGGTGTAATTGTTTATTATCTGTCTTGTTCACAGAATTAGGGGCAAGTTTCCCATGAAGCTAGTGAAGTTTAAGCTTCAGAGTCCCTGTCTTGCCTGGGGGCCCTATAAGTGCTGGGAGTTTCTGGCAGCTGTGCAGTGTTCAGGGTGAAGAGGGGAAGGCAAGCTGTATCGGGAAGGCAAGCTTTATCAGGAAGCCTTAGCACGTAAGCATGTCTAGCAATTTGCCTAAGGCTTTCTCAAAGGGGCCTTGATCTCCAAGGCCAAGAAAGTGGTTGAAATTTCTTCTCTTATTCTAAATAAGTGCTAACTTTTGTACCTAATTTTGTACTCGTAATTTGTAGGTTCTTTTTTTCTCAGTGAGGGCCTGTCAAATTTATGTTAACTTCAGGCTCTAAGCATCCTGAGTATGTCACTGACAAGAACGTAAGCCCTGTGAAAAGGCCATGTCTGCACTCTCATTATTGTAACCTCAAATCCTAGAACACTGCCCGGCACATGACAAGTGCTTCGTCAATCTTTGCTGCATGAATGATGAGATGTGGAAGGTGAGAGAGAAGGGCATTCCAGCCAAGACGGCAGCTATGGGAACAGACATGACTTGTTCCAGGAGTCATGGAAAATCTGATGTGGTTGGAGTGTGAGGAATGACGGGAGGAGAGGAGAGATGCTTGGACGCCTATGCAGGGCCCAGAAAACTCCAAATGCATTGGAATATTTTACGTATCTAAACACGACTGACTTTATTTTTTGCTGTTGTTGATGAAGGGAGTCCTCTTTTATTTGCTCTTTGAAAATTTAGTAATAAATTTCAAAACTAAAATATTTCTCCTCATCAGTTAATCATTTAAAAACCTTTTCTTTACATACACATGTATCTATTCTTTTTCAAATTCTTTTTCCATTTACGTTGTTACATAATATTGAGCAGAGTTCCCTGTGCTATACAGTAGGTCCTTGTTGGTTATCCATTTAAAATATAGCAGGGTGT
Source organism: Hyperoodon ampullatus (assembly GCF_949752795.1). Taxonomy (NCBI): domain Eukaryota; kingdom Metazoa; phylum Chordata; class Mammalia; order Artiodactyla; family Ziphiidae; genus Hyperoodon; species Hyperoodon ampullatus. The sequence goes on along the minus strand of NC_136918.1, from coordinate 20,559,495 downwards.
ACATGTCAATCCCAAACTCCCTAACAGTCATAAACATGACCGACTTTAAATAGACCTTGGTTAAAAGAGTTATGTACCAAAATGTTCATTGCAGCTCTATTTACAATAGCCAGGAGATGGAAACAACCTAAGTGTCCATCAACAGATGAATGGATAAAGAAGATGTGGCACATATATACAATGGAATATTACTCAGCCATAAAAAGAAATGAAATTGAGCTATTTGTAATGAGGTGGATAGACCTAGAGTCTGTCATACAGAGTGAAGTAAGTCAGAAAGAGAAAGACAAATACCGTATGCTAACACATATATATGGAATCTAAGAAAAAAAATGTCATGAAGAACCTAGGGGCAAAACAGGAATAAAGACACAGACCTACTAGAGAATGGACTTGAGGATATGGGGAGGGGGAAGGGTAAGCTGTGACAAAGCGACAGAGAGGCATGCATATATATACACTACCAAACAGTAAGGTAGATAGCTAGTGGGAAGCAGCCACATACCACAGGGAGATCAGATGGTGCTTTGTGACTGCCTGCAGGGGTGGGACAGGGAGGGTGGGAGGGAGGGAGATGCAAGCGGGAAGAGATATGGGGACATATGTTTATGTATAGCTGATTCACTTTGTTATAAAGCAGAATGTAACACACCATTGTAAAGCAATTATACTCCAATAAGGATGTAAAGAAATATATATATATATATAAGATAAAAAAATATCAGAATGTATCACACAGAATAAGGATATGTGAAAGTTTTGTTTTAATTACATGCATAAGAAATATATCTATGCATGTGCTAAATATCAATGTAAAATACAGTTCTTCTTGTGGGTAACAATTGAAAAGAAACAAAACCTTCTAATGTGCTTGAGATGACTGATTGGATTTCTCACTTTTTTTTCCAGATGCCTTTTTTATTAAATGGACTTGACAATGTGCATGAGAAAACTTTTTAATACTCTGAATAAATAGTAATAAGTGGAAAAAAAATAGACCTTGGTTAGAATGTAGAAAATGAATTGGAGGGAGAGGCAACAGTGAAAACAGGTTTGCAGGGCAGTGATGGTGGTGACATGGACTAGAATGATGATCAAAGAGATCACAGAGATGGAGTGAGGTGAGAAATTCAGGATGGATATGGGAGATCAAATCAACAGCATATTCTGATGCACTAGATGTGCAGACTGAGTGAGAGGAATCAACTATGGTTCTTGGAATTTTGTGTTGAGTAAGTTGTTCTTTGTTATGTTGCACAGTCTTGGGGAAAATGCAAATACAGGGAGGGTCTACGTAACAAGCAGTATAACCATGTTCCTTCTTCATAATAGACATTTATATCTCAATGGAAGAGTACTCCTAATGCTTTGAGACACAGACTAAAAATAAACTAGCACCAATCCTGCCTTGACTTTTTTCTCAAATATAACTTCTGAATAGTTACTTAAAATTTCTGAATCATGGCATTATAAGGTTATAGGAAGAATCAGATTTTAGTAATTTTTCAAATGTGTTTCATCTCAAAGATAGGCTTAAAAATCTTTAGCCAGTCTTTTTGTGGTTTTTTTTTTTTTTGGACATAATTTTGAACTTACAGATAAGTTGCAAGAATAGAGTAAACAAATCCTGGATTCTTTTTATCCATATTCTGCCAAATATTAATACTTGCTACATTTGCTCTATTTTCACGCTCTCTCTCTCTCTGTCTCGCTCTTGCTCTCCCTGCCTTTCTGTCAGTGTCTCTCTCTATATACACACATACATATATATATACATAATATACATAATGTACCTATATTCATGTATATATGTATATGTACATTTATACATACACATTATTCTTTTTTTTAACATCTCTATTGGAGTATAATTGCTTTACATTGTTGTGCTCGTTGCTGCTGTATAACAAAGTGAATCAGCTATACGTATACATATATCCCCATATCCCCTCCCTCTTGCGTCTCCCTCCCACCCTCCCTATCCCACCCCTCTAGGTGGTCAAAAAGCACTGAGCTGATCTCCCTGTGCTATGCGGCTGCTTCCCACTAGCTATCTATTTTACATTTGGTAGTGTATATATGTCAATGCCACTCTCTCACTTCGTCCCAGCTTACCCTTCCCCCTCCATGTGTCCTCAAGTCCCTTGTCTATGTCTGTGTCTTTATTCCTGTCCTGCCCTTAGGTTCTTCAGAACCATTGTTTTTTTTTTTAGATTCCATATATATGTGTTAGCATACGGTATTTGTTTTTCTCTTTCTGACTTACTTCACTCTGCATGACAGACTCTAGGTCCATCCATCTCACTACAAATAACTCAATTTCGTTTCTTTTTATGGCTGAATAATATTCCATTTACATACCCATTATTCTTTTTCTGAACCGTTTAAGAGTAAGTTGCAGAGATAATGTCCCTTTCCCCTCAAATATCATCGTGTTTTTTTCTAAAAAAAAGCAATTCTCTTTCAGAACCACAGTAAAATGATCAAAATCAGGAAGTTATCTTCATATAATAGTATAATTTAATTGGAAAATTACAGGGAGATTCCTTTGGCCAGGTTTTAAAAGTTCAAAGATCTGGCTTTTAAAATTTTCCCAACAATGTTACTGGAATGAAAGTGGCCATTTAAAAAATGAGAGCTACTTATTCAGTATCAACTGACTGAACCTCATTTTGAATGTTTGATAATTACCCTCAAGCAAGTCCCTGGTGCTACCACCTGGCAATTCTACTATATTTCCCTGATCTATTTAATTCCCACTCTCATAATTGATACCTTTTTCATTTTTGTTAAGTTGCTGTAACTTTCTTCATTCTCAGCTAATGATCCAACTTCTTATTTCACTGAGAAGATACAAGCTCTCAGAAGAGCACTTCCACACATTCCTACCACAAAACCTGTCAAACCACCTTGTACCCACATCCTCTGCCTTATTCTCCTGCTACTAGAAAGGGGTTATTTTTCCTCCTACCTACAGTTGACTCTCCCTCTTGGCGTTGGGTCTAACTCTCATCTTCAATTGCCCCCTCCAGGATTTGGGTTCTGCAGTTTTCTCTCCTCACTTTTGCATCATAGATATTTTCTTCTTCATTAGATCATCCACATCATCATACAAACCTGACTTCATCTACCCCTACTACTATCACTCCCAGCTACCACCCATACCCCCCAAAACAAACGAAGCTAAAGAATTGTGTATACCATCTCCATTTTCTCTTCTCCCATTTCCCCTTGAGCCCACTCTAATCAGGCTAATTCTCCCCTACAGTTTCACCACAGCTGTTCTTATCAAGATCATCAACAACCTATGTTGCCAAATCCAATGAGCATTTCCCAATGCTCACCTCACTTGATCTACCAGCAGCATTTGATGTAGTCGATCACTCCCTCCTTCTTGAAACACTTTCTCCCCCTGCTTTCTAGGACACTCCTTTCTGTGGTTTTCCTCTCTCATGCATTACTTCTTTTCAGTCTCCTTTGTTGGTTCTTCCTCATCTTTCTGAGCTCTAAATATTGCAGTTCTCCTGGCTCAGTCCTCTGACCTTGTCTCTTCATATTGCCATTCAGCATATATTCACTCAGCTTCAAGGTTTGAATGTCATCTGTATAATGATGTCTGCCAGCAGCAGAGAAGTGTGTTAAAGACACAACCTCAGGAGCTGGACTACCTGGCTTTGAAACTTGCCTTTCACCACTTACTAGCTCTTTAAGTATAGGCAAAATAGTTAACTTCTCTGTGCCTCAATTTCCTCATCTGTAAAGTGGGGATAATTATAGTACTTACCCACCAATTTTGTAAGAATTTATATTAGTCAAATTTAACCTGGAAAACCTAAACCACTTGAAGTATTTACAACAAAGGGAATTTAATGTATTTGTTAGTAACACAGCTAATTAGAAAAGCTGAGAAGCCAACCAAGGGCTGATGAGAAAATCCAGATATTGGTAACAACGATAAGCTACTACCACTACCTGGAAGGACAAAGCAAGACTTACTATAAAAGTAATACTCAAGACAGTGTGAAACTGCCATGAGAGTACATGATCAGATCAAGTCACCAGAATGGAGAATCCAAAAGTAGTCCCTCACATTTATGGTCAATTGAATTTTGAAAAAGGTGCCCACGTAATTCAGTGGGGAGAGTAAATTATTTTCAACAAATGGTGCTAGAAAAACTGTATATCCATTTGAAAAAAATAAACTGTATATCATATATAAAAACTAACTTGAGGGCTTCCCTGGTGGTGCAGTGATTGAGAGTCCACCTGTTGATGCAGGGGACATGGGTTCGTGCCATGGTCCGGGAAGATCCCACATGCTGCGGAGCGGCTGGGCCCGTGAGCCTGCGTGTCTGGAGCCTGTGCTCCACAGCGGGAGAGGCCACAACAGTGAGAGGCCCGCGTACCGAAAAACAAACAAACAAAAAACAACTAACTTGAAAGCTAAAGCTATAAAACTTCTAGAAGAAAACATAGAAGACAGTTTTGCAACCTTGGAGTAAGCAAGCATTTTTTTGGACATTAAAAAACACAAACCACAGAAGAAATCTGATGAATCAGACTTCAACAAAATTAAAAGTTCTGCTCATCAATGTGCACTGTTCTTCAAAAAAAAGAGCAAACCACAGAGTAGAGAAAATATTGCTATGCATGTATCTGACAAAGGAGTAATATTCAGAATATAGTAAGAACTCTTATAACTCAGTAATAAAAAGGCAAACAATACCCAGCAATAAAAGGAAATGAACTACTGATACACACAACATGGATGAAATCACAGAAATATTGCTCTGGACTGAAAGGAGTCAGCCCCAAAATTATATACTATATGACCACATGCATATTCAGCCCTAGAATAGACAAATCTAAACTATATGGATAGAAAGCAGATCAGTGGTTGCCTGGGGCCTATGGTGGCTGGGGAAAGGACTAGGACAAGTTCTGGAAGTGATAGAAAACATTATATATCTTGACTGCAGTGGTAGTTATACAAGTGTATACATTTGCCCAAACTCATCAAACTGAACCCTTTATTTATTTATTTTTATTTTTTTAAATTTCATTTTTTAAAATTAATTTATTTATTTATTTTTGGCTGCATTGGGTCTTCATTGCCATGTGCGGGCTTTCTCTAGTTGCAGTGAGCAGGGGCTACTCTTCATTGTAGTGTGCGGGCTTCTCATTGCGGTGGCTTCTCTTGTTGTAGAGCATGGGCTCTAGGCACACGGGATTCAGTAGTTGTGGCTTGTGGGCTCTAGAGCACAGGCTCAGTAGCTGTGGCACACGGGCTCAGTTGCTCCACAGCATGTAGGATCTTCCCGGACCAGGGCTCCAACCTGTGTCCCTTGCATTGGCAGGCGGATTCTCAATCACTGAGCCACCAGGGATGCCCCAAACTGAACACTTTAAATTGGTGCATTTTATTGTGGATTATACCGCAATGAAGTTGATTTTAAAAGCTAAAAAGAATTTAACATGTCCAAACATGAATTACTGTTTTTTCCTGAAAAACTGCTGCTTTCACAACCTTCCCCATCTCAATACATGACAAATCTATTTCTCCAGCTGCTCAGGCCATAAATATTGGAGTCTTTCTTGATATTTTTTTCTCACATCTCACTTCCAATCCATTAACAAATTCCATCACTTTTACCTTCAAAATACATCCTTTTGGTGGGAATGTAAATTGGTGCAACCACTGTGGAAAAAAGTATAAGGGTTCCAAACGAAAACAATTTGAAAAAGAAATATGTATCACCATGTTCCATGTAGCATATTTACAATAGCCTAGATATGGAGACAACCCAAGTGTTCAACAATGGATGAATGAATAGAAAAGTTGTAAAGAATTCCCAGTCTCCTTGACCTGTGCCTTAACAAAACCTCAACTTAATGGAGTCATATATACAATGGAATATTATTCAGCCCTAAAAAGGAATGAAATCTTGCCATTTGTGACAACATAGATGGACCTCAAGGACACTATGCTTAGTAAAATAAGTAAGACAAAGAAAGGCAGATACCGTACAATCTCCCTTATATGTGGAATCTAAACAAATAAACAAATAAACCCAAACTCATAGATACAGAGAACAGATTGGTGGTTGCAAGAGGCAGGGGTGGGGAGCAGGAGAAATGGGCAAGCTGAGTTTATTTTTCCAGTTTAAATAAATTGAATAAAATTTTTAAAATGTAAATATTATATGGAGATATGGAAATATGTGTGTCTGTGTATATATATATGTGTGTGTGTATATATACATGTGTGTGTGTGTGTGTGTGTGTGTATATATATATATATATATATATATATATATATATATATATATCATGATATAATCACTTCTCCTCACCTTTGCCACAAATAAACTGGTTCAAGCTACCGTCATTTTTGTCTGGATTATCATAGCAGCCTCCTAATTGGTCTATTCTCTTCTATTTTTGTCCCCTTCCCTTCCCTACACAGCCATGTCGTTCGTGGTACTGTTCCACTCAGAACTCTCTATTGGTAAATTGTTTCACTCTGAATAAGAGATAACTTTCTCACTATGGCCGACTAGGCTTGGCCCTCATCATCTGCCCCTGTTCTCACCTCATCCCCTCCACTCTCCTCAGTGGTCCCAACTCCAGCCCCACTGAAATCCTTGCTGTTCCTCAAACAGCAAGGACGCTCTGGCATCAGGGTCTTTGCACTTGCTCCTCCCTGAAGGAGGGGTGCCCTCCCTGTACATCTGCACAGCTCTGCCCCTGACTTCTTTTGGGTCCTCCTCACAGGCCGTCTTCTCAGAGAAGCCTTCACCAACCATTTCATATGAAAGAGCACTCCCAATCATCTTTGTTCCCTTTCCTTGCTTTCTTTTTATTCTCAGCCTTTATAACTCACAGGCATGTATTTATTTGTTTAACTGCTTTTTTTTGTTTGTTTTTTTCCTCACAAGGAATATAGCAGAGTTGGAAATTTGTTTTGTTTCCTATTACATCTCTAGCACCTGGAAAATACACTCAGTAAATATTTATTGTTTCATTATTCATATATAATGAACACTTTACATTATTTTTACATTTATATATTTAATATATTAGTATATTAAATAAAAATATATTTATATTATATGTAATATATTTTATAATATTATTATCAAATAAGCATGCAATAAACTTTTAAAATGAATGAATAAATGGCTTTACTCTGGAATCACTATACACATACATATGTACTTTTTATGTTTTCTCCCTTCTTGGTATGGAAGTTTTATTTTTCCTCCATCATGATCCCTGAAACAATCATCTGTCTTCACTGTTTCTTTGAATATCTCCATCAGAGTCAGTGAACACATGGCATAGGCCCGGTCACAGTTCCTCCCTGAGTCCATGGTAAACAAAAATAACCCATCCTGGTTTCCTTCCCACTGAGTCAATCTACTTTACCATTCTGCTCAACACAGAATTCCAGGCAGCTACCTCTAATTGATGAGATCTGGCAGGAAATATGAAACCTGTTTGTTATCCTGGATGTAAATTTAAAGTTTCTTTGCTTGTTGTTTTAGGCTTGCTTTCCAAACTGACCAAGAGACATGGACCCATGGGGTAAAATGGAAATCACATGCTCTTTAAAGTTCTTCCAGTTTTGTTAGGAAGGACCAAAGAGTACGTTAAGTAATGACTACTTCGTATTTTATTAAGACCCTAGGGGGGTGGTTTAAAAATAAAACTCTCAGTTCTCCTTCATCTGTGCCTTAACAAAATCTCAACTTAATTGAGTCATATTCCTCCTGAGCCTCCCGAAGCCTAATCAAGCACAGATCTCCAAGGCATGTACAGAAAACCGTACAAATTGTTTGTTTCTTTGTTTATAAGGAGACACCTTTAGGGACAAAGCTCTGTCCCTCTTCTGAAGTGAGGCAGACTGTATAAAGTCAGGGAAACATCACTTCCAATCTCTTGCTCCTAAAATCAAGTTGATAACTATGGTCCTTATTTCTAATGAGGTTTTTGGATGTAAAGTAGGATATTTATTATTACCAGGAGATCACTGGGACAGGAAAAGCATACCTGGAGGGAAAAATGAATCTCAGCAAACAGCCCTTGCCCATTCTCCCATGTGTCTAAGACTCAGGAATTTATACTAGTAAGTTTCACTGATGGTTAAGGAACACACTGGCCCGAATCCTTTTTACTTCCTTTTTATGATTTATGGTCATGACACACTGATAGTTGCCAGACAGATAAAGTGTTCCTATACTAGTTCCTCTCCAAGACAGTTTTTCAAAACTTGAATCTTACTGCTGAGAGGAGACATGTTTCTTCGACAAGACTTTGAAGGTCAACTTTTTCCTTGTGTACATTCTAGAAATCGGCAGCCTGATTCTTTAAGGCAGTTGGCCAAGTTTTCTATATCCATTAATTTAGATACTACTCTAATTTTGAATCTGTTGGTACCTTTGGTTTAAGAAATATCTCCCAGTGTTAGTATAATTAATTTCCATATCACCTCAAGTTTATTCTGGCCCAAGGGAATAAAGTTACATGGGGTTTTAACATTTTAATTAGCCTTTTCATGATTACTGACCACTGATAGATTAATTTTTAAAAACAGCACAGAGGTATATCTGTTCATTGTATTCACTATAAACTGAATGCTCTTTTTGAAGTGCCCACAATTGTTTCATGGTTGCATTTTCTTATTAGTTTAATGTGCTATGTCAGCCCTGAAGAATTGGTAGAATGTTTTAATATAAATAGGAAACAATGCTTAACAGAAAAATGTTGTGTTTTAACATTGAATTGCCTCTTATTTTATCCTTAAACTTTAAAAACACAATCTCTTCAATAAATGGTGTTGGAGAAACTGGACAGCCATATGCAAAAGAATGAAACTGGACCACTTTCTATACCATACACAAAAATCAACTCAAAATGGATTAAACACTGAGATGGAAGACCTGAAATCGTAAAACTCCTAGGAAAAAAACATAGGCAGTAGCTCTCTGACATTAGTTGTAGCATTATTTTTCTGAATCTGTCTCCTCAGGCAAGGGAAACAAAAGCAAAAATAAGCAAATGGGACTACATCAAACGAAAAAGCCTTTGCATAACAAAGGAAACCATCAATAAAACAAAAGGCCATCTACTGAATGGTAGATAATATTTGCAAACAATAAGAGGTTAATATCCAAAATTTATTTTGAAAACTCATAAAACTCAGTAACAAAAAATGAAGAAGAAGACAAAGAAGGAGAAGGAGAAGAGGAAGAAGAGGAAGGAGAAGGAGAAGAAGAGGAGGAGGAGGAAGAACAAGAAGAAGAAGAACAAGAAAGAAAGAAACCAATTCAATTAAAAAATGTACAGGGGCTTCCCTAGCAGTCCGGTGGTTAAGACTCTGTGTTTCCAATGCAGGCAGAGTGGGTTTAATCCCTGGTCAGGGAACTAAGATCCCAGTGCTGTGGGACCAAAAAAAATAATGTACAGAGGCCCCTGAATAGAAGGTTTTCCACTGAGGATGTACAGATGGCCACAGACACAGGACAAGATGCTCAACATAGCTAATCATCAGGGAAATGCAAATCAGAACCACTACAAGTTATGACCTCCTATGTGTCAGAATGGCTATCATCAAAGAGTCAAAAACAAAAAGTGTTAAGAGGATATGGGGAAAAGGGAACCTCTATGCACTGCTGGTGGATATGTAAATTGGTGTAGCTTCTATGGAAAATGGTATGTATGGAGGTTCCACACAAAATAAAAAATAGAACTACCGTAGGACTCAGCATTCCACTTCTGGGTATTTATCCAAAGAGAAAGAAAACACTGATTCGAAAAGATATATTCCACCTCAATGTTCATTGCAGCATTATTTACCTATGTTCATGGACAGAAGATGTAGTACACACACACATAGAGAGGAATTATTTTTTTTTTTTGGCTGTGCCACGTGGTATGTGGGATCTTAGTTTCCCCACCAAGGATCCAACCCGTGCCCCCTAGAGTGGAAGCACAGAGTCTTAACCACTGGACCTCCAGGGAAGTTGCATACTGGAATATTGATCAGCCAAAAAAAAAAGAATAAAATTTTGCCATTTGTGACAACATTGATGGACCTAGATGATATTACATTATGTTAAACAAAGTCAGACAAAGACAAATACTGTATGATTTCACTTATATGTGGAATCCAAAAAAACAAAACAAATGAAGAAATATCACAAAACAGAAACAGACTCATATATCCAGAGAACAAATTGGTGGTTGCCAGAACAGAGAGCATGAGGGGATGGGCAAAATAGATGAAGGGGATTTAAGAGGACCAGACTTTCAGTTATAAAATAAGTCATGGGGAAGTAATATACAGCATAGAGAATATAGTCACTAATATTGTAATAACTTTGTATGGTAACAGATAGTAACCAGATTTGGGTGATCATTTTGTAATGTATAAAAATATTGAATCACTACATAATATATCTGAAATCAATACAATAAGTGAATTATACTTCAGTAGAAAAAAACTTTCAAATAGTCTATATTCTTATCAAACCATGAGTTTTCATTTTATTGGTATTTATACCAATTGGCATTTTAAGTTGACCTATTAGAATTCCATTAAAATGAAATTTGTTGTTACATAGCTTCTACCATAGTTCTAAATGGATAAAAATTATTTTTGAGATGTATAACTTGCAAACAAGGAAAAGCTTAAAGTAGTACATTTACACTTTAAGGTGGGCAATATCATCTCTTCTAATATCAGCAATATATTAAGGGATTTCAGTGTATTTGCTTCTTTTTACACTCACAGTAGTTTATCAAAAGACTGTAATGATGCAATGATATCTAAAATCATTTTACTTAAGCCTGACTTTGATCCTGAACTTTTGAGACAGTCACAATTTGTTTAGAATAATTGTTCCTTCCATTTCCAACATATGGGATTTTGAGAAAGTTATTTCACTGCTCTGACTCTCAGTTTCCCCTTCTATAAAATGTGGATAGCCTTCTTCCAAGGATGTGATTAGATGTAAAGGTAGAAACATGGAAAGCAGGTAGTAAGTATCTGGCACTATAAGGTCTTCCTCGCTGATGATGTGCCAACCACACTTATTGCCTTTCTTTCCCCAGTTCCTATCTTTAGACTGCTCTGGCTGTCCTCTCCACTCCCAGATCTTACATGACTGGCTCCTTTTCAACATTTAGATCTCACCTCATCAGAGAGGAACCACCCACTCTAACCCCTATCCCTAATTAGTTACAATATACCATATCACCCAATTTTATGGTCCTTTTAGTCCTTATCGCTAGACACCATTATCTTGTTTTTCTGGTTACTTGATTATTTTCTGTCCTTATCGCTAGATACTATTACCTTGTTTTTCTGGTTACTTGATTATTTTCTGTCTCTTCTTTATAGAATTAAAGATCTTGGAAAGTAAGGGCATTGTCTGTGTTTCTTTTCATTGAATCACCTGAGCCTAGGACAGGGCCTGACACATAATAAGCAATGAATGAATAAATGGTGGTCATCACCCCTTTCCTGTAGCTGAGTCCACTGGCATTCCAAAAGAAAAGCAGAACCATCTCTCTAGTGTGGCATTTACCCCATGCATAAATAGATTGCTAGAAATTAGTAAATAGATAACTTAAAACAAGGCGAAAAAATCAAACTTTTATTTGATTGTGCTGATGAAAAGTGAAAATATACTGGAGGTGGAAGATTTCATTAATTAATTAATTCATTCAATAAACCTACTTGATCAACTATTATGTGCCAAGGATTGAGCTAGTTACTGAGGTTAAGATGTAGAAGAAGAAAGAATTCATATATTTAAAAAGCACCTACTCTAATCAACACAGTAAGCCACTTATGTATTTAATCTGTTGCCTTTAAGCCATCTATGTCTTCAATTGCTGTCAAAATGCTATATTAAAGCAATGCCAAGGGATTCTGTGCAAGGAAGCCGAAGGCAAAGAAACCTCTACAGCAGTGATGTTTGAGCTGGATCTTAAAGACTGAGTGGAGCTTTTCAGGGTAGAGAAAGGAGAAAGGGCATTAAGGAAAATAACTGGCATAAGCAAAGGCCCAGAAGGGTCTTGGGTAATCTGTGTTTGTCTGGGACAGGGGAGGTAGTGGGGAAAAATCAGCCAATAGTCTTCAAGTCTGAATAGCACAGGAAGACATGGCAGGACTGGAAGGGTAAACTGGAACCACGAAGAACCATAAATACCTCACCCAGAGCTTTAGACTCTAAAATGTAGGCAATGAGGAGTATATAAACTTGATCAAATCTGCATTTTAGAAAGGTCTAGATGACCGTGTAGAAGAGGGAAGTGTTGTGCAGAAGAAAGGAGAGAGACAGGAGACAATAAAAGGTCAGAGCCGGAATTCTTTTTAGTAGTCCAAGCAATAAATCAAGAAGCCCTGAGGGCTTCCCTGGTGGCGCAGTGGTTGAGAGTCCGCCTGCCGATGCAGGGGACATGGGTTCGTGCCCCGGTCTGGGAGGATCCCACATGCCGCGGACCGGCTGGGCCCGTGAGCCATGGCCGCTGAGCCTGCGCGTCCGGAGCCTGTGCTCCGCAAAGGGAGAGGCCACAACAGTGAGAGGCCTGCGTACCGCAAAAAAAAAAAAAAAGGAAGCCCTGAATCTGGGTAGGTCCATAGTAAGATTTAAAGAGAAAAATGGATTTGAGGGAAATTCGGTAAGGTAGCATTGTTAGACCAAAGATGATTCTGGAAAGGGCTAAGTATACTGTCAAATATTAGAAATGCAAAGAGAAGAACTAGACTTCAACGTTTGGAATGTTGGGAGGTATCTGCAAGATACCTAGACTTAAAGATCTACTGAGGAGTTTAATATTTGAATGAATGTTTATTAAAGTTAGAATCACTGAGTGGTCAGATGGAGAGAATAAAGTAGTGAGTCTGTGGTAAACTCTTGTTTAGAGATATAAAGGAAGAAAGAGGTAGGAAACATCAACATGCCCCTGGGCATATGTCTGTCTACATCTTTATCAAGAATCATACCCAAATACTTAGATAACTAGATGAGGCTTATCTTTCTTACCGGGAAGCAGGAGTCTGATTCTGCCTTTGACTTAAGCACAGTGATGATAAAAACAATTTGATACTCAAATAATAATCATTTATTAATTGCTTGCTATGTCCAGGCACTGAGATAAGCTCTTTCCATGAATTAACTCCTTTAATCCCTCATTTCGTGATGTAGTTACTATTATTGTTCTCTCCATTTTACAAAAGAGGAAGCAAAGGCACAGAGAAGATAAGGAATTTGCCCAAGTCACACAGCCAATCACTTGTGGAAGTGGGATTTAACCCTGGCACCCTGGACAACATGTTGCCTCTCAGACACATCCTATAGCAGCAGTCCCCAATCCCCAGGCCGAGGACAGGTTAGGTACCCGGCCGCACAGCAGGAGGTGAGCAGCGGGCTAGCTAGTGAAGCTTCATCTGCCGCTCCCCAGTGCTCACCATCAGTCGCATTACCGCCTGAACCTTCCCCCCGCCCACCCCACCCCCTCCCCATCCATGGAAAAATTGTCTTCCATGAAATCGGTCCCCCTGGTGCCAAAAAGGTTGGGGACCACTGTCCTACAGCATGTTTTTCATGTCAATTAGACCCTGTGGCATCAGTCATGCTCCCATGCCCCTGCGTGTCGTATACTTTGGGGTGACATTTTTTTTTAACATCTTTATTGGAGTATAATTGCGTTACAATGGTGTGTTAGTTTCTGCTGTATAACAAAGTGAATCAGCTATATGTATACATATATCCCCATATCCCCTCCCTCTTGCGTCTCCCTCCCACCCTCCCTACTCCACCCCTCTAGGTGGTCGCAAAGCACCGAGCTGGTCTCCCTGTGCTATGGGGCTGCTTCCCACTAGCTATCTATTTTACCTTTGGTTGCGTGTATAGGGTAACATGTTCTTAACCCCTTCAGTTCTTTTAACTGCTCAAGTCGTCTGACACGTGGGCTGCAAGGACCTCCAGGAACAGATACTAAGATTTTAAGGATAAAATCAAATATACACTCCCAAACTCTAAGCATTCAAATCCTTGTGGCAGCAGTTTTCCCAGAGACTAGCATGGGGCAAGCATACAGTAGACCAAATCAATGTAGGTGCTGCTGGGATGTCCATGGCTGCACTGGCCAGATGGGAAGAATCTGTACTTGGTCTTCACATAGGTTTTTCTTTGGAACTGTCACTGTCTCTAAGGTTTGCAAAAACCTGATACCTGATTTCTGCTAATCTCTACAAAAATCTGACATCACCTAGTATCTACCTTGTCTTTACTTTGGCTTATGTATCTCCCCCTTTACACCTGGGGCCAGATTTCAGGAGAACAAATCAGGAGCCAGTCACAGTTTATCTCTGGCCATGGTGCAGGCACAGTCAGCAGAGCAGACACTTTGTCAATATGTTCCCATTTTATTTGTCTTCTCCATTGGCGGGCATGTGGCCACCGTGGCTGGGTTGCACACCCGGGTGCTATATTTCCTCTCAGAGCCAGAAGCAGAGACGTGAGTGTCACAGACATTCTGCTCCATTTTTTCAGGAAACTGCATCTCTCATCATCTGCCCCTCAGGCCATACCTAACAAGCCCAATCTTTTATTCTTCCAGAAGCCTCCAACTATTTGGAGACAGCTTTTATATTCAGTGGGTCTAGTTTCCCTAAGTTAAGAAATCCTAGTTTTTCAGCTGCTTCTCATGTGGAATGGTTTTCAGTGGCTTCATAGCTCTCTCTATGTTTCCAAAGATATTTACTACAATTCCCCTCTACTTCTATATAGGTAGGACCACTTTTATTTATCATTAAATAAAATTTTCTATTATGGTTTCTATACATATCAATATGCATCTTTATAGGAAATTTATCCTCCTTGTTTCTATGTTACACTCAGATTCCTATATTCCTTAACCCAAATCACAAAATCAGGGCAATATCAGTGCACAAAGTATCAACAAAATAGTCACATGTTAATAATATCAATTCCAACAGAAAAAAGTAAAATAGTATTAATATTTAAGACTGAGACTGAATGACATTAATATTGCCCTTTCTTTACAACTTTATTTGTTCTTTCCTCAGACTACCAGACTTACTATTTTTGTGCAAACAACATGAATCATCACATATACCAAATTAAGCATGGGCAGGGAATATTTAGAACAGCATAAAGTGAAATGCTAAGAGCATAGGATATATCAGTGTAGAAAAGATTTCAAAGCTCCAAGTAAATTTCAACAGTTAATAATAATTTTTAAAAATGGAACTGAACTACTCAAAGCCAAGAGCCTGGGTAGTATAAACTCCTCCAAATTCATGCACTATACATTCTTGTATACATACTTGTCACAAATCCCTCAGTGCAGGCACAAATTCCTGTTGGATAAGGAATCCCACTCCTCAGCTTCCAGCAATGACAATCAACAACCCTTATTCGTACGCAGTGAGGCAGCCACACCATTGTTCTCAACACTAAAAACCCACTGCTTTTTTATTCCCACCACATTCCACAGAGCTCTAACTCATGTTTTCTGAGTAGTTTCCAAGAATGTCTTTGTGTTCTTATCTTGGTGTCCTCTGAGGTTGTAAATGTCCTGCGCAGCACCCTTACTCCCTCAGATAAACCACCGAACTGTCTTTGGAGCAGTTTTCCTTTCTTGGCTCTCTCCGTTCTTGCTGCATTGGACTACCTCAACTCCAGGTTCAGTTGTGCATTTCCCTGAAGACCCATGTGTTCCTTTTCTTTGCCTTAGAGCCTTTCTCTTTCCTGAGCTTCAGAACTTGAAGGCTGTCTGCTGAGAGAGGGATTCTCCACAGACCACTCTCTGTGATTCTGACCTTTTCTACCAGCAGGCTTCAGTGAACATCTTTTAGAAGTGGCCCAGTATAACGCACTTTGTGGCAGTAGTTTCATTCTCCTGTTATCATTTTTAATCTGAAGTATTTTTTTTCAAAACAAAATCTTATTGAGAAACTCAAAATATTAAACATATTAAACATTAAGGGGCAGATTTGGATGTTGGGGGCTGAAGTCCTAGTTGCCTTCTCTCCTGACCAATGATGCTCCATGGAAGGGATCTTGGAAACACTCTTTGAAGAGGAACGTCTTAGACGGCACCCTGTTAAGCCAACATAAAGTCACTTTCCTTTCCTTTCTTCTTTCCTCCCCCCCCCCTTTTCTTTCTTTCTTTTGTCCATAAAGCTCCACTTTTCCTTTATAGTCCTGAAACTTCCTCTCCAGGTTATTCTGAAAATATTTTCTTGTCTTTCTCTTCTTTGTTAACAGATCCTTTAACTTTGCTTTTGACATTCCACAAAAACACTGATTTTACTGAATTCAGAATATTTCCCTGTACTATTTTTATTTTTTCAGTAAGTGTTTACTGAATACTTATTATGTTCCTGGTACTAGAAAAACAAACAAACAAAAATCCCTGCACTCATGGTACTCACATTCCAGTTGGGATAAAATAGATGATAGGCACAATAAACAAGTAAATTATTTATCAGAAATTCATAAATAGTAGAGATAAGTAAATTAGGGAGGTGAATATGGAATTGGGGGGAGAATTGTTTCAGTTTTAAATTAGGCACTGCAAAGGATGCGAGCAGCAGCAAAATCTAGGGTAGCAGCATTCCAGGTGGGGAGGTGCTCTCCCAGATGGCAACACATTTGGCAAGTTGGAGGAACAGCAAAGAAGGCAGAGTGGATGGAGGGGTGCGAGCAAAGCTGAAAGTAGGAGATGAGTTCAAAGAGACAGAGAGGCCAATCTTGCAGAGCTTTATAAACTGTTACAAGGACCTTGGCTTTTGTTCAGAGTAAGAATGGGAGTCACTGAAGAGTTCTGATTACATGCTCTGGTTTATACTTTTCAAGGATCACTTGGCTTCTGGATGTGAAGAGACTGCAGTAGGGCAGCAGGGGAAGCAGGGAGGCTATTACTTTAGAAAATCCTTGACTCTTTAATTTATTTCAGCTAACACATTTTTGGCCTCTTACTATTTTCCAGGCACTGGGTCATTGTTAAGGAGAGGATGGTTAGCATGGGCCAGGAATTGTTTTGGATTAGTCTCTTTCCCCCACCAAGTTTCCACTAGTTTACAGACCTGTATACATGTAGCAACTCTAATTTTTTTTTATCTTGTGTCCACTTCTAGGGAAGAATGGACACCAAATTTTCTATTCTGATTTAATTAAGAAATCTTTGAGTATAATCAACTGCTGTAAAAAGTCTGCCCAATTATGCTAAGTGAAATAAGTCAGACCAAGAAAAACAAATACCGTATGATATCACTTATATGTGGAATCTAAAAAATACAACAAATTAGTATATAAAATAAAAAAGAAACAGACTCACAGATACAGAAAACAAACTAGTGTTTACCTGTAGGGAGAGGGCAGAGAGGAAGGGCAATAACAGAGGTGGGGGGAAAAAGGGTTATTATGGGATTATATGAAATCATGTGTATGAAACTTCTGAAAATTGTAAAGCATTATAGAACTTAAAGAATCTTTCATCCAATTAAAAAAATTTTTTAATGAATTTTTTTTTTTAGAAGTCTGCCCATATATCTTAGATAACCTAATTTCCTGAAATCTGAGTCTGGCGGCTTAATGAGATTGTTCAAGATTATCTGCTCTAGCAGTTTAGATAACGTCATTCCAGCAAAAAGAAAGAAATCTATGTGCCTAACACATGGTTACAACATTGATAACCTTATGTAGTTAGCAAAACTTATCAAGTTCCTACTTTGGCACCCATGTAAGGAGATGGAACCACTGTAGGATAGAAGTCATTAAACTGGAGTCTGCGGCTTCATCAATTATTCATTTTATGATTTTGAATTTACCAGGCAAAATCCTTAGTCTGTTTCACCCTTAGCTTCATCCTCTATCAAATGGACATGGGAATTGCTTAGGTTTTCTCTTCTTGCTAATGATGAGGTTAAATAGGTCCCTGCAGAGGTTGGCCAGCTTGTTCTGGCTAACATCCCAAGCTCTCTAAAAGGCCAGGAGAACCCTGGAGAGAGACTCTAAAACTGTTAACAGATTCTGTAGAGATCCTAAAAACTGCCTTCACAGTCCCAACCTCATAATCACAGTTTACTCTAATGGGGACAAGGTGTAGGTGATAGGGCTGTATCAGGAGAGTGAAGTTGCTAACTGTGCATTGACCAACAGGAAGAACATGAACCAGAGAGCATAATCTTTGTCATCCATTACCATCGATTTTAACAGTTGTTACTGTGTGTCATATAGCAAAAAGCAGTTTGATTCCTAGATCCTTATCCCTGTTTTTATTGGCCTTTAGGTTCCTACAAGTAAAAACAAAACCGAAAATACCCCAAACCTAACTAAATTAATCTAACAAGTGTTTAGTGGGTACCCTTTGGGAACATATGATCATGTAGTAGCAGAAGTCACACTAGGATTTCTGTAATGCTGGTTTATGAGTGATTAGCTATTAATAAATTTCCTTGTCAGGTATAAGAATGAAGGAAAAAGAAACTAGGAAATTATTGCACTGTACCATTTCATGAAAAAATGAGTATGTTTGCTGGAAAGACTCATAAAGTCCTATAAGCACTGATTCATGTAATTAAAATTACAATGCCTACTAAAAGTCTGTTTAGGGGAAGTTGTATGCTGATTATTAGGTTGAAAATATGTTAGTTTTACAATAATACTAAACAATATACCAATACAAGGAAGACTTAGAATATATGTCCGATGGGCTTAATTGTGCCCCTCTCCAAATTCATACAACCCCAGTACTTCTTCCTGTATCTGGAGATAGAGCCTTTAGAGAGATAATTATGTTAAAATGAGTCTGTTAGGGTGGGCCCTAATCCATTCTGACTGGTATTGAAACTGAGCAGGACCCTGTGGGGCTCCTGGGCACAAAAACGTTTCTGTGTCCCCTTCCCTGAGTTCCAAAGGGCAGGTTCAAACAGTTGTTAATCAGGGAAGAGAGAGGATACAGAGACAAGGAAGAAGCAGTCAAGAAACAATAGTGCAGCCTTGGGGCAGGGTCCTGGTTCCTCCTCGAGGGAAATACATAATAATATTTTTGAGCTCTTCTGCAGAACTAAAACCCCTACCATATGGAAGATGTTCTGGAGAGAAGATCACAGCTCAGTAACATCAAGAACTACAGATCACAAGATCACGTGATGCCAGCAACACCACCCCCTTGACTATAAAACTCCTCAAAAACCCCCCTGGGTTGGGACACACAGTTTTTGAGGGCATGAGCCTGCTGTGTGCCCCTTTGCTTGGCAAGCAATAAAGCTATTCTTTTCTTCTTCACCCAAAACTCTGTCTCCGAGATTCAATTCAGCACCAGTATACAGAGGCCAAGTTTCAGCATCAGGATCCTTATAAAAAGGAAATTTGGACACACAGGGAGACACCACGGATGTGTGTGCACAGATGGATGGCCATGGGAAGAGGCAGCAGGGAAGTGGTGGTCTGCAAGCCAAGAAGAGAAACTTCAAGAGAAACAAAGCCTGCCGGCAACTTGAGCTTGGACTTCCATCCTCCAGAACTGTGAGAAAACAGATTTCTTTTGTTTAAGCCGTCCGCACTGTGGTATTTTGCTATGGCAGCCTTAGTAAACTAATACAAAATATTAAGGAAAAGTAACTACTTGGATGATAGAAAATTAAGAGGGCTTTAAGAATATTGAGGATAACACATAGAATAAAATTGAAGGGAAAAAAATCCCTAGAAAAAACATAGTCTTTACTCATTATACTTCTATTTGTTTCCTTAAAAATTCTCTTTAAATTTCTTATCAATTAAACTATGTTTATATGAGTTTTTACAACATCTTGGAAACTGTAAGGATGGCTTCAAATTTTTATAGAATATTAATGTGAACTCTTTCAGAGTGACTAATGACATAAATAAAACAATATACAAATGTGAACCTTCAGATTTCAAAATGAAACAAACAAACCATCAAACCAAAGCATTTGGAAATTAAGAAAAAAATATCAGGAGAATTTTTAGCAGAATGGCAGTAGTAAATAAAAGACAAGGGAAACACTGCTTCAAAATCTCATTATTGGGGTTTCCATTTCCAGAATGGCAGTGTAAGATCTGTGGACCCAATGACCTAGAAAAGCAACCATAACTAGTAACTAGTAATAACTGAACAACACAATCAATATAGGATCTAACTGACATTACTCAACACTCCACTCCATCAAAGATATGTACTTATTCAAGCACCCATTTAAAAAACAAACAAACAACAAACCCATAACGGCCCCCAACGCACCTAGACATACCTATGCTTATTCAGATATATCTATAAATCTATGTCCATATCTAAATATCTCCAGTGCCCAAGAATATATTGCTATGTAAAGAGAAAATGTAATTAAAACAATGTCTTGATTACTGAATTTTTAAAATAGCTACATGAAAGAGTAAAGATTAAGAGTAACCCTCCAATTGCACAAACAAAATTTTCTCAGAAAAGTTAAGCAAATTGCCCAGTGTCACTCAGCAAGCAAATGGGAGAACAAGGGCCAGACTGCATCATCTCCAGACTTCAGGTTTAATGCTGCTTCTCTGCTAGTCTAAACTGCACTGCGGGTTTATTCCAATTAACATGACAGACGGCACATTCCTATTTACTGTGGACTTTTATTTAGTTTATGCCTATCATTTGGAATCTTCCTTGAAACAACAAAAGAAGCAGTGAACCCTATCAAAGCAGTTTTACTCAGTGTGGGTGACTCTCTGAAGAGCTTTGTCTATTTACACTGTAAGGAAGTGTGACACAAAGGCCAGATGATAGGAATAATTTTCACCTACAGGAATTTGCTTAATTATTCATATTTAGGGACTTTTTTACCTGTTGCAGAAGCAAACATAGCTAAACCCACTTTACTTATACCCTCTGCTTTCCTTCCTTACAAAGCGATGATTGTGAACCTTGTTTGAAACAATTACTTAAATATATGTGTGTGTGGGTGGAGGATTTGCAAATCAAATCACACAGTCAGCTAAATATAGCTTTTGTCAGGAGAAGTAATTTGTGAGCAAATAAAAATTAAGAACTAGAATCCAGTGGGGACCATAACATGGAAATAACGTCTACTCTTCCCAGAGAATTTTCAGGCTGTGACCATTGTGCATCAATCCAGACTGACCGAGTGATATGTAACTCTTGAAAAGTATCACCAAATACAGAGGACAAATGGAGACATCGTTCTACTTTATAATGTGGTTCTTAAAAATGTAAAAACAATATGAACTAATCAAGCTTGAATGACTTTGGGGTACAACTTAGAAACAAGAGAGTTTAGTGTTTTGTGAGTGACTCAACCACATTACCCACAAATAAAAAGGGTCTGGCATTGTCTTTCTGATCAAGGATAACATTATTAGGTTACTATCTGTGTGGATGAGTGTACATGAAATATCCAATCGGCATTCCACTTCCTCTTCTACTTAGCATTTCTGGGGAGTGGTGAATCCCATTTTGTAAATCATGTTACTCTTTGCAATCATGCTTTTTTCTTCAGAATCCCAGTATTTTGTCTGAGGTTGAATCTGTTGCTCAACATTTTGAATTTAATTCAAATATCATTTTTCCTCAGTTTTATGTGGTATCTACGTGCACTTTTACATACATGAATTAGCAATTCGTGGAATTTTGCTACCTCTCCATCTGGACATTTGTGTTTAATTTGGCCCTTGCTGGTCTTTTTGGACTTTTCAGTAATATCACATATACAAAATATTGGCAGAGAAATACATAATCAAAATTCTGATAGTCAATATTTTCTTGTTCGAAAATAAATGTGTTCCGTTTGGGCAGTACAGAGTAACCTAGGCCACATGTCATACAGGGTACCCTGGGTGGATGTGCAGCAGTGGGAAAGGACAAGATTTACATCCTTCCAGGTAAAGTCAAAGGAAAGAGTCAGTGCCTGGAATTCTTCAGTGAACCGGCTAGGGTCCTCGGAGAATCTGCCTAAGCGGGTGCGGCATTGGTTAAGGTCAGACAAAGAAAAAGGAGTGTGGACTCTGGTAATCCCATGAAGCCCACCTACTACTTCCTGATGGGGGCAAAGAGGCTCTGGTTGCATTTCTGGCATGGAAGGGTGAAGAGGCTTACAGGGCGGGGGAGAGGCTGAAGATGGTGGAAGAGTATCGGGCCTTGGGTCTTCTGTCTGGGGCTCTTGTTCTTCCAGGGGTGCCACTAGAGAGGGTTTTTGCGTAGCTCAAATGGGTCCCAGCTGGCAAGGTTCCCTAACATAGGACTTGCACAGCTCCGGGGCCATAACATCCTGTACATAAGGAACTTCTGTCCATTCCCCCTGCCTTTTGCAAAAGATGTCTAACTGAGGGTAGGGTGGTATTATAGTTGAGGCTCCCATTTTCTGGCCAGGCCTCATCGTCCTCAAGTTTATACCAGGGCCAGGCTTCATTACAAAAGAAAATGAGCTTATTTTATTTTAAAGAATCTAGAGAAAACTTGTCCCAGTGACTCAAAATGCACCCGAAGGGTGAGTTCTTGGGGACGGAGGAGGTGTTGCCCCTCGCTCCTTCAGGGAGAGAATGCTCCTGTAACAGAGAGGAGCACTAGTGTTACGAGGTCCCATGGGGGCTCTCTAAGACAGGAGTGGTTCCAGGAGTTCCTGTCCACCTAGTCCTGTCAACTTTATCCAGCCACTACTCCCCCATGTGGCAGTCCCATGGGCCCCAGTGTCCTGGGACCCATGTCCTATCCTGGCATCCATGGTACCCAGGATGAGTGAAGGCTCATCTATTGAGAAGGCTCATCAGTAGAGAAGCTGAAGGCTTCTCTATTGATTCTACAGATTAATCTCTGTGTTCTGGGATAGGTTCCCCTGGAACAAACATCCTCATGGTTCTAGGATCTGTTTAAGTCCCAGCCTTTTTCTCTAAAAGGGTGGTAAGTTTCAGAAAACAGGCACTGACCATTAAGGGAGATGGTCTGTGAAAAAGAAAACAAAGAGAAAAGAAACCTCTCTTTCCCCTTCCTTTTTGTGGGCAGCAGCCCTGGGGCCTTGGTGCCATCCTCTCCCTCCCCCCTTCCCACACATACTCTGGCTAGCGGGCAGGGGGGCTGGGTGTAGGGGCGAATATGGCAACTGAGGCAGAGGCATCATGACTGTAGTTAGGGGAATGGAGGGCCCTGTGACCCTGGAAGGAGACTCCCAATCATGCGACCCCTGGGAGGCCAGCACAGAAACTGTGGGTCTTTGCCCAGGCATGTATCCCCGGGGCGCGGCCATGTGTGCAACGCACCCAGTTTGAGTCGCCTGCCCTGCCCTAACAGGGCGGGGTGGAGGTGGGGTCAGGGCAGACCCAGGAGGGGGCCAGCCAAACAACAGAAGGCAGGTGGTGAACGAAGGTCCCACCACCATGAGTCCCGACCACTTGGCGGGACCATCCCCCTCCTAATACCTGGGGGTATGTTCACAGACTATGGACTGTGCTGAAGGGATGGCAGCTGCTGCATCCATGGCACAAACTCTAAGTAAGGCTGTATTTCATATTTTTACACAATTGGACCTGTTAACAGTTAATTAAATGGTGGATAAGGCAAACCGAGAGGGCAAAGATCCTATGGTTCGGGTCCCTAGCTGCCTGTGAGGATGGCTGGAAACTTTCCCTGACATGTCCTACACATATGTAGCAGTAAGAAGTGGAAGATCTAGCGGCAATGTTGGAAAATGCCTGGCAGACTTCTTTTTCCCCATTTCCAGCAGAGTAAAGTACTAGATAAGAGTGGAAAGTAGGAGTGAAGTAGGGATGCAGAGTTGAGACAAGGATGGATAGGCGTAGGTGGACCAATAATAAGCCTATGAGGGTAGCCACGGGGAGAGGGTGGTGTTATTTTTTTAACTGTGTGCCTGAAACTGTTGTGTGGAAATTGCCTTGAGGTGGACAGACAAACCTAGCATCTCTCTAGTCCGTGCCACAACCCACTTATTCTCTCACAGAAGGCTCTTCCGTGGCAAGCACCCTGATGGCTTTTAATTGCTTGTCCTGAGTCCACATTTTTGTGGCAATAGGTCCGAAAATGAGACAGACTATAAGAGAGGGAGAAAGAGAGGGAGAGAGAGATGGAGATGGCTGGAAGTAAGGCCACACCTCTCAAGCCCAAGGGAGGGGAGAGGCTAAGTCCAAAAAGGTGACAGAGAGTAAGAAAGCAAAAGAGAGTTCCCTAGGAGTTCCCCAGATCATGAGTTTAAAATGAAACAAGTCATGAAATATACCTTGCTTTATCTTTCTTAACCGCCGCCCCCCCCAACCAACTTCTATCCATAGTTAGTCATGTATCACTCTGAAAGAAATCAAGAGGGGACTAGGGGGAAGAATTTATCCCACAGGAAAAATAAAGCAAAGTAAAACAAACTTAAAAACAGAAAAAAAGGAGAAGCCCTTTTAAATTGTATATTTTGCTTTCATAGAACATGGTGTGCATATCACTTACCCATACCCTCCATAAGCATTAATTAAAAGGAACTTTGGTATTTAATCAGCAGCAGGCTTTGTTCTCTTTGGGTAACTTGGGGAACACTACATATGCCTTGTGAAGATAATGACATTCTCCCTTTTTAAAAATGTACAAACAAAACTACAATATAGCTGTTGTTTCTTGGCATTCCAACAATGAGAACTCTTGATCAACTCATACATGCACTTATCAATAGCACAAAGATAGTGGAGACATTTAATAGCAACTGTGGAGCTTTGAGAGAGATTGCAGGGCTGTTAGAATCAGAGAAAGCGCAAGGTACTTCAAGGTGGGTTTGTCCTCATTTTGCCACATATACATATGGAAAATGCTTATTAATTCTTGGATTAACCAGTATATCTAGTTTCTACAGAATTCCATATATCAGAGAGTTTATAGCATTTTGCAGTTGTTTCCAAAAGAGATACAGGAGAATCATGTTGAGATGGGAGATGCTCAGAATATGGTGAGACTGTTTCTCCTGGCATAAGAGAAAGGACATTGAACTCATAAATTAGCAACAATCAGGCCTTTGTATTATGTCACTAGATTCCATCAGATGTGTAACTTTTTTTTTTTTTTTTTTTTTTTTCTGTACGCGGGCCTCTCACCGCTGTGGCCTCTCCCGTTGCAGAGCACAGGCTCCGGACGCGCAGGCTCAGCGGCCATGGCTCACGGGCCCAGCCGCTCCGCGGCATGTGGGATCCTCCCGGACCGGGACGCGAACCCGCGTCCCCTGCATCGGCAGGCGGACTCCCAACCACTGCGCCACCAGGGAAGCCCCAGATGTGTAACTTTGTTACTTCCTCACAGGCTCATTCCTCACTGCTGGCAAATTTATTAGACATATTACCCAGAATTATAAAGAAAGCACTTTGTTTTTCATTGTTATGCTTAAGGGATGAAAATTCTCTTTTTTCACCTTGAGCCACTAGGAGCAAATCCAAGTAAGAAACATAAGTTACTCCAAAGGGAGGTTTGAGCATAGTTCAGAACTGAGGAACAAGAATGAAGATGGGAAATAAGTGTATATTTCACTTTTTGATTCAAGGCCTTTTCAGTTGCCTTCCTAAAAATCCTAAACACAACCCTACTATTGCCTTCAATGTCACTTATTTTGCACAGTGCATGAAAATTTCTGTATTCTCACCTCAACTCTACAAGATGAAGTCAACATTAAGTTTAGAATTGTAAGAAAAATTGAACTAAATATAATATGTATTCTGGTGCTTTATTTTTTTTAAGACTGGTATTCATTGGATGGACAGGGAGGATATAGTCCCTGGATAGCTGGGATGGGCCCTGGGACAACAGAACCGGTAAAAGACATCAAGCTAAGGCAGATCCTGGCCTTTGAAGGGTGTGGCTAGCTTATCTATGAACACACAATTCTGCTCCGGGGCTTTCCACTGGGAGGTTAGAGTCCAGTGGGGATGTTTTCAATACTTGGTTGTCAGATCTTTTGGACAGTCCTTGTGTGGGTGCACTGAATGATCATGGAAGGAGAAGTGGTAGTGTAGCTCACCTGTCACTGAGGGTGAGAGTGGGGGCTGACACCATGACTTGAGGTCAGAAGAATTTAAGAATACAATCCAAAGCAGAAGACAAGGTCTAGGGACTCCTCAAGATGGGTAGTGAGGAATATTGTAACTCAGGGGCCATGTGGATGCCGAAGGTTAGCTCTATCAGTCCTTGTCTGATTTAAGGAAACCTGAGGAGCAAAGCAGGAGCCTAGAAAGTTTATAGATTATTACACTGCTGTCATATCAAATCACAAAGATTGTAAGAGTGATAGCAAAATAATTCCCTTTCTAAGTTTTATCAGTGCATTTATTGCTATGGTTTACTTTTGTAGAGAGATACTACCATATATTAAGGACATATTATGTCCCAGAAACTTTAAGTAGCATGATTTCTCTAAATCCTATGTGTGTTACTTTTGTTTTATAGAAGAAACTGAGGTTCACAGAAGTTAAAGGAGTTGCCTAGGATGACACATTAAATCGTAGAGCCAGGATTCAGAGCCATGAATCAAATGGCTGTGATTTTTCTGCCATGCCATGTGCACTCTTTTATTTGCTAGTTTCTGCTGGTCTGATATTTTTTCATGCACCCAGGGTGCCTATTAGTCTAGTTCATTTAATTTGTAAGTTACTCTTCTACTGTTTTGATATTCTGTGGATTGCAATGACAATTAGGACATACTTGAGGCAGAAGCGTCCTCTTGTGTGTTCAGCCTCATGGAAACCAGTACCCAACCCATGTGGCTAAGACCCAGGGGTAGACTCTGCCACACTTCAGAACAGTTGACAAACTGTTCACAGCTGTCTGGAGTTAAAGAACTCATCTCCTAGAACTGACTCTTTCTCAGTCTCTTTTTAAAGAGACAAATGTGCCTCCTTTTCTTCTGCACTTCTAATGATCCCTCTACTTTGAAAATGGCCCCTGTACTTGCTCTTTTGTCTCACTAATATCTCCACTCTTGCATTCTTCTCAGACTTAACTTCCATTTTTAACTGTGACAGAATATCTTCTCATTCCATCTAAACCTTTTCAGATGACACAAAAGGAGAGATATCATTACATCTCTGTTTAAAGGAGACACTCGACCATTTAGAAATGCTTCTCTATTATTGTATTTAATTGGAATGGGTGGCCTATTAGCACTGATTGTGGAAGAAAATGACCTCTGCGTTCAACATGAAAATGTATTGTGAACTGCTTGATGTAGATGACCTGTCTAATGATTCAGGTTAACTGATGTCAGCAGTTTTCAGAGTGCTGATATCAGGAATCAAAAAGAAAGCAAAATTACATATGGAAATATATTTAGTAAATGGATAAAAGAAGAATTTTGAAGTTTGTCAGCTCTACTGAACAAATATATGAGAACTTAATTTTATTCTCACCCAAGTGCTTGCACCAACCTTGAAATGCCGTTGATGTAAATACCAGTACACTAAAATAGTATTTAAAAGCTTACTAAATAAAAATTCCTTTTTGTGACATTATTTCTTTTAATTCCTCAAAACTGGTACTGCCACAGGAGCCCCAATTACTTTTTTCTAGAAGTGGTTATTATAAAGTATCTAGTGTTGTTTTTTTTTTTTCGGTACGCAGGCCTCTCACTGTTGTGGCCTCTCCCGTTGTGGAGCACAGGCTCCGGACGCGCAGGCTCAGTGGCCATGGCTCACGGGCCCAGCCACTCCATGGCATGTGGGATCCTCCCGGACCGGGGCACGAACCCGTGTCCCCCGCATCGGCAGGCAGACTCTCAAACACTGTAACACCAGGGAAGCCCTAAAGTATCTAGTTTTTAATTTCCTCATGCTGCATAAAAGACACTAAACCACAACAATTTATAATTTATTTGGCTTACAGCTGAGTACTGTTTAAGAAACTATTGTAGGGTAGCCACGTGACAATAATTAAACTATTCCAGGTCACACTGTGAATTTCCAAAATATTCAACAGCTTGTTTTATGTAAGTACTAAAAAATAAATATATTGTTTGGACCACATCAAGTATTTCCATCTTTTTTTCCTCTAACAAGCTTTTAAGAGGTGAAGGATTTCTGAAAAAATAGAGTTTAAAACATTTACTGTGCTAGCATAGTATAATTCTAGGCCAAATAACCTAACCTGCATCTGTGAAAAGGTCACACTAGCACTGTACATTGAAAATATAATGCCAATCACTTATGAGATCTAAAATTTTCCAGCAGTTCCATTAAAGAAGGGGAAAAAATGAGAAATTAATTTTAATAATATTTTATTAATCCAGTAAAACAGAGATGTTAACATTGCAACATGTAATCAATATTAAAAATTATTAATAGAATATCTTTAACTTGTACTAAATTTTTGAAGTTTGGTGAATATTTTACACTTACAGCACCTCTCAATGTGGACTGGCCATATTTCAAGTATTAAATAGCCACATATTGCTAGTGGCTCTTGTATTGAACAAAGTAGGGTTATGCTAATGGTGGAGGTAATCTGTTAAAAGGAACTGAAGAACAAGGAGGATGTGACCAAGAGGGCAGAGTAGTAAGACCTTGAGCTCACCTCCTGCCATGAACGCACCAAAATTACAACTATTTACAGAGCGACTATCCATGAGAATGGCCTGAAGACAAGCAGAAAGATTTTCCACAACTAAAGACATAAAGAAGGGTAGGAAGGGCAAAGATGTGGTATAGCCAAGACCTACACTCTCTGGTAGGCAACCCACAAATGGGAGGATAATCACTAATGCAGATGTTCCCCCTAAGAATCAGGAGTCTGAGTGCCACATCAGGCTACTCAGCCTGGGCGCCCTGCACTGGGAAGATGAGCCCCCATGATGTCTGGCTTTAAAGGTCAGATGGCTTCCATACAGGAGAGCTGGAGGGCTGTATGAAACAGAGACTGTTCTTAAAGGACAGATGTAAAATCTCACACTCTGAGTCCCAGCACAGAGGCAATAATTTGAAAGTACCTTAGATCAGACCCATTTACTGATCTTGGAGAGACTCCTGGAGAGGCAAGAGGCACCTGGGACCCCCTCTGGGGACACAGATGCTGGTGACAGCCATTTGGGGGAGCTTGTTGTACCATAAAGAAACTGGTGTCGACAAAGTGCCATTTTGGAGTCTTCCTGTAGCCTACTAGTGCTAGGGGCTTACCTGCCCATCAGTGGACCAGCATCAGTCCCAGCACCCCTTGAACCTTGTAGCCAGCTGCTCAGGGAACTGGCCCTTCCCACCAGCAGGTTAGCACCAATTCCAGATTCCCACAGCTGCACCCACCAGTGGTCTGGCTGGCACTACAAAGGCAAGGACCGGCAGTCACCTGGCTGGGGGCCAGTCCTACCTGCCAGTATGTTGATAGTAGAAGGGCCCATTCAGCTCACATAGGGGGTGCCATGGAGCATATAGCTCTGGTGACCAGAGGGAAGTGTGCTGCTGGGTCCCATAGAATGTCTCCTACGTAAGGCCACTTCTCAGATCAGGAAATGTAACTAACCTACTTAATATATAGAAATAAACACAGAGAATTAGGAAAGTGAGGAGACAGAGGAACATGTTCCAAATGAAAGAAAAATCAGAACCTCAGAAAAAGAAGTAAACAAAGTGGAGATAAGTAATTTACTTGATAAAGAGTTCAAAGTAATGACCATAAAGACGTTCAACAAACTTGGGAGAAGAATGGATGAACACAGTGATAATTTTAACAAAAAGTTAAAAGAAGAGCTAGACAGAACTGAAGAATACAATAAATGAGATAAAAAAATACACTAAAGTGCATCAACAGTAGGTTAGATGATACAGAGGAATGGATCAGCAAAATGGAAAACAAAGTAGTGGAAATCACCCAAACTGAAGATAAATAAAAAAGAACTAAAACAAGTAGGAATAAGAGACCTCTAGTACAACATCATGCATACTAACATTTGCATTATAGGGGGTCCCAGAAGGAGAAGAGAGAGAGAGAAACGGACAGAGAACTTATTTGAAGAAATAATAGTTAAAACTTCTGTAACCTGGAAAGGGAGGCAGACATTCAGGTCCAGTAAGAACAGAGAATCCCAAACAAAATATACCTGAAGAGGTCTACACCAAGACACATTATAATTAAAATGGCAAAAATAAAAGATAAAGAGAGAACCTTAAAAGGAGCAAGATAAAAACATCTAGTTATGTAAGATTATCAGCTGACTTTTCACAAAAAATTTGCAGGCCAGAGGGAAGGGCACAATATGTCCAAAGTGATGAAAGATAAAACTTATACCCATTAAGGATGTCATTCAGAATTGAAGGTGAGATAAAGTGGTAAGCAAACCTAAAAGATTTCAGCGCCACCAAACTACCTTTACAAGAAATGTTAAAGGGACTTCTCTAAACATAAAAGAAAAGATCACAAATGGAAATATGAAAATTACAAAAGAATCTCATTGGTAAAGGCACACATGCAGCAAATGTAGCAAATCAACCAATTACAAAGCTATGAGGAAGGTTAGAAGATAAAAGTAGTAAAGTTAGCTATACCCACAATTAGTAGTTAAGGCATACAGAAAACTAAAAGATGTAAAATATGACATCGAAAACATTAAACATGGAAGGGAGAGTAAAAAAATGAAGAGTGGTTAGAATGCATTTGAATTTAAGGGATCATCAACTTAAAATTATATATACTTATAATTGTTTATATATATATATATATATGTTGCTATATATGAACCTCATGGGAACCACAAACCAAAAAACTATAATAAATACACACACAAAAAAAGAGAAAGGAATCCAAACTTAACACTAAAGATAGACATTGATGACAAGGAACAGAGCAAAAGAAAAAACAAAAAAGAACTACAAAAAACAAACAGAAAATAACTAAGTGGCAATAAGTACATACCTATCAATAATTAAATGTATATGGACTAAATGCTCCATTCAAAAGACAGAGTGGCTGAATACAAAAATAACACCCACATATGCTGCCTATAAGAGACTCACTTGTGACTTAAAGACACACACAGACTGAAAGTGAGGAGATGGAAAAGGTATTTCATGCAAATGGAAATTAAAGAGAGCTGGGGTAGCGATACGTAATTCAGACAAAATAGATTGTAAAACAAAGACTGAAACAATAGACAAAGACGGACATTACATAATAATCGAGGGATCAATCCAACAAGAAGATATAACAATTGTAAATATATATGCACCCAACACAGGAGCACCTGAATGCATAAAGCAAATACTAACAAACAAAAAAGGGAGAACTGACAGTAACCCAATATTAGTAGGGAGCTTTAACACCCAGCTTACATCAAAAGACAGATCTTCCAGACAGGAAATAGATATCTATAGAACCTGAATCCAAAAGCAGCACAATATTCTTTTAAAGAGCACACGGAACTTTCCCCAGGATAGATCACATGCTAGGTCACAAAACAAATCTCAATAAATTTAAGATGGTTGAAAACATAGGCAGCATCTTTTCTAAGCATAAGGGAATGAGATTAGAAATAAACTATGAGAATAAAAGTGCAAAGAGCACAGATATATGTAGGCTAAATAACATGTTACTAAACAACCAGTGGGTCCCTAAAGAAATCAGAGAAAATTCAAAAACACCTGGGCACAAGTGAAAATGGAAACACCATGATCCAAAATCTATGGGAGGCAGCAAAAGCACTTCTAAGAGGGAAGTTTATAACAATACAAGCCTACATCAGGAAATAAGAAAAATCTTAAATAAACAATCTAACCTTACACCTAGAGGAACTAAAAAAAGAAGAACAAACAAAACCCAAAATTAGGGGAAGGAAAAATAATAAAGATTAGAGTGGAAAAAATGAAATAGAGACTAAAAAGCAATAGAAAACAGAATGAAACTAAAAACTGGTTCTTTGAAAAGATAAATAGAATTGAAGAACCTTTAGCCAGACCCATGAAGAAAAATAAAAAGAGGGCCCAAATCAATAAAATCAGAAATGAATGTGGCTGAAGGGGACCTTCAAGATGGCAGAGGAGTAAGACATGGAGAGCACCTTCCTCCCCATAAATACATCAAAAATACATCTACATGTGGAACAACTCCTACAGAACACCTACTGAATGCTGGCAGAAGACCTCAGACCTCCCAAAAGGCAAGAAACTCCCCACATACCTGGGTAGGGCAAAAGAAAAAGAAAAAATAGAGATAAAAGAATAGGGACAGGACCTGCACTTCTGGGAGGGAGCTGTGAAGGAGGAAAAGTTTCCACACACTAGGAAGCCCCTTCACTGGTGGAGATGGGGGGTGGGTGCGGGTGAAGCTTCAGAGCCACAGAGGAGAGCACAGCAACAGTGGTGCAGAGGGCAAAGTGGAGAAATTCCCGCACAGAGAATTGATGCCAACCAGCACTCACCAGACTGAGAGGCTTTTCTGCTCACCCACCGGGGCGGGTGGGGGCTGGGAGCTGAGGCTTGGGCTTCAAAGGTCAGACACCAGGGAGAGGACTGGGGTTGGCTGCATGAACACAGCCTGAAGGGGGCTAGTGCACCACAGCTAGCTGGGAGGGAGTCCTGGAAAAAGTCTGGAACTGCCTAAAAGGTAAGAGACCACTGTTCCAGGGTGCACAAGGAGAGGGGATTCAGGGCACCACCTAAACGAGCTCCAGAGATGGGTGCGAGGCGTGGCTATCAATGTGGACACCAGAGATGGGCATGAAACATTAAGGCGGCTACTGCAGGCACCAGGAAGCCTGTGTGCAAGCACAGTTCACTATCCACACCTCCCCTCCTGGGAGCCTGAGCAGCAAGCCACTGCCAGGGTCCTGTGATCCAGGGACAACTTCCCTGGGAGAACACATGGAACCTCAGGTTGGTGCAACATCATGGTGGCCTCTACCACCAGAAGCTCTCCCTTCATTCCGTATCCCTCCCTCCCCCAAGCCTGAGTGAGCCAGAGCCACCTAATCAGCCGCTCCTTTAACCCTCTCCTATCTGGGCAAAGAACAGATGCCAGAGGGTGACCTACATGCAGAGGCAGGGCCAAATCCAAAGCTGAACCCCAGGAGCTGTGTGAACAACGAAGAGAAAGGGAAATTTCTCCGTGCAGACTCAGGAGAAGCAGATTAAATCTCCACAATCAACTTGATGTACCCTGCATCTGTGAAAAACCTGAATAGACAACGAATCATCCCAAAATTGATGTGGTGGACTTTGGGAGCAACAGTAGATTTCGGATTTGCTTTCAGCATCTAATTTGTTTCTGGTTTTATGTTTATCTTAGTTTAGTATTTAGAGATTATTATCATTGGTAGATTTGTTTATTGATTTGGTTGCTCTCTTTCTTTGTATATATATATATATATATTTTTCCTTTTTCTCATTTTGTGATTGTGTATGTGTATGCTTCTTTGGGTGATTTTTGTCTGTATTGGTTTGCTTTTACCATTTGTCCTAGGGTTCTGTGGGTCCTTTTTTTTTTCATAGTATAGTTTTTAATCCTTGTTATCACTGGTGGATTTCTTTATTGGTTTGGTTGCCCTCTTCTTTTTTTTTAATTAAAAAAATTTTATTTTAATAATTAAAAAAATTTTTTATTTTAATTACATTATTTCATTTATTTATTTTTCTTTCTTTCTTTCTTTTTTCTCCCTTTTCTTCTGAGCTGTGTGGCTTAAAGGGTCTTGGTGCTCCGGCCAGGGGTCAGGCCTGAGCCTCTGAGGTGGGAGAACTGAGTTCAGGACATTGGTCCACCAGAGACCTCCCAGCCCCATGTAATTTCAATCAGTGAGAGATCTCCCAGAGATCACTGCTTCGATGCTAAGACCCAGCTCCACTCAATGACCAGCAAGCTCCAGTGCAGAACACCCAATGCCAAATAACTAGCAAGACAGGAACACAACCCCACCCATTAGCAGAGAGGCTGCCTAAAATCATAATAAGTTCACAGACACCCCAAAACACACTACCAGACGTGGACCTGCCCACCAGAAAGACAAGATCCAGCCTCATCCACCAGAACACAGGCACCAGTCCCCTCCACCAGGTAGCCTACACAACCCCCTGAACCAACCTTACGCACAGGGGGCAGACACCGAAAACAATGGAAACTCCTAAACTGCAGCCTGCAAAAAGGAGACCCCAAAGACATTAAGTTAAGCAAAATAAGACAGAGAAATACACAGGAGATGAAGGAGCAAGGTAAAAACCCACCAGACCAAACAAATGAAGAGGATATAGACAGTCTACCTGAAAAAGAGTTCAGAGTAATGAAAGTAAACATGATCCAAAATCTTGGAAATAGAACAGAGAAAATACAAGAAAGGTTTAACGAGGACCTAGAAGAACTAAAGAGCAAACAATGACGAACAACACAATATATGAAATTAAAAATTCTCTAGAAGGAATCAAAGCAGAATAACTGAGGCAGAAGAACAGATAAGTGACCTGGGAGATAAAATAGTGGAAATAACTACTGTAGAGCAGAATAAAGAAAAAAGAATGAAAAGAATTGAGGACAGTCTCAGAGACCTCTGGGACAGTATTAAACACACCAACACACGAATTATAGGGGTGGCAGAAAAAGAAGAGCAAAAGAAAGGGAATGAGAAAATATTTTGAAGAGATTGTAGTTGAAAATTTCCATAAAATGGGAAAGGAAATAGTCAATCAAGTCCAGGCAGCACAGAGAGTGCAATACAGGATAAATCCAAGGAGAAACACACCAATACATATATTAATCATACTATCAAAAATTAACTACAAAGAATAAATATTAAAAGCAGCAAGGGAAAACCAACAAATAATATACAGGGGAATCCCCATAAGGTTAACAGCTGACCATTCAGAAGAAACTCTGCAAGCCAGAAGGGTGTGGCAGGACATATTTAAAGTGATGAAAGGGAAAAACCTACAACCAAGATTACCCTATCCAGCAAGGATCTCATTCAGATTGGATGGAGAAATTAAAATCTTTACAGAGAAGCAAAAGCTAAGAGAATTCATCACCAGAACACCCTTTACAACAAATGCTAAAGGAACTTCTCTAGGTAGGAAACACAAGAGAAGGAAAAGACCTACAAAAGCAAACCCAAAACAATTAAGAAAATTGTAATAGGAACATACATATCAATAATTACTATAAATGCAAATGGATTAAATGTTCCAACCAAAACACAGACTGGCTGAACGGATACAAAAACAAGACCCATACAGATCATGTCTACAAGAGACCTACTTCAGACCTAGGGACACATACAGACTGAAAGTGAGGGGATGGAAAAAGATATTCCATGCAAATAGAAATCAAAAGAAAGCTGGAGTAGCAATTCTCATATCAGACAAAATAAACTTTAAAATAAAGACTATTACAAGAGACAAAGAAGGACACTACATAGTGATCAAGGGATCAATCCAAGAAGAAGATATAACAATTGTAAATATTTATGCACCCAACATAGGAGCACCTCAATACATAAGTCAAATGCCAACAGCCATAAAAGGGGAAATTGACAGTAACACAATAAGAGTAGGAGACTTTAACACCCCACTTTCACCAATGGACAGATCATCCAAAATGAAAATAAAGGAGACACAGGCTTTAAATGATACATTAAACAAGATGGACTTAATTGATACTTATAGGACATTCCATCACAAAACAACAGAATACACTTTCTTCTCTAGTGCTCATGGAACATTCTCCAGGAGAGATCATATCTTGGGTCACAAACCAAGCCTTGGTAAATTTAAGAAAATTGAAATTGTATCAAGTATCTTTTCCGACCAAAATGCTATAAGACCAGATATCAACTGCAGGAAAAAATCTGTAAAAAAATATAAACACATGGAGGCTAAACAATACACTACTAAATAACCAAGAGATCCCTGAAGAAATCAAGGAGGAAATCAAAAAATACCTAGAAACAAATGACAATGAAAAGACGATGACCCAAAACCTATGGGATACAGCAAAAGCAGTTCTAAGAGGGAATTTTATAGTAATACAATCCTACCTCAAGAAACAAGAAAAATCTCAAATAAACAACCTAGACTTACACCTAAAGCAATTAAAGAAAGAAGAACACCAAACCCCCAAAGTTAGCGGAAGGAAATAAATCATAAAGATCAGATCAGAAATAAATGAAAAAGAAATAAAGGATATGATAGCAAAGATCAGTAAAACTAAAAGCTGATTCTTTGGGAAGATAAGCAAAATTGATAAACCATTAGCCAGACTCATCAAGAAAAAAAAGGGAGAAGACTCAAGTCAATAGAATTAGAAATGAAAAAGAAGTAACAACTGAAACTGCAGAAATACAAAGGATCATGAGAGATTGCTACAAGCAACTCTATGCCAATAAAATGGACAACGTGGAAGAAATGGACAAATTCTTAGAAAAGCACAACCTTCCGAGACTGAACCAGGAAGAAATAGAAAATATAAACAGACCAATCACAAGCACTGAAATTGAAACTGTGATTAAAAATCTTGCAACAAACAAAAGCCCAGGACCAGATGGTTTCTCAGGCAAATTCTACCAAACATTTAGAGAACAGCTAACATCTATCCTTCTCAAACTCTTCCAAAAAATTGCAGAGGAAGGAACACTCCCAAACTCATTCTATGAGGCTACCATCACCCTGATACCAAAACCAGACAAAGATGTCACAAAGAAAGAAAACTACAGGCCAATATCACTGATGAACATAGATGAAAAAATCCTCAACAAAATACTAGCAAACAGAATCCAACAGCACATTAAAAGGATCATACATCATGATCAAATGGGGTTTATCCCAGGAATGCAATGATTCTTCAATATACGCAAATCAATGTGATACATGATATTAACAAATTGAAGGAAAAAAATCATATGGTCACCTCAATAGATGCAGAAAAAGCTTTCAACAAAAGTCAACACCCATTTATGATAAAAACTCTCCAGAAAGAAGGCATAGAGGGAAACTACCTCAACATAATAAAGGCCATATATGACAAACCCACAGCCAACATCGTCCTCAATGGTGAAAAACTGAAACCATTTTACCTGAGATCAGGAATAAGACAATGTTGCTCACTCTCACCACTATTATTCAACATAGTTTTGGAAGATTTAGCCACAGCAATCAGAGAAGAAAAGTAAATAAAAGGAATCCAAATAGGCAAAGAAGAAGTAAAACTGTCACTGCTTGCAGATGACATGATACTATACGTAGAGAATCCTAAAGATGCTATCAGAAAACTACTAGGACTAATCTATGAATCTGGTAAAGTAGCAGGATACAAAATGAATGCACAGAAATCTCTGGCATTCTTATACACTAATGATGAAAAACATGAAAGAGAAATTAAGAAAACACTCCCATTTACCAATGCAACAAAAAGAATAAAATATCTAGGAATAAACCTACATAAGGAGACAAAAGTCCTGTATGCAGAAAACTATAAGACACTGCTGAAAAAAATTAAAGATGATACTAACAGATGGAGAGATATAGCTTGTTCTTTGATTGGAAGAATCAACATTGTGAAAATGACTAACTACCCAAAGCAATCTACAGATTCAATGCAATCCCTATCAAACTACCACTGGCATTTTTCACAGAACTAGAACAAAAAATTTCAAAATTTGTATAGAAACACAAAAGACCCCGAATAGCCAAATCAATCCTGAGAATGAAAAATGGAGCTGGAGGAATCAGGCTCCCTTACTTCAAATTCTACTACAAAGCTACAGTAATCAAGACAGTATGGTACTGGCAGAAAACCAGAAATATAGATCAATGGAACAGGTTAGAAAGCCCAGAGATAAACCCATACACATATGGTCAACTTACCTTTGATAAAGGAGGCAAGAATATACAATGGAGCAAAGACAGCCTCTACAAGTGGCGCTGGGAAAACTGGACAGCTACATGTAAAGGAATGAAATTAGAACACTCCCTAACACCATACACTAAAATAAACTCAAAATGGATTAATGACCTAAATGTAAGGCCAGACACTATAAAACGCTTAGAGGAAAACATAGGCAGAACACTCTATGACATAAATCACAGCAAGATCCTTTTTGACCCACCTCCTAGAGAAATGGAAATAAAAACAAATGAAAAAAAACAAGTGGGTCCTAATGAAACTTTAACCTTTTGCACAGCAACGCAAGCCATTAAACAAGACGAAAAGACAACCGTCAGAGTGGGAGAAAATATGTGCAAATGAAGCAACTGACAAAGGATTAATCTCCAAAATATACAAGCAGCTCACGTAGCTCAATATCATAAAAATAAACAACCCAATCCAAAAACGGGCAGAAGACTTAAATAGACATTTCTCCAAAGAAGATATACAGATTGCCAACTAACATGTGAAATAATGCTCAACATCATTAATCATTAGAGAAATGCAAATCAAAACTACAGTGAGAGGGCTTCCCTGGTGGCGCAGTGGTTGAGAGTCCACCTGCCGATGCAGGGGACACACGTTTGTGCCCCGGTCCGGGAAGATCCTATATGCCGCGGAGCGGCTGGGCCCGTGAGCCATGGCCACTAAGCCTGCGCGTCTGGAGCCTTTGCTCCGCAATGGGAGAGGGCACAGCAGTGAGAGGCCCACATACCGCAAAAAAAACAAACAAACAAACAAAAAAAAAACTACAGTGAGATATCATCTCACACCAGTCAGAATGGCCATCATCAAAAAATCTACAAACAATAAATGCTGGAGTGGGTGTGGAGAAAAGGGAACCCTCTTGCATTGTTGGTGGGAATGTAAATTGATACAGCCCCTATGAAGAACAGTATGGAGGCTCCTTTAAAAACTAAAAATAGAACTACCATGTGACCCAGCAATCTCACTACTGGGCATATACCCTGAGAAAACCATAATTCAAAAAACAGGCATATACCACAGTGTTCATTGCAACATTACTTACAATAGCCAGGACATGGAAGCAACCTAAGTGTCCATCAACAGATGAATGGATAAAGAAGATGTGGCACGTATATACAATGGAATATTACTCAGCCATAAAAAGAAATGAAATTGAGTTATTTGTAGTGAGGTGGATACACCTAGAGACTATCATACGTAAGTCAGAAAGAGAAAAACAAATACCATATGCTAACACATATATATGGAATCTGAAAAAAAAAAGGTTCTGAAGAACCTAGGGGCAGGACAAGAATAAAGACAGAGATGTAGAGAATGGACTTGAGGACATGGGGAGGGGGAAGGGTAAGCTGTGACAAAGTGAAAGAGAGTCATGGACATAGATACACTATTAAATGTAAAATAGATAGCTAGTGGGAAGCAGCCGCATAGCACAGGGAGATCAGCTTGGTGCTTTGTGACCACCTAGAGGGGTGGGATAGGGAGGGTGGGAGGGAGATGCAAGAGGGAGGGATATTGGGTTATATGTATACATATAGCTGATTCACTGTTATACAGCAGAAACTAACACACCACTCTAAAGCAATTATACGCGAATAAAGATGTTTTAAAAAAAAACAAATCTGGAGAAGTTAAAATTTGTATCATAGAAATACAAACAACCATAAGCGACTACCACAAACAATTATATGCCAGTAAAATAGACAACCTAGCAGAAGTGGCTAAATACCTAGAAATGTACAATCTTCCAAGACTGAACCAGGAAGAAATAGAAAATATGAGCAGACCAATTACAAGTAATGAAATTCATTATTTGATTAAAAAAAAAAAAAACCAACAAACAAAACTCCAGGACCAGACAGTTTTACAGCTGAATTCTACCAAACATTTAGAGAAGAGTTAACACCTCTCCTTCTCAAACTATTCCAAAAAATTGAAGAGAAAGTAACACTGTTGAACTTATTCTTTGAGGCCAGAATCACTTGGATATCAAAACTAGACAAAGACACCACAAAAAAAGAAAATTACTGGCCAATATCCCTGATGAACACAGATGCAAAAATCCTTAACAATATACTAGGAAACTTAATTCAATAATACCTTAAAAGACTAATACACTATGATCAAGTGTATTTGTTGTAGGGATGCAAGGATGGTTCAGCATCCACATATTAAACAATATGATAAGCCACATTAACAAATTGAGCAATAAAAACTATATGATCCTCTCAATAGATGTAGAAAAGTTTTTGACAAAATTCAACATCAATTTATGATAAAAGTGTCAACAAAGTGGGTATCAAGGGAACATGTCTCAATGAAATAAAGGATATGTATGTCAAATCTACAGCCAAGATCATATTCAATGGTGAAAAGTTGAAAGCATTTCCAAGGAAGATAACAAGGATGCCCACTCTCACCACTTTTATTCTACACAGTATTAAAGTCCTAGCCACAGCAATCACGCAAAAAAAAAAAAAAAAAAAAAAAATCCAAATTGGAAAGGAAGAAGTAAAATTGTCACTGTTTGCAGATGATATGATACTATATAAAAGTATTAGAACTAATAAATGGATTCAGTAAAGTTGGAGGATCTAAAATTAATATACACAAATTTGTTGCATTTCTATACACTAATAATGGAGTATTAGAAAGAGAAATTATGAAGACAGTACCATTTCACAATTGTACCAAAAAGAATGAAATACTTAGGAATACATCTAACCAGGGAGAAGATCTGTACTCAGAAAACTATAAGACAGTGATGAAATAAGTTGAAGATGATATAAATGGAAAGTTATACCAAGCAGATGGATTGGAAGAATTAATATTGTTAAAATGACCATATTATCCAGGTTATCCCCAGATTAAATACAATCACTATCAAAATACCAAAGGCATTTCTCACAGAACTAGAACAAACAATTTAAAAATTTGTACGGAAACATGTTAGATGCTGAATAAGCAAAGTAATCTTAAGAAGGAAGAGGAAAGCTGACGTATCATGTGCCTTGATTTCAAACTATACTACAAAGCTATGGTAATAAAAACAGTACAGTACAGGTACAAAAACAGATGCCAAGATCAATTCAACAGAATAGACATCCCAGAAATAAACTCCACTTATATGGTCAATTAATGTATGACAAAGGAGGCAAGAATATACAATGGGGAAAACACAGGCTTTTCAATAAATTGTGTTGGGAAAACTGGATGGCTATATGCAAAAGAATCAATTGGACTACTTTCTCACACCATATACAAAAATAAACTCAAAATGGATTAAAGACACATTTAACTTAAGTTTTAGACATTAAACTGTAAAACTTCTAGAAGGAAACATAGGTGATATGCTCCTTGACATTGGTCTTAGCAATATTTTTTTAGATATGTCTCCTTACACAAGGGAAATAAAAGAAAACATAAACAAAAGTGACTCCTTTAAACTAGAAAGCTTTTGCATTGTGAAGGAAACTGTAAACAAAACAAAAATGTAGCCTCTTGAATGGGAGAATATATTTGCAAGCAATGTATGTGATGAGGGATTAAAATCCAAAAATAACTCATACAACTCAACATCAAAACCCCCCAAACAACTCAATTAAAAAATGGGCAGAGGAACTAAATAGGTATTTTTCTGAAGAAGATATACAGATAGCCACGATACATGAAAAGATGTACAACATCCTTAATCATCAGGGAAATGCAAATCAAAACCACAGTGAGAGCTACAGTAATCAAGACAGTATGGTACTGGCACAAAAACAGAAATATAGATCAGTGGAACAGGACAGAAAGCCCAGAGGTAAGCTCACGCACATATGGTCACCTTATCTTTGATAAAGGAGGCAAGAATATACAATGGAGCAAAGACAGCCTCTACAATAAGTGGTGCTGGGAAAACTGGACAGCTACATGTAAAGGAATGAAATTAGAACACTCCTAACACCATACACAAAAATAAACTCAAAATGGATTAAAGACCTAAGTGGAAGGCCAGACACTATAAAACTCTTAGAGGAAAACATAGGCAGAACACTCTATGGCATAAATCACAGCAAGATCCTTTTTGACCCACCTCCTAGAGAAATGGAAATAAAACCAAAAATAAACAAATGGGACCTAATGAAACTTAAAAGCATTTGCACAGCAAAGGAAACCATAAACAAGACGAAAAGACAACCCTCAGAATGGGAGAAAACATTTGCAAATGAAGCAACTGACAAAGGATTAATCTCCGAAATATACAAGCAGCTCATGCAGCTCAATATCATAAAAACAAACAACCCAATCCAAAAACGGGCAGAAGACCTAAATAGACATTTCTCCAAAGAAGATACACAGATTGCCAACAAACACATGAAAGAAAGCTCAACATCACTAATCATTAGAGAAATGCAAATCAAAACTACAATGAGGTATCACCTCACACCGGTCAGAATGGCCATCATCAAAAAATCTACAAACAATAAATGCTGGAGGGGGTGAGGAGAAAAGGGAACCCTCTTGCACTGTTGGTGGGAATGTAAATTGATACAGCCACTATGGAGAACAGTATGGAGGCTCCTTAAAAAACTAAAAAGAGAACTACCATATGACGCAGCAATACCACTACTGGGCATATAGCCTGAGAAAACCATAATTCAAAAAGAGTCATGTATCCCAATGTTCACTGCAGCTCTATTTACAATAGCCAGGACATGGAAGCAACCTAAGTGTCCATCGACAGATGAATGGTTAAAGAAGATAAGGCACATATATACAATGGAATATTAGCCATATAAAGAAATGAATTGAGTTATTTGTAGTGATGTGGATGGACCTAGAGACTGTCATACAGAGTGAAGTAAGTCAGAAAGAGAAAAACAAATACCGTATGATAACACATATATATTGAATCTAAAAAAAAGTGGTTCTGAAGAACCTAGGAGCAGGACAGGAATAAAGACACAGATGTAGAGAATGGACTTGAGGACACGGGGAGTGGGAAGGGTAAGTTGGGACGAAGTGAGAGAGTGGCATGCACATATATACACTACCAAATGTAAAATAGATAGCTAGTGGGAAGCAGCCGCATAGCACAGGGAGATCAGCTCGGTGCTTTGTGACCACCTAGAGGGGTGGGATGGGGTGGGATAGGGAGGGTGGGAGGGAGATGCAAGAGGGAGGAGATATGGGGATATATGTATACGTATAGCTGATTCACTTTGTTATAAAGCAGAAACTAACACACCATTTTAAAGCAATTATACTCCAATAAAGATGTTAAAAAAAAACAACAACACACACATTGAGATACCACTTCACACCTGTCAGAATGGCTATGATCAAAAAGACAATAAATAACAACTGTTGGCAAGGATGTGGAGAAAAAGGAACCCTGTTGCACTGTTGGTGAGATTTTAGATTACTGTAATCACTATAAAAAACAGTATGGAGGTTCCTCAAAAAATTAAAAATAGAACTACCACATGATCTAATAATTTTACTTCTGGGTATTTACCCAAAGAAACCAAAAATACTAATTTGAGAAGATAAATGCATTCCAATGTTTATTGAACCATTATATACAATAGTCAAGATATGGAAACAACCTGAGTGCCCATCGATAGACAACTGAATAAAGAAGACATGGTGTGTGTGTGTGTGTGTGTGTGTGTGTGTGTATACACACACACACACATACACACACACCGAATGGAATATTACTCAGTCATAAAAAATGAAAAATGAAATCTTGTCATTTGAGATAACATGGATGGGTCTAGATGATATTATGCTAAGTGAATTGTTTGACAGGCAAATACCACATGATCTCACTTAAATATGGAATCTAACAAACAAAATAAAACAAAAACAGACATAGATACAGGTGATTGCCAGAAGGGAAGGGGGTGTTGGGGTGGGCAAAATAAGTGAAGGGGATTAAGAGGTGTAAACCTCCTGTTTTATAATTTAAAAAAGTCATGGGGATGTACTATATGGCATAAGGAATATGGTCAAGAATATTGTAATAACTTTACATAGGAACAGATTGTTACTAGACATCGTGGTGGTCATTTCATATGTGAATGTCAAATCCTTCTGTAGTACATCTGAAACTAACAGTATCATTATACGTCATCTATATTTTAATTTAAAAAAGGAAAGCAAAAGGAAGTAAGAACAGTTATTCAGAGCTCATCTTATATTAAACAACATTTCCAATACATGTAGTTCTGTTTTATTCTATGCTATAAATATTTCTAGAACAACTGCTAAATTGAAGACAACATTTTGGGGCTATGATAACTAAATATATTGAGAAAATGAAACCAGTTCCTGTCCTTAAGGAATCTGCTATCTGGTAATATGCAGAATTTCTATAAACTGTACTAATTTTCTATGCAATGAACATGTGTCAGGAATAGTGCTGAATAATTTAAATTGTATTCTTCCCTCATTGTGAAACATATCATTCAGGATATTAGCTTGTTAAATTCTGTACAAGCAGAACCAAAAGAAAAATATTTCTGAGCCATATGTTTGCTCATATGTATGACAGGAATGATGGTAGGTTTTAAAAGTTGGGTTAAGGACTTCCCCGGTGGCGCAGTGCTTAAGAATCTGCCTGCCAATGCAGGGAACACAGGTTCGAGCCCTGGTGTGGGAAGATCCCACATGCTGCAGAGCAAAAAAGCCCGTGTGCCACAATTACTGAGCCTGTGCTCTAGAGCCTGTGAACAACAACTACTGAGCCCACATGCCACAACTACTGAAGCCCATGCTCCTAGAGCCCTTGCTCCACAACAAGAGAAGCCACGGCAATGAGAAGCCTGCACACTGCCATGAAGAGTAGCCCCTGCTCGTCGCAACCAGAGAAAGCCCGCGCGCAGCAACATAGACCCAATGCAGCCAAAAATAAATAAATAAATTTATTAAAAAAATAAACAAAAGTTGGGTTAAAATATTATTACATTGAGTTTTTCAACTATTCTTATTTCACATTTTTATGAATTTATTCATAAATT
This sequence comes from Hyperoodon ampullatus, assembly GCF_949752795.1. NCBI lineage: Eukaryota > Metazoa > Chordata > Mammalia > Artiodactyla > Ziphiidae > Hyperoodon > Hyperoodon ampullatus. Next base: position 20,514,586 of record NC_136918.1, on the reverse strand, counting down.
TATTTCATAATTTTTATTTATAAGTTTATTAATGCATTTAATAGGAAATTCTAATCAAGCAGTAGTGGCCTAGCCTTTACAGGCACTGAATTAAAAATTACTGAATAAATGAAAAATTGCTTTCTGAAAGACACTGTTAATTATTATCAGGAATAAAATAACTGGACACAGATCCCACTCTCAAGACACTTCCACTTTTAATTTAAAAAATGGAACATGTAAGCAACTAAGTATTGCCAGGAAGGAGGTGATAGGTGTTATGAGAGAGCCATAAAGGTGCTATACATGTTCATTAGAAGGAAAGAAAGCAAATGAGAAATCAGTGTCGTACTCTGAATTTCCAAAAATATCCTGATTTTTTTATCTGAAAAGGTGCAAAGAATAAATATATTATTTGAAACCACCTCAGCCGTCTACCATCTTTTCCTTCTTCCCTGGATGAGCCTTTTCCTCCCTTCTTTTCCTTTCAAGAAGATGTCTAAATATAGGAGAAGGGAAGGGGCTTACACGTCCTCATGGTAATGGGAAAAAGCAGGACTGTTATGGACTGAATTGTGTAAACTCCTTCAGTTCATATGTTGAAGCCCTAATCTCTAATGTGACTATTTGGAGATAAGGCCTTAAGGAGGTAATTAAGTGTTAAGTGAGGTCATAAGTGTGGGTCCTACTCCGATAAGACTGGTGTTCTTATAAGAAGATGAAGAGACACCCCAGAGAGCTCTCTCTATATGTACATGACCACAGAGGAAAGATGGTGTGAGGACACAGTGAGAAGGCAGCCGTCTTCAAACCCTGAAGAGAGCTCTCACCAGAAACCAACCCTGATGGCACCCTGATCTTCGATTTCAGCCTCTGGAACTGTGAGAAAATAAATTTCTCTCGTTTAAGTCACTAGTCTGTGGTACTTTGTTATGCCAGCCTTAGCCAATTAATACATGGTTCCATGGAACTAGGTGCTGATATTGACTGGTTGTAACAATTTACATAGGGTTATTTTTCTGGAGTGATGTTAGGGTATGGTGGTGGTGAGGGCAATAGTTTTTGATTCCTGGAAACACTGACAGGCAGACTCTAACACTTGCTTTATTTAGACTTCTTTTCTCTGTAGATTTTCTTTCAACGGCAATTGTTGAAAATTCAACAGTATTAAATTTTCAAAACTGCTACCCGAGGAAGGAGAAGAAAAATGGAAAGTCCAAGCTAGTGAATAAAGAGGTGAGGAGAAAGATAGGGAAAGCTAGTAAAAGCTTGATTCTTGGTATATAGTGACAGATGGAAGATGTATGATAACACAGATGCATTTCTACTATGAACAGTAGACATGCTAAATGCTAAATGACTGGAAAGCTAGAATCTTGGTACGTACCATGCCAACTAAAACTCCCCTTAATGGAAAGCATTTATATGTACTAAATCTGTTTAATATTGACATTTATTTAGTGTTTATTATATGCCAAAACTTGAGCCAAAATTTTACATATTTCTGTTTATTAAATCCTTACAAGAAGCTCATAAATGAGTCATTTCATTTAGCAGATGAGGCGTAGAGATGTGTAGAATATTACAGTATTCAGTGATAGAGCTAGGATTTAAATCCAGATATATCTGACTTGAAGTCTGAAGTCTTGGCTACTACAATATGCATTCTCTTAGAAACAAATAAGGAAATGAATATACTTTTAGTATAAGGCTTCTCCAAATAAGGTGGTAACATCTTACCCACATAAAGCTGAGTATTTTTGATATGTTATGTGGATGAGTGTGATATTTAGTGGTCAATGTGTGTGTTTGGAAGTACATTCTAAAAGAATTATAATTAAAGATTAATTGTAGTAAAAATGCTTTGTAAGTTTTGGGGCCACAAAACAAAGGAAAATAAATAAACCTGGCAATAATGTCTTTTCCTGGGGTCCTTTTCAGGTTTATCAGAAGACATATGGTACATTATTTTAAAATTCAAAGGCACGGTGAAATAACTTACCCACTTATCAAAAGAGTTCCATGTTTAAAGTATGTATTTTTCAGAAACCATACACTGAGAGAAAATGTTTCCAAATTTTCATTTAAAAAAATTGTCTTCTATGGCTGGTCCTCAAATTTTTATTGCATTAAAAACATTTTTTTTTTCTCAAAAGGATATGCAGTTACTAAGTTTACATGTACTTTATCTGAGTTTCATTTGAGGATTTATCCCAATAACTCTGCAAAGATTTATTTTTCGCATCCTGATAGTCTTATCAAACTAAGAGAAAGCATGGCCTGTCTCCTGATTACCAAGAAAGGAAACATCCAGGTTGGTTTCAGTCCATTTACAATATGTTGTTAAAGAGGAAGCTGGTTATTAGAAAGAGTTTGAAGGGAATGCTATAAGTTCTTTAGACCTTCAGAGGCAGTTTATGGAATTGGAGAGACTCCTACCCACAACACACTATATCAATGATTTTTGTATCCTACAAGTCTCATTGCTACATTTACATATCTGCTCAAACCTAAGTGTAACAATACCAAGGTACAGAAGTAAATTGGCAAGGGAAATAATTACCCTCAACTCAGCCTAAACTACTACTGCAGGGTTATAAGTAAATATTAAAACATTATCTGTGGAAACAAACAAACTAACAAAAACCTTAGCCCCTTAAAAGGAGATAAATTATCATTTTTTTTTTGACCAAAATTTCTCAGAAAGTGTTCCACGGAACAGTAAATTGGGAGAACTATAGCATAGTTCACCACTCCCTTGGAGATTCACAAGTAGTGGTTTTAAAAAGGCCTGCAGTTAGGAAACCACTTTAAAGTCATTTAACCTGAGTTTTTTAATCTCCCTGGGGCCCAGAACTTTTTGGGAATCCTACTAACAATATTTCTATAACATGCCCAGAGGAATGCTACTTTAACCTTATTGTTCCAACTCTGTTTTAGCAATATTAGATCACAATACTAAATTACTTTAACCAAATATTTTCATTTTCAACTCAGGTGACTTGACCAAAAAGTGAACCATTGGGAAGTAGTTGTCAGAATTTGATTTTCCAAAGAAGAACTTTGCTCAATTCCAAAACTATTAAATCAGCAAAGAAGTGTGTCCAAACAAACAGGATTAAAAAAACACAACAACATAGAAATAAAGCTGGGCACCTAGTCAGAGACCAGATCACCCAGGGCCTTATAAATAATATGACCATTCATCTTGAGTAGGATTACACCCATTGGTCCTGTGTAATTATTAGTAGTGTTCCCTTTTACTCTCAAAAATGTCCTGGTATGCACAATAAATTACATGGTCACCCTACTTATATGCCACTCTAAAAATTTGATGAGTCTGTCATATGCACAGGATTCTGATTTTGTCTCGGGGGAGGGGGGTGGCATGCAGCGAGGCCAGGGTAAGAGTTAACCTAAAATGTTGGGGCCTCAACTGAAAATCTGGAGGGAAGTTATAGTGAATGTTGTTAGATTAATTCCACTGTCAAAACAATGAATAGCTAAATGATATTGAAGAGAATGAAGCGGAAGTTTAGATAAATTAAGAAGTTTGTTAAAGAGCTAACAAATAGGGGGTGGGGGAAGGATTTGAAGCCAAGACTCTGTTTGTCAGTACACTTTAAAACATGTCCATATAAACACAAAATTTATGAACAAATGAACCCTCATTTATATTTATGAACTTGTATAAAAAAGTAAACGATTTAGTTTTTCCCTTCTGACTCCCAAGACTCAACAATTATTCAGGCAGTCTGGAGACTGGCATGATCCAAGTGTGTCACAGAGTCTTTGCTCTTGGAAGTTCCAGATTCCAGGGTCTTGGTTACCAAAGGAGGTTCATGAGATGATTCTTTGCCAAAAGTGATCATCACCCATGTGTTAGGTTCCTTGAGCTTTTTAGAAGCTCATTCCATCCCTAGTCCAATTTTTTACTCTCCTAAAAAATCAAGCTCTTCTCTAGAAGACCTCAACCTTGCCTTTTGGTTTAATTAAAACTTCATCAATGGTAACTAAACATTAGAAGAATTCTCACACTTTGTTTATGTTCGCTTATTATACCATGTTCAAAGAGGGTCATAAAAATGTCTAGGGCTATGGTAGTTTTCCAAAATTAAATGTGTGGAAGGTTTCCTGTGGGCATGCTGTACTTCCTTTTCAGCCCATGTTATAGGCCAATCAAGAGGCTTATTTAGTATCAGAAAATCATGTATGATGAAGCCCAAGACTTTAGCCCTTCAAATAAATACAGAATGGCCTTGGAGATGACACAGATGTTCCAGAGCTTTTCCTAGTATCTTTGGGGCAGGGGTTATCTCTTGGGAACTTTGAGCTGACAGCTCAGCCGATTGTCTAGATGGGTGGTTTTATGTGTCAGATTCTCAGTATTAACTATAGGTCACCCTCAAGGTCATGAAGACTATGTGGATGGACCAAAATGACATCTCTTATAAATTGGAGGTTTAAGAAGTCTGCTCACAAAGCCAAATGGAGAAGGATATTTGGTTTTCTTTTTTTGGCAGCATGGCTATTTACAAGATTATGTTCCTACACCAGAACTTTGATTTCATTGATTAAGAAATGCAGACAACAGTAAAAAACGAAAAAGCAAAAACGCAACAAAAATTTAGAAGATGTTACTTCTAACTCCTTCTCCCTCATCAGACCACATCCAGATGGATACTAATTCTCATTAAGTGTACCTTTAAAATGAATCTTGGCTCTCTTGCATACTTACTGTCACTGGCACAGTTCATATCCCATCTTTTCTTGTCTATACTATTAGAATAGCCTCCAGCTTTGTCACTGGACTCCATTCCACCCCTCCCCAATACATTCTTTAGCATTTCATCAGAGATATTCCTTAAGAACAATTTTGATTATGCCACTTCCCTGTTTAAGCACTTAATATTGTGACCCATATATATTAAAAGCAAACTACCTCATAGGTTATTTTATATATCACCAAATTTAAAAAAATGCTATGAAATAATTCTTTATCACTTAGACTTTTTCTATCTTTAGACAGTTTTAAATTTATTTTGCCAGATTTTTATTATATATCACCCCTGTAAATGCGTAAGGAGGAAAATATGAGCTATAGGTATAGGCAATGCAATTATGTCATAAACCCTGCTGTAAGACTATCCATTGAAAGATAGATTGTGATGCCAGAATTGTCAAAAATGTATATCCTAGGATCAGCAAAGTATAGTGAATGCTTTACAATGTGACACAGCAATTGCACTCCTTGGTATTTACTCAAAAGAGTTGAAAACTTATGTCCAAACAAAAACTTGGGCACAGATGTTTATAGCAGCTTTCGTAATTGCCAAAATTGGGAGCAACCAAGTTATCTTTTAGTAGGTGAATGGATACAAAAAATTGTGGTACATCCAGACAACAGGCTACTATTCAGCACTAAAAAGAAATGAGCTATCAAGCTCTGAAAGGACACAGAGGAAACTTAAATGCATATTTCTATGTGAAAGAAGCCAATCTGAAAAGGCTACCATACGATTCCAACTATGAATATGGCATTCTGGAAAAGGCAAAACTACGGAGACAGTAATAGAGGATCAGTGGTTGTAGGCGGAAGGGGAGGCTGGAGAGTGACGGATAGGTGGAGCATGGAGGAATTTTAGGGCAGTGAAAATACTCTGTTCGATACCATAATGATGGATACATTTGTCCAAACTCACAGAATATACAACACCAATAGTAAACCCTAATGTAAACTAACAACTTTGGGCATTTATGACTATCAATGTAGGTTCATCAACTGTAACAAATGTTCCACACTGTGGCAGGTGTTGACAATGGGGAGGCTATGCATGTGTTGGGGCAGAAGGTATATGGGAAATCTCTGTGCCTTCCCCTTAATTTTACTGTGAATCTTAAACTGCTCTCTAAAAAAATAAAATTTAAATTAACAAAATATGGTGAACATTAGTTTCATTCCTCACACCCCTCCTCCCAGGCCCTCCCACCTTTTACTATAGGAAAAATAAAGTCTGAATCCCTCAGCTTGACATTCATGGATTTTCATTCCATAGTATGGCCCACAGCTATGTTCTTAACTTAACTTCTTTCCATTTACTAGCGTGTCAACACACCTACGCTTTCACGCTCCTCTGCTTCTTGACCCTTTCCTTCTCTCCCTAAAGTTCTAGATTTAATGCCTTTTGTTTTCCCTCTCCATCCTAACAGTACTAGCTCCCCCCTGATGTCCCCATAGCATTATCTGCACACTGACAGTGTGGGGTTTGATATCCTTGCTCTGCAGTTAGTAGAATATATGTCACTGTCCATGTCTTTGTACAGTGCCTGGAGGAAAGGAGATGCTTCATAAATATATTCTGACTGAACTGTACTAAAATAAAATAGTAAGAAATTAATTGAAGAATAAAGTAGTAAAATATACACAAAGCATTCTGCTGCCATTATCATCATCAGCATCATCAACCAAACAAGGCCATCTATCTTGTATTTAAAATGATGAAAATGATTAAAAATAGACCTTGCAGCTGTAGGTGACAAGGTGAGTGTTTAATATTTTTTTCTTTTTCCTCTGGAGAAAACTTGCTGGGAGACTAGGAGTGATACTAAAAGTTTTAGACAAGGAGCAGTGGCCGAGGGTCCTTGGGCTGCCTCAAGCTTATGGCGTTGGCTGGGCGGAGGCCTTTGCCAGGAGATGAGGAACTGGGCCTTCCGTGAGACTGAAGCCAACTGTATGTGAAAGCCTGAGCAAGGGGACAAATACTCCCTCCATTCCTTATTCCTCCAGGTTTATTTGCCCTAGAATATTTAGAACTGTCATGTAAAAGTGCTTATTCCAAGGATTGCTTCTTCTGATTATTTAATACTTTTGAATATTTTCATGAATAATGCTCTCTAATGGACAGAAATATTTCCCATAACAGCTCACCTCCCTTCTCTCTTTGTGCGTAAAGAGTATTATATGTAGTTTGTAACCCTTGCCTTGTTTTAACCCTCGAAAAATGCTGTCCTCTCCAGTATATAAACCAATGTCATATAACTGAGGTTAGACACAAGTAGCATTTTACTAAAGTGACCATGACATTTTTAATAAAAATGTTTTCTAATGAAGCAAGTTAAAATATACATGTCATGAATTCAATTACATGTCCTTTTGATTTACAGAGAATTACGTGAGGTGTTTCCTGGCAATTTGTACTCATTTGTTCATTATTTATAGTACTAGTTATTGTCTTTTCCAGATAAAATTTCATTCCCAGTGGCACTGAAAACATGTTTTGAGTAAATCTTGGCAAGAATAAAGGCATAAATTCTTGAACTGTGTTCAGTCAAAACAGAGCTGTATGTTTCATTCGGAAACTAGTGCACTAGAGCAGTATCATTTTTCATACTATTCTACTGGTTTTATAGTAGTGATTCTTTAAAACAATGGATCTACTTAGGTTTCAAGACTTAGCTGGCAGGTGTCTGGATATGTCCAAGATACAGAAGTAAACTGATAAAGTTCAGTTAGCCAGCTACTCTTCCATATTCACAGTATTGATTCTTGATCCACCCAGGTGTTAAGCCTCTCTATTATGATACATTGATATTTGTATATTCAAAGTAAAAAGATCTAAGAATTGAATGTTCATATTGTTTCCAAATATAATTCTTTGGGAATTTTTTTCAAAATAATATTTGTATTTATTTGAGGTATATATACTGAGTCAAAACTTGTCAGGATAAACAAACAACAACAACTAAAAATGTACTGGAGAATCTACTCTGATTATGTTGAGGGTAATTAGTGACATAGCTAAGTTTTAGAACTCAAGCATCTGAACTACAGCCCACTTGATCCTGTGTTATATCGTGCTAAAGTCAGAAAACCTCTGAGAAATTGCTGTCACCACGAAATTGTCCATGTGATGTAGGCCCTGCTGCCAGGTAATGAAATGGTCCTCTGTGGGTGGTAGATCCGGGCCCAATCCTATTAGTCACAGGTAACAGCCATCATCCAATCCCGTTCAAAGAAAAGACAAGATCACTTCTTTAAGAAAAAAAACCCAAAACCTTTAATAATTGTTTAAGTAAGCAGGATGTTTTTGAAGTCTGCTTCTGATTTATTTCTCATTTAGGTAATCTTAGATTTATTTCCAGGTGATGTGGCATAGTGAAATGGCTGCTGTCTCCTAGCTTAACACATATTTTTTGAATTTGTTGAATGGATGTATTTCATCTATCTCTGTAGCCTCCCAAGTATCTCACATGGATTCTTGCACATGACAGGGGCTATACCAACAGTGGTGGAATTCATTTGGTCTGGAGTCCATTCCCTCTCCCTCCCCTTTTCTCCTTTCTCATTTTCTTTCCTTGTCTGTCCCCTCCTTGTCTTCCTGCACCTCTTTCTTCATCTCCTTATTCCTCTTTAAAAAAAAAAAAATTTTTCCAAAGCCATACTGTTAATTACCCTAAAAATTCAGTTTCTTGTGATTTTCCCAGCAGTTTCACAAGGCCAGTACATGTCATGCTGGGCAACTTTAAGAAAATGTTAGCTCTTATAAAGTTCAGCTTTATATAAATCTTCATATAAATTTTAAAGTTATATAATACATTTATATAATCTTTATATAAATCCTTAGAGTTGAGCTTTTGTTCCAGGAATCTTATTAGTGTTATTGACAGAAATCAGCTATCATGGCCAATTTTCAGCTCATTTGGCTACTTCATGCTATCAGCTAAGTAAACAGTTTTGTTGTCCAGGTCAGTTACACCTGCTCTCCATCTACATATACAGAGGTCCAGTGAGGAGAATGTAGAAACCCATTTCCTGCTTAGCCAGTAGAGAGATTGGGGTAGGCATTATTCCATATCACATAACACTGACTGATGAAAACATGAGCTGCTAGATGTGCTCTACTTATATTCCTAGATAGGTTTACGGACAGATGACTTGTGGAAATCTCACAAAAGGTGAAGCAGGGATTTGCATCTGTACAGACTCATGGTCAAGACACAAATGAATTCAATAAATAGTTGTGTGTTGAATGACTGAACAGGATTTAAAAGACATGTTCACTAAATAGTTAAGAAGAGATAAACATTTTTTTGGACTACACTTTCAATGTTTATTGCTTGCAGAGGTTTTTTTTTTTTTTTTTTAAATCAGCTCTGTCCTTGAGGGCTTGGCAGACAATAATATTTTATATGTTCACAGTGCTTTATAGTTTATATATCCTGTCCCTACTTATTTTCTTCTCTAATTTTGACTAAAACTATATGAGGAGAGGTGTGATTTTAACATAAAGAGCATATAGATATGAGGTTTATGTGCTTTACTAAAAGTCCTATAGGGATTTTGACCATTTGGGATCACAAGACCTTAAGAATTTTGGAGTCACGGTGATATGTATGTGTATATATATATATATATATATATATATATATATATATATATATATATATATATATACAGGTGAAAAAGTTCTCATTCATCTGTCATTAAAAAAGTGCATTTAAGGATTTTTCTCACCAACCAGGCAGGGTGTTAAAGTGGGAAAGATATAAATTTGGAGTTTTGAATCCTGGTTTTGTCACATATTAACAGTGTGAACTTGGGTTACTTATTAATTTCACTGAGTCTCATTTTTCTCATCTAATCATCATAACAATCATTCTGTAGAGTTACTGTTATGACTTCATGAAATAATGTAGATAAGGTGCCTGAGACACAATATGCATCAGTAGAATCAGCCTCCTGTCAGGATTACTCTGTACCAATACATCTAGACTATCTTCCCAATCTCTTCATTCATGAATGAAGGACGCCCTCTGACAGATAACCAGTTAACAATGCAGTCTGTGCCTTTTGGGAAATAGAAAAGTAACTGTCTATGCCACAGTCAAACCTGGAGCTCTGACCTCATGAGCAGACAGCAATGAAGGCTAATCAGTTGCAGACTTGGGTGGTTCGTCATTTGAACCACTGAAGGAAGTCTTGGGATTCATCTGTCTTCCTCACTCATGTCTATGAGAGAAACTAGGGTGCATTGAGACCTCTCTAAACACTCTGATCTACCCCTATTCTGACATAATCATGCCTCAGTCCACTCACCTAGTGCAAATGGAAGAAACTTAAGCCATTAAACAAGCTGAACAACTATGGAACACACCAGGTTCTATCTTGAGTATTGTCTTGCTGACTAAAAACTTTCACACCGAGGGAGAGGTTTGATTGAAGAAGGAATTAACATACATTTTTTGGAAGAAAGTTTAGCAGAAAATCCTTTCCTACAATTTACTGATAGCCATGAAAAGTTACTGGTGAAGTTTCAACCATCGGTGGAAATTTAACAGTGGTATTACTGAGTAATGTGATTATGAGTGATTTTTCATCTTTGCTTCTTTGTGCTTCTCTGTATTTTCTTAAAAAAAATAGAATGAGATGGGGGCAGTCAACCAATCAGTCTATCAAATCAATCAATCCATATGGAAAAGAAATACTGTTTTGAACATTCTTTGGGGATGGAATGAAAATACCTTCACTTAATTCCTAGGAATTGCCTTTGGTAGAGAGTAAGTACTTTTGTCCATCTATGTTCTGAGGCTTTTCTGCTCAGAAGTTAGGTTTTCTTTTCCTGAAGCAGCTCTTTCTGCCCATCCATGGAGCTCATCAGCACAGTCTGTAGGATCTGTATGCAGCTGGCTTTCCCTGTTTTTACTTTTGAATGGGTAGCTTATTTCTTTCCAGCAGTTCTTTCTTTTTAATTGACCCAAAATGGGTGCAGATGTGGTAAGCATATGCTGAAAGTTGTCGAATATTATTTTCACCCTGAAGAAAGGCCTGACATAAGCAGTTTCAGATCGTGTGAATTCTTGATTTCACAGTGGCCTTCCAACACTGGTTCTGCTGCCAGTGATAGCAGGAACCAGGGAGAGACCTTGGGAGGTAAACCACTGATTTACTTCATTTCCAAGAATTGATGACCTCATGTGTTCCTTGGTGTGTGATTTTGTGAAATGAAGAGGTGTAAAGTGAAGTCTTCATCTTCAAAATTGGTACTAGGGTCTAAATCATAATTAAGGTATTTTTCCTATATTTTTTCCTGTATTTTTCAGTGCATACTTGTAGAAGCCAACTTCTGTTATTTGCTTATTTACACCAAAGATAGTTTCTTTGTGCCAATTCTAAATTCTGAATTTTTGTTTGATTTTTTCTATTGCCTTTCTGTTAGCTGCATAGTGTATTGAAGGACAATTAATCTGGGAATCAAGACACTGCATTTTTCCTCTTATTTTGTGAAATGAATATATATTGCAAACATATAATTGCTATTCACAACTGCTAATCACAGGTCTCATAAACTGTTTTCCAATACTTACAGAAACACGTCATTAAATAGAGTTAACTTGACTATCCATATTTTTTTGTCTGAATATTAAAACTATTTATTCCAGAGGTTCTCGAGAGAAAGTTTTCATGTTCCCAAAGAAGAATTTTTTTACCTGGAGAAAATAATGACTTCTTCGGTAATAGAGGAGAGTCAAAGAATTGATTTAATTAGTATATTTCTTTATATTGCTAAACATCCACGAGCAAGTTTAATGTACTCATACACCTGAAACTAACACATCGTAAATCAACTATACCCCAATATAAAATAAAAATTAAATTAAAAAATGATTAAACAGGCAGCAGAGTAAAAAAAAAAGATTAATGTATTCATTCATTCACTTATTTAACAACAGTGTAGTGTGCCAACCACATACCAAGTACTTTGCCAGGGATCAGGGATACAGTGACCAATTAGAGAAACAGAGTTCCTGCTGTCATACTGTCTGCAGGTTAGTATGGAGATGGACAAATAAGCAATTGCAGTAAGAGCACGTTGGAGAACACCTGAACCTAGATTTAGTGGTCAGGAAAAAGATTTTGAGGGGAAGAGAGATTTGAAAATGAGCAGAAAATGAAAAGTGAGTTGGAGTTATCCAAGTCTTTGTATTGTTGAGAGAGGGATAGTGAGAGAGTGTGCCCGTGTTTGAATGTGAAGGAAAAGAAAGAGAAAAAGCTAGATAGCTAATGGTTTAAGTCTATGTTTGGAATGAATTAAAATGACAATAGGGCTTCCCTGGTGGCGCAGTGGTTGAAAGTCCGCCTGCCGATGCAGGGGACACGGGTTCGTGCCCAGGTCCGGAGGATCCCGCATGCCGCAGAGAGGCTTGGCCTGTAAGCCATGGCCACTGAGCCTGCACGTCCGGAGCCTGTGCTCCGCAACGGGAGAGGCCACAGCAGTGAGAGGCCCGCATACCGAAAAAAAAAAAAAATGACAATAAAAGCTGGTGGAATCTCATTCTGAAGTCATCATTAGGCGCTTACAAGCTTACTGGCAAGTTTCAAGGTTTGCTTTCTGGGAACACATAAAGAGAATTTAATAAATTTCCCCTTAGGGGGAGGAGAAAGTTAATAGAACACTAAAAGGGCCTAATTCACCTCCCAGGATTAGATTACTCAGAGTTAAAATGGGGCAATTAAGATGTAGATGCCACATTTAAATGTTAGAAAGTACACCCAGTGTAATTCTAAAAGACCAAAGTCCTTCAGAAAGCACTAGAGTTTGTTCAATGCACTGAAGCTTTAATTTCTCAGGAATCTCACACCTTGGTCTTAGGTAAAAAGAAAAAAGAGCAAGTCATGCTGTTCTGTTTCTCATTGTTAGGCACAATCTCCAATGTATTATATTCTTTGGTTTGGCTGGTGTGACAATCAAATTCATGTAGTAAGAGGAAAACTAGATGATCTTTCTGAAATATGTCTAAAATTTCTCTTGCCAGCTCCAAATAAATGAATCATATTGACTTTATACTAGGGAGCCATGTTCCAAGCTAAATTCCCAACCCTTAGATGGTTCTTCCTGATTCTTTAGCCTATTTTCCTAATTTTTCATTTGGACAGTTATTATACAATGTCTGTTCTCACACATCTCAGAGCCCAAGTGGACCTTTTGGAGCTGGTTTTAGATTCCATCATGCCCCTCTAGTATTTTGTAGAAAGAATAAATCCAGTTTCACAACACCTGGTTGGGAGGGTTCTGACGTTCTGTAAGACCTTTAAGATGCTTAAATTTCCATTCAAGGACTGAAGCATGGATTAATTTAAATTATTCAAAAGGTAGAGGATGCCTCCAAGGGATCCTTTGAACTTAGAATTTATTCATTCATTCAAGATATATTTACTGAACATCTATTGTGCACCAAGCAGTGTTTTAGGTATCCTGTAGTGTGGCTGAAAGCCTAGATAGCTGATTCTGAGTCAGAATTTCAATATCATGAGATAAAGTCTACTGATCTTTCAAACATGGCAGGGACAATCAACATCCTGGCTCTGCTACTCAGTATCTGTGTGACCTTGAACAGACCTCTTCTCCCTGAGCCTCAGTTCTCACATTCCTCAACTGTGCCCAACAACTTCTACTTTCACCAGTGGATTGGAAGAGACAAGATGTGACAAGTTAAGCAGAAGGGGGAGATGTTTGTGAGCTCTGGTGACTCGCTGTTCACCTGCTAGATAGTCTCTTCCAGGGCCAGCCAAGCTAGTGGGCAGCCTAGAATAGTCCCCTCAGGAGTCACTTCATCAACTCCTACTCTTACGTCAGACTTCCTCCTGAAGCCTGACTTGACAATTTTTGTGATAAGACGCCCCTGATATGAGTTTCTATGGTGCCCTCCTCTATTTCTACTATGGACCTTACCACAATTTATCATGATAGATGTTTAATCTACCATCTATCTCCCTGCTAGAATCTAAGTTTCAAGAGGACAAGTGGCATGTCTGTTCTGCTTTCTGGTATATCTCCAATGTTTAACAGAGTCCACGTATCATTGTTGAATTGGGATTTCTGTTTGAAAATGAAATGTTGGGCATCTGTTCTCCCATGTTATATTTTACTTTGAAAAGAACGTCCATTTTGTTTTTTAAGAATTATTTTTCTCAAAAGGTAGTACACGCATATGGCAAAAATGTAAACAATGTAAAAAGATATTTTTTAACACATGGTAGCATACTGTGTATATCTCTATGTACCTTGCTTTTGTCACTGAAATAATATATCTTCAAAAGTATTCTATATAAAAATACATATTTCATTATTTTAATGATTATGTATAATTTCCTTTTATTTGTAACACATAATTGGTAGGTTTAATAATATGATAATCACAGAAGAAAGTAATCTAACATCAGAATTACAATGTTTACCTGGTGAACACAAATATATTTTAACAAATATAAGTTAAATCAAGCAATGTGACTTAGAATTCCCATAGAGTAGGAAAGTACAATTTATTTTTATATTGAAAGCAATAAAAGTATTTAAAAGTTCCATTCCTTGGGACTTCCCTGGTGGTGCAGTGGTTAAGAATCCGCTTGCCAGTGCAGGGGACACAGGTTTGATCCCTGGTCTGGGAAGATCCCACATGCCGCAGAGCAACTAAGCCTGTGCACCACAACTACTGAAACTGTGCTCTAGATCCCGCAAGCCACAACCACTGAGCCCATGTGCCACAACTACTGAGCCTGTGTGCTGCAGCTACTGAAGCCCACGTGCCTAGAGCCCATGCTCCGCAACAAGAGAAGCCACTGCAATGAGAAGCCCACGGACCGCAACAAAGAGTAGCCCCTGCTCCCCACAACTAGAGAAAGCCTGTTTACAGCAATGAAGACCCAATGCAGCCAAAAATAAAAAATAAATAAAAAATAAAATTTCCATTTCTTTTATTGTGATTCATTGCAGCCAACTATCACTTAGAGTCACAGAGTCTTAGAGCTAAGAGTGACTTTAGAGGTGATTTAGTGGGGTGGTTTTAAAGAACATTTTAAGGTGTGTGTGTGTGTGTGTGTGTGTGTGTGTGTGTGTGTGTGTGTGTATGAGTTTTTCTTCAAAAGCAAGCTTATGCAGAGACATAATAGTTTCTTGTTTATTGAACACCTACTTTGGGCCTGGAAAATTATGAGCATTTAAAATCATTATCTTATTGCTTACATTTTAGAGATAGGTACCATTATCATATTGATTTTACAGGTGAGAAATATAAATGCAAAGTCTGCCTGATTCTAAACACCATGGTACAGTATTTTGTCTATTAGATGTAAAATGACTAAATTTAAGAAATCCTACCCACTTAGCCTCAATCTTCAACCTTGAAGGTTCTTAGAAGGGGCTCCTCCAATCCTTTAGGATTTTTCAGAACATGTTTTTAAAATCCTCACAGAGTCCATGCACAAGGTTAATAATCCACCACCACTCTACCGGTATAGCTGCACCAGTATTGAAAATATTAAAATACTTCTGAAGTTTCAGTAAATAATTCTGTGGGACCCAGCCACTCTGAGACATACTGCTCATTATAGGCTGAATTGTGTCCTCCTGAAAATTTATATGTTGAAGTCCTAAACCCCCTGGACCTCAGAATGTAACTGTATTTGGAGATAAGGTCTTTGAAGAGGTGATTAAGTTAAATTAAGACCATTAGAGTGAGACCCTGATCTCATCTGACTGAAGTCTTTAAATAAGAGGAAGAAACACCAGTGCTCGCTCTTTCTTTCAACACATGAACTCAGGAAAGGCCATGTGAGGACACAGTGAGAAGACTTGCCATCTGCAAGCCAAGGGGAGAGCTTCAGAAGAAACCAAACATGCTGACACCTGATCTTGACTTCTAGCCTCCTGTGAGAACTGTGAGAAAATAATCTTCTAATGTTTTAACCACCTAAGTCTGTAGTATTTTGTTAATGGCAGCCTGAGCAGTTCAATATACTGGTACTCCTCATAATCTGGAAACTAAGAGTTAAAGCCTGGCACACAACAGGGGGCCTCCCTGAGGGAATGTGCTCTGGTTGGTACCCATGTAACTATGTCCTACTAATGGACATTTTGCTTGTTTCCAAAAAACTATGAAGCAATGAATTTTCTTGTACATATATCTATATGTTCATTTGGGGATATATTTTAGTATGTATTTCTAGAAATGAAATTGCTGAATTGGTTAATTTAGAAAATTGCTACGTGTATATTAACATTCTTCATAAAATACATTAAAAAACTCATCTGGGCGAAGCTACATTTGTGGAAGACACTAGTGTATTGGTTGAACTCATTCTGGCTTCTGGACATTAACAGCTACCTTGCTTTTGAAGGAAAAAAAGTTTCAAAGTAGAAAATATTTTAAATTCATTAGGGAGAAGGAGTTTGAAATATTCCATCACCTGATAAATGAAGCCCAAAGTCACAAAGGGAAGAAATGTCTAAGCAGCTCTGACAATGTCTTTTGGTGTGAACAAGGCCAGAGAGCACCACTGCTGAGAATAGAGGTTTAAAATGATGTCTTTTCCCTCGGGCATCATTTGCCCACCAAACTATCCATGATGACAGTTTATATTATGTTCATTCCTTCAGGAATAATTACTGTGCCTCCATGTGGAAGTTTTCTCATTCCAAAAAAGCAGGATCATCCATCATATCAACATGATATGGTTTTGCCAGATACCAGATGAATTAGCAAATGGTATTCAATATACACATTCATCAGTTCTGACTAGTGCTTAAATAAAATCATAAGGGTATATTTTTGGAAAATACTAGTGGGCTTTGAACATGTTTTAAAAATTGTCCAGACAGATATATGGTTCTTTGAGTCACTTAAAAAATTTAGAATTAAAATAGCTTTTGCTAAAAGCTAGCTCTTCTTGAATATAAATTGAAAAAAGCCAGAGGCAGAAATTCTCAAACTTGAGTAAACATCAGAATCACCTGGAGGATTTGTTAAAACACAGTTTACTGGGCTGTACTCCAAAATTTTAGACTCAGTAAGTCTAGAGTGGGACCATGGTTCTGTATTTCTAACAAGTTTTCAGGTGATGCTGGTGCTCCTGGTCTGGAAAGCACACTCTGAGGATGGCTGCTCTTGACAAGCCTTTTACAAAATTTAAGTCACATATGAATCACCCAGGGATCTTTTTAAAATACAGATTCAAATCCAGTAGGAACTCAAGATTCTGCATTTTGACAAGCTCCCAGGTGATGCTGATGCTTCAGGTCTGTGAAATTTTGAGCATCAAGATTCTATACAAAGTATAGCACATTTTGGTTGACAATTTGGGGGGCTCCTGAATAAAAGATAAAGGTAAATGTGTGGACTTCCCCCACTCCCTCCCAGTTTCTCTGTCAAATGTTAATGAGCACTCTAAAACTGATTGCCAGGTCTTTTAATGTAACTTGGCCTATGGTCCTCTCACCCAGGAAACTTAATCAATTTGGTCCATTCTTTCTACCTCCCAATTTTGCTGAGGCCTAGTCTGATAGATTTTCAACAAAGAGAAACTGGGCATGGAACATTTTTGGTCATTGAGACCATATAGAAACAGAAATTGAAGTTTAGAGTAGATAAGTAATTTACCTAAGACATGGAGCCCAAGACAAGTACGCTGCTTACTATCCCATTGCTTAGGACACACAATATGGTGAGGGTGGATTCTAACCACTGTGAAAAAGAGAGAAGATACTTTGATAATCTGGTGATGGTGACAGTGTTCTAGGAATAGGGCATTGCCTTGTTAGAAGCTGGTGGTCAAGAGTGGGGCAATTACCCATATACCTAAATTTTCAAGCTCAGAGCTTTGGATAAAGAAAGGAGAAGTCTCTGTTTCCAAGTCTTAAGACAAAGTAGAAGGATTTCAGACTTCAGTTATTAGATTCCAGGATCAATTCCTCTGTCCTATACTTCACATACTGGTTTACATCAGTTCATATTGGGGTTATTAGGTTCTGCAGAACAGGACCACAAACTCTCAGAGTTGAGAAGAACCTTAGGAATTATCCAAGGCTTTTTCTCCACTGAGACTGATTCAGCACTAACAAAACTCACAAGAAATAGGTTTATAACCCATCACTAAGATTACATTTGCTGGAGATCAAAACACTTACATCCCAATTATAGGGATCCTCTGACAGTATTAAGAAAACTTAGAAACTGAATGAGAAGTTTGATGAGCCTGGAATCAGTTAGAGCCAGGGGAGATGAGAAGTTTTGTGAGGCATTTCACCCAAATAGAGAAGAGAACTAACTTGTTCCCCTATTAATATTGCAACTATTACCTCTAGATTTTTTGAACTGGCTCTAGATTCAAGCATTCTATCTATTGTGCTCAGGTCTCCTTCTCAGACTGCATGTCACAAATTTTGGTTTGAAAAATACAACTAACATAACTAGAGAGTTCACTTTCCCTGGGGGTGGCATCTTTTTGTCCCCAGAGAGTCTCTCTCTGTCCCCTGGAAAGGGCAGAAGGCCCATGATGGACTCTGCTCAGATCTCCTGGCTCTGGTCTCTGTACCAACAGCCCCACTCTCCTTGAGATCCTCAAGCTTTTGCGTCAAACACTGGGTAAGATTTCTGAGCCTCATGCCATATATTTTTGTGAGCTCTGAAAGAGGGTTAGCCCATAATGTTGCAAAGATTGAAATATAGACTTTGTTTTTAAATTTTTTAAATTACTTATAGCACTATGGGTAAATCACTTAACCTCTTGTGACTTAAATCAGACTATTAAGACTTAAAAAGTCCATGGCCATTCCCCAAATCTCAGAGTTCTTACAGCTTCCCTGCCTTTGTTATCCTTTCTAAAACTGTGTAACCAACTTTAGACAGATATTAATATGTTTAAGGCTAATATTTTCCTATGTGTATAATAAAAATATAATTATTCATTGTTTATTCATTCTTTAATGGATTATTTATTCAGTGCACATTTATTGAACCCCTACTATGTTATTCTGTACTGACAATGTTATATGCAAGGAACACAAAAACCAATGAGGCATGACCCCTGCCTTGAAGAAACTTACTGTTGATGGCAGAGATAGGCATCTATTTTTTTCATTCATTCATTCTAAGAATATTTATTGAATTTCTCTCATGCTCCAGCCACTGTTCTAAGCTCTGAGGAGTTTACATTTTAATGACAGTGGGGCAAGGAGAGGAGGAAGGAGACAGACAATAAACAAGTAAACAAACAACTCAGATCACATCAGTAAAAAAAATGGTAAACAACAACAATGAACAAACAAAAAAAAACCCCAGACCATTAAAGCAAGGTAGTAATAGGACAGGGTGATTGGCGAAGTCAGTTCTTATTGGGTGATAATAAAGATAAAACTTGAATGGTGAGAAAGACCAGGAGGAAGAACATTCCAGGCAGAAAGAATCAGTGGTAAATAAAAAGGGCCTAAGTCCAGAAGAAACACCGTATATTCCAGGAAAATAAAGAAG
The DNA here is from genome assembly GCF_949752795.1 of Hyperoodon ampullatus. Classification (NCBI taxonomy): domain Eukaryota; kingdom Metazoa; phylum Chordata; class Mammalia; order Artiodactyla; family Ziphiidae; genus Hyperoodon; species Hyperoodon ampullatus. The sequence goes on along the minus strand of NC_136918.1, from coordinate 20,495,305 downwards.
TCCAGGGAGTCTGAGAGTAATGATGCATAATGACAATGGGATAAAAGATAAGACAGTATAAACTGTTTTGGAAAGATGGGCATGTGTGCCACTATGAAGGTAGGGGTATGTGGGACTCTACCATGGGAGTTTTCTAAGAGGAGGTGGCTTTTGCGAAGTCTTTAAGAGAAGAAGCCTGTAATCGTTCATCTAGGGTGCTGCTAAGACGCTTGCCTAAGGAGATTGGAGCAGGTGAGTGAGAAGGGAGCTGCGGGGGAGAGTAGAGATGGTGGTTTTGACAATGTTGTCTAAAGGCTTTTTATAGTTTTATGTATTTGCATAAATAAAAATGTCCAAAAATAATTTGCATGCCTAGAAATACATCTTTCTAATACTTTCACACAATCAGATATACTTGGCTTAGTCTTTCTCTGAGTGATCACAAATTCCAACTTAGTAAAGTCTGCATTAATGAGATTTTCATATAGTCATACCCTTTTGTCAAGGAAGTTGAGATCTGTGCCAAAAAAAGCGTCTTCCTTATCAAGTTTATCTATTTTTTATATGTCTTTAAAGAAAATTTATGTGTGTGTTGTGCATTTTTTTCTTTTTGTAATGGAGTTACTTAGAGACAAGGAAAAATAGTGAATTTAGTCATCCTGATTTATCCTTCCTGATAAGGGCTGAAGGTTCTCTAGAAATGTTATCTACTCTGTGGCTGAAAATAATTTAATAATATTAACACTTAAAAATAAAATGGGATTCAATACAATATGGGCTTAAAAATCAGACGTATTCTTATGGAAGTGTGTGTGAGACAGAGAAAGACAGAGAGAGAGAGAGAGAGAGAAAGGGCAATTCTCATCTTTTAAGACAACAAATGACCCAGGTGTGCCTGTGGGTTTGAGCACCACTACCATCCCAGGCATTTACTGCTTCTCTTTTTTAGATCCTCAGCACCTGTGGGGGCTTACTGGTTAAAAAAAAAAAAAAAAAAGAAAGGTAATGCAATTCATTTAATATCACCCTAAACTATCTGATATATTCAAGCTTCTCTTTCATTTTGAAAAAAACATGATTCTAGATTTTAAAATCCTGCTCAAGGGACTTCCCTGGTGGCACAGTGGTTAAGAATCTGCCTGCCAATGCAGGGGACACAGGTTTGATCCCTGTTCCGGGAAGATCCCACATGCCGTGGAGCAACTAAGCCCGTGTGACACATCTACTGAGTCTGCGCTCTAGAGCCCATGTGCCACAACTACTGAAGCCTGCGTGCCTAGAGCCCATGCTCCGCAACAACAGAAGCCACGACCATGAGAAGCCCGAGCACCGCAACAAAAAGGAACCCCTGCTCACTGCAACTAGAGAAAGCCCACACACAGCAACAAAGACCCAACACAGCCAAAATTTAAAAAACTAATTTATAAAAATAAATAAATAAAAAAATAAAAATAAAACTGTGTTTGTAAAACAAAACAAAAATAAAATCCTGCTCGAGTCTGTTCTCGCCTTTGCTAAGTGGAACTAACAGTAAAGCTAGCAATGTCTGCTGCTAGCTCTGACAAACACAGGTGAGGGCATTATGAAGTAGGTTTTATAATTACCTAAAAAATGCATTTATCTACCCTTCCTTTATCTCTAGCCAGTTCCCTCAAAAACTTTATTTTTAACTAAGAGGATTTAAAAGCTTGGTATTTTCGAGAATTATAGTAGTGTTTTTTCTTTAAAAAATAAATTACATTCTTATGCATAAACTAAGGTTAGGAAAGCATATAATATTTTCTCTCATGTTTTATCTTTTAACAGAAAGGTTAGAATAATAGCACTTTAAATTGAACTCAGGATTTTTTTAACCAATTTTTAAGAAACCGTATTTCCTGTTCTATCGTTTCTGTACATATTTGAATTACTTTTAAAATTCCAAATTCACCACATTCCCCAGAGGTTCCCTTCATGGTGGATGGTGCATTTTCCAGTTAGCTCTGCTTACTGGCTGAAATTGTTCAAAGCAATTTGTCCAAGACTGAACCTGAATTAATGTGGTGCATGGATTATACATTGTATTACTTTTAAAAATTCAAGACACAATGCAACCTTTTCAGTTATTCAGGGCCAGCATTAAAGTATAAGTGGAGTAAATGATGTAACATATGATCTGAGGAGAGATACTGAGAGACACTCCTTTCCATTCTGCTTCCCTTTATTCTCTCCTCAGGTGTCTATTAGAAAGACTTTGTGTCTAGAAGTATGAGAATAGAATGCAAATTCTTTTATAAGGAGTTAAATGCAAAGCAATGATGAATGTATGACTCCTCAGTGGAAATGTGTTCATCAGATTATATAGCAAGAACTTGGGTGTGAGGGATAATATTGGCAAGTATATTATTCATGAGAAGAGCAGAGGTGGGGCAAGCCCTGATTTTCCTACCCCCATTTTTTAATATCTAGAATGCATGTGAGAGGTTGGGGAGCTTTAAAGGGAAAAGGTGATTAAGTAACTGGCTGAGGGATGAGGGCTTCTGACCTGCCTGTTTGACTTGATTCTTCCTGAGACTCTTTCCAGCTCTGCACATTCATTGCATTTCTCGGACTGCCCTTTCTGATCCCCCACCTCAGCCTCTTAATGAACTTCTTCAACCCTCGTTTTAAGTGTTGCTTGTTTCCAGAATTCTTCTTCAACCTTGAGTCCCCTCCTCCCTTCTTGATAAACTAAGCACATCTCCCTCCACTTCCAGAACACCACGTGTGTCTCTATTGCAGTTAGTGTCTCTTACAATGATTTGTTTGATTCTCCCCCTTGACAGATTCCAAGCTCTTTAACGACTGGGATGGAGGGTCCCTTATTCTTTGGAGGACATGGCATGGTTATTTAATAAATGTAGAATAAATGCATTTCAGTACTGCTCTTGTATGTTTCCTGACTTATCCCCTATATTTGAAGATAAACATTGTTACATCCTCTTTCATTTCAATGTCTAATTTTTTGTAGATATTTTAGTCATCACTATTTTTTTTTTTACACTGAGTTCCTCACAATCTTTATAAAATGGAAACTGCCTGTGTAGGGTCTAAAAATATATTCATCACTGTCCTCTGGCCCTCCAATTAACACTACCCCATTCCCCTTCCCCATCTCATTCAAAACAGGTGACAGAGGAACAGCTACCAGCTTGAAAACCTACAACTCCAAGCCACTTTTGTTTACTTGATTCTAATTCCCTCTTCCTTTGAAAGACACTCTCTTCAACCTGCTCTTCTTCACCTCATTTATTCTATATCTTTAGAGATGTTTCTATCATGTTTCTCTTCTTTTCTATATCTTCAACCACTCTAGTGAATCCTTCCCCTCAGCATGTAAATGTACCCAAATCTCTTTAAATAAAAAAACTCTCTCTTAATCACAAGTGTTCCTATATCTCTGTTCTTCCTCCATATCTATACAATAAAATAATAATCATTACTTGCAACCTTAATCCCACTTTTCATTTACTCCTAAACTACTGGGTCACCATTGCCAAAGCCAAGGTTCATCTCAGTCTTTATCCTTACTTTTACCCCCTGCTGCATTTGACTATGTTGACCACAGCCACATTTTCCAAAATACTGCCCTGCTTCTTCCTGATTTCTACTTACGTCTCCAGCCAGTCTACTGAGCCTACTCTAGAGCCTCTCTTTTTCAACTTGTTGCTTAAAAGCTGATACTTTCTAAGGTTCTGTCGTTGGCTTGCTTCTCTTCTCATTTTATGTACTCTGCAAGGGTAATGTCTTCATACACAATACAGACAGCATCCACTACCAACTATGTTGAGGAATTTTCAAACATCTATGTTTAACTGACATGAAACACTACCTTCTCTGGCGCGCAGTCTAAACCTTGGGAGTCATCTGGAGTTTTTCTTTCTCTCAGTCCTGTATCTAACAGGTTACAACCAATTAGGGGGTAGACACTGAAGCTGAATAGCTTACTTCTCCTGGTTTTCTCCAAAAGGGTGGATCAGGTTGAAGAGCAGTGCTCTAGATATCCTTGAGGGAGAAACAGTACAAGAGGTTGATCCGATTCAGAAGCATTTTGTTTGACTGTACCCTCATAAGGAGGGTGTGCATGGGTGAAGTCTTTTCAGGATGTGTTCTTCCCCTCAAGGGCCTGGTGAAGGCTCCCAGGGCATCCTACCATATCAGCCATGTGTCTCCTCTCCTGCCCTCTCCCTCCCACCGCCATGCCTTTCCCCATCTTGTCTTTCTTCCTTTGCCACCTTCCCTCTTCATAGGTGTGTCCTTTCTCCATATTGGAGAAAACATTACATTTTTCAATGGACTAGACAGAGAAGATCTTTCCTTCTGATTTTAGTGCAGATTTTAAAAAAATTGAACTTACTTACTTTTGAGTCAAAGTCCTCAGATACAAATAAAGGGGGTCATTTTTACCTTGCTTGGTTCTCTGTGAATATATTTTTCTCTGGGAAACATGAGAAGAGGTAGGTGGCCAAAAATAAAGTTCATTTATTTATGATCTCTGGTCAATATAATTTCAATGGCAATCTCTCCTCCTTTTCACTAGCAGCCACCAGCTGTTTTGATTCGACCTCCTAGCTATTCCAAGAGTCTGTCTCTATGGTGGAATGCAAAAATGACCACATTCTTTATAGCCCTCACATCAAAAAGGCACAGAGTATTTCTTTATTCCTTGAATCTGGGCTGACTTTGTGACTTGCTTTGGATCACAGAATGAGGCTGAGGCCACAGAGACTGGGCCTCAGGAGGCCTTGCACATTTCTTCTTCATCTCTTGGAGCCCTGCCTCCATCACATGAACAATCCCTGGCCAACTTGCTGGAGAATGAGAAATGACAGGTATCTGAGAGAAGATGTCACAGCAGAGCCACCTTAGATTAGCCAGCTCTCAGCTGACCATCTAGCTGACCACAAGCGCATGAACCAGCCAGCTGAAGTCAGTTGAGACTGGTCCATATCAATGGAATCCCAGATAAGCTCAGACCAAACTGGACCTGCAGAATCATAAGCTAATTAGGGTTTCTCAACCTCAAAACATTGACATTTTGGACTGGATGATTCTTGGGGGACCATCCTGTGTACTGTTGGATGTTTAGTGGCATCCCTGGCCTCTACTTATTGATGCCAGTAATACTGTTCTTCACTGTAATAACCAAAAACATCTCAAGACACTGACAAATGTCCCCTAATGGTGGTGCTGGGGGCAATACCCCTCTCCCATAGATGAGGACCAATGAGCAAAATAAATGGTTGTTGCTTCACACCTCTAAGGTTTTTGTTTTTTTTTTTTCCGGGGGGGGGGGTGGGCGCGGTTGTTGCAGAGAAAAATACTAGCTAATACAGTTCCTTTCCTTCTAGCTCCACTGTCATTGTCTTAGGTCAAGTCCCTATAACTTCATTGTGCCTAAATCATTGCCAGTTGCCTAACCAGGCTTCCTACTTCCTGTGATTTGTTCCTTTAATCCAACCCATCCATTTCCATCAGTGGTCAAACAAATAATCATACAAACACAAATTTGATATCATGTCATACTTAGATAAATAAACCTTACTGGTGTCTCATTTCCTACATGGTAAACTTCCAGACTCCTGGCATACAAAGTCCTTTATCAGCTAGTCTCTCTGCCACAAATCTGTTTCTCCCCCTTTCTCCCACATATAACTTAATTTTCAGTGCCATCACACTATTTGCTGCTTTGGAATGTGTGTTATCTTTTCATGCTTTTGTACCTGAGAGTTAAATTTAAGTAATTCAGATCCTGCTTTCTACCACCAATATTCTGAAGGATTTTATAGAATAGAATATAGAATATATATAGAATATAGATAGAATAGGAAGAATAGAATATATAGAATAGGAAGCTAATTGCTTCCTGCTAGCCTCTTATTTATTTTTTAAAAAAATCTTGAGTTATGCACAGACAAGTATACACATATGCATGTATAATTGCATACATACACGTATGTACATAAGAGTGAAAGTCTAATAAGATTAGAACTCAAATTTCAGTGTTTTAAAGGGAGTTTTGAGGAAATTTGTAGGCACCCCTCCCAAAAGTATTTTATTAACTTTAAAGCTCTTAAGCATATACCCTAGTATAATAGATAACTGTTTTAATAGGCATTCAGTTAATAGGCAAATGACCCAAATTGATTTTAGAAAATTACCTTTCCTCCACTGTGTGCAAGATTAATACAGCAGTCAATCATGTTATTTTGCCCCACCTTAGCTAAGGGGTGGAATTTAAACTAGGCCAATCAGCATCTCCTCTGCGATGCTGTCTGTTGAGCAGAATGATGCAAGGCCCTAAAATTTGATTGGAGATTCCTCATCCTGTGGTGGCTGATTAACTCCTTTACCCTGGTCTAGTTCCTGATGCCCTATTTCCTGTTATTTTTTAAGCCTAGTGTGAGCTTCTCTTTGGTTCTATAAGCTACCTCTGATATTCTCAATATATTACTTTTCTGCTTTTGTTATTTAGAGTAGTTTTATGTTACTTGCAACCAAACAACCCCAAATGATATCTCATGCTACCTAATTTATTACTCTCATGATAAAAAAACAGCACTTAAAACTTAAGTAAAGCAAGGATGAATAACTATAGCCAATATGTCCTCTATGACCTTAGATGTATTAACAAATCTTTCATTGCTTTTCAAAGAAAAGTTATTTTTATCTCTTTGAAGTATATTCCAAACACAAATTTATCATAAAACTTTGTGCGAAGCTGAGTTCTTTCCTGGTCCAAGGAAAAGTTGGATTGCCATGAAACCAGTAACTTGATAGTGTAGACATATCAATGGGTCTAGCAGTCCCTGACTATGAATGATATGCCAGGTGTTTGGTATGTATTACATTCCTGATTATTTAAGTCTACATATATGAACTCAACTGATTATTTGGTGATTTGTATGAAGTATTTTCCATTAAGTCTTTTGGTGTATTGACAATGATGTCATTTTCTTGAGGACTTGACATTAGTTCAGAAGAATAAAGACCTAGTATTAGTTTTTCCTTTGACCAACTGTTATAATACAGTTTACATCTCTGACTTTTTGAAAGAAGAAGTAGTAACTTATTTATCTTTTTAAAACATAAACTTAGCTTTTAGTACATTCTTTTTTTTTTTTCCTGTTGGAGAAATCTCTTTGAAAGTCTATTCCCAATGATATGTAATTGCTCTAACTAGTTCTTACATTTATTATAAGTAACAGTATTGAATTAATTTGCAGGTATTTCATAATACATACCTTTGACTAAATCAATGTGGGTTTCCCCAAGCTAGTCCATTTTAATGAGAGCTTACTAAGTCTTTGCCATATATGTATTTCCTAGGTGCTCCAAGATATTTTTTTATTGACGTACACTTGATTTATAATATTGTGTTAGTTTTGGGTGTACAGCAAAGTGATTCAGTTACACATACACACACATACCTATATATGTGAGTATATATATAAATACACACATTCTTTTTCAGATTCTTTTCCATTATATGTTATTACAAGATATTGAATATAGTTCCCTGGGCTATACAGTAAGTCCTTGTTGTTTATCTGTTTTTAAAAAATTTTTTTTTGTTGCAATGGTAAATAGGAGTGTTTCCTTAATTTCTCTTTCAGATTTTTCATCATTAGTGTATAGGAATGCCAGAGATTGCTGTGCATTAATTTTGTATCCTGATACTTTACCAAATTCATTGATTAGCTCTAGTAGTTTTCTGGTGGCATCTTTAGGATTATCTATGTATAGTATCATGTTATCTGCAAACAGTGACAGTTTTACTTCTTCTTTTCCAATTTGTATTCCTTTTTTTTCTTTTCCTTCTCTGATCGCTAAGGCTAGGACTTCCAAAACTATGTTGAATAATAGTGGCACGAGTGGATATCCTTGTCTTGTTCCTGATCTCAGAGGAAATGTTTTCAGTTTTTCACCATTGAGAATGATGTTTGCTGTGGGTTTGTCGTATATGGCCTTTATTATGTTGAGGTAGGTTCCCTCTATGCCCACTTTCTGGAGAGTTTTTACCATAAATGGGTGTTGAATTCTGTCAAAAGCTTTTTCTGCATCTATTGAGATGATCATATGGTTTTTATTCTTCAGTTTGTTAATATGGTATATCACATTGATTGATTTGTGTATATTGAAGAATCCTTGCATCCCTGGGATAAATCCCACTTGACCATGGTGTATGATCCTTTTAATGTGTTGTTGGATTCTGTTTGCTAGTATTTTGTTGAGGATTTTTGCATCTATATTCATCAGTGACATTGGTCTGTAACATCCTTTTTTTGTAGTATCTTTGTCTGGTTTTGGTATCAGGGTGATGGTGGCCTCATAGAATGAGTTTGGGAGTGTTCCTTCCTCTGCAATGTTTTGGAAGAGTTTGAGAAGGATGGGTGTTGGCTCTTCTCTAAATGTTTGATAGAACTCACCTGTGAAGCCATCTGGTCCTGGACTTTTGTTTCTTGGAAGACTTCTAATCACAGTTTCAATTTCCTTACTTGTGATTGTTCTGTTCATATTTTCTATTTCTTTCTGGTTCAGTCTTGGAAGGTTATACCTGTCTAAGAGTTTCTCCATTTCTTCCAGGTTGTCCATATTATTGGCATAGAGTTGCTTGTAGTAGTCTCTTATGATGCTTTGTATTTCTGTGGTGTCTGTTGTAAATTCTCCTTTTTTTATTTCTAATTTTATTGATTTGAGTCCTCTCCCTCTTTTTCTTGATGAGTCTAATGGTTTATCAATTTTGTTTATCTTCTCAAAGAACCAGGTTTTAGTTTTATTGATCTTTACTATTGTTTTCTTTGTTTCTATTTCATTTATTTCTGCTCTGATCTTTATTATTTCTTCCCTTCTACTAACTTTGGGTTTTGTTTGTTCTTCTTTCTCTAGTTCCTTTAGGTGTAAGGTTAGATTGTTTATTTCAGATTTTTCTTGTATCTTGATGTAGGCTTGTATTGCTATAAAATTCCCTCTTACAACTGCTTTTGCTGCATCCCATAGGTTTTGGATCATCATGTTTTCATTGTCATTTGTCTCTAGATACTTTCTGATTTCCTCTTTGATTTCTTCAGTGATCTCTTGGTTACTTAGTAATGTGTTGTTTAGCCTTCACGTGTTTGTATTTTTTACGTTTTTTCCCCCTGTAATTGGTTTCTAATCTCATAGTGTTGAGGTCAGAAAAGAGGCTTGACATCATTTCAGTTTTCTTAAATTTACTGAGGCTTGATTTATGACCCAAGATGTGATCTATCCTGGAGAATGTTCTGTGTGCACTTGAGAATAAAGTGTAATCTGCTGTTTTTGGATGGAATGTCCTATAAATATCAATTAAATCTATCTGGTCTCTTGTGTCATTTAAAGCTTGTGTTTCCTTAGTAATTTTCTGTTTGGATGTTCTTTCCATTGGCATAAGTGAGGTGTTAAAGTCCCCCACTATTATTGTGTTACTGTCGACTTCCTCTTTTAGAGCTGTTAGCAGTTGCCTTATGTATTGAGGTGCTCCTATGTTGGGTGCATATATATTTATAATTGTTGTATCGTCTTCTTGGATTGATCCCTTGATCATTATGTAGTGTCCTTCCTTGTCTCTTGTAACATTCTTTATTTTAAAGTCTATTTTATCTGATATGAGTATTTCTACTCCAGCTTTATTTTGATTTCCATTTGCATGGAATATCTTTTTCCATCCCCTCACTTTCAGTCTGTATGTGTCCCTAGGTCTGAAGTAGGTCTCTTGTAGACAGCATATATATGGGTCTTGTTTTTGTATCCATTCAGTGAGCCTGTGTCTTTTGGTTGGAGCATTTAATCCATTCACGTTTAAGGTGATTATCGTTATGTATGTTCCTATTACTATTTTCTTAATTGTTATGGGTTTGTCTTGGTGGGTCCTTTTCTTCTCTTGTGTTTCCCACTTAGAGAAGTTCCTTTAGCATTTGTTGCAGAGCTGGTTTGGTGACGCTGAATTCTCTTAGCTTTTGCTTGTCTGCAAAGCTTTTGATTTCTCCATCCAATCTGAATGAGATCCTTGCTGGGTACAATCATCTTGGTTGTAGGTTCTTCCCTTTCATCACTTTAAATATATCATGCCACTCCCTCTGGCTTGTAGAGTTTCTGCTGAGAAATCAGCTGTTAACGTTATGGGAGTTCCCTTGTATGTTATTTGTTGTTTTTCCCTTGCTGCTTTCAATAATTTTTCTTTGTCTTTAATTTTTGTCAATTTGATTACTATGTGTCTCAGCATGTTTCTCCTTGGGTTTATCCTGCCTGGGACTCTCTGTGCTTTCTGGACATGGGTGGCTATTTCCTTTCCCATGTTAGGGAAGTTTTAAACTATAATCTCTTCAAATAATTTCTCGGGTCCTTTCTCCCTCTCTTCTTCTGGGACCCCTATAACGCAAATGTTTTTGCATTTAATGTTGTCTCAGAGGTCTCTTAGGCTGTCTTCATTTCTTTCCATTCTTTTTTCTTTATTCTGTTCCATGGCAGTGAATTCCACCATTCTGTCTTCCAGGTCACTTATCCGTTCTTCTGCCTCAGTTATTCTGCTATTGATTTCTTCTAGTGTATTTTTCATTTCAGTTATTGTATTGTTCATCTCTGTTTGTTTGTTCTTTAATTCTTCTAGGTGTTTGTTCTTTAATTCTTCTAGATCTTTGTTAAACATTTTTTGCATCTTCTCGATCTTTGCCTCCATTCTTTTTCTGAGGTCCTGGATCATCTTCACTATCATTATTCTGAATCCCTCTTCTGGAAGGTTGCCTATCTCCACTTCATTTAGTTGTTTTTCTGGGGTTTTATCTTGTTCCTTCAACTGGTACATAGCCTTCTGCCTTTTCATCTTGTCTATCTTTCTGTGAATGTGGTTTTTGTTCCACAGGCTGCAGGATTGTAGTTCTTACTTCTGCTGTTTGCCGTCTCATGGATGAGGCTATCTGTCTGTTTTATATATAGTAGTATGTATCTGCTAACCCCAAACTCCTAATTTATCCCTCCACCTCTTTCCCCTATGGTAACCATAAGTTTGTTTTTTATGTCTATAAGTCTGTTTCTGTTTTGTAAATAAGTTCATTTGTATCATTTTTTAATTCCACATATAAATGATATATTTGTCTTTCTCTGTCTGACTTCACTTAGTATGATAATCTCTAGGTCCATCCATGTTGCTGCAAATGGCATTATTTCATTCTTTTATGGCTGAGTAATATTCACTGTGTGTGTGTGTGTGTGTGCGTGTGTGTGTGTGTGTGTGTGTGTGTATATATATATATCTTCTTTATCCATTTATCTGTTGATGGACACTTAGGTTGCTTCCATGTCTTAGCTATTGTAAATAGTTCTGCTATGAACACTGGGGTGCATGTATCACTTTGAATAAGAGTTTTCGTATTTGCTGGATATATGCCCAGGAGTGGGATTGCTGGATCATACGATAACTTTATTTCTAGTTTTTTAAGGAACCTCCATACTGTTCTCCACAGTGACTTAGGTATTTTGAGTATTACAAACTTTTATTAGTATAGGCCAGAAGTGGGTAATCAGGCAGTTTAGAGGTTATCTATATTGTATGTAACTTCTTTTTTATGCTCTCATATGCAAGTACAATAGAAGCAATGTTAGGAGTTTTCTTCCTCTAACCTGTAGTGGGACTCCTTTTGACTTGCTCAGGTTTTCGAGGGACATGAGGATGTCCTCTTGAAGTAGTTATTAGTGCTGTTCACTAGTATTTCCTGTTATCTTCTGTTTGGGGCATATGGAATTGTATTTCTCTTCCTCATTGTGGCTGAGTGGGGCTATGTGATTGGTTTTGGCTGATACGTTGGAGCAGAAGTAATGTGTGTTACTTACAGCAAAATCATTTAACAGTCAATGGAAGAACTTTCAGAATTCTCTTTTCTCTCTGGCACCTTTGAGATGGTAGGGGCGCCACCAGCAAGTGTGAGATGGTGGGTGCTCCCTGAGTGAATACTCCGAACAGAGTAGGTGGACATGCAGATTGAGTAAGAAGCAAAACTTTGTTATTTTAATCCAATAAGATTTTGTGGTTCTTGTTGCAGCATAATGTGGCTTTTCCTGCCTGATATATCTCTCTATTTCTGGAGAGTAATTCTCCTGAAATCTCTACCTTTTCTCCTAATGATAAACTGTGTTGTACAAGTGAGAAGACAAGCTTGGAGCGCCCAGTGCCACTTCTGCCAATACCAAGATTTTCCATCTCAGCTTCCCACAGACATTTTGAAAGCACACACAACCTTCCTTCCTTCCTTTCTACCAACTCCACAGTCCTATAAATCTCTTGGAAGCTTGAAAATGTCTTAAATTTCCATCAACCAAAACTTTACTCCTAAAGGGTAAAAAGGAAAAAAAAAAATCTGTTCCTACCCTACACCAAATATTCTAGCTTTTAAAATTCTTTCTTTTCACCTAACAAAGTTTCTGACACTCCAACCTGTCTTATATCTTCTTGCAAAAGGAGAGAATAGTATTTGTCACCTTTTCTGACCTCCAGACTTAATAAATACTCTCCCTCTCTCCCTCAGTCTTTACATTTCTCTCTGTCACTGTTAGTTTGATCTTGATGTCTGACATGTCCTCTTCATGGAGAAAGTGGAAGTGAAATGGGGATGGGGACACAACTCAGCTCTCCCTAACATTTTTTACTTCCAGAATAAATCATGCTCTGATATTAAAAAAATTGCTCTTGGAATTGGCACTCACACTAACATTGTTCAAACTGCATTTATGAAAGTGCAATAACCTGTAAGATTTGTAATTCCAGAAGGGTTATACATCTGCAAGTTGACAGGAAGGCTAAAGAAAGCTTCTTTCTTGTACTCTTTCCATTTACCTTGTGCTAAGTGGTCCAGTAGAGATCAATGAAAGAATGGAAGCAGAAGGGGAAGGGTGGGATTATAAGTCACAGGCAGCAAGTGAAGAAAGAAAAAATAGTAAAGTCTGCAGTTTGATGGTTTTCTTTGCTAATCACCGTGGCACAACTGAGATGTTTTTATCAATATTTTGAAAATTCAGGTTGAAGGCTTAAAAAAAAATGTTGATTTTAGGGAAAAGTAAAAAAAAATTTAATGGAAAAGGATGATATATAAATAAAATTAAATAGTTCACATACCTGACTGACTGGTTGAACTGCTGGGACTGTTCTGTTGAAAACTGTTCTGAGACTCTGGTTTGACAGTGGTGACTGAATAGCCATGATGGACAAGGGCTTGGGTGCTCCAAATTTGTCATCCTTATCCTAGAAAGTATCTGAGGAACTATCTCTTTCATTCTTATACATCAAGGAAGAAAAGGGACTGTACTCTATACTCAAAATACCACTGTCCATTTTTCACTTTAACATCTCTAGAGAAAGGGTTAAATTGGACATTTTCATCTCTCACAGGTTTTTGTTTTTGTTTTTTCGGTCCAGAACTTCTGAAAGCTAAGCTGGAAAGCAACATTGTGTGATAGACTTCTTAAGTTTTTTCAGGAGAGTGTTTGCTTGTTTGTTTTTACTGAAATATCACACAGATCTCCAGTACAAAATAAGTAACAAGTGGAACTGTTTTGCTTAAAGAGGAAGTGGTGGTATAAAACCCATTTTCCTTAGACCTCTCTCTCTTGCCCTTTGGCATGCTGCAGGATCCATGGGGCTTTCTCACGCACAGTCAGTAACTCCAGAAGTGACATTTGAGCCAGACAGACTTGGATTTAAACGCCTTGCTTGTTTCCTAGCCATGTAAATCCTTATATGAGTTGTTAGCTCATCTAAGCCAGCAGTCCCCAACCATTTTGGCACCAGGAACCTGTTTCGTGGAAGACAATTTTTCGACAGGGGTGGGGGATGGTTCAGGTGGTAATGTGAGGGACCAAGAGCGGCAGATGCTCACCCACTGCTCACCTCCTGCTGTGTGGCCAGGTTCCTAACGGGCCACAGACCAGTACCAGTCCGCAGCCCGGGGTTGGGGACCCCCGATCTAAGCCCTGTTTTCTTTATCTGTTAAATAGAGATAACAGTCCTTAGCTTGCAAAGCTGTTGTGAGATTGAATTGAGATAGCAGAACATAGTAGATACTCAGCAAAGATTATTTCTGTTTTCTCTCCTGCTTGAAGCTAAATCCAACATAATACATCCAATCTTTTTATGGAAATTGTTAAAAGTAATTTGTTGCCATTATCCTTCAAATACCTGTAGATTGCTATAGATTTTTCTTCAGCTTTTCTTTGTTGCCCAAATCAACCCTGATTTTGTGTCCTTTTTTAATCTCGTTATTCATCTGGTGAAACAATGGATAAAATATTTTCTTCTTTATTTTATATTTGTCAAATTCTCATTAATGGTAATATCTTACTTTTACTAATTCAGATAACCAATACCACAATTTGAGAACTGCTCTGTTGGATATAATTTAGCTTGCTATTCATTTACTGAATGGTGTTCAATATATATTCTACAATTGCTTAACGTGTATTTTGGTAATTTTCCTCTTCATAAATAATTACCTTAGAACTTCTCTTTTACATGTACACTACTTCAATGAATGTCAAGGTTATACAGTGTTATATCATGTGTACATATGTTCTTGATGTGAAGAAACATCAGTGAAAACATGAAATTACAGCTTAAAGTACTTTTCTCTGCACGAAACTAGCCCATTGAATACCAGGATGCTATTTGTGAAGCTTTGTTTTTCCCCTATTCCTTAGACTTACCTGTTGCAAGATGCTTTTTCTTTTTTATCTTTTTTAAATCTTAGCCCATTATTGGAACTTTTGCGATAGTCATAACTATTGCAGGTTATTTAATATTGAACATCATTATGTCTTTGCAATACTTGTTTGAGTCCATGGCTACCCCCTGCTTTCCTCCCTTAATATTATCATTTAAGTGTCAAGAAATTTGGGAAATAGATTCAGTGAAGAAAATCAACAGTTCCTAGACTGACCTTAAAAAAAAAAAAAATCACTTTGCAACAACATGGATGGACTTGGAGGGTGTTACTGTTACACTAAATGAAATAAGTCAGAGAAAGACAAATACTATATGATATCACTTATATGTGGAACCCGCAAAATACAATATACTAGTGAGTATAACAAAAAAGAAACAGACTCACAGACATAGAGAACAAACTAGTGGTTACCAGTGGGGAGAGGGAAGGGAGGAGGTGCAACACAGGGGTAGGAGAGTAAGAGGTACAAACTATTAGGCATGAAATAAGCTACAAAGGTATATTGTACAATGCAGGGAATATAGCCAATATTTTCTAATAACTATAAGTGGAGTATAACCTTTAAAAATTGTGAGTCACTAATATTGTACACCTGTAACTTAAATAATATTGTACATTAACTATACTTCAATAAAAAAATCACGGTCCTATTTATTCATAGAATTACCAAATACTGCTTTTCATGGGACTAACCCTTAGAAAAGTTCCATCTACTTAAAAAGAGAGAGATTAAACAGAATTTGTTGTAAATAACCTAAAAAAATTTACTTTGGTCTTCTTCATTAGGTAATAGACTATTTTAATCTGAATTCCCTGCTTAATAAAAGCACAATCTGTGATCCTCTTCTTTTGTAATAATTTCTTATCAAATGGTAGTGCACAAATGAAGGAGATTTGGAGTGACTTTGTTGGCTATGGTGGTTACAATGTGAAATAAATACCTTCTATAAATAATACATAAACAGGAGGAGTTTAACAAAAATTCCAATTTCCATCATAGCCAGAGAAAATAGGATGAAAAGAAAAAATTTACCTTAGAATGAAATTATGAGATTGGAAAGATCTAACATGAATACTTTTTAGTAACCAAAATCAAGTTTACATTCTTGATCCATTTAGTTAAATCTAAAAAGGAACTTGACATTCTAATATGAGGAGCTGCTAGAAGAGTTCAGACATCTAACTTTCTTTGAGTAAATATTTAGATAAAAGAAAATTAATGAACATTTTTAACAGAAATTATTTTCTTGGTGACATAGACTTTAATGGAAGAAACATACTGTCTAGAAAAATAGACTAGAGGAAAATAGCTGGAGTTCTTATAAATGAAGTGCCTGAAGGTAACCTTAATATAGTTTGTTAAATGTTTCCAAACAGTTACCAACAAACAGGTCTTCACATCTTTGAACTACAACACACCAACTTATTAAGGCAACTCAAAGTAGATCCAAGCTGGTACAGCACTTCTGGGCCATGTGATCCAATGAATTAAACTTCAGTCATCACTTTCTAAACAAAGTGAAGCTGAGGTTCTTATGTGGACAAAGTTTTCCCATCTCAATCCTGACTGCTGCTTTTGAAAGGCCTTGTGCTAGGGCCCAAGAGAGTTTTGATTTGAGAATGACAGGAAATGTTTTTTCCATCTTCCAATAAAATTAAAAGCTTTTATAACATGACCACTTAGACTTTCTATAACTACTTTGTTTTAATAACTTATTTAGTACAGTTGTATAGTGGGGTAAATAATTCACAGCACAGAATGAAAAAGGGATGTGTGTGTATCTGTGTATAAAACTACTTGTGGGGAACTTGTATTAGTAATTGGAGCCTTTTTTAAATCCCTCAGCAATGTAGTATAGATGAGTCACTTAGATGGGCATTTTGCTATTGCTTAATTAAGGAGTATACTGTTTACAATAATATATATTAGTATTTTAATAATAATACATATTAGTATTTTACTACCAGATTGGAAAACATCTGAGAAAGTCTCTCTGTAATTTCGAAGTTATTATTTTTATTTCACAGGCAAAATTTTCTTAATTTTGTATATATGTATACTAATATATAGCATTTAAATATGTAATATTTAAATATTTTTAAAACACCCTTGGTTTTGGAATCAGGAGGCCAGTTTGACCCTCTTTCTCAAAAAAAAAAAAATCCCTTTTAAGCTTGTGGCTTTCACTAGTACTTTTAGTATTTAGGAACTTCAATTACTTCATGAATTTTAACAGCCCATATATGAGACCATTCAATAAATGAGTTGTAGATATTTTTTCAGATTAGAAAAATTAAGTCAATTTTACATTAAGAAACTATAGAAATGTCAAAAATGCCAGAAAGACACTAGTCTTCTACAAAATTTTGTTCCCACAGCCCTGTAAGCAAAATTTTTGAGCGTACAAATATACATTTCTTTATGTACTTATGTACCACATATAAAGCACACAAATAACATAAGGATATAGTATGAGGTAAAAATAAAACAGTGCTTTCTCACACCTAAAAGAGTAAATGCAATCACTACTGATTTAAAAAATAAAGAGAAATGTAATGTAGCAGTTTCTGCTACAGCTCTGGAGAGCCTCTCTAAGGCAGGGGGGCATATGAGATGCAGTTTTTGTAGCCTAACAGGTGAAACATGGCAGGGGAGAAATGGGTGCTCCACCCACACACAGGGTGACCTTCAACACTCACTCAAATCAGAATCACTTGTGTGTTTTTAAAAATACTGATACCTGGGCTCTAACTTCAGGGATTTGGTTTCCATTAGTCTGGTGGGGGAGGGACTAGGCATGGATATTTTAAAATCTTCCTAGGAGAGATTAGTGTACAGCTGGGGTTGAGAATCACTATCTTAGACTCAGTGTAGCTCTTCTACCCTGTGTGGGCCCCAGTGGGAGTTCCCAGCAGGAAGCAGTGCCCAACCGTAGTGCCTGGTGGGACAGTGCAGTGGTTGAGGGGACACTATAGAAGCAGTGACATGACTGCAGTGTCATGGGAAGGTATTCATTTGAATCAGGAGAAGCAACAACCATTCTTTAAGATGGTGGCCAGAAAAGGTTGTGCTGCTGAGGGTGAAGGTCAAACTGGTTTAAGAGCTCTGGTAAGTCCTCAGGAGAATGCTTCCATGGGCTGAGACCCTAAGTCAGCAGGCAGGAACAAAGGCTATCTATTTCAGCTTAAATTAATGTCATTCCTATGTCATTAAGCCTTCCACAGCCTGAGGACGCCCAGGGAAACTCAGGTTACGGCATTAATATCGTTGTAACAATAACCAACTTTAACAGACAGCTTCACAACCGACAAAGCCCTTTTGTATATATTATGTTACTTGATCCACACTTCAGCCCTGGGAGGTAGTAGGGTAAATGCTATTAGTTCCATTCTATAAAGGAAAATAATGAAGTTCAGAAATGTTAAATATTTGCCTGAGGTCATACAATACTGAAGAGCAGAGCCAGAAAGCCAGCTTACTTCTCCCAGTGCTCAACTATTTTTCCCTTTTTACCATACCTTGAACTGGAAGAAGGTGCTTGGTGATACACAGATGAGGATTCCTATGAATTTATGTCATTATTAATTTGTTTAGAATTGGAGTAAATCTCTCTTGGGGCTTACTATTTTTATTCTTCACCACAGCCAGAGCTAATAATATTCAGCCATACCAGTTGTTAAAATGCTAAAGACTTCTTGCTCATTTAGTAAATAATTAATCCCTCCACCACCACAACCCCTGCCACCCCAATTCTTCCCCTGAACTCTGCTAGACCTCTCAATGATCCAGTTACTAAGGGGTTAATTCCTGGCTCAGCAAGGGCACTCCTGGTCCTGGTTCCATGTTGAAAACCAGCATGAGTGCCTAGGCTATTAAATCTGAGGTTGTTAAATATTAGAAATATTACCCTTCCTCATAGGCATTCATTTTCAAATCCAGGTGTCTTAAAAATTAATTTCATTGATAATAATAGGGCCTAGGGAATGGGTCAGCAAAGCATTGATCCATATATATCTCCAACAATTCATTCAATCTGTGGTCAAGTTCTTTGGATTCTGCTTCCTAAAAATATAGTCTGTCTCCTCCTCTACTCTAATCAGCACTGCCTTAATTCAGATTTTCACCACCCTTCACTGACTCTTGCTATAGAGTCCCTGTTCCTTATCTAACCCTCTCCAATTTGTAATATTCAAATCTGATGGTGTTCCTACCATTTTAGACTTGATCAAAGGTTGCCCTTTATTAATAGGGTTTTTTCCTAAACATTATTGAGTTACAATTAACATTAACATTGTGTAAGTTTAATGTGTACAGTGTGATGATTTGATACACATATGTATTACAAAATGACTACCACAATAAGGTTAGTTAACACATCTATCACCTCACCTGATTACCTTTCTTTTCTGGTGATAACATTTAAGATCTACTCTCAGCAATTTTCAACTACACAATACAGTATAGTCACCATGCTGTGCATCAGATTCCTGGAACTTATCTATCTTATAACTAGAACTTTGTATCCTTTGATTAACATTTCCCCATTTCTCCCAACCCCAGCCCCTGGCAACCACCATTCTACTCTCTATTGCTACGAGTTCATAGGGTTTAGTTTAAACTTCTGACCTGGGATACGAGGTCCTCTACTCTGGTTCACGCTCTCCTCTTCAGCTTGACAGCTCACTGAACACAATTCTTCTTGTATCTGATGCTCACAGCACAGCAAAATACCCCAGGTTCTCCAAACGTTCCATACTGCTGTTTCCTACCACTGTGCCCTGACTCATGTGACTCTCCTTCATGGGCCCACACTAACCTATACTTCCTGATGAAAACCAGAATTTTCTCTAGGTTTAATTCAAGCCTCACCTTCTCCGTTGAGCAGCATCCTGACTCTTTGTGGCTCCATCCAATTGTCAGCCCCTCCCTCCTTTATGAACCCATATATATACTTCTAGCATGGCACCTACAAAGCTTTACTACATTTGTTGTTTTGGTGGCCCTCTCTTCCTTTTAGACTGTATATGCTCCTTGGGGGTATGCATCATGTCTTATCAGTCTTATCATCAGCACCTAAAACAGTGTCTGAATACAAAGTATTTAATACGTGCTTACTAAACAAATACCTTAATTCATTAACTCCTGATATGATTCAGGGACTTTCGCCCAGATATAGTCTAGAGCTTCTGAAAAAAAAAAAATCAGGTTAAAAGATCTGACAAAAGATTTCTTGAGCTTCTGTTTCAAATCTATGATAATGATATATCTATAAATGTCAGCTGCCAGACACTGCTAAATGTTTTTCAGAGCAGTAGGAGTCCTGAAACCAGAAGTGTATGCCAACTACCAAACTATAAATAAGTATCTGCATATTGCAATTAATAGCTTATTTGGAGGTGAATAATCTCTATAAGAATGGAGACATCATTTCCAATCAGTAAAGGACTAACACTAAGTTCTGGCAACTTCCTCTTTTATGTAGAAAAGGATTTTGAGCATTATTTGGATACTTAAATAGTTAGAAACACATTAATTTTAGCCATTGTTTGGGTATAAGCCTGTGTCATAACTGGCCTAATCTTTTTTTTTCCCCCCAGAATCTGATCTGTAAGGACAATCGCCAAATGGAATTGTGGATCCATTTGGAGCCAAGATTCTCCACTCACCAAGATTCTGTGAAAAGCCACACAGTAAGAGGAACAGAGGGAAAAATATAAACATTTTCCTACTTTTTTATATGAGGTAAGAAATTCCCATTTTAGAAATTAAAAAGAAAAAATGACCCTCAGTTTATAAGTGCTTGGCTAAACATGTAAATCATAAGCATTTTATGGTTTGTTTTTGAATACTCTTAATTGCTAAGATGTAAACTAAGAGACATTTCAATAGTCTCTTCATTATTTATCCTATCTTATAACCTTGAAGGAAACAGACTGTCCTGAAGCATGAACAATTTTTAAGTGAGCTAGTATGAGCTAATGTTTCGCTAATGGATTTTGGGGTTAAGGGCAATGCTCCAGATTGCTTTTAAAGAAGTTGGAATAATCATTTCTAGTATCTTATCCACAGTATAAGGAATCACAATGTGTTCATTTCCAACCCTTCCATTGTATGCACTGAAATAATCATATAACTTCTCTTAACCTCAAAGTGCAAACAAGAAATTATATGTCAAGTCATGTGGAAGGCTGCATGTATGCAAGAAGTGTGTACATATAAACACATCTAAGTTTGATAGTATAATATGGCTTTTAATGTCTCATCAGAATAAAGAAGCATTGAGTAAGAATACATTAAAAAACATAAATATATATTTACTTTTTATCTAAAAAGCATAACCCTATTTTCTGTAAGTTCTAAGAAACTCCACATAATTTCAAGGTTTTTAGAATGGCGTATCCTTTCCTGTACTGTGTTACTTAGATGAACAAGGTAATCGGTAAGGTTAGAGGAGGGAAGAGCAGAGGACTGGAATTTTTATTGTTTGCCAGCAGGGAGATAGTTCAGAGGGACTTTTGTTAGGAACTTGGGCAAAGTAAGGGTGTCTCTAGTTTACAGGATTCTCATGTTTGATATTTTAACTGTGTTTCCTGTACTAATTTCTGTATCTGCTCAAGGCTGACTCCAAAGTCATCTGGTTGGTACTTTGGTTTCAGAGACTCTCCCTCAAATGTAGCATAGAACTTCTGAATTTAAAAAAATCTGGTTAAAAGATCTGACAAAAGGCTTTTTCCTACTTTGTGACTTGATTTATATAGTGCATTGGAATTAAGTCACATTTATTTATAATCTGCTGAGCATTGTTAATTAGAAGAACTAAAGTTATATGAAATTGGAACTATTTTGAAAATTCCAGGATGTATGCAAGCATATCTTTTTCAATCATCTTCTCAACACTTTGAAAAGTCCTGTTCAGGCTTTAGATTATATTGTTGCTGGTTTTCTCCCCACCTAATAAAATAAGAAAATCCTCTCTTTCTTCTTGGAGATCCTCTTCCCCCTTACTGTTTGATAATATTAGATGGAAACCAATAAACTAAACTGTAAAAGGCAAAAGTTTATCCACTTCCCCTACTGTTGAAATGATATTGAAAATACTGACATCCTTTGGTTTGAGATGGGAAATTATTGCAAGAGCCACAAATTATAATACCTATTCAGTTTTAATTTTAAAATACTTGAATTTGGAAGCAAAGAACAAGTTTTCTGCTAGCAATTCTATGAACTTCAACTATCCTATCTATCTCAAGTGGTGTTTTTCAGATACACAGTAGGTTGAGCATATCACACGGCTAGGATTCTTAGTCCTGACTCTGATATTTGCTTTAATGCTGTATGATCTCTGAGCCTCAGTTTTCTCATTTGTGAAACGAATAATAACATACATCCAGTTTCCCTGCATAATACCCATGCAGTTGAGAGGGTCACTTTAGTGGAGGCACGTGAAAGCACTTTGATAGCTGAAGACATTGCAGATCCACTGATGAACCAGCAGGAGGCTTGGTCCAGCGACTGGCTGAAACACGGTGTCTTTACATCCTTGCCTCCTCAGCTCACAGGTTCTTGCAGAGTTTGAATTAGAAGCTGCTTTTGTCCATGGCCTTTCACCAGCTCGGGAGCCTCATTCCAGCCTCTTGCTTGAGGAGCAAGTATTACTGCTGCCTTCTTGCATTGGTTTGAGTACAATATTTCTGTTGCCTTCTAGCATTGGTCTGTTTACTCGGCCTTGGCTAAACTTCTGACTACAATTGTCTTCTTCTGGATTTGTCCCTGCTCTTTGTTTTGCATTTCTGTCCAGTAAAAATGCTGATCTTGTTTTTGAGGTGGGCTATGGTTTTTTGGTCTCTGTTACCAGTCTGTATGTATTTGTAGTAAAAAATATGCATCAAAGCCTGAAATTATGCAGCTAACTTGACTGGAAGGTTTCCTTGGTACCAGTGTTTTATAAACTGTCAAGTTCAATCAGATATAAGATGATGTGTTTAAGAAAACCTGAGTTTCATTTTTTTCTGAACTCCACCTGGCATCACTGAGAATATTTGACAATTCAATGATTAAGTCGCTTCCATAGCGACAAAGATCAGTAATGCTCAAAGTGTGGTCCTCGAACTGGGCTTGTCTGCAAAATATTACTGGTCTGGGGTAAGATAAGTTCAGAATGCGAGAGTCAACACTGGGAAACGTTTAGAGCAATTTGAAAAAGTAATTTTACATTTTTTGTATCCAACAATGTAAAGAATGAACTTATATTTTTGTTCTTTTAATCTCATTTTTCTTATACTTTACAAAATATCTATTTATGATGGATTAGATATTAAAATAACTAGGCCCTTTACCACAGATAGTTTGAGAAGTACTGTTTGAAACTATTGCTGATGCTTATTATATTTCATCAAATATAATATCCCATCAATTTAATCTGTGTTATTTTATATATCAGAAAAGAAGAAAGCAATGCTGCCAGTTAAGATATATGCCTTGTCTATGTATCACTTAGATTTTTAATATTTACTGAAAGAGCTCTTTTTGACTTGTAACATAATTTTTAAAAATCATAGATTTCTTTTCTTAAGTATAAAAAGGAAAATATTAATACACTAAATTAATGAAGGTATTTCTTAAACTTCTTCATGTTCTGAGTCCAGTATTTCTGAATCACCTTTTACATAGTGTTGTTGATGTCTGTGTTTTCCACACAATACTGTGGAATATTGTGGTTTTCCACATAGTATTGCCCAATACAGTATTGCCCAACACAAAGATTTTTTAAAAGATTTCTCCAATATAATTTGCAGGTTTTCCCCCACAAACTACCGACCTTACTAGAAGGTGTCTGTGGACAGTTGCATGTATTTCAGGAACAAACTATATTATAACATTTTTATACTTTTTTTTAGCCTTTCTTAGATCCTGTAAAGAACTTGATGCATGAAAAAATGGAACTGTGACTATCCCTTCAAAGATGAATATCTGCTTCTTCAGTATCAAATATATACCCAAGTGCTCTGTTTCCATGCCTTCCTGCAGACACAATAACTTCTTTGTTTTAATGCTGAGGTACACAGTAATCTTTTAATAGACATTTATTATGGCAATTAAACTCAACACATATAGTATTAACCAGGCATTTAACTCAATGATGGGAATTTGAAAGCTAGGAAAGGACTGAGCTATAGAATGTTTGGGCAAGGCCAGACTGACTGTGATTGTGATTCACAATCTCAGATTGTAAAATGTATCCTAAAAGATGCTAAAACATGAAAAAAAAGGGTCTTTAAATAGATGAAATATGGTAATATGGATTTAAAGACTTTTAAGAGGGAGCTATCATTTTACTGGAATAATTTAGAAACATGTGGGTTCATGATTAATATTTATTCCTAGGAGAAGCACTAAGGTTGTTTAATGCATCTAAATTATATTAATTGAATTTAAAGGAGTATCTGTATGGAGACTAGCATTTCATTGATTAATTCAACTAGCTTACTGCAGAGTTTACTAAATATCTAAGTGATTTAATTTATTGAACTACTTACTCCAAAGACAGAGTATATCTAGCACTCCATAACAAACACTCAGCACTTACTGTCTGTAAGGCATTACTCACAGCAACCTTTGACATTAGGTAACTATTAGTTTCCCCATTTGTAAGACTAGGCAAAAGGGCACGGAGAGGTTAGTAAGCCTTGGGGCCAGCACTCAAACCTATACGTGTGGCTCAAGTGTCCAAAGTTTGAGCTGTTAACTTATGCTATGCTGCTTTTCAACAAGTGAAGTTATTTTGGCTACATTTCTAGTTTTCAAAAGATCTTGTAGTTGATTAAAAAAATAATTCCCTAAAACTTTCCAGATCATGAAAGCATGTAATGGGGGAAAAAGACAACTCTGAATTTAAACAAACCAACCAGCTGAGCCAGTCAAGGTCTTGAGTATGAATAGAACCAGCTGAAGAAAATGTGGCCCAATCAGACCCTTTATCAAGTCTTGGTAATAAATGCCCTTGGCAAACAAACACAATCAGAACAAAAATTTCCAGTACCACTTTCCCGTACCACTGAAAGGAAAAAATGTTGACAGGGACTATGGAAATGTGATGACTAGTAATTATTCAGTTGAAGGGGAATATAAACTGGGACTTACATAGAATTTGAATGCCAAACAAAACTATTACAATGAAATTCTAGGAGGCCAAGTGTAAACCAAAACTGTCCAGGCTACAGTTTCCCCACTATTGTATATACAAAAGTGAAACTGAATCGCCAAGGAGGACAAAGCAAATAATGTCATCAGCTATTTCTCAGAGTGAAATACTAATAAAAATGAAACTGAGTTTGTTAAAACTCAATTGTCTGAAGTAGATGCATTTCCTCTTGTTAGAGAATTTAAATAGATTCTTCCTTACTCAAAATACAGAGCGTAAAAATATCCACTGGCCAGATATGAATGCATCTTAGACTTCTCTGAAGACCCTTATTTTAGAAATACAATGCAAAAAATACTTAAACAACAGGGAATTTACATGTCATAAAAGGATGCAGTTATATTTTATAGAGAATTTCGTTTCCCATGAGTTAAATTGCTTTCCAAATCATTGTTTGACTAAGCGGTTGTGTTCTAAGAAACTTGAAAGTAAAGTGTAGGTAATGGTTAAGTAAAGATGAATAAAATAAATGAATAGAAAACCAGTATTGGAAATGATGACATAAATCAATACCAAAGATTTTCTTTTAACAAATTGTTTAAACTAAGACACATCTTTTTCACTTATACCAGTACTGCTTTTTAAAAATCCTTGCATCATTTAGGAAGAAAAACACCACCATAATATATTAAAAGACAACCCATTCTGGCTGGAAGGTAAAATTACAACTTTAATTTGTATTTAAAAACATTTGATGATCAAAAGGTACAAACTTCCAGTTATAAATAAGTCCAGGGAATGTAATATATAGCATGATGACTATAGTTAACAATAATGTACTGTATGTTTGAAAGTGGCTGAGAGTAAATGTTAAACATTTTCATCACTAGAAAAAAATATTTGTATCTATGTGTGGTGATGGATGTAAAAATAAACATTGTGGTAATCATTTCACAGTATACACATATATCAAATCATTATGTTGTATGACTGAAGCTAATACAGTGTTATATATCAATTATACCTCAAATAAAAATTTTTTTCCTAAAAATTGGAATTTCAAAGGACTAAAATTTTTTGAAATGTATATTATATTTATATACATACTATGAAGTGTATTTAAATCTATAAAATTAAGACATTATGCTTTATTAGTTTTTATAACTTGGATTGGCCCAGGAGCCCTCACTTGGTCAATGTGGCAGAGTGGGGGAGCCTTCCTACCAGAAGGATGAGCTCCACCCTGTGATGGTGAATTTTATGTATCAGCTTGGCTGGATCAAGGTGCCAGATATTTGGTCAAACACTCTTCCAGATATTTCTGTGAAGGTGTTTTTTGTTTTTATGTTTTATTTTTAATTGAAACATAGTTGATTTACAATATTATATTAGTTTCAGGAGCACAACATAGTGATTCAATATTTGTATAGATTATACTCCATTTAAAGTTAATATAAAATAATTGGCTATATCCCCTGTGCTGTACATTACATCCTTGTACCTTATTTATTTTACATATTTATAGTAATTTGTACCTCTTAATTCCCTTCCCCTGTCTTCTTCCTACATCTACCCCACTCTCCACTGGTAACCACCCTAGTATGTTCTCTGTATCTGTGAGTCAGTTTCTGTTTTCTTATATTCATTTGTTTATTTTTTAGATTCCACGTATAAGTGAAAACATATCGTATTTGTCTTCTCTGTTTGACTTATTTCACTGAGCGTAATACTCTCCAGGTCCAATAATATATATACCACATCTTTATCCATTCATCTGTTGATGGACACTTAGGTTGCTTCCATATCTTGGCTATTGCAAATAATGCGGCTATGAACACTGGTGTGCATATATCTTTTCAAATAAGTGGTTTCATTTTCTTCAGATATATACCCAGGAGTGGAATTGCTGGATTGTATGCCAGTTCTCTTTTTAATTTTTTGAGGAACCTCCGTACTGTTTTTCACAGTGGCTGCACCAATTTACATTCCCATCAATTGTGCACAAGGGTTCCCTTTCTCCACATCCCCACCAACACATCATTTGTTGTCTTTTTGACAATAGCCATTCTGCCAGGTGTGAGGTGATATCTTATCGTGGCTTTGACTTTCTTTTCCCTGATGATTAGTGATGTTGAACATTTTTTCATGTGCCTATTGGCCATCTGGATCTTCTTTGAAGAAACGCCTATTTAGGTCTTCTGCCTAATTTTTTTTTTTTTTTCAGTACGCGGGCCTCTCACTGTTGTGGCCTCTCCCGTTGCAGAGCACAGGCTCTGGAGGCACAGGCTCAGTGGCCATGGCTCACGGGCCCAGCCACTCCGCGGCATGTGGGATCTTCCCAGACCGGGGCACGAACCCGTGTCCCCTGCATCAGCAGGCATACTCTCAACCACTGCGCCACCAGGGAAGCCCACTTCTGCCTATTTTTTAATTGGGTTATTTGTCTTTTGGATGCTGAGTTTCATGTGTTCCTTATATATATTCAATATTAGCCCCTGATCAGACATATCCTTTGCAAATATCTTCTCCTGCTCAGTAGGTTGTCTTTTTGTTTTGCTGATGGTTTCCTTTGCTGTGCAAAAGATTTTAAGTTTGATTAGGTCCCATTTGCTTATTTTTGCTTTTGCTTCCCTTGCCTGAAAAGGCAGACTCAAAGATATATGGCTAAGACCTGTGTTAAAGAGCATACTGCCTGTTCTCTTCTAGGAGTTTTATGGTTTCCAATCTTACATTTAGGTCTTTAATTCATTTTGAGTTTATTTTTGTATATGGTATGAGAAAATATTCTAATTTCATTCTTTTACATTTAGCTCTTCAGTTTTCCCAACACCACTTATTGAAGATATTATCTTTTCCCCATTGTATATTCTTGCCACCTTTGTCATAGATTAGTTGAGCATATGTGAATGGGTTTATTTCTGGTGCTCTTTATCCTGTTCCACTGATAAGTGTCTATTTTTGTGCAGTACCTTACTGTTTTGATTACTGTAGCTTTGTAGTATAGTCTGAAGCCAGGGAGTATGATACCTCCAGCTTTGTTCTTTTTTCTCAAGATTTTTGGCTATTTAGGGTCTTTGGTAGTTCCATACAAATTTTAGAAATTAGTTGTTCTAATTCTGTGGAAAATGTCATGAGTATTTTGACAAGGATTGCATTAAGTCTGTAGATTGCTTTTGGTAGTATGGACATTTTAACAATATTAATTCTTCCCATCCAAGAACATGGGATATCTTTCCATTCGTTTGTATCATTTTCAATTTATCTCATCAATGTTTTATAGTTTACAGAGTATAGGTCTTTCACGTCCTTGGTTAAGTTCATTCCTAGGTATTTTATTCCTTTTGATGAGACTGTGAATGCGATTATTTTCTTGCTTTTTCTTTCTGATAGTTCACTATTAGTGTACAGAAAAGCAGCAGAATTGTGTATATTAATCTTGTATCCTGTAACTTTACTAATTCACTTATTAGTTCTAATTGTTTCTTTGTGGAGACTTTAGAGTTTTCTATAAATAGTATCAGGACATCTGCAAATAGTGACGGTTTTACTTCTTTTCTTACAATTTTGATGACTTTTATTTCTCTTTCTTCTCTGATTGATTTGGCTAGGGCTTCCAATACTATGTTAAATAGAAATGGTGAGAGTGGGCATCTTTGTCTTGTTCCTGATCTTAGAGGAAAAGTTTTCAGCTTTTCATCATTAAGTATGATGTTAACCGTGGGTTTGTCATAAATGGCCTTTATTATGTAGAGATAGGTTCTCTCTATATTAAATTTATTGAGAGTTTTTAACATGGCTGGATGTTGAATTTTGTCAGATGTTTTCTGCATCTATTGAGATGATCATGTGATTTTTATCCTTTGTTTTGTTAATGTGGTGTATCACATTGATTGATTTGTAGATACTGAACTATCCTTGCATCCCTGGGATAAATCCCACTTGATTATAGTGTATGATCCTTTTAGTGTATTATTGAATTCAGTTTACTAGTACTTTGTTGAGGATTTTTGCATCTATGTTCATCAGGGATATTCGCCTGTAATTTTTTTTGTTTTTTGTTTTTTTTTATGGTGTCTTTGGTTTTGGTATCAGGGTAATGGTGGCCTCACAGAATGAATTTGAAAGTGTTTCCTCCTCTTCAATTTTTTGGAATGGTTTGAGAAGGATAGGTATTAACTTTCTTCATGTGTTTGGTAGAATTCCCCTGTGAAGCCATCCAGTCCTGGAACTTTGTTTGCTGGGAGTTTTTTGATTACTGATTCAATTTCAATACTAGTCATCAGTCTGTTCACATTATACAGTTCTTCCTGATTCAGTCTTGGAAGACCACTTTTTTTTCTAGGAATTTATCCATTTCTTCTAGGTTGTCCAATTTGTTGGCATATAAATGTTCAGAGTATTCTCTTATTATTGTTGGTATTTCTGTGATATCCATTGTTATTTCTCCTTTTTCAATTCTGATTTTACTGATTTGGACCCTCTTTTTTTCTTGGTGAGTTTGGATAAAGCCTTATCAATTTTATTCATTTTTTCAAGAAACCAGCTCTTGGTTTCATTGGTCTTTTGTTTTGTTTTGTTTTGTTTTTGGGGGGGTGCTATTTTGTTTCCACTCTGATCTTTATTATTTTGCTGACTTTGGGCTTGGTTTGTTCTTCTTCTTCTAGTTCCTTTAGATGGTAGATTCAGTTGTTTATTTGAGAATGTTTCTGTTTCTTTGTTAGGCCTGTATCTCTATAAACTTATCTCTTAGAACTGCTTTTGCTGTGTCCCATACATTTTGGAAAGTTGTGCTTTTATTTTAATGTGTATCAAGGTATTTTCTGATTTCTCCTTTGATTTCTTCATTGATCTATTGGTTTTTTTGTAGCATGTTCTTTAGTCTCCTTATTTTTGTGTTTTATCCATTTTTCTTCCTGTAATTGATTTCTAGTTTCATACTGCTGTGATCTTAAAGATGCTTGATACAATTTTTATCTTCTTAAATTTGCTGAGACTTGCTTTGTGGCCTACCATGTTATCTATCCTGGAGAATGTTCTATGTGCACTTGAAAATAATGTGTATTCTGCTATTTTTAGATGGAATGCACTATATATATCTATTAAATCAACTGGTCTTATGTGTCATTTAAAATTTCAGAGACTGAAACTACCCCACCTCACCCCTACCAAGAGGAGATTCTGCCAGCAGACTGCCTTTGGACTCAAGCTGCAACTCTTCTCTTGGTCTCTAGCCTGAATCTCTATCTTGGAGATTTTGAGTTTACCAAGCCTATACAATTGCTTGAGTTAAATCTGTTGTTTTTAATCTGGATCTGGTTAAACAGGTATGTCTAGTGTATGAAAGCTCATTGAGCTGGGCTCTATAAAGAGTCACTTCTCTATATGTTCATTAAACTTCATTAAAAAGTTAACAAAAATGGCTTCAAACTGGGAAATGTGTCCCTATACAAATTATAAAAGCAGAAATGAAGCTAATTGTTATATAAACTAGTTGTAACTATAAAAGTGAGAACATTGGGAGCAACCACTTTATAATCACCAAAGACATAGGTTAGGACTTCAGGTTGCATAGAAATTTTGCATTATGTTCATAAGGGATATTAGTATGTAGCTTTCCTGAAGTGTCTTTTCAGATTTTGTTTTTAGGGTAGTGCTGAAATCATAGAATAAGTTGGGAAGTATTTTTTTCTTTTCAATTTTCTCAAAGACTTTGTTTAGGGTTGGTAACATTTCTTCCTTCACTGTTTGGGAGAATTCCTTTTATGGGAAGGTTTCTAACTATAAACTCAATATTTTTATAGATATTGGGCTATTCCAGTTATCAACTCCTTGAGTGAGGGCTGGTAGACATTCAATTATTTTTTTCCTTTTCATCTAAGTTTATTGGCATAACGTTGTTCATAACATTCCTTTATTATCCTTTTTGTATCCTCTAATATCCTTTAAGTATGTGTAGGATATGTAGTGATGTTGCCTTTCTCATTTCTGATACTGGTAATTTATGTCTTTGCTTTTTCTGACCCGTCAGACTGATCAGATTTGCTAGAGATTTATCAGTTTTATTGATCTTCATAAAGAACCAGGTTTTGATTTCATTAATTTTCTCTATTATTCTTTCTGGATTTTACTGATTTTGGCTTTGATCATTTCCTTCCTTCTGCTTAATTTGAATTTTTTGTTTGTTTTTCTGTTTATTTGCTTGTTTTGGGGGGTTTTTTTGGTGGTGTGTGTGTATGTGTGTGTGTTTTTTTTGGGGGGGGCTGTGTTGGGTCTTTGTTGCTGTGCAAGGGCTTTCTCTAGTCGCGGCAAGCAGGGGCTACTCTTCGTTGCAGTGTGCGGGCTTCTCACTGCGGTGGCTTCTCTTGCTGTGGAGCACAGGATCTAGGTGCATGGGCTTCAGTAGTTGTAGCACGCAGGCTTAGTAGTTATGGCTCACTGACTCCAGAGCACAGGCTCAGTAGTTGTGGCGCATGGGTTTAGTTGCTCCGTGGCATGTGGGATCTTCCTGGACCAGGGATCAAACCAGTGTCCCCTGCATTGGCAGGTGGATTCTTAACCACTGTGCCACCAGGGAAGTCCTTAATTTGAGTTTAATTTACTTTTCTTAATGTAGAAATTGAAGTTATTAATTTGTTCCCTTTTTTCTTTTCAAATATGGCCATTGCTACTATAATTTCCCCCTAAGTATTGCTTTAGCTGTATCCCACATTTTCATTCAGTTTAAAGTATTTTCTGTTTTTTAAAACATTTCTTCTTTGACTTCTGGGCTATTTTGAAGTATTTTTTCAGATATCTTTCTATTATTGATTCTAATTTAACTTCATCATGGCTACACAACATATTTTGTATAACATGAATCCTTCCTAGTTTAATAGAACTTTTTTTTTTGCCCTGAATATCATTTATTTTTGGTAAATCCTTAATGTGCAATTGAAAAAATGTGTATTTTGTTGTTTCTGGGTGGAATAGTCTCAATTTGGTTGAGTGTTATTCAAGTGTTATTGATTTGCTATTCAAATCAATATATTGTTATTGATTTTCTGTCTACCTGTTCTATAAATTATTGAGTGGTGTGTTGAAAACTCCATCTAGAATTGTGGGTTTGTCTATTTTTCTTCACAGACTTATCAGTTTTTCTTCATGTAATTTGCAGCTCTGTTATTAGGCATGAAACCATTTAGAATTCTATGTCGTTTGAATGAATTGAGTCCTTTATCATTTATTAAATGGACCTCTTTATCCTTGATAATATCCTTTGCTCTAAAATCTACACTAATATTTGTGATTAATGCTCGCATAGTATATCTTTTCCCATGCTTTAGCTTTGGCCTATTTGTGTTTATATATTTAAAGTAGGTTTCTTCTAAGCAGCATATATTTGGGTCTTGCTCTTTTTTAAACTCCAATTTATTAATTGGAGTACTTTGATCATTAATAATTAATGTGATTATAGGTATAGTTGAGTGCAAATCTACCATCTTATTATTTGTTTTCTATTTTTCCATACATTCTTTGTTCCCCTTTATTGCTTTTTCTGACTTCTTCTGGATTAAGTATTTTTTATTATTTCATTTTATCTCTTTTACTGGCTTAGTTATAATTCTTTGTTGCATGTGAGCATGTGTGTGTGTGTGTGTGTGTGTGTGTGTGTGTGTGTGTGTGTAGGGTTGCTTTAGGTTCAAAGTATACATGTTTAACTTATCACAATTTGCCTAAATGATATACCACTGCATGTGCGGTCCTGCGCACGTTCATCTGCAAGCCTAATAAGCCCAACTCGGCCAACTGCAAATGCAGCCACGTGCAGCTCAGCACCGGTCAGGAGGCCGTCTGCTTCATTCCCAGAGAGGTCCACAGCCTACAGTAGCACCACATCGTGCTCATGCAGGGCAGCTGCAGGCAGGACCTGTCTGGCGTCAAGTTCACCGATGTGCGCAGCAAGTATGACTGTGGCCACGTGCAGAAGAAGTGACCCCCTCCCCACCTCCCCCGGATACGGCGTGTGGGTGTTCACGGCAGAACAACAACCTTCCCCACGGGGCTCCTGCAGTGTCCTTGGGAAGCTAGTCCAGCTCTAGAAGTAGCTGGTCCTGGTTCAAAGCCTGGCCACCTCTTCCATCAGGACCACCCTTAACCCATAGTGGCCCTGGGCATGAATCAGAAAAAAGGCACCCCTCTCCCAAAACCCTTGATTTCCATGCTGATGCCAGGGACTTCTTCTGCTGTACTGTCATCTACTGGGAAGTGGTTGCAATATACACACAGACACCGCCCTACCCCCACCCCATCCAGGTTGTGACCAGAACCCCCTTGAGTGGTATTCACCCTCTGTGTGGTCTTGGCCACTGACATCCCTTCTGACCTCAGTTTCCTCCTGCAGAAAAAAATAGCTCCACTTGTAGTATCCCCTTTATTGGATTTGGTGAAGATTAAACTAGATGCTTTATGTGCATAACACAAAAAAAAAAAAAAAAAAGAACTTCACAGT
Source organism: Hyperoodon ampullatus (assembly GCF_949752795.1). NCBI lineage: Eukaryota > Metazoa > Chordata > Mammalia > Artiodactyla > Ziphiidae > Hyperoodon > Hyperoodon ampullatus. The sequence goes on along the minus strand of NC_136918.1, from coordinate 20,461,949 downwards.
GGTATACTTCCATATCTCCCTTCCTGGCCTTTGTGACACTGTTATCATACATTTCACTTCTACATATGTTACAGACTATATGCTGCTATTATTTTTTCTTTAAACAGTCTGTTATCTTTTAAACACATTTGAATAATAATATAGAAAATCTTTCCACTTATGTAATTACTATTTCTGTTGCTTCTCACTCCTTTGCATGGATCCATACTTTCATCTGGTGTCATTTTCCTTCTGCTTAAAAGACTTTAATATTTCTCAGAGCAAAAAGTTTACTAGCAATGAATTCTTCCAGCTTTTGTATGTTAGAAAAGTCTTAATTTTACCTTTGTTTCGAAAGGTATTTTTCCTGGGTGAAGAATTCTAAGTTGACAGGTTTTTAAAAAACTTAAAACTCTGCTCCATAGTCTATGGTGTCTTCTTAGTTCTTACTACACCAAATCTAATTTCCTGTGCTTAAAATTTAAGGCTCATCCTATAAATTGACTGATTTTCCCTCTACTCCTTAAAAGTAATCCTCAAACCCAGGCATGCTATTCTCCTTCCTAGTCCTATATTTATTCTTCTTTCTTTCTCTGTAACTTTACCTCCATTTTTGTCTCCTTCATCCTTCAAGTTCTCTCAAAAGTTTAAAGCCTTGCCTTCTTTAAGAGGCCTTTCCTTCCAAGTTATTTACATTTCTCTTCATCACCATCTGCTTTTACAGCTCTTGGACTATCAGAATTTTCATCATTATATACGGCATTTTTTGCATTTTTCCTGATCTTATCTTGCCTGTTTGATGAAAGCTCTTTAAGAAAACTGAGTAATTTATACTGTTTATGCCCTCTACACCATCCTCTTTCTGTACCTCCTGCCCCAGTCAGTTTTGTAGGTGCTTTTAAAAGATTTGATTAACAAGGGACTTGATAATTCACTGAACTAGGTAGGTATTATCTTTGGGAATGTGAAATTAATTTATTAACAAGGTCAGAAGTCATACCAGAAAGGCCAATTTCGCCAACTCTAACCACAGGAAAAGATTTGCATTCCAAATACAAACATCAAGCTTTAGGAAAAATATACTGCTATTCAAAAACTGGTATCATTTTGGTTTTCATGATTTTCATAATGGTCAAGGTGATCAAGTGACTAGACTCATTTTCCAGCAGGGATGTGGCACTCATTTGGCCCGAACATTTTTTACATGAAGATGAGGACAGATTAATAGTTGTTCTTATACAACATGGGTTATGTTAGACTCCCTTAGTTAGGATTCCTACCAAGTTAGTTTCACAGAGAGGAAGATAGAGATCTGAATTACTGACACTTTTATTCTCAACTTCCAGGTTTAGAAATAGTATTTCTTTCTAGCTATGAATGTTCCACATTAATTTTATGTGCACTCATGCCCAGGCTTGTCAGATATTAAATGTATATGTCTCAAATTGAATAAATAAGAATGTACTTATAATAAATTGACCATTTAGTGTTTTCTGGGCTTCCTCTTAGTTTCTTAGCTGTAATGCCCATGAACTCAACACCATTACTGCCCTTAGATTTTAGAGGACAACATTTATGAATCTATCTTTGCATCTATCTATCTAAATATCTATCATCTATCTAAATATCAATCTATCATCTACTTACCTCTCTCCCTATCTATAAATATCTGTATATAAACCAATGAGTCATTCATTCATACATTTTTTATTTTTTTGAGTTAACTAAATCACATTGTTTAATATTTCTTACCCAACCCCCAAACTTGACATCACATAACTCAAATACTTTTTGTCTTACACCTCAGTTTATAAATTCGATTTAACCTAATATTTCCAATCATTTTCAATTTTATTTAATTTTCAATAAATGTCCCAAATGTTTTCTGTGCCACTCTTTTGGAAAGATCCTTAACTACTTTTAGCTTCCTGAGATGTGACCAGATTAAATGCAGCTGAGACCATGTTCATGTTTGTTTTTGAGGGGGAAGATAGGGCTGGAGTAGCTATAATGCTTTGCCAGAAAACCTATGTTAAGGTAGGTGCAAGAGGACTATTGTGTCAAGAACAATGAAGAGTACAGAGATATTACACTACCTGCAAATTAAAAAATTGGTCTGTCACAGGTTCATGGATGCTAGTAGAACACTCAAGACTCCTGGGTCTAAGATAAAAGATTTTATTACTCGTAGCAAAATCAGTAGCCAAAGAATCAAAATTATTTTGTGCCAGTTCTTTGAGCCCCAATTCCCACAAGATAACATGAAAAGGTGACATCAGCATACATAGTGGGCTGCATTTGAGAAAACTTGAGCTTAGAGAAAGCTTCTATAATCGTTAATAAGCATGTCTGTTTTTTTACTCTGCTGGGAAACACTATCCCTATCTTCCAAGACTGCTGTACAAACATCCTTGAAATGATAGTCCAGAACCAAGTCAATCTTTGCTCAGAGGATGTGCAGAATCACAAGAGACCTATGGAGAGTTATCTTCAGTACAAGGGAATATTGGTTTGGGATTCATCCTTTGAAATAAAGTCTTTCAGAATAAACAGGCAGCTCAATGAGACAGAAATAATTTCTGCCTTATATAAGGATATAATTAATTTTACCACCTGAACTAAAAATTTTATTTGTTATTGTTTCTGCAATGCAATTCTGACACTGACTACCCAGAATGAGTGCAGACTTCACAGATTAAGCAAACAGTCCTCCACAAGACTCCCCTCACTTCAGACACCAGCCACAAGCTCCACAGTTCTCAGGTCACCTACATCTCTGACCAACTACAAACTCATGGGTTCCCACTACCCCTTCAGGTTCAACAACTCAATAGAATGACTCACAGAACTCAGGGAAGCATTACACTTACAGTTACAGTTCTATCATAAAGGATACAAATGAGGACCAGCCAAAGAGGGACAGGCATAGGATGAAGTCTGGGAGAATCCTAAACATGAAGCTTCTGTGTCTTTAGAATGTGCCACTCTCTTGGCACATCAGTGTATGATAACCAACCATGGGAGCTCACTCAGGCTTCAGAGTTTTTACTGGGCTTTCATTATATAGGAATGGTTGATCAAATCATTGGCCACTCCTCCCCTTCTCAGAAGTTCGACACTGAGTTGATATCATGTGGTTCAAAGTCTCAATCCTCTAATAATATAGTTGGTATTTCTGGAATGACCAGCTCCCATCCTGAAGTTAACTTGGGGTCTTCCATGAGTTGTCTCATTAGCATAACTCAGGTGTGGCTGATGGGTTCACCAACAAAGGCATTTCTAACACTCGGGAAATTCCAAAGATTTAGAGGCTCATTCCCAGGAATCAGACATCAAGATCAAACAAATACTTCATTATATAACAGTTTCCTTCTTATTCTCCCAGATATATGCAGCAATAATTTTGTAAAGTGGGAAAAAGAAGGAGCAGGAGAAGGAGAAGATGAAGGAGAAGAAGAGGAAGAGGAGGAAGAGGAAGAGGAAGAAGAAGAAAAAGAAGAAAAAGGAGAAGAAGATGGAGAAGGAGAAGAAGAAGAAGGAGAAGGAGAAGGAGGACAAGGAGAAGGAGAAGAGGAGAAGGAGAAGAAGAAGAAGAAGAAGAAGAAGAAGAAGGAGAAAAGAAGAGGAAGAAGAAGAAAGAAATATAGATTGAAACTACCGAACAATAATTTACCTGGTAAAGAGCATATGACCTTTCATTTATTGCTCTATATGTCAATGATGTCTTCTATATTCAAATTTTCTTTCTTCTATTTTCTTCAGATTGGTCCTACTTTTCTAATCAAGGCTATTCCTAGGCATTTTGTATTTTTTTTTTTTTTTTGCAGTATGCGGGCCTCTCCCGTTGTGGAGCACAGGCTCCGGACGCACAGGCTCAGCGGCCATGGCTCATGGGCCCAGCCACTCCACGGCACGTGGGATCTTCCGGACCGGGGCACGAACCCGCGTCCCCTGCATCGGCAGGCGGACTCTCAACCACTGCACCACCAGGGAAGCCCTTGGCATTTTGTATTTTTATTGTGAATTATCTTGCCATTTGATTTTTCCTGTTATTATTGGTGCATGGGGTTCCTATTAACTGAGTATATCTGTATCAAGAGATTATTATTTTTAAAATTTATTTATTTTTAGCTGCATTGGGTCTTCATTGCTGCGCATGGGCTTTCTCTAGTTGCGGCGAGTGGGGGTTACTCTTCGTTGCAGTGCACTGGCTTCTCATTGCAGTGGTTTCTCTTGTTGCAGAGCATGGGCTTTAGGTGTGCGGGCTTCAGTAGTTGTGACTCGTGGGCTCTAGAGCAGAGGCTTAGTAGTTGTGGCACACGGGCTTAATTGCTCTGCGGCTTATGAGATCTTCCCAGACCAGGGCTCGAACCCATGTCCCCTGCATTGGCAGGCAGATTCTTAACCACTGTGCCACCAGGGAAGCCCCCAAGAGATTATTTTTAACAATTTTTAAGGAATTCTTTTTTCTGTTTCCCATCCTTATGCATAGTCAGAATTTCAGGAATAGCACTAAATAATACTGGGTGAGAGTGAGACTTTTTATTTTCTTTGTGATTTTTAGGGCATTCCACCAAAATTTTGTTATTTCATTATTGGGCTTTGCTTTTATCCATTTTACATCTTAAGCTTCTGTGTGACATTTCAGGTAGTGACTTATGTTCTAGGGTTTGGGTTTCTCAACAGAGCACTATTGGCATTTTGGGTAGATTATTGTTTATTGGGCTGGATGGTTTCACATACAGCAGGACATTTGACATCCCCATCTCTCAAACAAAATAACAGTAGTGACACTCTGAAAATGGTGGTGACAATCCCAAAGGTTTTCACATATCCCCGTCTGTCCCCCAAAGGGGCAGTACCACCCCTTTTGAAAATACCTATTTTAGAAAATGTAAAAAGGCCAATCCATATCTAGTCCTGGGAACAAATTTTCCTACAGTAGCATAACTGCATGGTGTGGAGGCCTAATGGATCTTGAAGGAATAGAAAATATTCTGAGGTTTATAATACCACTAACAGGATACTGAAAGTTCTGACATCCAGATTTTCAAATTTTTGAAAATTGAAGACAATGAACCTTCAGGGAAGTACCTTTTTCTAGACACATTATCCCGCACTAGCCAGCTGTCAGCCACTCTGTGTCTAGAGTGCAGTCTTTTCTCCTGCCTCTATCCTCTCTTCTCAGCTTTGTTTTAATACCCACTTTGGGAGGAAGGTCTGTGGCCCCAGTACATTGAAGGTACAAGTTGGGTGGTCCGTGGTTTCACAGGCAAAAAGAAGTTTGAGGAATAGTTTCCAACAGCTCCAATCTACATGCAAATCATTGTACTTTTATTATCCCTGAGCTGAGGACTGTTAGAGGTGCCTCATTTTCGTTCAAGAGGTTGAACCTGTAACTTTAAAAAATTGTATGAAAAATGAAAAAAATTTTAAGAAAAGAGGTTGAATCGGCCAGTAAGTAATACCAATTGTTCATGTGTTTTGAATCAACTAAATGACTTGAGTAAAACACTGGTTTCTTGTAAATAATTGGCCTTTCATTTTATTTTATTGTGTTTTTGTGATCTCCCCTCTCTATTTTTATATTTCACTTTAATAGTATAGGGAAGGAAACTTTTTTTTTGTTCCTCTACCCATCTTAGATTCATTGAGCAGAGAGCCCTGCAAGTAAGACTGACAAATTAATGAGAGAAAACCAAACAAGTTTACTAACAAGTGCATTGCACACACATGGAAGTACTCAGTGATGAGTAACTCAAAGGCTAGAACCTAGGCTTATCTTAACAACAGAAAAATAAAATTTTACAGAAGTAATAAGACAAAGGAAAAGGACTTTGAGTTCCTAGGGAGGCAAATTGCAGAAAGGTAGATATACTGGGGAACTAATGGAAGATAAGGACTAGTTAATAAGGTTTGTTATGTAGATTTTCCTGGTGCTGTCTCTGGGCTTATAAGGGTCTAGAATTATCTCTGGGGATTAACTTCTGTCCTTTCCTGATAGAGAGAGGAGAGGGACACCTTTATAAATTTATGTTCTTTTAGGCAAATGGGGGAGGGCAGAGAGCTTTTCTTATACTTGCTTCTCAATTGCCTTCAGCTCAAAATAATTCTTATGCCAAAGTGGCATATTTGGTGGTGGCATATTCTGCTACCCTTCAATAGGAAGTTGAGAGAGAAACCCAAGTTCCTATGTCATCATGTTCAAGGAAAACACACTCTGCTTTCCTGCTTTGGTGGCAAGATAAATTTATTTATTAATTCATGCAAGAAATATTGGTTAAATACCTACTGTCTAAGAGCTGGATTCATGACTCTGAAGCAACTCCCTGTGTATTCATTAGGTGAGGATTAATCTAATTAGATGAAATAGGCTTCTTCATGTGTTGATTTTTAAAAATACATTCACTCAACCTTTAGACTAAGGCAATGCCTAATAGAATATCTCATACTAGAGGAATAAAAGCAAGTTAGTATGACAGGCTTTGCGTTTGAAACTGACAGCACTGGGCTTAGGGATACACTGAATAAATATAAGAATTATTATACTGGTATCATTGCTCTTCTAATATATTTAAAAGCATATTATTTTAAAATGTATTTTATGTGCCAGAAAATTATGTCTTTGCTAGGACAGTTTTTAAAAATGTATTTTGATTTAAACTGGCATCTTTTTGTTTTGATATTATCTCATGCTTACTTGCTTTTTGATTTTTCCCATCCTAGCACTGTTTATTAGTTCTACCTGTTCTCATTGATAGATCTAGTGGATCAGTGTTAATTCAAGAAATGTCTTGTTATAGTTGCACTTGGAGATATCAGCCCTGAATTTTGTGCTCTTGAGCATGTAGAGGCATGATGAAAGGTATTAAGAGACAATGTAGTGAGTGTAATGTTTATGAGCCCATCTCTGGAGCCAGGCTCCCTGGGTTGAAATCATTGTTCTCTGTTACTGTAAGCTGGTTTCTGTGTTTGAGTATCCACATCTGAATAATGGGGTTATAGTAAAACTCAGCTCATAGACTTCTTGAGAGGATTACATGGGTTAAAATATATGAATTGTTGAGAACAGTGGCTGACCAATAGTAAATGTGATGTAAATATTATTATATAGCTTTAAATTTAGTTTTATCTTTTTCCTTAATGTACTTTGAGTTCTTTCCCTATATCTTGACTTGTATCTTACACAGTCATGCCAAGACAATCAGTTAAAAAAATTATAGTTCTGGGGCTTCCCTGGTGGCGCAGTGGTTGACAGTCCGCCTGCCGATGCAGGGGACGCGGGTTCGTGCCCCGGTCTGGGAAGATCCCACGTGCCGTGGAGCGGCTGGGCCCATGAGCCATGGCCGCTGAGCCTGCGCGTCCGGAGCCTGTGCTCCGCAACGGGAGAGGCCACAACAGTGAGAGGCCTGCATACTGCAAAAAAAAAAAAATTATAGTTCTGTTAAAAAAGAGCTGCTTCTTTGGAACTAATAGAATACATTTTAGAATCATGCAATGTCAGGAATTACTAGAGAAACTCTTTAAATATTGCAAACATCTTCTTTCTCATACAAATCCAGGAACAAGACTTCCAGTTATAGGTAACTAAGGCTTTACAGAGAAGTGGTGTTTTTCCTGAAACTACTCCTTGTGAGGGACTGTTATGAGATTTTACCTTTTGTCAGCTCTGAATTAGGCACCTAGTTCATGACTAAATGTCTAATACATCCTGCTGATAGACTGGCTATAAATTTCTCCAACACTGTGTATTACAGTGACTTCTACAAGCTCATCCTACTAGGGCCCATTAGCTGATGAGGGTTATTCTGTGAAGACTCTTAATATCTCTGCCACATAATGAATACCTTTAAAACATTTGCACTACAAAAAACATTTTCTGTGCATCTCTGACAGAATATAGGCAAGAAGAGACTTTTGAACTAAGGACAAGATCTAAGGGAGAAAGTTTTAAGAACCAAAATAGGTTCTTAAGGAATACTTGGGGAGAGTTCAATTCCATTACTTATGTTTTTTGAAGGGCATACCACTGCCAAGGTATGAAATAACCAGGAGGAATATTACTGAGGTGATGACAAACTTTTCCAGTAATAGCTACAAATGATATCATTTTCTTCCAGACCAAACTTTGCAATATTTTTAAAGGGAGGCCTGGTAACATTGCAATATCTAGAAGAAAATAAAAAGGTAGGGAGACATCCTCCCTAGTGACTGATTATACCTCAGAGACTGTGGAAAATTGAAAGCTATCTAGATAAGCAGTTTAAGGTGAGATGTTTCAGATGTGAATGGAATTTTGAGGTGTCTGGTAAAGAAAGCACATTAATTACAAAGTGATTAGAGCTTTAAAAATTAATATATCTCCTTATGTTCATTTAGTTAAACATAAGAAACATTTAAATTATAAAAGAACAAAAAGCTATTAAATAAAAACAACAATCTGGGATCAGAGTCATAATGTAATGAGAGATTTTCAAGGTGAAGAATATGAAAACAGTTGATTTTACAATAAAGTTAAAAATTCTCACAATACAAGATTGTGTTAGAACTGTTTCTAATCAATGACATTTATATTCTTATATTAATTTTTGAGCTATTCGATGATAATTCTGACTTCCAAAGTGCAGTTAAAAGAACCACATTTAACTTAGCTTTGAACATGTGAAGTCTTATCATCAAAAAATGATAGCTAAACATTTTCCAAAGGCTTTACATCCAAGTTATTTGGGTGAAAAATACAGTTTTGACTATGATCAGGCAGAAAAGATTGCTTGTCCAAATGAGGTAAAATAGAATCTGAGTGATGAATATCTTTATCAGTGTAATGACTGACTTCTGCTGCTGCCAAAATGACGTAAGATTGACCACACCTCTTAGTGTGCTTGCCCTTGTTGGGTGGGTCTGATGCAGTGGAACTCTTAGCTTCACGTTCACTAAGGAGAGTATTTTCCCCTGACGCAGGTGTCTCTAGATGGTCGGGGCAATAGGAACAGGAAACAGTTATGGGAGGCACAGAGCAGCAGTCTGGGTTTCCTCTGTCAGCCCCCAGTTCTCAGTTCACAGAAACCATGAATCAACCCCATACACAGAAGGGCAAAAAAGGGTAGAATGCTAGGCTTTGTGGCTTCTTTATTTTGAGAACTTCACAATTGCAATAAGCTTTTGAATTTGTATCATCATTTTAATGTAGCAAAAGCACGACATGCATACACACACCCCCACCATTGGTTTATAGTCTCCTAATACCCACTCTATTAAATTACTTATTATATCCTAACAATATTATTTATTTAAAACTTTTAGCCTCCAGTTTAATCAGTTGAAATCTATTTTGTCTTTTCTTACTAATTTATACAATTGTTTTAATTGATTTTTTAATTAACTTACATTTATGCAATTCATTTAGTTTTCTTTCATAACTTTTATTTTCACTCCATCTTTTTTTTTTTTTTTTTTTTTTTTTTTTTGCAGTACGCGGGCCTCTCACTGTTGTGGCCTCTCCCATTGCGGAGCACAGGCTCCGGACGCACAGGCTCAGCGGCCATGGCTCATGGGCCCAGCCACTCCGCGGCCATGTGGGATCCTCCCGGACCGGGGCACGAACCCGCGTCCCCTGCATCGGCAGGCGGACTCTCAACCACTGCACCACCAGGGAAGCCCCTTCACTCCATCTTATCTAGTTTTATTCTGATTTCTTATTTGCCTTTTTATCTGGTAGTATCTTCTTTCAGTTTACTTCATTTTCAAAATTACCAGCTAATGTATTAGGTTCCCTCCCTTTAAAAAAATCTTATTACCCTCCTAGCTTATTAAATTATAGGCAGGAACATGGCCCATGCCATAAAGCGGGTGCTAGGAAGTTAATTTGCGCCTCAGGAAGGGAGGTTAATGATTTTTGTCTATGTTTTCCTCACTCTTTTAACACAACTAAATTTCTGCCTAGTTTAAATTGACTTTTTTTTTCTTTTTGGCAGTGTATTTAATAGTAAGACTTTGAGTTTCATCTATAAAAAATATTCAATTAAACCTTAGGCTTCAAATTATCACATGTATGTAAATTCAGGCCTTGCTTCTTATATTCTGCTTGGTGGTTTCATGTACTTGTATTATCTTACACTAAGGGCTTGTTGGAACATTTTTATATATTTGAATTTTGCTTTCATGTGTTTATTTTATTTATTAATTTATTAAGATATAATTGACATATTGTATTAGTTTCAGATGTACAACATAATGATTCGATATTTGTATATATTGCAAAATGGTCACCACAATAAGTCTAGTTAATATCTATCACCATACATAGTTACAAAAAATTTTTTCTTGTGATGAGAATCATATATTTACTTTAGAACTAAGGGAACAATGCACAAGATCAAGAGGAAAACTGGAGAGGGTATCCTCTCCAGCTTTCAATATACTGGACAGCCAACAAATGAACAGATAGGAAAAAGAAGAATTCACTACTGAGTCACACATTTCCCTCCAACTGTACTAGTATCTTCTAACTGAGGTTGTCTTTGTCCCTTCATAAGCAAGTCTTAACCTCTTTGTATAACACAGGAGAACAAGATTGTTCATAGGGGAACTCACTGATGTTAGCTGACGATCTGAACAAAGTCCAAAGCAAAAGCACAAAATACATGTAAAAACTCACACTAAGAAGTGGAATATGGCTGGGATCCAAAGAGAACTGACCCCAAATTTTCATATATAATGATTTTTGCAGATGCTAGTTGATGGTTTTCATTTCTGCTTTTTGCGCAAGTGCTGGAATTCATCAGATCTGGAAACAAAAGTTTCAACAGTTCCCAGAGAATTTCTGGCCTACCCATCTCCAGGAAGTTATGGGAGTCTCATGAGGAATCCTGTTTCTTGTAATAGTTATGATCCATTTTGCAAATTCCAAAGAGTTGAATTAGGGTCAGCAGCAGCTACTATTCACTTGTTGCCCACTAAGTACCAGACATTGTGCTAAGCACTTTCCGTACATCCTGCCATTTATGTCTTATAACAATTTTATTAAATAGATATTATTATCCGCATTTTCTAATGAGAAATCTGAAGCTCAGTTAACTTACCTCAAGGTCACACATCCAGGAAGTAGAGCTAGGACCAGAATCCAGGTCTTCAAGACTATATTCTTAACCATCAGTTAACAGAGCCCCCCATTAAATACAGCATGATTCTAAATACACATTTAAACTTGGAGAAGAACAGGCATATAATATTGTCAAATGTTTTCAAGTTAAACCTTAATTGATTGGGAGATAAGCGGATGAATTTGGAAAAAGTTCTTCATTATCATTATTGTGATTTTATCAGCATCATTTAAAATTTAGTGATACATCATACCATTTTAAGACCTATGGGCAAGGACAGCATAGGAGACAACTGCAAAGGATATAAGATATCAAGTGATAAAGCCAAGAATTTCAATCTGTAAAAATTACGCCCCATGTAATATATTAAAGTTGCACAAATCACAAGTTAAATATCCACATGCATAACTTTTCTTTAGGATTCCAGGCCTGCCCTGGCTTAAGTACCCTACAGATTCTATCTCCCTTTCCTTGACCTTTCCCTTACCCTCTTGTTGTCAGTCCCTTCTCTGTTATTCTCTTTTAATGAAAATTTGCTCAGGAGATATTTCTTAAATAAAAGTGTAAAACTTTAGTATAATTCTGATTAAAATATCTGAATTTATAGTCAGAACCAAAGCATTTTCTGTGTAAAAATATTTTAGTTAGGCCCTTAATTTTTACAATCTGTGCAGAACTTCAACTTTCACTCACTCTTCCTGCAGTTCAAATATCTTTCTACAAATCCACTTCTTTTATCTCATACTGTTCATGTCTAAGTAGATTGGATTTCAGTTGTCCCCGATTGGACAGTTGACCTCAGAGGCTCTCTGACAAACAGCATAATTCATTTTTGTCCAAAAACCATTTATTGGAGGCTTCTATATGCCAGGCAGCCTGTTGAGTGCTGGTATTTAATTGCAGAAAAGACATGAGTCCTTTTCTAAGGCACTTACAAGTCAGTGGATGAGCTTTTCCTGCCCAACTAGCTATTATTTCCTGGTTCCCACACTCCATCCAAACCAAATTTTCTTCTCTGTTGCCCTTCATATTCAGTTAACCTTAGTTAAACCTGGAGACATTAGTTGAGAGCTATGTCTGAATGCTCTAAATAGACTTTTCTCTACGACACCCCTCTGTGGTTTTCCCCTAAAATTTCCTTTTCATGAATATCTACTCCTTTCAGCAGCATCCTAACTCAGCCCTTCTGGCCAGTGTGTGCTGTGATTGCTTTAATTTTATCCTGCTGGCATTCAAGTTAGAGTACCTTCTTTAATGGAAGAAAGTAGATAATAAATCGTATGTTAACATTCTATAGGGGGAAGGTTTGCTACTTTTCTGCCTTGAGTGCTGAAAAATTTCTCACTAGTGGGCAGGTGGTAGTGAAACATGAAGGTCTGGAGGCAGGTTGCATGGGTTCAAATCTTGATTCTGACTATCCCTAGCTGTGGACCTTGGGCCAGTTATTTCAACTGTCTGGTCTTCACTATCCTATTATGTTAAATTGGGTTAACAAACAGTGCTTACCTGTGAGGGTCATTGGGAGTATTAAGTGGGATCCAGTATGTAAGGGATTTAGAAGAGCACAAGTAAAATGGTAAATAACATTATCTATTACTAAAGATAATTCTCATATTTTTATGACTTCAATGTAGAGTGATATGAAATTGGCCTAGAATTTAAAATTTGCTGTGGTCCCATGTATCAAGATCTCCAAATAATTATTACACAAAAACTAAGTTCTAGTGATTTTATCTAATATTTCCACCTGGGAAATATATCCTAAAGAAATAATCCGAGATGCAGACAGACTTAGGCATAGAAATATTAATCACATCAAATATTTAAAAGGATGTAAAGTCACCTCTAGATATACCTTTCACTTAGATATTAAATATATTAATATACTAGTAAATATATTGAAATCATATGTATTTATTAGAAAATTTTTCATGAATAGAGTTTTAATGACTGTATATTATTCACTAATATAATATTTATTTAATAGACAGTCATTGAAACACTATACATAAATGTTCTCTAATGGATGAGAAATGCTTGTAACATAACAAGTGAAAAATAGATTAGAAAATTGTATATATAATACAGACACAACTCTGCAAAATAATATGCATAGAAGGAGAGATATATATTAGATTTATTTGAGCAGTTAACTCTTGGTGGTAAGACTATGGGTGGTTTCTATATTTATCTGATTTTAAAATAATTTTTTTCTGTGCTGAGCTTATCAATTTATAATCTGAATGAAAAATATACATATATTTTAAATTGACATGGATAGTCCCATAGTTTTATAAAATGCTCTTTGAAAATTGAAATCTGGTGGGAATTTTATTTATTGTAAGTTATTAGGGAAATTCTAAAATGTTTGAGGGAGGGAACTGACTGGTTTTTTTTGTTTTTTTTTGCGGTACGCGGGCCTCTCCCCGCTGCGGCCTCTCCCGCTGCGGAGCACAGGCTCCGGACGCGCAGGCCCAGAGACCATGGCCCACAGGCCCAGCCGCTCCGCGGCACGTGGGATCCCCCTGTACCAGGGCACGAACCCGTGTCCCCTGCATCGGCAGGCGGACGCTCAACCGCTGCGCCACCCGGGAAGCCCTACTGACTGTGTTTTAATAATCTTCCTCACTTAGTAGAATGCTTTGTACTCTGTGAACTTTTGTTTTGTGATTGTTGACATACCAGCAGACTGGCTGAGGAAACTTTTAGACTTTTAAATTTTAGTAGTCAAGCAGAACAAATGGAAAAATTACAAGAACTCTTTATTATACACATGAATCTTTTTCTGGTTCTTTCTTTATTTTTCTTATGGGGCTATTGGGCCTGATAAGAACCAGCACACTACGTATTGTGTATTTTTACAGACCTAGCAGTAGATGTGAAGGAGAAACCTTGAAGGACTGAGGGAGAAAAATGTGAAGAAGCTATAGTAAAAGCTCCTAGAAGCATCGTTGGCAGCACTGGGATGGCTGGGAGCCATGCAATTTTCAAGGCCATAGAAAGTTTCCTTGGAGAATGAAAGGGGCTAGATTTCTGCTGTTGGACCTAGAAAGGAGAGGTGAAGTTTACTTGGCCTGCTCTTACAACTACTTCTCAATAATAAACTCATCAGGCTTGTCATCACCACCTGCTATTCAACATGGCACAAGAACATTCTGGAACAGCCTCAAATAGGTAGAGTCAGAAGATGGTTAAGTAGCTGCAAAACCATTTCTGGGTATAATTTCACCAGGGCCCAGAGTCCTAATTCTGATTCTCCCCTTCCTTCCAGGAACAGTGACTGTCATGTTTAGAGGGCAGTTTTTCTGGGACCATCCCAGTTCTGATGTGAAGCCACAGCACCCTCTCTAAGTTCTCCTCCACCATTCTCCTTTCCTGTGCTTGAGCTTCAAGTCCTCAGTTAGAAGTTATGAGAGGATAAACAAAGAAAAGCAGAATAGTAGAAGAAAACTCCAATTTTGGCAGGAAAAGGCACAACAAAGATTCTCAGCAAAGGAGGCAGATCCCTCTAGATAAACCTGGAGACATTGATGTGGTTTGACTTCTTTGCCTGATTTGTGAAGACATCTTTGCTTCTAAAGCGTTTTTTTTTTTTTTTTTTTTTTTGCTGCTTTATGCCTATAATCATTATCATCTGCTATACAGTGCCTAACAGTGGACAAAATGCTTTCATGTGTATTATTCCATTTAATCCTCACAAGCACCCTATAAAAATTACTATTATTTTTTTAGATGAACAAACTAGAACTCAGAGATTAAATGATGTTTCCAGTTGGTAACCAAAAGCAACTCAAACTTGTATCTTCTGACTAGTGTTTACCCATTTGGTTCTATAACTGACCTACACTATCCTATCATTTGTCCCAAATGACAAAACTTTGGGACTGACTTTTTTCACACTAAGGTGTATCCCAGATTCTCTGAAAACTTCCGTGGGCACTTTGTTACTATAGTTGTCAATGCTTATAAAACTCAGAAGCCTAAGTAGAATAGGGAGGATTATGAAAGATTGCTGCTTGGGTTCAGGATACTATTTTAACCTGTTTGCACTACCCTAAAGTGGTAGACTGTTGGCAGTAATTCTACTCTTAAGTCCTTCTTGACATATTTTCAATAAGTATGCAGTTTTCCCAGTGCTTCACCATTTGTAGTAAAAGAAGAAAAAATGTTATTTTAGGCCCACAAGCAAAGACTAAGAAGGTTATGGGCAGAAAATACATTGCCACAGTTCCTCAAATTTTACATAGGTCCAATAAATATTTCCAGTTCCCAGAACCCATGTTGGTGGTCTTCAAAGAACTCCAAACCCTGTGTGTAACTCAAAAAGACTTCCTTTATTCTGATAACACCTTGGTGACAGACTCTGAAAACACAGAGCTGTCAAGTGCCAACATTTTGTGGAGAGGGTTTCAAATTAGCTTTTCCTCCTGAGAATTTTCTCCAGTTTTCCCTATTACTGGTTCTGGCACTCAGTGAAAGGCAGGGCTGTTTGTGATTCCTTAGACCTTGATGAGAAAGTACTCAGCTCTTTCACTCTTAGGGGATGGTGACATTATTAGCAAAAGTGAAAAGGAGATGAAAATTCCCATCCCTGGCTTTAATTTTTTTCTAAGTTGGCTTATTCAGTACAACAAATCTTAGAAGGTTGTGAAAAAGGATTAGTGAAATTATATCATTTTGAGATTCACTGGAACACATTTTTATAGGATTTCACATTTTTGATTCAAACATTTATTGAAGACCTACTCTATATAAGGCACTGAGGGAAGTAAAAAGATGATTCATTCAGTCATGTTCCTCTGGTAATCCTTCCCTATACCTACCCTGTGTAAAGTGATCACCCTGTTTGCTTCAATGGTAGCCAACATTTACCTTGATCACAAAAGTCACGTAAAAAATGTTTATTGAAGGTTTTCTAAGTGGCAGACAGTGTGCTAGGTCTTGTGATATAACATTCCCCCTACTAAGCTGTGAGTAACCTGAGTGCTGAGATTTAAACAGAAAATACATGAATTAAAACTATATTGGCTAGCTCTACTGAACAAAAGGAGAGGGTGTCGATTCAAGGAAAGACAGGAACTAGGAGAAGGTGGTAGGAAATGGTGGGCAGTCTCATCCATCTTAAACACCTCTACAGGTTTTAGGGCTTTGCATTTTGACTCAAGAGTTAAAGATCTTCAAAGGAGAATGCAAGTGGCTTGGCTTGACTCATGGGCCTACCACTTGACCAGAGACACTTGGAGAGATGATCTCGGCACACTCATCAGTAAAGCGGGATTCATCCAAAGGGTTGAGAATGTGTCACCAAGTCAAGAGGAACAGACATAGACAACCAAAACTCAACAAATATACTGTGTACCTGGCAAGGCTGCACAAAAACCTTGTATGTCTAGGTTCTGGAACTTAAAAGGGGAATCCTTACTTAGGTTTTTTCCAGAAGAATTAATTTCCTTCTGCTACCCAATTCCTCTCATTTCCCCCTGGCAATAAATGCCCACAAACCCATTGCTGATATGTGATACTAAATACAGGAGACAGAGAATAGGTAAGCCAGAGAATTCTTAAACAATAATGAACACTTTGGGCTCTACGGTCATCTAAGTAGTCATTTGCTATTTATCTGCATCTGTGCTGAATGACATATTTTTTGCTGAGTAAATAAATACTTTTTCCTTGTAATTCAGAAAAGTGAACTCTGTTACCTTAGAGTTCTCATTCTTTTAGGCCCAATGATAGCCACATTACTTAGCATCTTTAAGCCTCAGTTTTCCCACTTAGAAAACAGGAGCTCGATCAAGCTAAGCTAAATGCTTTCATCTGGCTTAAATACTTATGATATTCAGGCATGTAGATTCTTGTTTTCCCTTCAGAAACCTTAACCTTCAGTCAGATTGGCCCAAGGAAAAAAATTGAAAATAGGTCACATTTAACTTTAGTACTTATTCTCTTTTTCCTTTCATTGCCGTTCGTTTCTTCATGCCCATTTCCACATTTCCCTTTTTCCCCTTAGTGAGCTAAATAGTGTAAAAAGTGAACTGACACATTTTTTAGGATAGTAAGTCTTGGGAATACAGATATTATACCCCAAGTCCCACTTTTATGCAAATTTCACAAATCTCACATTTTCCATGGTCCATAATGGTGATTTGACTTCCACCTGTGAGAAGAAGGACTCCTCGATACAGGCTGGTGAATCTCACAATCTCAAGATTTGTGTAGCCTGCCTCTTCTCAGTTCTAAGGGCTCAGTCATTTATTCCTCAGCAAGAAGGGGCATTCCAGAGCAGCTCACATCACATAGCACAAACTACATCTGATTATGTGATACAACATGAATTCTATTGATCAAATCAAGGTTCTAGACAGTATTATATTCACTTTTCAGTGCTCATAGAAATTTTTCTTTCTTGTAAATTCAAATGTAACTGATATTTATAAATTCCTAAATGGGTTATGATTGTCTCCAGACATTTTCTATTTCTTGTTTTTCTGTCTCGAGAAAGAATGGCAACACCCTGCTCCTTTATCCTTAGAGGGGCCCTTCAGGTCTTTATTTCTCAATTACCCTCCTATCATTTGAGTGGCTGATTAGGTTTCTTCACCTAATACCAAGAGCTTCATATCTACAGTAAAATTATTTTCCAGTGGAGCTCTGGGACTCTCTGGTGATCAATAGAATTTTCCCTGATTGATATTTTATAATATCTATGATGCTTGATAACAAACTATGAATGTGTTAGTATGTCTAGCTTTACCTAGCGTCAGAGATTTTTAAAAATTGCTTGTCTAAATCCTCTGGCACCCAATATCTGTATTAAATTGGCTTTGTTAATAGTGTAAGATTCTAACACACTTAGAAGGACCAAAAGCAATGCTATCTTATAATGATTTTGTAGTCTTGAATATGGTTGACCCAGGTTTGGGAGAAATATTAAAAATAGTTATTGAGAATCTACTCTTAAAACTTTCTAAAAAAACATATTGTTATTGTTTTACCCCATTTGCTTCATCATTTGTTATTTGCTCTTGTTGAATACCTACTCTTTTACCATGGCTTTACCTGCTTGCTATTTCTAATTCTCACCCCAAACATAGGCAATATCATTCATATCTTAGTGTAAAGGAACTAAGGCTTTAAGAGATAAAGCAGACATCTGTATTTTTTGCCTCTTTTTTCTCCTTATAAGAATATTTCTTTTGGAGAACTATTACTCTCCATCTATGTGCTCAGATGGTTGGATCATACCCTGGCTCTAGGCCTGGGTTCCTGCTCCAGGCTTAGCAAATGAGGCAGTGGATTCTCTTTGCTAGAGTGGATTCTCTTTGCTAGGTTCAGAGATGGGCACATGACCCAACCCAGGTAAATTAGAACCAATCAGCATTAGTCTCAGGACATTTTTCTGGAACAACTGGGAAAGAAATTCTCTTTCACTTGGTGTTGTTAACCTGTGGAATGTAAGTCTGGAGCTGCTAGAGATCATTTTTTCCTACCACAAAGAGAAATACTGTAAGCCTTGAGAACAAAGCCAACAGAGAAGAAAGGAGGATTGACAGAAAGAGCCACGGATTCCTGAAATTAATATTTACAAGATAATGACTCAGCCATGTGAGCCAACAATTTCCCTTTTTGCTCAAACCAGGTTGATTTGGGATTCTGTCACTTGCCACTGGAAACATTCTGACTAATCAAGAAGCTATGCTCTTCTCCAAGGTTACAACAAAACTAACAAGTGTCAGGAGCTGGGATTTGAACTAAGTTACATCTTAGGTCAAACTCCTCTCTTTTTCAAGTAGAGACTATGCCCTTCCAATTGTCACTGAGAGCTGGAGAACAAGGAGGAGAAAAGTCTATACATGCAACTTTTTTATTTATTTATTTTTTTTATTATTATTTATTTATTTTTTTTTTTGCGGTACGCGGGCCTCACTGCTGTGGCCTCTCCCGTTGCGGAGCACAGGCTCCGGACGCGCAGGCTCAGCGGCCATGGCTCACGGGCCCAGCCGCTTCGCGGCATGTGGGATCTTCCCGGACCGGGGCACGAACCCATGTCCCCTGCATCGGCAGGCGTACTCTCAACCACCGCGCCACCAGGGAAGCCCCATGCAACTTTTTAAGAAGCATATTTCAGTAAACCAGTTAGTTTTTTAACATGGCTGGCACACATGTCCTTGCAGAATACCATACTCAGTACTGTGGTAAATGAAGAAAGAAGTAGAAATCAGAATAACTCCCTGTGTAAGTTATAAATTAATGCAGGATAAAAGACACAAAACTCATAAAAAGTAAAGCAGGAGAAAAGACAAACTGAGAAGTTAAATGGATGAAAAATTGATAAAACATTTCAGTCTGAGAGAAAAAGTAAAAGGCCATTTTGTATTTTCAAATCATCACCCATCTCTGGTGTTTCCAATACTATCCACAGAGTGACTTTTCCTCTGACCCTTTAGGTATATAATGCTAGAGTCATCTTCAGTTCTCTCTTGCCTCCATCAAAAAGTCTCTAAATGAGTCGTGATGATTCCATTTCTAGAACATTATTTAGCTTTTCATATTTCCATGGGCCTGGGTATTTTTATATTAAGCCAGGACTGCTGCAATAATATATTCACTATACTTCTATTTTCAAGCTAGGGGACTTTGTAACCCAAGAACGTACTAAACTGGTGTTTTTTAAGCTATGGGCCACTATCCATAAGTATATTATAGGATTGCTTTAGTCGATTATGACCATGTTTCTTTTTAAATAGAATAGAATGGAGTATAGCAAGGGTAGGTATTACAGCACAACAATTCTCTTTTACATAGATGTAGATATGAGTATTGCTATAGATATAGGTATTGAAGTAGATCTAGGTATATGATGTGAATGTGTGTGTGTGTGCATGTGTGTGCTGAGTTGTTATATAAAATATATTTCTTGTAGTGTAGGTTATGAACAAAAAAAGTTTGAAAGCCAATGAACTGGACCAACCAGTAATCAGCAATCAAAGAGAATATATTAGCAAATTATCTAGCTTCTGCAACCATAGGAATCATCATTATAAAATACAAATTTGCATTTTTATTACCCTTCCTGGGAGAATTACAGTAAATATAGATTTCCATAAGTTCTAAGCACTTTCAAATGTGCTTCAAGGTTGACCACCGGATGATGCTTCCTGTGAAATAATCCTTATCTGTCATTGCTCTCTGAGCATTGCCCCTCTCCTCTCTGCCAAGTGACACTATCGCCATTCAGAATCTTGTTCAAAACACACCTCCTCCACAAAACTGTGAGGAACTTTGTCCTTGGGGAAAGTTAGCTTATACCTCATTTGGTTAAAATATTTTAACTTATTACTAAAACAGTATATGTCTACTGTAGAAAATTTAGAAAATACAGAGAAAAAAAGATATAAAGAAAGAGAGAAAAGGAAAACCATCCATACTAATCTAGAATTATCCATGATTAACACTTTGGGTTAGCTATAAATCACCTCTAGATGGCCATGGAAAAGTTTTCATTTTGAGGTGTTGAAGGGGAATCATAATTCCCCCCAATTTTCCCAATTAAAACTTGAATAAAATATAACCAATGTGATCATAAATCACTGATAATTGAAAAATTAGTAATTATCACTCCTGAGTTTTAAGTACCAGAAGAACAGGAGTTTGACCAAGACTACCTATGATTAAAGGACATTTATAAGAATTGATGTAACTTAGTAGTTTTATTAATAGTCTGTGCCAATTTTGCTTTGATTCAGAAAACCTGATTTTCAGAGTGTCATAATGTTTTGGGTTGGCAAAAACTATGGTATGTATCTGCTTAAACCTGATGAGGAAGAACTCAAAAATCTGGGAAAACAAAACATGTGGAAAATATTAGACTAAGTCCTTTAGAGAAAGACAGGATTGCATCTGTAACTCTAGTTCAAGTTTCTTCAGTCTCCCTCCTACCCCCAAACCATCTCTGTCAACCATCTTTCTAAATGAATGAATGATAAAGCTAGCAAGAATAACAACAGTTTTGCTGAATGCTGATGTACTTTCTTTCCTTTACTTGAATATCATGGGAAGTAAGTCTCAGGTTATGAATATTAAAGTTCATGGCCTGGTTTACAGTCTCATCCCTGTGTCTTGTCCCCACATTTCTGGGCCAGATTTGGAGCTCCCAGTAATGTCAAATGGCACTTTGCCCTGAGGCAGGAAACTGATGGGTTTTAGGAACAGAATGAGGATTTGCTCCAGTGGGAATGAGTAAAGGAAAAGGAAGTTAGCTTTTGTTAAAGAAGCAAAAAAGTCTGTCTAGAAGTTGAAATAAAAAAATAAAACTTTTTCAGATATCTTTGTTATTTGATGTAGGAACTGTGACGATATTTGAAGTTAGCTATTTAGCAGTTTTTATTCAATTGCCCTGTAGAAATAGTAGTATCTGTAAGCAGTAGTGTCCTGTGGTCTCTGTGGTCTTTTCGGAAAGTCTTTTCTTATCATGGGTCATAAAAACTTGTGCTAGGAATTTAACAAAACACTCGGTATTTAAGAAATTAAGATTCCATCTTGGGCTTTCCATGGGGATATATTGCATTTTACCTCAGGAAAAGTCAATTGCTTTGGAAGTCCCTGTATGGCCAGCCTTTTCCCAGGGAAAGGATGAAAGGCAGAATCTGTTGAGCTGAACCACTTGAAATTGCTGGTAAGAGATAGTAGGCACCTTAGATAGGTTATTATTGCTTTAATCCCTACAATTCTGCTTTGACGTAGGTACTATCGTCCACAGGAAGCTGACCAGAAAGGGGGTCAGAGAGTAATGTAATTTACCTAAACTAGGGTCACTTGGCTTATCTGTGTTGGAGTTCAAATAAAATCTGACTCTGAAACCAGTGATGAGTTTAGTTTATCAGAAAACAAAAGTTCTAAAGACATTCCTGAAATGTTTCCTTGGAGGTCCAAAATTAAAAATGATTCACTAAATGTGTTATGGTAGAAAGAGGATCTACTGTCTTTGGAAAGAAAAAGGGGAAAGAATGAGGGAAAGCTAAGTGTAGAAGATCAAAATTAATTACTACAGTGAAGGACAGAGTCAACTGTGTATAAGTCATATACCTGGGACAAAATAAAAGTGATAATTTGCCTCTTAAGAAAAGCAAGACGTAGTGTATACATGCAATGGTAATTTGGAATACAAAAGGAAATTAAGAAATTATAGAAAATACAGACTGTTGATTTTAAAATAGTCTTAGAACTCTCTATTGTAAACACTGTTAGGATCCTTTAACAGTATCTAACAAATCAGACCCAAATTATGACTCTAGGACACTAATTCTTTGTCAACTGTAGGAAATGAATGCATGAGTTTTCTGAGTCCATCTATTGATGTGCAGATGTACCCAGGTTATATTTTTTGCAACCTCAAATGTTTGCTCTGCTTTCTAAAGGACTTAGAGGGCTTCATTCAGCCAGTTACTTTATTATAGATGGTTCCTTCACTCTGAGACAGACCAAATACACAGAAGAAATACGTTTTTCTGTCTTTGAGTGAAAGACAGAAATGTTATGTATGTTAATAATCAGCCTTCAGCTTTTTTAAAAAAACAAACCATTCACCAAAAGGCAAACCTTTATTATATCTCTACATATTTGATCCCCACCACTTAGTTGAGTAAAATGTGTTCAGTTAAGTCACTCAAGAGGTGGTGTCTTCCACTTGGAACAATCTAGAAGTGAGGTTAACCAGGGTTCCTGTATTACTCATGGGTTCTGCATGTATACTGACATAAAGTCATAAATAAGAAAACTATTACCTTTACAGTTTTTTTTTTTTTTTTTGCGGTACATGGGACTCTCACTGTCGTGGCCTCTCCCGTTGCGGAGCGCAGGCTCAGCGGCCATGGCTCACGGGCCCAGCCGCCCCGCGTCATGTGGGATCTTCCCGGACCGGGGCACGAACCCGCGTCCCCTCCATCGGCAGGGGGACCCTCAACCACTGCGCCACCAGGGAAGCCCTAAACTAAATAAATTTTTAAAAAGAAAAAGTATCATCATTAAAAACTGTAAAGGTGGGCTTCCCTGGTGGCGCAGTGGTTGAGAGTCCGCCAGCCGATGGAGGGGACGCGGGTTCGTGCCCCGGTCCGGGAAGATCCCACATGACGCGGGGCGGCTGGGCCCGTGAGCCATGGCCGCTGAGCCTGTGCTCCGCAACGGGAGAGGCCATAACAGTGAGAGGCCCGCGTACTGCAAAAAGAAAAAAGAAAAAAAAGAAAAAAGAAATTTATTTACTTTAAATCTACATTAGGAATCTAATATCTACAGCTGGCCTTTAAACAAAATAGTGATTATAATAGTATCTCTGAAAATATAAAAGAGTTAAAACATCACTAAATAGCAAATTTAAATGTTGCTCAAAAGAAGATTAAACCATTCAAAATGCTACAGGTGAAAAGCTGTTAGGGAAATACAGTTAACTTTCACACATTAGTACACTGCTTTTCTGTTTTGTTTTGCATTATCAATCTTCATTTTTCAAAGTCTTTTTCTATCCTTTGACTTTTTAATCACCAAACTGTTCCCGAGAAAGGTTCCAAAGGTTTGGTTCAATGAACAGACTGTATGGCAAAGAAACTTTGAACTAAACCTTAGATAACTTACAATAATGGACAGGGCTGGGCTGGGATCAGTGTCACTTGCCTTGAAGCAAAATTTAAGGGGCACCAAAAAATAAAATTTTAATGTAATATTTAATGCAATACACAAAACATCCATGATGAACAAAATAAAAATTTTAAATAAAGGCAAACTGTTGTTTACTTGCTTTACCAACCTGCATTGTTGCACAGCTGTTTCCAATCAGCTCATAGTTCCCAGCCAGTGTGGCCCTCATGCCCTCTGCCACGTTGTCAAAGAGGGCTGACAATTGTGTGTGAACAGTATATTGATTGTAGAATTTTTATTAATTTTTCTACTTGGTTCAAAATAGGGAAAGATATAATGCATACTTTTTCTTTTGTCACACCTCCAAAATGGCTCTGCTCAGCACTGTTAAAAAACTGAATCCCAAGCAGCTGACAATTCAGAATTCATCAGCATTTACTTTTGGGTTTGAAAATGAGTGTGTTTAATGTCCTGAGAATTTGCTGCAGACAAAGCTAGGAATTATGTCATGGGGATCTAAAGGAATTAAAACATGTTCTAGTTTTCCTATCAAATTTTGGAATGCCAAGGTCAATTTTAGCACTGTTCTAAGGAAAAAGATGTATGCCTAATCCCTAGTGTAGCGCCTGACATGGATTAGCTGCCCAATACATGTTAGTTTTCTGATCTCTCAAATTCTCACAGGTGGAAAAAACACTGTGGTATTAGTTGTTAAATAGAAAGTAATAGTAATCATAAACAGTAATCATTCAAATTTATTAAGAACTCTTGAAGGCCTTAAATTATTGCACTTGGTAACCTTAAAAATTATTTTTTCCTAGTCTTCTATATTTTTTTCAAGGCTATGAAGTCCTAGGTCCCATCTCTCAAAACCAAAATTAAGTATAACCATTTCCCAGCTCCTTTCTCCTATAAGCAAAAACTAAAAGATGTGCCATGTAGGTTTCTGTGAGATTCTGCTTTATTTCAATGTGTGAAACTGCTTGAGGTCATGTTCAGTGTCTTGAACATATTTTTCTCAATAAGTGCATATTGAATTAAATGCTATGATTTGATTGTAGCAGCAGCCTATCAATTTTTGTTTTTTTTTTTTTTTTTTTTAAGTTTCAAGGGGAAGGTAGCTTTCATGTGCCTCGCTAATTTCAGCATGGAGCAACACAGTGCTTCATGTGGTAACAATTAAAAGTACCTGGAGAGAGCCAAGTCCCCAGGAAACTCAACCTGCACCAAGCTGTGTGAGATCCCAGGGAGAAGTTCAAAAGATTTCTAGGCAAAATAGCCTTGTTGTCTGCTTACAAGGGTTCAAAGCAGGCTGGATCCCTCTCCCTCCCTTATGAAGATCTATTTCTCCTTTTTCCTTTAGTTTGTCAAATTTACCCCTGCTATTAAAAAAATAACATAACCTAAAATAATAATAATAATGGTGGGAATTTTAGATCTCATTATTAGGCTGGTAGCTCACAGACTAGGGGATGGGAGATTTCAAGGCACATTACAGAAGCAAGAACCTTGAGGATGGGTAGCCTCAGAAACAAGCCAAGGAATTAGAAGGTTAACGTAGAGGGTTTTCACATGGCACATTCACCTTTTGATTTTAAGGGCAGTCCAAGAAAATACATGTAAAGCAACTTGTTGAGGACACACAATGATGGTTATTTTTATACAATCTTCAAAATATGCAACTAGCCTCTGGGAAAACAAAACTCAACCACGTGATGCTGCTTAAAACTTAGTGGGATGTCATGCACATAGTAGGTATTTAATACTTTTGAAGTTCAATTTTAATACTGATTTTGCTTATATGCAAACCTCTTAAAAGCATTATGCTTATACGGCTTTGAGTTTTGCTTAGTAGCAAAATGAATTTTTTTCCCAGGTCAAAAACTTTTTTTTTCTTTTAACTATACAGTCATTAATAATCCCAGTATATTTAAAACATATTCATTGATTTACTAGTTACGATATAAATAACAGATTCCTTAGTGTTGTTTTCTTAGGGGATTCAAAATCTAAAATGAAACACTATTCTGTCTGCTTGCCAAAAAAAACCTACAAACTTTATAAAACAGTGTTAGTTATACAGGAAAAAAATTTAGTCATGCATTACTGATTTTACAAAGGTAATTTTACAGAGGTAATCTTGCATAAAGCTAGCTTACAGGGTCCTAAAACACAAAGTTATTAAAGGAAATGTTTTTGATGACTTGAGCACAGAACAATTTGACCTGGATTTTGAAAGCCATGTAGCCTAGTTTAAAAGTGATATGTAGTGGTGTAACCTGGTATTACTGTTCTAAAGGGAAAAAGAATTTAAGTAACATTTTTCACTTGAAATCCATTGATTGAAATGGAAGGAGGGTCTGTGAGAGAGACTGTAATAGCTTAGGATCAGTCACATTTTCTTTCAGTCTAGTTGTCTGGCACAGTAATAGGTCAAAAACCTTAATGTGCAGCATTTGAAAATAAACACTTTTAGGACTTCCAGGTCCTTTCAGTGGATCCACAATAGAATGTTCATGTTGTTCATCCAGTGGAAGAACTTACTTAGAACAGAGTAAGAACTGGCTTACTCAGACCAGTGCATTGCTTCATGAGAGAAGAGAAATCTCAGGCTTTCCCATGTTATTAAAAAGGAGCCTCTGTGAAAATACTGACATTTAGTTTGGTATTCATTTGGATGTTGAGAAGCTGTCAACTCCCCAGATCAATTTGAATCATGTTAAAAATACTTTGGTGTGTGTGGTTTGTTAACTGCAGGTGTTTGGCTGTGAAAGTTGGAACACAAACATGCAGCTAGAACATTGTGCTGGTACGATGGGTTCACAATGATTTGAATGGAAGCTGAGAGAAAACATCATTTATTACCAATTAATTTATTTCCTTTTCAGAAGTGTCTTTGTGAAGCCAAACATCTGGGTAAAAAACAAAAATCCTTAGAGAATCCTTTGCAAAGATTTTTTTTTCTTCATTCATCCAATCATTTATTTATTCAACAAATATTTATTGTGTGTTTATTATAGACAAGGTCTTACTGCCAAAGAGCTTAGAAGGGGAGAAAGTTATGCACACATACTAATATTATTATAGAAGTTAGAAATAAATTGGAGAGTGTCACAAGACAGATGTAAATACCCTGTTATACCTGAGCAGCTTACTTATGTATAGCTGGGAGATTCAGGGATGCCCTCTAGGCAAGAAGGCATTGAGCTGAGTTAGATTGTTTTCATTCTAACTGAGGTTGAGGCTATGTAACAGAGACACCTTTGATTGCAAAATGCAGAAAACACAACTAAAACTTGAATTAGGATACAGGGAAGGGCAAAATCCATAAAGCATGATGGTTCTCATTTAAGCCATATGCTTTGAGTACAGTGGGAGCATGTTCTGCAAGATTGGGAGGGGGAATGAGTGGTGTGCTTACTAGAGTGTGAGAAGAGATTGGCTTATAAAGCCGCATCCATTAAACAATAGCCTAAGATGTAAGGCTAAAGGTAGGTGCAGCTGTAAGTGTCAGAAGAGGAATTTAACAGTACACAGAAGAAAAAGAAGTAGGAAGTAGAAAGCTACTTGCCTTTGAAGTAGCAAAAGCAAGGGAAGATAAAGAGTGCTTGTATTATTATCATGAGAATGAAGTTAGAGGGATGGGTATGTATTCTAGATCTGCCAGTTGTAGAACTAATAGCACTTGGCATCCAAACTGAATGTGAATATTGATGACTTTCATCCTGTCAGAAACTAAATTAGTATATAGGAACATGTGTGTGAGGGATGAGACTATTCAATTTGGTGTATATTGAGCTTAAAGTATAGATAGGATATGCAAGCAGAAATGTGGAGGTTTTTGGATATGAGTGTTGGAGAGATGTCAGGATGGGGCCATAGATCTAGGAGCTCTGCAGAGGTGATACTAGTAGTCTAGTGATTGTCAGGAGAGTGTACGTTGAGAGAAAAAGAAGAAGAGAAGATGGTCAAAATGTTTGATGACAAACACTAGGACATTTAGAAAAGTATAGATGTTTCATTCTCCTAAACCAACTGAAAACCTACTTGAATTTTCACTGTTCGTCTCCATGGTTTCATAGATGGGGACATTTATATTTGTTTGTGATTTTAAAATTTATTATTATATGTGGGAAAGTGTGGTGATTTTTAACCATACTTTCCTGCATATAATAAAATATCACATCTTTTCTAAATCTTTACTTTTTAGTCTGAAAAGTGAGAACAGTCAAAGGATTTGTTTTCTAATTGGTCTTCTCAAATATGGACATTATTCATTCTGTCTTCTGAGCTAGGCCAAGCATATTTTGATATTTTGTATGTTGGTCTTCAAGTGTACTCATTAAACCTCTACCTGATTTCTTTACTGGAGATACTTATAAGCTGCTCTGAAAATTCCTTTTGGTGAACATTAATTGATATTGATTATAGTAAACATTTGAGAACATATTTTTATATCATTTGGATTGGTACTGGTTAGCATTTGGAATAAAGGATATTTCAAAATGCAAGGCCAGAAGAGTATTTGGTCATGTCATGGAGATTGAGCATATAAGCCTATAATTTCTTTGTTGGGTATCATCATTATATATTTTTTTGTTTGTGAAAGCAGACAGTAGGGTGCCTCACACATAGTAGGCATTTAATAAGTGTTAATTCAAGTTAAATTTAAAGTGACCTAAAAAGGAGGTTGGCACTTATTAATACCTTAGAAATGTTAGAGTTTTCTAGCTCTGTAAATGGAGCAACATTTCACTGCTGAGGGATGGACTGATGGAATAATTAATAATTACCAGGGTTAGAAAATAATATTTTCATAATAATAGATCATCTGTGCATGGAAATATGCCTATGTTAACAAGATAAGTCCACTCAAAACAATAAATAATTTGACATCTGTGTTGGAAGGCCTGGAAAAAATACTAAAGAAATTCAGTTAAATATTTTTAACAGAGTTAAATGATGAACACATTTCATAGATAGCAAGATAAAAGGAAATATGATATATCTGAGTATATTTTACTTCCTAGAATGCATTATTACACAAGGTTAGCAAAATTATATTTTTGGGAGAATAACTGTAATCTTGAGTGGCTAAGAAAGTTACTCAGCCTAGGAACTGGGAGATAGACTAAAGGTTTATTTGTAGTGAATCCCTCTAGCCCTGTGGATCTATAAAGCTTATCTGGGTCAATTTATTTCCTTTCATGACAGAAATAATAAAAAATTAAAGCTTTATTTTTGCAGAATTGAGCTAAAATTGGCTTTTTGAAAATTCATCGCCCTCTCAGTTTAGTGTGTTTCTTTAACAAGTGTAATTTTGCACTTGTTGGCAGTGGCTTGAAAAAAGAAATCTACAATTTTTATATACCATATCATCAATGCTACAATGATTATATTTTCTGATCTACATGTCCTCAGCTTAACTTCCAAATACAGAGGTGTTTCCACAAAATACAAAAGAATGTAAGCATTTGGGAAGTTTTGTTAATGACAGTATAAAAACAAGTAAGTTTTACCAAAAATTGCCGGATTTTTTTTTTCTTAGGACTCTAATCTCTCTGCCTCCATCTTCACATGGTCTTCTTTTCTGTGTCTCTGGGGACAATAGTTTTAAGGCAGGCTGCCTGTGTTCTCTCAAGGAATGAGTGAATCCATTACATGAGTAAACTCTTTTCCCTTTCTCTGTAGGTAAATTCTTAAGACAAACTATACTTCACTTTCAAGTGAATTTTGGGTAAACATTTTACTTCTTTTTTCTTTTTTCTTGAGGTATGTCATCCTTGAAAATTCAGAGAACTAACTCAATGTTTAGGAAATGTTTCTTCTCTAATCAAAAACAAAAGACCTGAAAGAATGCTTATTTTAAGGGAAATTTAATTATATATTTCTGGATTGCTTAATTCCTTACATACACACATGTTGTTTTGTATAAACTCAAAAGAACTCTTTGTGTCTTTTGTCTTAAGAATAGGAAGTTCTGGGCTTCCCTGGTGGCACAGTGGTTAAGAATCCACCTGCCAATTCAGGGACACAGGTTTGATCCCTGGTCCGGGAAGATCCCACATGCCACGGAGCAACTAAGCCCGTGCGCCACAACTACTGAAGCCCACGCGCCTAGAGCCCGTGCTCCACAACAAGAGAAGCCACCGCAATGAGAAGCCCTCGCACCGCAACAAAGAGTAGCCCCTGCACGTCACAACTAGAGAGAAAGTCCGTGCACAGCAACAAAGACCCAATGCAGCCAAAAATAAAAATAAATAAAAATTTTTAAAAAATTAAAAAAAAGAATAGGAAGTTCTATTTTTCCAAGTATAAGGGAGTTGCAGGTGCCAGGAGTTTCAAGTTTTACTTAAAATTAAATTACAACTCATGTTTGAGGAAAATTGGCAGAAACCTGGCAACAACATGTCATCATTGGAAAACAAAAGCAGCTTATGATTTCTTGGTACCTAACAAAACAGTCATAAAGATAGTACAGTAAATGCAGATGGAGACCGGTTTCTTCATGACTGACTACTGAGCCATCATGAATCTCGGAAAAAAACTTGCAAACTAGGGAAAATTTTTTTGATGTAAAATGTTATCACAGCTATACAATCATAACCCCAATAAGCTTACAATTCTTAAGTACCAGGTGCCTTGAGAAGGGCTTTGTAAACTTAGTGTAATTTAATCCTCTCAAGAGCAGTTGGGGGTAGATGCTATTATATGAGAAGACTAAACAAGAAAAATCTTAGGCAACTTCTCCAGTTTATAGAGCTAGCAAGAAGTGGGTCTGGGATTCAAACCTGAGGATCTGACATTAGGGCATGCTCTTATCCAGTTATTATGATGCATCACACTAAAATGCAAATGTATATATGGAAACAGCATGAGTAGTAATGATGAGTTTAACCTCTGGTGAAAATGCTTTTTGGTATCCCTTCAACTCAGTGTGGAAAGTGGATATTTTCTTAATTCTAACTTATTATCCGTATACTTGTGATTTTTAATCTTTTCTGGGTTCCTGACTGATTCAGCAATTAAACAAAAGGATATTCTTTCCATTAAAAAAAAAAACACATGCACATAAACCATTCCTTAGAGTTTCAGAAGAGTCACAGGAAAAAGCCTCATCTTTCCCTCCCCTGGTAGCATCACCTTCCTAGAAAATTAAAATTTGGTTAATTACCAGGATGGAGAGTCTCCTTACCCTATCACATACTTCTCTATTTATTAGATGTGTTACTTATTAGATCAGTTAAACTGTTGTGCTTAATTACACTTGATCTTTTGTAGATAGAAAGAAAACTCATTAACTTAAACAGTTACCTGTTCATGGCAAAAGGAAGATGTTTGAACTGAATTGGATAATCTCAAACACCACTTGAAAAGGTGACCTGAATTTCAATGATGCATTAGAAATTTCACTGATAAATGTCTGAGACCAAGTAACTGTGAGTTCTCAAACTCAAAATGGGATTAAATGCATGACTTGAAGAAGTTTAAATTTACCTTGTGTCAGTCATCCCTTGCTTAGTCTAGTCCTGTCCCTGCAAGTTTTATATTCATCCCAGCACTCCCTGGGCTGTGATGCCAAATCCCAGAATTGAGGAGCTGTCAACTTGACAAGATATTGGTGATTTTTCTCCCCTCTATCAAATGGAGTAGTTCCCAAAGGTTATGGTCCTTGGAACATAATTATGAAGCCTGACTTCTCTACACAGAATCATGGCCTTACTAAATTGCTACCAGTGTGGTGATCTATGGCTACTTTCTGATACTGGGGGAGACCAGCCTTGTTTCTGGTTTTTCTCACTGCATCCCAGGAGGATCAGCTGCACCTGCACCTGGCACACGAACTTTCTTTGTTCCATACCCTCTACTCCTGATCCCTCATATTTGGGTGACCTCTAGCTATTAGGGGATCCATTCTCCTGTAACTCAGGAATTGGGAACAGCCAGGTCTTCCTCAATAAGAGTTTGGAGGAGGGGGAATCATTACCCTTGTCTTTATGTTTCTCTCATTCCCGCCTATCTTTCTATGCCTCAGTTTCCTCTTCTACAGAATTGGGAGAAAAATAGGATTAATAGTGAAGACTAAATGAGTCAATGCATATGAAGAATGTAGAACAGTGTCTGGCACTATGGAAAAGTTGTGGTGGTTGTTACTAAGAGTATTCTTAGTATTATTACTGCACAGGCTGGAGCTCAGTCGAGAATGGCATGTGGCTAGTTCCCAGCCACAGTTAATGGTAGCTTACAGTTAAGAATAGCCAGTTTGGGAGGGAAAATTCAAATGTATACATTCAATAATTTTTGTGATATCCACTATGTGCCAGGCACAGTGTTAGCTGCTGAAAACTTCATATGACCTAATAAAGTCAGAGGAGCTGTGTTCAAACAATGACTAAAAGTGTCACAAGGATCAACCTTGAATTTAATGTAAAGCATGCCTAGACACTTGGTTAGTGGCATGCATGGCATTTCCTTGTCTACCTTGGCTGAAGCAAGGGTCCCCTTCCCAAATGAATTCCTGCCCTTTTAATTCCTGACAACACTTACACTTTGTTCTCTTCTCTACTTGAACAGAGCACATTTTCTTCCCGGTTTCATCTTATTTCTTCTCGGCGCTTCCTACAGACAACCACAGTGCTTTACTTGTTTAGATCAGTTTAATCGTTTCCCAGGTATGGTGAACAGTTTTGCTATGCTCTTCTTATCCTGGTTATCATGGTTCTTGACATCTGTTGGTTCTCTAAGTTGACTCAGCCTAATGGATTCATTTGGTGTTTAAATTGTGTCAGGTATAGAGGTAAAAAGGTGAATATTAAGCTGTTTTTTTCCGTTGAGAAGCCTTATAGTTCCATGTGGAGGAGACATACCCCAGAGTAGGGCATCTCAATGTGTTATGGCGAGTCTGAGTGCACAGGATACTTTGGCACCCATCCATGTTACAGCTTCCTTTCCATTCCCCATTCCTTATCACAACATGTACCACCCATTATGTGAAAACCTGGTGTTCTTGACTCACAAGCTGTAGGTGTTACACTCGGAGTTTTTTCCAGTACTGGTAATGGGTTGTACTGAATCAGTTATTTACATTTCCTTGGCCAGTTTATTTTGACATATGACATATATTTACTGATGGAGAAAACACACACAGTTTGTGAGTGCAGTGTAATGTTTTTCCTTTGGAAATAGAAGTGAGAGAGACAGTATTTAAGTTTTACTGGCTGAAGAGCTACCTTGGTGTTTTTAAATGAGTCCAAAGTAGTACATGCTTCATTATCCCTTCTGCGTGTATATGCATGTGTAGACGTACATGTTGTGAAGGACGGGAAGAATGTAGGAACATCTATACAATGTATAATTTGAATAATATTTAAAGCAAAGGAAAATAAGTGGCACATCCCTAATTTGGACCCTTTTACCTGATTATTGCCAAATTTATTTGTCTGGACTAAACATCTATACCTTCATTAATCCTTAGTGCTTGCTATGAAATAATATCTTGTATGCATTTTTTAAATCAAATTGGATCTGGGTTCAGTCAATATTTAATATACTGTAGGACTTGCTTTCACTTTATTGATTTTGCATTGCTCATCTAGTTCTAGAATAAGATTTTCTTATAGTTATAGTGCCTGCAATTCTGGTTATTTCCACAAGGTGAGTAGGGATATACGGTTGTGACTTTGTGGGACCACAGATTAGATCTGCCCATGTTAGGATACATACAGTAACATATAGGCACATGATTCAATTTCTTACATGATGCTTTAGCCAAAATATAACTTTCTTAGTTTTTCTCCCACCTCTCTGAGTGCTGCTTTTGGCATGGTTTCATAGTCTTTGGTCCCTCTGCTGGCATCTCCAGTGTTCCCCAGGATTCTCTCCTTGGCCCATTTCTATCTATCCTTTTTCTTACACATGCCCTCTTGGTCATCTCATTCACTCTCATGACTTTTAAGTAACACCCATAAGATATTGAACCCCTGATCTTTATCTCCAGGCTGGATCTTTTGGGCTTCCTAAAGGAATCACCAGAATTTCCCACTGGTACTACAAGCCCTACCTGACTCTATGGAAACCCATCTCTTGTTTCTCCTCCTCGTCACCCTCATGATGAAGCATCATTCCTCTAGACAGAAGCCAAAGTCACCCTTGATGCTCTTTCTCCTCTACCTTCCACATGAAGTCCTATCATTCAACCCCAGTGGACCTTCTCTGATACTTCTGCTTCCCTGACACTACTTTAGTCAAAGTCTTTCTTATTCCTTACCTGCATGATTGACAGACCCTCTGTCTTTAATCTCTTTCTTCTACCATCCACATTGTCATGAGTGCCATCTCTCAAAAGCACATATCCTTCAACGTGACTCACCCCCCATGGCCTGCAGCATAAGGTTCTAACTCTTCAGCATGACCTACAAAGCCCTCTTTCATATTTGGCTGAGCAAGCAGCCTCATCTCCTCCTGGCTCAGGTCTCCTCACAATGCTCCAGATGGTCTCTGCCCTTTGATTCTTTTGTGTTTTGTTCATGCTGTTTATTCTGTGTGAATTGTCCTCTCTCTTCCTTCTTCTCTGCCTAGAAAACTCTTCCTCATTTTTCAAGGCCCATCTCAGATCTCATCTGCTTGAGATGCCTTCTCCACCCTTCCCACTCAGTATGGGCTGCTCCCTGCACTGTGCTTCCACAGTACTCTTTACTTACCAAGGACATGTTCAACATCCAGAACTCAGTACTATAATAATTTATTTCTTTTTTTTAAAATCCACAAAAGTTTGAGCTCTGGTTGGATAGGAAACTTCAAGTCATCCAATGTTTTTCTACTACCCTATCATATCTACTACCATATCATACAGTGCCTATCATGTAGAAGACTCCCTCAACTATGAACCAAATAAGTAAACTTTATAGTAATAGTTAAAGAAATATCAAGAAAAGTCTTTCATCTTTCTTTAATGTATTAGCTTTTAGTATTGCAAAGTATTAGAATCTGATGTTTATAGGTTCCTGGTGGCTTGGGGTATTCACATTTTAAGCACTTTTGAGTTTAATAGCCTGTCTTTCTCTAAACTAGACCCATTAGTGAGATAGTGCTGCGCGCCTCCTTAGTGTTCCCACCTCTGAAATGCACTAGCTATTCAATCCTAATTGGAAAAATTGGGGGGCAGAAGTGGTTTTTTGTTGCTCTAACTTTATTTTAATCTAAGGAATGACTTTGAATCACATTCACATGCCTTAGTGGTTGCCACATCTTTATTTATTTTGTGACCCAAATTCATAAATCAAGATCAGGACACCTAATTTTTCTCAAATCACCCTAAACTGTCATGGTCCTCCTTTTCCAGTCAGAACCAGATTTTCCTCACAAGTTGTGATTCCCACTCCACCAATTCCACTCTCTTGATGGAAACTTCACATACATTGAAGGGGCTTCATGTGTTCTGTTATTATTTTTAAAGCTAGATTTTGTCAGATACATGCCTTCTGTTCATAAAGAAGCATTGCTACTTTCTTCTGAATGTAACAGGGTGGGGGGCAGAATATCCTTCTAAACAGAAATGTAAGGCAATTTTTTTTAACATATGCTCATAAGGAATGTAGTCCCAAAAGATATTTCCTTTTGTGGTAAATCAAACTCTAATTCATGAATTTTAAAAATTATTCCTTCCTTCTGTGGACATGAATTTCTAAAGTGTGTGTGTGTGTGTGTGTGTGTTTGTAGACACTCATTACTGAGAGAGCAGGGAATAGAACAAATCATGGCCAAAAATTCCTTTGAATAATAATTTATATATCCATGTCTCCTTTCTTTCCCCAATCCGGCTTCCTTATTATTTTAATTGTTTCTGCCTTTACTACTAATGTATGAATCTGTCTTTGCTAAGTCATGTTTTTATACAGAAAGTAAAAGCTGTGAAATACAAACACACTTTCAAGTTAATAATAATAACCTAATATTTATTGAACACTTACCATGAACCAGGCACTCTAATAAGCACTTCACATAGATTGTCTCATTTTGGTTATGAATTATAATCAAAGTGGAAATACTAAATGAAATACTTAAAAGCAAAGTAGAAGCAATACTTTTATAAAACATAGAAACACCCTGAATAATTTCTTTTGCCCTTATATAAGCACAGCCCTCAGTCTGCTTTTGATCCTCAGCTGCCACAGACAAATTAATCACACTCTCTTTTCTTGCTTTCATTTTAGTCAGAAAGCATTAAAGAAATATTTAATATTTCTGGGACACCAGTCCACAATCAGGCATTCTTAGTGTTATCAGTGGGCTACATGCACTCAGGGGAATTGTGAACAGTTAGAGGAAACCAGACCTAGAGAAACAAGGACTCATTTACCCATCCTACTTGTCAACTATTTTAACTCTGTAAATCAGGCAGTATTTTATTAGTATGTCTCTGTTTTTAGTCAGTCTAGAGTATCAAGTCCACTATTGTTAACTGTTCAGTAGTAAACAATAGCAAAGAAGAAATGAAGAGATGCAAATGTTTTCTCTCAAAGAATTTGAGAAATTGAAGTGATCTTACCCTTCTGAGGCAAAAGTGATTTTACAGAGTTGAAAGTCCAGAAACTTTTAACATCCTGCAGAGTCGCACAACCAGTGAGCAACAGGTGAGAATGGAACCTGTGTCTTCTGTCTCCTGTGCAACTGTCTTTTGACCACAGAGAATACCTTTTCCTAGAATTTATCCCTTTCCATTTTATTTCCTTATCCCACTGATTTTATGTATTTTTGTAACAACATGATACCTTTTATTATTTTCTTTCTTCTATTCAAATTTGTTTTGCTGGTTTCTCTATACCCTCTTGCCTTTTGCTTTCTTTTCTTAGTTTAATAAAAGTTCTATTTCCCCTGCAGAATTTCTTTACTTTCAGTATTGCAATATTTTTGAATTACCTCTTACTTTTTCTATTTCCACTCAGAGCCACTGAAAGGGGTTTAGAAATTTTATGTCTTTTTTTAAAAATTTTATTTATTTAATTAATTTATATTTGGCTGAGTTGAGTCTTTGTTGCTGTGCACGGGCTTTCTCTACCTGCGGCAAGCAGGGGCTACTCTTTGTTGCGGTGCATGGGCTTCTCATTGTAGTGGCTTCTCTTGTTGCGGAGCATGGGCTCTAGGCACGTGGGCTTCAATAGTTGCAGCACACAGGCTCAGTAGTTGTAGCACATGGGCTCAGTGGTTGTGGCTTGCAGGCTCTAGAGCGCAGGCTCAGTAGTTGTGGCACATGGGCTTAGCTGCTCCGCGGCATGTGGGATCTTCCCGGACCAGGGCTCGAACCCGTGATCCCTGCATTGGCAGGCGGATTCTTAACCACTGTGCCACCAGGGAAGCCCAGGGGTTTAGAAATTTTAAAATGTAATGTCAGTTCTCCAAATCAAATCAGCCAAAATAACAACAACCAAAAGCCAACAAAGAAGAAAAATGCTATTTAGCCAAGTATGTTCATCTTAGGTTTGAATTTGCCTTTTTTTTTTTTTTCTGGTGCTACAGCTGATGCTGCTGCTGAATTCTGTATGTTGAAATTTGTATGTTTTTCATTTTGGAAGATAGTAATTAAGTCTGAGAGTAGAATAGTTATCCAACAAAAATGTTTTTCAGAAGTATGTATTTACATAGGAGAGAAAATAAATATGATATTATTGGTTATTTGCTTTTCTTTTTTTTTTTTTTAATAAGTTTATTTATTTATTTATTTTGGCTGCATTTGGTCTTTGTTGCTGCACGCGGGCTTTCTCTAGTTGCAGCGACCGGGGGCTACTCTTCGTTGCTGTGCGTGGGCTTCTCTTGTTGAAGAGCACCGGCTCCAGGTGCACAGGCTTCAGTAGTTGTGGCATGCGACCTCAGTAGTTGTGGCTCACGGGCTCTAGAGTGCAGGCTCAGTAGTTGTGGTGCGTGGGCTTAGTTGCTCCACGGAATGTGGGATCTTCCCAGACCAGGGCTCGAACCCCTGTATTGGCAGGGGAGTCCTATTTATTGCTTTTAATTCATAACTTAGCAGTTAGCTACTACACAATCTTGTATTTAATCTCTGGCTATTCTATGTTGGTTCTCTATTTTCCAACTAGAGTGCAACGAGGCACTACAGTGATTAATTTATATGCTAATTTAAAATTTTAAATGTACTGGTATTAGATAGACATTTCTCCAAAGAAGACATACAGATGGCCAACAGGCACATGAAAAGATGTTCAACATTGCTAATTATTAGAGAAATGCAAATCAAAATTACATGAAGTATCACCTCACATCACTCAGAATGGCCATCATCAAAAAGTCCTCAAATAATAAATGCTGGAGAGGGTGTGGAGAAATGGGAAGCCTCCTGTGCTCTTGGTGGGAATGTAAATTGGGGCAGCCACTATCGAAAAGAGTATGGAGGTTCCTTAAAAAGCTGAAAATAGAGTTACCATATGATCCAACAATCCCACTCCTGGGCATATATCCAGAGAATACTCTAATTTGAAAAGATACATGAACCCCAATATTCATAGCAGCACTATTTATAATAGCCTAGACATGGAAGTAACATTTAGGTCCACTGACAGATGAACGGATAAAGAAGCTGTGGTACATATATTCAATGGAATATTACTCAGCCATAAAAAAGAATGAAATAATGTCATTTGCAGCAACATGGATGGACCTAGAGATGATCATACTAAGTGAGTTAAGTCAGAGAAAGACAAATATATTATGTCACTTATATGCAGAATTTAAAATATGATACAAATGAACTTATTTACAAAATAGAAACAGACTCACAGACACAGAAAACGTACTATGGTTACCAAAGGAGAAGGGGGTGAGGGATAAAGTAGGAGTTTGAGATACCAGATACAAACTACGCTATATAAAATAGATTATCAACAAGGTCCTACTGTATAGCACAGGGAACTATCTTCAACATCTTATAATAGCCTATGACGGAGAAGAATATGAAAAAGAATATATCTATAGCTACATATGTATGTATAACTGAATCACTTTGCTGTACACCAGAAACTAACAGAACATTGTAAATTAAGTATAATTTTTAAAAAATGTACTGGTATTGCATATATGCATTAATAAAAGACATACATCTACTCAAACAAATTCCATTTCCTGTCTTGTCTGAATCACTTTTCAGGATCAAGTTCAAATAAGAGGGCAATGATTGACCCATATGCCCCTTTGACTGAAGAAATATAAAATGTTTCCTTGCACAAGAGCTGAGAAATGGTAAGATTCCTTTATCTTCCTTTTATTACCCCATGGTGATCTTCTTTAACCTGCATCTGTGACCTTCACACATGAGGCCTGTGATGTAACACAGAAAGGCAGAGACAGGAGACGGTAGAGGGAGGCTTGGGAGAGAACTGTGATGAGCACAGGCACCTCAGCATTTAAGTAACTACCACCATCATTGTTAAAATGCAATGGTTTGTTCAAGCTGCCTTGGGAAAATTTTTTTAAAACACACAAAAACTGAGGCATTTAAAAGCACTTCAGCTGTGTATGCATGTTTGCTTGGTTATTTTGTTTGGTCCAAAGAGGATTAAAGGGACCAAGGCGATGTTCACTCACTCTGTTCAACTTTGCCATTTTGCAGCAAAGTGTCATTTCTGATCACTGGTCTAGTTAAACCTGTGCGCAGATCACATAATTGTTGCCTGGCTTGATCTGAACAACACTTCTCCACATTTCTGGCAGGAGTTATGACCAGAACAGGACATTCATGAGACAGTAGCCTTGGCCCACAACATGCTCAGTGCAGAAAGGAAGCCAGGCAGAGGGTTTAGTGAAAATGAAGAAGTGGCTCTAAAAGAAATGGCACATAGTCACCTCTTCTTTGTACTCCTTTGAATGGTGACTTTTATAGGAATTTTATTTTGTTTCTTATCTACCTGCCTTTAATAATATGTATTCCCTCCCACCCTTAACTGCTCATTCAAATCTGTACTACAACTGAATCAAAGAAAGAGGATTGAGGCATCTAGCTAGGAAAAGAGAATTTTAAAAGATAAAGTAAATAGAGAACAATACTTTGCAATTCAAGGAAACTTTCCCTGCTACTGTAGTCCACATTGGTTTTGCCCTTCTCTGTCTTCTGTAACATTTTAATCTGCCCCACTGAATAAGTCCTGATTGTCTGCTCTGTTGTATTTATGCCAGCTCAAAAGAGACAATAGTGTATAATCAAATAAGCAATGTTCATGACTATGCTTTGTAAACCATCAAGTATTGTGTAGTGTATTTAAATTTATTTTGTATGTTACTTCTGGTTCTCAATTTATGTCATAATTACTTTAAAAATTCTCTCTTATCTAACATTGTGCTGGACAAAAGGAGGGTCTGTATTATTGACTCACTTAATAATCATTAATTATATTGTAAAAAAATTATTTTCAACCATTGAAAAGCATTACGACTCAATGCTAATATTCTTCCAGTATGATTCCATTAAAGCCAGATATACCTTCTGAGAGAGGCATTCAATTTGAAAGGCAAGAGTTCAGTTTGTCTTATTCCTAAATTCATGTTTCTTTTCCCCTTTGAATGAATTAGTTAGATTTTCCCATTTGAAAATGATGATTATTTCTCTGTTGCTAATAGGTTCTAGAGGTACCAAAAGACTTTAATAAAAAGAAAGTAATTTAAAAAATTGACTCCAATGACTATTAATAATCCCTGAACAGTAATCTCCTTGAAGACACAGACTCTCTGATATTATCTTTGAATTGTTTTTGGAACCTGGAAAACTATATTATAGAGGCAGGCTTAATTAAGGTATGTTGCATAAATGAATAGAAGTCTGATAGTAGGGGAGCGCATCTGTGACCAGCAGATCTTGGCTGTAACTATTGCTACCAAAAGAGAATTAACAGCATGAAAGGTATCTGGTTATCAAATGAGAAATAGCATGAAAATGTCTTTTAATTTAGAAGTCAGACTCCTGGGCTAATAATCATGGAGCATAAATTTGTTTATAACAAAAGAACATTTCCTATGAAAGTGACTTGTTAACCTTCATTCTGTGATGGAGGTTTTATATTGTATAATACTTAGGTTTGTTCTGATAAGGACATCTAGTTAGAATTGCTACCTTATTGATATGTTGTCTTAATAATGGAAGTGTGCCTAAATTAACTGGGAAAGATAAAGCATGTACAAAATAGAGAAGGAAGAAATATCAATGATAGCAGGAAAAATCTGTAACCCTGAGATAAAGGATTTCTTGATACTAAACTCTAAAAAAATACTTCAGAGTAAACACACTTTTATAGGGCAACACTCCATCCATTATCTTTCTCTCTCCTTTGCTAAATCCAGTTCCTCTTCCTGCTCTGTAACTGTCTCCCAAGATTTGCTTCTCCTCCCTCAATTTGCTCTATTTATCCCATTTCTCATTGAAGCCAGCCCTGGAGTTTGAGTGCAAGTACATATTTGCAGCTGCATGCAGGAAATTTCTGTTTTAACATCCTATTTTCATCTCAAACCCAAGAACAGAAAATCTGAACCTATTCTTTCAAAATAACTGTTGTACCTACCTTACTTATTTTTCTCTTTATTTAGTGACCTATTAGGGGAACTTGGTCTCATTCTTCTTCTTTTATTTGCTATAGCTAAATTCTCTCCAAAACATTTATTCTTTCAAAAACATGTGGGAAATTTGTAGGCATAAAGTCACATTTACAAGAGTTCTCCTCTCTGATAGCAGTAAAGCTAACCAAAAAAAAAAAAAAAAACAAAAAAAATTCAAGTAAAACCATTTGTGCTGACCTTTAGAAAGGTCTTAACCTCATAATACAAATCCAACTATCATCAAGATGTAAGTTCAGTCTGTTTTATACAGGACACTAGTTTCTCAACACAGTACAATAAGTGTCACTTAAGTGAAAGAAAAAAATGTGGAAACAAGCAAACATGTGAATATGTAGGCCTTTAATTATATCCACTATCTAGAGAGGTATAGTCTATAACCATGAATGGCTGGTGGAAAAGAATAGAAATATTCTGTCTCGAGTCAATTTCTCAACCACAGCTCAGCCAGAATCTGAGAAAGCTCTAAGCTAAGCAGCTTCTTACTTGGCAGGGGTACGATCTAAAAACAAGTCCACTGTGAAACAAACTTCAGGCAACAAATGACCAAATACTCAAGGGCTAAAAACAGAAGCATAGAATGTCAGTCTGGTTGACTTTTCATCCAGGGGTGGATATAATGAAGCAGGAGAACAAACCAATTCCCAGCAATATCATCTGTATTGTTGTGGTACAAATCAGGCCCTCAATCAGGCTTGCTAGATGTGGAGCCTAGACTAATAACAAATTTTGAGAGAAACAGCAAGAGAAATCTCTTTGATCACACTGCCTATGTCCCCACTTCCCTTCCTTTGGTCTGCAGGAAAATGCATGAGACCTTACACCAGCAAACTTCAATCTTGTTTGTGAAGAGGAAGGTCTGAAGGGTGTCAAGGAGATGTCTCCCACCCTCTATTAGGGAAAACAGCAGAACATGTAGATATGCCCCCAGTCAAAGGTAAGGAAGTTGCATAAGGGGAAGGATCATATTGATTTTGTTCGTCATTCTATGGCCAATACCTCTGGTAGCACCTGGCATAAAGGGGGCTCCTTAAAGATTTGATGAACAAATTATTATTGCAGAAGATAGGAATATGGATTTTGAAGTTAGAGAGATGGGTAAGAGGACTAATTCTGCAACTTCTTAGCTTTGTGCCCTTGGACAAATTCTATAACGCTTTGTACCCTCATATGTACAATTCAGGTAATAGTAATATTTTGTTTTGGGGATTAAAAGATAAAATATATTTTAGATATTCAGCACATGACTCTGCTGGTTATGCTCCCTTTGGTCTTCCAGATTAGTTCTCCAGTAATGTCATTTTCTCCTCTTACCTCTTTAGGCCTAGGAAGCAGTAAGGGTTCCCCATTGTTGCTGGTCTCTGGGCTCCTCAGCATCCTTTATCGGTTTCCTTAATCCCGACCACAGTTCTGTAAGGACTACTTAGGTGAATGTTTCTTCAATCTTCTGAATTGGATTTTGTTTTCTGATAGGATTTTGAGTGATACAGGGCCTGAAAGGAAGAATAATTAAAAAGGATTAACTTTTGGTGGTTGTGTTGGTAGGTGTAGTTGTATTGGTAGTAGTCACAGTAGTAATAGAGTAGTACAGTAGGAGAGTGGCAACTGTTATTGTTACTGTTATGAGCAGATCAAAATATAAAAGAAAATCTGCTAAAGCAAAATAAAGTTCCTAAAATGAATACAGTATTCCCTAAGATGGAAGACAACTTTAGACTATAAAAAGAAAATTAAAGATGATGTGGAACTTTTTGATACGAAGTGTTTTTAAAATTTGATATAAAATGATTCATCAACTAAATACAACAATACTAAGAAGAGAAATAGTGAAGAAAATTAATGTTGTTCCAAAACAAAAGAATTAATTTTAAACAAGGACACATCTAGAAAACAGAATCAGTAACTGACTTGAGAACCTAATTTTAAAAATACCAAGAAAAATTGAAGATGACACAAACAGCTGGAAAGATATACTGTGTTCTTGGATTGGAAGAATCAGTATTGTTAAAATGACCATACTACCCTCGGCAATCTACAGATTCACTGAAATCCTCATCAAATTACCAATTTCATTTTTCACAGAACTATAACAAAAATGTTTAAAATTTGTATGGAAACACAAAAGACCCCGAATAGCCAGAACAATCTTGAGAAAGAAAAATGGAGCTGGAGGAATCATGCTCCCTGACTTCAGACTGTTCTACAAAGCTTCAATAACAAAACAATATGGTACTGGCACATAAACAGATACATAGGTCATTGGAACAGGACAGAAAGCCCAGAAATAAATCCACATACTTATGATCAATTAATCTATGACAAAGGAGGTAAGACTATACAATGAGAAAAGACACTCTCTTCAATAAGTGGTGCTGGGAAAACTAGACAGCTACATGTAAAAGAATGAGATTAGAACATTCTCTAATGCCATATACAAAAATAAACTCAAAATGGATTAAAGACCTAAATGGAAGGCTGGATACTATAAAACCCCTAGAGGAAAACATAGGCAGAACACTCTTTGGCATAAATCACAGCAATATTTTTTTGGATCTGTCTCCTAGAGTAATGGAAAAAAAACAAAAATAAACAAATGGGACCTAATGAAACTTAAAAGCTTTTGCATAGCAAAGGAGCCCATAAACAAAATGAAAAGACAACCCACAGAATGGGAGAAAATATTTGCAAATAATGCGACTAACAAGGGATTAATTTCTAAAATAGACAAGCAGCTCATACAGCTTAATATAAAAAAAAAACTCAATCAAAAAATGGGCAGAAGATCTAAACAGGAATTTCTCCAAAGGAGACATACAGATGGCCAAGAGGCACATGAAAAAATGCTCAACATCGCTAAGTATTAGAGAAATACAAATCAAAACTACAATGAGGTATCACCTTACACCAGTGAGAATGGACATCATCAAAAAATCTACAAACAATAAATGCTGGAGAAGGTGTGGAGAAAAGGGAACCCTCTTGCATTGTTGGTGGGAACGTAAATTGATACAGCCACTATGGAGAACAGTTTGGAGGTTCCTTAAAAAACTAAAAATAGAATTACCATATGATCCAGCAATTCCACTTCTGGGCATATACCCTGAGAAAACCATAATTCAAAAAGAGTCATGTACCACAATGTTCATTGCAGCTCTATTTACAATAGCCAGGACATGGAAGCAACTTAAGCATCCATCGACAGATGAATGGATAAAGAAGGTGTGGCACATATATACAATGGAATATTACTCAGCCATTAAAAACAAATGAAATTTAGTTATTTGTAGTGAGGTGGATGGACCTCGAGTCTGTCATACAGAGTGAAGTAAGTCAGAAAGAGAAAAACAAATACCGTACGCTAACACGTATATATGGAATCTAAAAAATAATAATAATAATAAAA
This sequence comes from Hyperoodon ampullatus, assembly GCF_949752795.1. Classification (NCBI taxonomy): domain Eukaryota; kingdom Metazoa; phylum Chordata; class Mammalia; order Artiodactyla; family Ziphiidae; genus Hyperoodon; species Hyperoodon ampullatus. The sequence goes on along the minus strand of NC_136918.1, from coordinate 20,417,228 downwards.
TAAATGGTTCTGAAGAACCTAGGGGCAGGACAGCAATAAAGACGCAGACGTAGAGAATGGACTTGAGGACACGGGGAGGGGGAAGGGTAAGCTGGGACGAAGTGAGAGAGTAGCACTGACATATACACACTACCAAATGTAAAATAGATAGCTAGTGGGAAGCAGCCGCATAACACAGGGAGATCAGCTCAGTGATTTGTAACTATCTAGAGGGGTGGGATATGGAGGGTGGGAGGGAGACGCAAGAGGGAGGGGATATGGGGATATATGTATATGTATAGCTGATTCACTTTGTTATAAAGCAGAAACTAACACACCATTGTAAAGCAATTATACTCCAATAAAGATGTTAAAAAAAAAAATCTAGGTGCTGAGAAAAAAAAATTCAAGCCACAAATAACTTCTAAGTGATTTAAACTGTTCCAGACCATAAAGAATGAAAGCAATCTCCACGTTTTAAATGGAGTCAGCAAAACTCAGAAACAATATTTATCAATACAAACAAGAAAAGGTAAAATTTCAGTCCAACCCCACTTATAAATATTCATATAAGTATCCTAAATAAAATGTTACTAATTAGAATGCAGGAAAACATGGAAAGCCTTATAAATCCATGATCAACACAGACTCATTACAAGAATGCTAGGCGATTCATTATTAGAAAATCTATTGCTATAAATGACCATTATTATAACGAGCAAAGGAGGAAATATTATTGTTCCCAAGAAGATTTCCCAAGAAGTATTTGGTAAAACTCACCATTCATTTCTGATTTTTTAATGAAAGGATTATATGGGTTGTACCTGACACACACACGTACACACACACACACACACACACACACACAGTCCTGGTATATATTCTATTTGTAAAACTAGAAGTCTGTGTTGGGCTTAACTGTGTATCCAAGAAGGCTAATTCTGGAAAACATGGTCAAATAAACTTAGGAATTTCTCCATTAAAAATGTCCTTAAAAGTTCATGAAATGTAAAAGACATCATAAAACCTCTGAGACACTGTATAAAAGAAACTTGTTTAAATTATTTAATGGATAAACTGCCGAATCTGAGAACTTTTTTCTCAGCTCACCTGTTATCATGGCCTGGATGACTTTCTTCTCTCATTATCAGTTTTGAATTTCTGTACTAAAAAAGTTCCATACAAATCAAGAACATGATTGTCATGCTAGCCATTGCAATTAGATAATAGAATAAAATATAATATCTTGCTATTAAAGAGGTGAAATTGTTATTTTTATAGATAATATAATCATCTGGGTGGAATTTTCAAGAAAACATTGAAAAATATAAGGTAAAGTAAGAGTTTATAAAGGTGGCCAATAACAAAGTTAACATGTGAAAATATAGTTTTTTAATAAACAATAATTAATTAGAAAATGATCTCATTGAATTTAATTGAAATAATGTAAATGAAAGTATATGTAAACTGTTATGGTATATACAAACAAGGTATTGTCACTAGCCATCTGTTCTACCATATGATGTTATAGTTTTGATTACACAAATAAAAGTTTACTGTGGAAAAATAAAAGAAAAACAGCACATACAGTGCATTTACATAAAACTGCATATACTCCTTTATGTGTGAGCATGTACATATCCATGAAAAAAAATGTCTGGAAGCACGTTCATCTCATGGCTTGCAGGTTTTTGCCCTGAACTTTGGAACTTGGAGTGATTTTATTTTTTTTTACAAATACTCTGTATTACTTTTATGATTAGTAAAATAGTGAAGTATTTAAGTTTAGGGGAAAAGATGTATGTCTATATAACTTCATTTTCAAGTGGAACAGACAGAAAATAATTATGGAAAAGGCCTTTATATTGAGGAATTATGTCACCAGAGTCCAGGATAGTTTTGGAAGACTGGAGAGAAGCCAGATTGTAGGAGTTTAACCAAAGAATAAGTAATAGAGGAGGTAGAAGAGATAAATTTGGAAATTATCAGACTACTTTCACTTTTCTCCTATTCCATTAAGTCCTTTGTCTTGCTCCAGCTTTCTCACCTCTTTACTGCATTGTCTGCATTTCAATGTTAATCTCCTCTTCCCCCTTGATGGCACTTCGTTGTGTGATGTTCAGCTCCCTATTTCCTTGCTCACATCTCACTAAGTGATCTATACCACTCCCTCCTGAGGAGGACTGCAGGTATAGGAAATGTTTCTTATGTAGGTTAAAAATGCACAAACAGGGTCTTTGAGAGAAACATCATGCATTGGAACATGAAGTATATTCATTTAAATGCTACTTTGCTGCCCTTTCAAAGCTGACTTTCAAAAAACACTCTGTGTATCCTTATTATTTGTCTTCTGTCAAATTCCTAGTCATTTGCTGTTGTCTCTACGACCTGCAGTCTTTCATCTATCTTTTACACGTACCTCAGTCATTTTCATTCTTTCTATCATTGCTTCCTTCTTTTTTGTGTCAACGTAACATAATAAAACTGGAGGCTTAGAGTTGTTTTTCTGAGTGAAAGGTATTAGGTAGAACACACAGTTAATTTTTATTTGTAGTGAACACAGAACAACAAAACAACAACAACAAAGGAAGGATGAACTAAAGAAATAAGACCACACAGAGTCGAAACCACCTCATAAATAAATGGCATATGCTGGGAATATATCCAAGTAATGGATGAACTTCGTTTATATACTTTCATCCTTTTTTAAGAATACTGATGTAAGAATTACCATTTACATGGGGGGAGGGGAGAAGAGGGGGAGGGGAATGTGTTTGTATTATATAGTAGTAATTTGTTCTTGTTTATCGTAAATCCTAGTAATTGTTTCCTTCCTCCCTTATTTCTTCCAAGTCCTGTGGCTTCTCTCCTTCCAGGTGATGCACTTGGTTCCACCATCTCAACTCGCTGGGTCTGCAACAAAAGCCTTCCAACAGCCCTCCTCATCTTTACTCTGGATCCCCTCTGAAATCGATTCTATATGAAGCAGCGAGATATCTTTTAAAATATTAATATAATCATAGTAACCCTCAGCCTGAAACCCTTAAATGCCTTCCAATATTACTTAGGAGAAATTTAAATTATTAAATTTAAATTGTTAAAATTGTTAGCATGGCCTATGAGGTCCAGCACGACCTGACCTGGGTCAGTTTCCATGTCTTTCTCTCAACACTGCACCCCTTACTCCCTGATCTCCAGACTCACTGGCCTTCTTTTTAGGTCTAGATGGGCCAAGTGCTTCCTACTTCAGGGCCTAGGTGTATGCTGATCTCTCTACCTGTGATTCTCTTCTTCCCATTCCTTACCTGGCCAAACACTCTCCCCTCAAGTCTCACTCGTTTCCTTGGGAAGGCCTTCTCTTGCACCTGTAGCACTTACTTTGCTTCTCTTGCTCACTGCCTCTTCCAACCTCCTTTGGTGTGGCCTCTTGAACAGAGAAACTGAAAAGCTCAAAATTGCACTGCTCATACTTCCTTGCTGCCTGAGTTCTGAATGTGATTTATGTTTACCAAATGGAAACTCCCATGGAAGCCTTGAATACAAAACTGAGTTAACTGAAAAGGAGGGTGTGAGGCATCTATTTTTATGGTTCAGGTCTTAGCAGAGGGGATATGGTTCTAGGGTAAGCAGCAAGAATATCAGCCCTCTGATTGTGGCTGCAAAAGTACCCACTTTCACGGTCCAGTTCTGTGGTGTGGCTTTGGGGACCATTCATGACAGCTCATTCTAGGGTCTGTGGTTTCACCACTCATTCAGAAAGCCGTTTAATACTCTGCAACAAATACCTTTCTGCTTAAGCTACCTAACATAGATTCTGCTATCTGTAGCTGAACCTTCACTGGTACGTGGTCTCTCCTCAATGTGTATCAATCAGACCCCTCTGTTACAGTCTTTTATTACACTTGACATTTCTTTCACAGTACTTGTTATAATTTGTAATTACATATTTACTTGAGTACTTGTCTGTCTCAGTTGCTAGATTGTCAGCTTCATGAGAATATGGTAGATGTTTAACCCATAATGGTTGAAGAAATTAGTAAAAAAGCAAAATATATTAAGTTTCTTCTTTATTTACTGCCTGATTACCTGCTTTCCTTGGGTTCTAGAGCTGTAGATATATTAGTCATCTGGATGTAACTACTGTTAGTGACCATCCTTATTCATTCTGCATCCACCCAAAGTAACCTTATATTGTTTCACCTTAGCGATATAGACTCCACTAGCAGTTCCTTTTTGAATCCGATCTTGTTAAAATGACTAGGGTTAAACTAAATTTCCCTAACATCCACTACTGAAGATAAAAGAATATATGTTGCAGAGAAAGTGTGTAAATAGTTGAGCACAAGAAATCTGATATGAGATTTGGATAACTCGATCAATGTGTCCCTGCTACACAAAGTCTTCTCTGGGTTTTCTGATATCCAACTAGAAGAATGAAAAAAGTCTAGTGACAGGAAAGAGCAGAATTATTATTGAAATATGTGATATGCCTTTCAAATTGGACAAATTAGTACAGACATTTTATGTTAAAGGATGAAACATATTTAGATTTAGAAAATCATCCATTGTGTTCCATCCCATATGAAGAAAATCAGTGGATAGATGCTGCAAAATAGATGAAGAGAGGAAATAAGGCAGCTAAATCATGGGAAGAATGAGCTAGCAGGCTCAGAAGTCTTACCTTTTATAATTGGCACTTACAAGTGTTCTCATATGAAGATCTAACTCATCTTTTGGTGAACTTTGAAGACAGCAAACCTGCTCTTCTTCTTGGATTCCTTATATCAGGGAATGAAATTATCCACCCAGAAACCCAGACATCAACCTTGATTCTTCCCTCTTCCTCATGGATTCATCTTCTCCATCCAATTTGTCAATAACCACAATTCTTAAAATTTCCCTTTTCTTAATCTTTTTTTTTTTGCTCTATTTTTGTCAGTATTATTAAAAGTCTCCTAATTGGTTTTCCATCACTTCAATTTAGAATGATATGTCTAAAATCCAAATATTATCATGTTACTCCCCTGTTTAAAATCCTTTAGCGGCCTCCCTTTTTAATCAGCCCAGATACTTTAAGATCCCTTCTCATGCCTTACCACTCCCCCACCCATGCACTCTTTGCACTATCTTCATTGAAATACTTTAAATTCCCAGAATGCACTAGGTCATCTCCCTACTCCCCAGCCCTCAGGTTCCTGCACAAATTGCTCTACATCCCTGATACCCCCTTCCCATACTCTTTGCTTGGCTAACTCCAACTCATTTTACAGAGTTCAGTTTAGACATCACTTCTAAGAAACCTTCCTCAAACTTTAGTGCCTGGGTTACATTTGGGCCTCATGGTTCCCTAAAAAATTCTATCCCCTCCTTAATTTATCATCATCCTAAATTTGCCTCTTTACATACTTGTCTGTATCCATTAGGATTAAGTTTGGCCTAATATTAAAAAATAATAATAACAGTGACTTAAACAAGTTGGAGGCTTATTTTTATCTTATGTAAAGAAAATCCAGAAGTGAGCAGTCTTGAGCTTGTGTGATAACTTCAAGGTCATCAGGTTTCTAGGACCCTTCAATTTTTCTGAACTGATACACTTAGCACGTAGTTTCCATCACTAAGGTTGCCACGATATCCAAGAGAACTCCAGCAATCACATCTGCATATCAGACAGCAGGAAGGAAGAAAAAGCAGTAGATAAAAAGTACATTCAAGCTGTTTAGTTTCCTTCTAAGATGCTTTCCCGGAAGTCTCACCCAACACCTTAGCTCACTTTTTGTTGGCTACCCCTAGCTACAGGAGTGACAGGGAAATATTATCTTTTAATTGTGCACATTGCTGCTGCCTTTATACTGTGATTCTGCTAGAAAGGAAGAAAAGAAGGAGGGATATTGAGTAGACACCCAGCAATCACTGCTACCCTGGGTTATCTACTCTTTAAGAACAGAGACTCTCTCCTTGTATCATCTTCAGGCCTGAGCACCACACCACACACTGAACAGATGTTCAATAAGTATTATATATAAATAGTTCAAAGGTAAACAGTGTAACATTGGGCATGCTAAAAGACTAGACTGTGGTTCCTCATATATGAAATAGAGAGCCTCCAAAATTTGTTTTTGAAGCTGTGTAATTCTTTTTTATTTTCTAAATAAAATGTTCTCTAGAATCCAGTATGAAGCAGTAGAAGTGGAATGTTCAGGTTGGAGGCAAGCAGCCTGCATCCTTACTGGACCTACCCTTTTAAATTCCCTGAGAGGAGCCCTGGGATATCTCCTTGGAACTCAAAGGCTTCACAAATCACAATTTGGAAACAACTGGACTTATGATCCCACCAGCACAGGAGTCTCTGAACCTAACAGTAGAATCAAAGTTCTATCATATCATCAGGAAATAACCAACCCTATTGGTTATCAATAAAAATTAAGCCAACTTCACTAAAAATAGAGTGACCATATGATTCAGCAATCCCCCTCCTGGGCATATATATGGAGAAAAACACGGTTTGAAAGGATACATGCACCCTAATGTTCATAGCAGCACTATTTACAATAGCCAACACATGGAAGCAACCTAAATGTCCATCGACAGATGAATGGAAAAAGAAGATGTGGTGTATATATATATATATATATATATATATATATATAAATAAATATAAATATTATTCAGCCATAAAAAAGAATGAAATAATGCCATTTGTAGCAACATGGATGGACCTGGAGATTATCATACTAAGTGAAATAAGTCAGACAGAGAAAGACAAATATCAAATGATATCACTTATATGTGGAATCTAAAAGAAAAGAAAATGATATGAATGAACTTATTTACAAAACAGAAACAGACTCACAGAGTTAGAGAATGAACTTATGGTTACCAGGGGGAAGGGTGAAGGGGAGGGATAGATTGGGAGTTTGGGATTGATGTGTACACACTGTTATATTTAAAATAGATAACCAATAAGGACTTACTGTAAGAAAAAAAAATTAAGCCAACTTCTCATGTCCCTGACAATGACATCATCCATTCTTGGAACACGGAAAGGCTGTGTCTAAATGTTGAAGTAAGGAAGGATGGCATTGTAAGAGCAAACACAAAACAGAACTTGGTGGTCTATATGGAATACTGAAAAGCAAACGTACAGTTCTCTTTCATTTCAATTGTGCCTGTCCTTCAAGGTGTAGCTCATACCCTAGTTCATCCATAAAGTCTTCACTGATATCCCCTGACTATCCACTTCTAAACTAGATGTAGGGATTGAGTGGGACTTTCCCACTAGCTGCAGATCATCTGGTCATAGGAGGTACAGTATATAGCATTGAGGAGTGAAGCTGGAATGAACAAAATCAAGAGGACAGTGGATCCCAGTTATTCTTCAGATAATCAGACAGCTAAAAATTATGTATCAGGCAAAAAGATAAACTGAAATATTAGCACAAAGCTAATAGATTTAGAAGAAAAGGTAAAAGAGAGAACACAGAGTAGCTAGAATGTAGGGAGTTTTTATGGGACACCTGTGACCACCATTGTAATAGCTATAATTTATTGTAACTCTAATATGTGCTAGTACTTTTAAAGGAATTTTATATATGCTATTCTTAATCCTCATAGCAACCTTGAAAGAATGCTAGTATTATCCCATTTTAACAATACAGGAACTGTGGCTTAGAAAAGAGAAATAAATTCCTCACATTTTGGTGAGAGAGAAGGGACAACAAAATTGTAGTTCAGGATGTCTTATTCCAGTGCTACCCCATGTTCTTTACAACACCAAGATGACGCTGTGATTGCTGAATTATAGTGCTCTCAGATAAGATACTCCTCTCTGGCCAGTTTGGCTAATGTCTCTTCAGAGATGTGCTTAAGACTGCTCCTGTTAATAGCATCTTTAGGGTGAGTACAGCAAAGCTTGGTATTTAATGGTAATTATTTCTATTTACTCTCACCCTATGAACTCAGAAGTCTGCACAAACACTGACTCATAAGCCATGAGGAAATGGGTGGTAAACAATATTGGCATTTATTATTTGCATAGTTCAGTCTATCTCCTTCTTTTATCATCTCCAAAATATACCATCATATTCTCATTGGAAGAACCTCCTTTCATTGGTCAGAAAGCCCTTGTCTCAGTGCACAAGGACTTTCTATCTTGGATAAAATTATGAATTTAAATAGTAGTTAATCAAGGAAAAAAGATGTTAGAGTAGTCCTTCCCTGTTCCACACCTCCCCGCCACCCCCCCGCCATATAGTTACTTCTTTCTCATCTTACATTTTCCCCTGTTTCCTCACTGTCTAGCTTTCCATCCCCAGCCATCCCTGGAAATCAGGATGAACCCAACAGTGACTAAATCACTGGACCATCTCATCTCCATCTCATTCACTGGTTGCTGACTGACTGAAAGGCCAGCTTCTCCCTTTTAGACTATTTCTGTTAAGTTCACCAATGAGTCACTCATCATCAAACAAATGGCCACTGGGTCTGCTTAACAAAGGGACAAATGTTACCAAAGCAGAAGCACTTGTGCTTTTTCCTGGAGAAGTTGGTAGAAAGTTGCCCAAACCTTTCGACCGCTGGGCAGGACTGCAACTGGAGTGATCGACGGCTCTAGTTTATCAAACTGCCTGAAATACTCTTCTAGTTTGATCTTCCTCCCAGAGGTGGAATGCCTTGGGCTCCTTTCCACCAGCATCTCTTTCTTTCTTTTCAGCTGAGCACCCTTCCCACGCTTCTGGACTCTGAGACTTCAAAGAGCAAGATGGCATGTGGAATAAGAAAAACACTATCTCAAGATTTTGTAGTTAAGTAATTAGATCAATTAATCATGTATTTAAACTGAATAATTTACTTTCATCTGAATTATCCAAATCTTTTAAAATCAATGTATTGTTTTTTGGTAACTTCAATCATATGGTTTCATTGGCTCAAGTTATTCTGGGTGAGTAGAAATTGCCAACATTTTTAAATAGGTCCAATATACAATAATTTGGTTTTGAAATCCTATACTAAGTGAATTTCAAGCATCTCTCAGAACAAGAAAAATAAAGGGCTCATTGTGATTTCTGAATAGTTTAGCCAGTTCTCACTGGATTATGTTAGCACTTTTTGTGCATATGATAAGCTAATAGTCTTCCATGCCTGTAATGATTTATGTTTTTAAAAATGATTGTTTCTTTGGTTTTCCTTATCCCCTTAGCATCGCGGTGGGCACGTCCATGGCACTCAGTAAAAAGGTACTTTGACATCTATTTTGAAACATATGACATTCTAGTGGGTGGATTAAATAAATATCAACTTCTCTTACTTCTTATACTAGTAATAATAATATATTCTTATGGAACACTAACAGTAGAACTTTGTTTTGTGATGGACTTTCTTAAATATAAGCAAATAGTGGGTTATTTTAAAAGCCTCAAACACTTAAATGCATCTGTTTCTGGGGCTTCCCTGGTGGTGCAGTGGTTAGGAATCCGCCTGCCAATACAGGGGACACTGGTTCAAGCCCTGGTCCTGGAACATCCCACATGCCGAGGAGCAACTAAGCCCGTGTGCCACAACTGCTGAGCCTGTGCTCTAGAGCCTTTGAGCCACAACTACTGAGCCTACATGCCACAACTACTGAAGCCCACATGCCTAGAGCCCATGCTCCATAACAAGAGAAGCCACCTCAATGGGAAGCCCGCACACCACAATGAAGAGTAGCCCCCACTAGCCGCATCTAGAGAAAGCCCACGTGCAGCAACAAAGACCCAATGCAGCCCAAAACAAATAAATACATAAATAAACTTATTAAAAAATAATAAATTCATCTGCTTTTTAATTGCCCTGAAAATTCCTCTCAGTCTGGGTGTTGTAAGTGGGGCTTCCCTAAAAATAAGCAAGAGTTCAAAACTGGGCACAAAGAAGCCAAAGCAGAATAAATTAAAAATGTGCTCCCTGCCATCTTGCAATGTTCTTACAGTAAAGAGGAAGTACTGTGCCCCCTCCCTTAACTATTCCTTGGCTGATGGCTTTTCTTGGGAATACATTTTTCTAGAGAAATCCTAAGAACAGTTGTTTCCTTGAAAGGATGTGTGCTTTTGCTGGTGAATGCTGACTTAGGAAGAAGATGAAAGAAATGTGGAAGACTAGAAAGACCCTGTAGTTAGTGTAGGGAAAAGGAGCGGGGAGAGATTCGTGTTTGTGAGTGCCTATTTTTGGCTAGGTGTTAGCACATAACATAACTTTTATTCTGTTAGGTGATATTATTGCCCATTTTATAGATGAGGAAATCACTGAAAGCCTAATTAAATTTCTTAAATGCACATTTTTTAAAGCAAAATGGTAGAACTTGTAGTTAATTGATTAAAACAGAACTGTAAGTCTGTTGAGAATGAGCACCTGTGCTGCTTCTCTTTATCAACCAACAGAGCAGATCAACTTGGGTTGGATTTCAAAGGGGCAGGCAAAAGCCCTGCACTCTGGCTTCATCTCCCTTAACTGATGTCTAATTAACAAAGGATTATATCTTTAGTACCATAAGGAGAGACAAAGCTTCTCATATGAATACCTCTAGAAATGGCAGCCAATAGTTTCAATTAACACTCATGTTAGTAGCAATTATGTTACTATGTTTACCAAGCATGTGTCAAGCAGTCTACATATAATTTCTATTTGATCCACAATAACCTTAAAAATATTATCATTTCTTTTAAATACGAAGCAATTGTTACTTAAAGAAAGTAAATAATTATCACACACTAAATGGAAAGGCCAGTGTTTGATACCAAGTCTCTATTCTTAAATCTAGTAGTAATCATTTATCAGCGTCACTTATGAAATGAAAAGTAATTACTATCTGGACATTAATTGGTTTTTTTGGCCACCCAGCCCAAAAGGGTTAGTGTTTTTTGGTAAACTTACCCTCATTTCCCTACTCTGAGCCCATGTGCTTTTCAGTGGTTGACCATATTTTCAGATGCAGAAGTGGGCTCAGATTGATCTAAACCAGTCAGCATGCTCCATTTTAGCCATAGTAATGGGTTCACTATGGGCATGTATGCAAATAAGCTGATGAATCATGAGCTAATATTTGGGCTTCTGGGAAAGAGAAGACTTCTCTATGTATTTCCTGCAGACTTGATAGTATGAGAGTATGAAGTCTGGAGCTGCAGTTATTTTGTGATGATCAAGATGAGTCTAAAGCTACCAGTGCCTAATACCTGGAGTATGAGAATGAAGAATGAAGCCAACCCTCGTGAGCCAGAACAGAAAGAGGAATTCTGATGGTTATTTGCTTCTGAATCAAGCTGTGCCTGAAGATATCATTACTAAAAGACTCTGCAATTACGAGACAATTTTGTTTGTTTGTTTATGACAACTTAAGTTGTTTTCTATTGTTTCCAAGTAAACAAATCCTGATATTTTAATTTTACTCAAACAGCACTGACCATAAAAGAAATAATTGGTAAACCAGACAACACTAAAATTAAGAACTTCTGTATGTGAAAAGTCATCATAAATTGGAAAAGTCTCAAACAGCAAAAAAATTATAACACATAAAACTGAAGGATAAGTATCCAGACTATATAAAGAATTCTTACAAATCAAAAGATAATAAGAAACCAATACATTTACTTTTACAATAAAACTGTATTATTTATACAAAATTTTTAAAAGGAACACAGAAAGTACAGAAAGAACTTAAATGAAAAATGAAGGTCTCCTTTTATCACCCTATCTACAGTCCCATTCCCCTATGCGATATTACATTTTTAACCTTTTTTTTAATTATCCTGGTGGCTATACCAAAATATATACTGAAATACAGTTTATATTATTAAAACTGTGTCATGGTGCAGGTATGCAAATGAGGCAGGACCACCCAGCCTGACTGTTCCATACACAGTACATAGCCCATAGCCCATTCCCCCTCTAAACCTGTTGACTTAGAGATTGCAGGCTTTCCCCTCGGCTTCAGGAATCCTGAGTGTCTTGAGAATAACCTTTCTCTTCTCAATTCAATCTTCAACCTTTCCATGGGATTTCCAGAACTTGGTCAAAATCATCAGTGTGCTAATTTCACCCCTTCCCATTTTCAGTGTTGCTATGGATTCAATGTCAATGGCACACCTCTATTTTTATTTCCATGGAAATATTTTTATATAGGAAGAGAAGTAAACATGTTTCTCCAGACTTTCATTTGGAAGCTGTGGTAGACAGATTTCTCAGATGGCCCCTAAATTCCCGGCCCTGGATATACATACTCCTTCTCCCATCTATTCAGTCAAACACTAATCCAGGTGTTGTTTAAGTGATTTTGCAGATGTAAATAAAGTCCCAGATCAGCTAACTTTAAGACTGTGTGGGCCTGATTGATTCAACCCTTTAAATCTGAGTCTAGATGTCGGAGATGGAAGAGGCCAGCAATTTGAAGACTGTAAGTGATTCTATGCACTATTGGTGGCTTGAAAATGGAGGGGGTCATGTGGCAGGGGATATAGGTGACCTCTAGGAGCTGAGAGGAGTCTCCAGCTTACAGCCAACAAGGAAACAGGGGCCTTAGTCCTATCATTGCAAGGAAATGAATTCTGAAAAAAACCTGATGAACTTGGGAACAGATTCTTTCTCAGAGCTTCCAGAGGGGAAGTCAGCCCAGATAATCTTGATTTCAGTTTTTGAGCTTTTAGCAGAAAACCCAGCCATGTCATGCTTGGACTTCTGACCTACAGAAGTGTGAGCTAATATATGGGTGCTGTGTTAAGTCACTAAGTTTGTGGCAATTTGTTATGCAGCAATAAAAAATGAATTAAAGAGTCCAACTTCAAATACCAACCTCAGAACTTTTAAAAGCTCCGCAGCTCTTGTTGAAATGCCTCCAAGGTTTAAGTTCTGGATAATGCATTCTACTGCCTTTTGTTTATGCTTGTTTCCTGAAAGCAATTCTCCTGTGGTAGATTTGTTAGTGAGGAAGCACCATGGGACTGAATTTTTGGGATCATGATCTTTGCTCACAAGGGGAAACTTAGCAGTAATCTTGGAAGCCTTGAAGGTTGAGAAAAGCTGAGAGTACTGCCTAGATGGTGAATTTTATGTCAGGTTAAGTTTTAGTCATTCATCTGTTAAATAAGCATTTGTGGGTACTGACAACGCTCCAAGCACAACAGTCTACCGGATAAAACTCATGTGAACAAAATACCGTAGCACAATGCAGTGAATGCTATGATACTTTTCTACTCAAAATGTGATGCACTTGGGAGTATCTATTAAATGTTGAATCTTAGACCTCACAACAAACCTACTAAATCAGAATCTGCATTTTAACAAGACACTCAGGTGATTTGTAAGCACATTTAAGTTGGTAGAGCACTTCCATAATATTCTACAGCTGAAGTAAAAAGAGCTCAACTGATAGTGAGGTTGACCAATTCTACCTGGAAGGTCTAGTCTTACCCCTGCAAAGAGGCACCAGGAGCAGAAGCTGCTTTGTCTTACCATGTTTTGAAAATTCACGTCTTGTTCCTGATCTTAGAGGAAACACTTTCAGCTTTTCACCATTGAGTATGATGTTAGCTATAGGTTTGTCATATATGGCCTTTATTATGTTGAGGAAGGTTCCCTCTATGCCCACTTTCTGGAGAGTTTTTATCATAAATGGATGTTGAATTTTATCAAGGGTTTTTTCTGAATCTACTGAGATGATCATATGGTTTTTATTCTTCAGTTTGTTAATGTGGTGTGTCATATTGAGTGATTTGTGGATACTGAAAAATCCTTGCATCACTGGGATAAATATCACTTGATCATGGTGTATGATGCTTTTAATGTATTGTTGGATTTGGCTTGCTAGTATTTTGTTGAGGATTTTTGTGTCTATGTTCATCAGTGATATTGACCTGTAATTTTCTTTTTTTGTGTGGTTTCTTTGTCTGGTTTTGGTATTAGGGTGATGGTGGCCTCATAGTATGAGTTTGGGAGTGTTCCTTCCTCTGTAATTTTTTGAAATAGTTTCAGAAATATAGGTGTTAACTCTTCTCTAAATGTCAAACATATGATTTAAAATGTAATATATCTTAAGAATAGAATTCATCTGTGAAGCCATGTGGTCCTGGACTTTTGTTTGTTGGGAGTTTTTTAATGACAGATTCAATTTCAGTACTTGTAATTGGTCTGTTCATATTTTCTATTTCTTCCTGGTTCAGACTTGGGATATTGTACCTTGCTAAGAATTTGTCCATTTCTTAGAAAGAAGGTTGTCCAGTTTATTGGCATACAGTTGGCTTGCAGTACTCTCTTATGATCCTTTGTATATCTGTGGTGTCAGGTGTAAATTCTTTTATGTTTCTAATTTTGTTGATTTGGGCCCTCTCCCTTTTTTTTCTTGATGTGTCTGGCTAAAGGTTTATTAATTTTGTTTATCTTTTCAAAGGACAAGCTTTTAGTTTCATTGTTTTTTTCTATTGTTTTCTACATCTTTATTTCATTTATTTCTGCTCTGATTTTTATGATTTCTTTCCTTCTACTAACTTTGAGTTTTGTTTGTTCTTCTTTCTCTAGTTGCTGTAGGTGTAAGTTTAGGTTGTTTATTTGAGGTTTTTTTTGTTTGTTGCCTGAGGTAACAGGAAACTGTCATAAACTTCCCTATAAATTTTTGCTATAAACTTCCCGCTTAGAACTGTTTTTGCTGCCTCTCATAGGTTTTGGATCGTCGTACTTTTGTTTTTATTTGTCTCTAGGTATTTTTTGTTTACCAAGAGATACACTGTTGGTGAGACTATAAATTGGTACAGCCACTACAGAGAACAGCATGAAGATTCCTTAAAAAACTAAAAATAGAGCTACCACATGATCCTGCAATCCCACTCCTGGGCATATATCTGGAGAAAACCATAATTTGAAAAGATACATGCACCCTAATGTTCATTGCAGCACTATTTACAGTAATCAAGACATGGAAGCAACCTAAATGTCCATCAACAGGTGAATGGGTAAAGAAGATGTGGCACATACATACAATGGAATATTACTCAGCCATAAAAAAGAATGGAAATAATGCCATCTGCAGCAACATGGATGGACCTCAAAATTATCATACTAAGTGTAGTAAGCCAGACAGAGAAAGACAAATATCATGTTATGTTGCTTATATGTGGAATCTAGAAAAAAAATGATACAAATGAGCCTATATACAAAACAGAAAGAGACCCACAGACATAAAAAGCAAACTTATGGTTACCAAAGGGGAAAGGGGGAGGGAAGAGATAAATTAGGAGTTTGGGATTAACATATACACACTAGTATATATAAAATAGATAACCAACAATATATATATAACTGAGTTGCTTTGCTGTACACCTGAACTAACACAACATTGTAAATCAAATATACTTCAAAAAAATTGAAAATAATTTAAAAATAAAAAACACAGTTGAAGTAAAAGTAAAAAGACAAATATCCCAAGCATTCACTATAATAAGCCAAAATGTACTGAGGCAAAAAATATTAAATTCAGCTTCAGTCATATTTTAAAGATAAAATTAAGCATAGTTTAAGGAAGAGATATTCTCTATTTCTTAGAAATATGAGTGGTGTTATTGATTGCTAATAGCATAATAACTTTTACCACTGTGTTAACTCTGAACTTTATTCACAAAAAATATATTTCTTATAATACCTCTGTTGTGCTATTTTGTAACCTATTTCATTGATTACGTTCTTCAGATAGTTCACCTTAATCTTCAGGCTAAGAAATTACTTTGATTTATCCTAAAAAAAATGGAGATGAATTTATAGAGTGAAGAGATGAAAGGGGAAGATAGATGATGTAGGTGAGCAGTGATGGGAAAATCAGAAAATTAAATCAGGTAAGATTAATCTTAGGACATCATTTCAATATGATAGACGGATCAGTGTGAGTAGTTTACACATCACTTCTATCCAAAATTATCTGGAAGTTATTGAGATAAACACCCAGTGGAATAAACACCTATGGAATCTAAACTATCAAATTAAGCAAACTTTCATTAATTGCTTCTACCTATTGTACCTAACTCAGTCTTTCCATAACTACTCAGTTAAACTGAACTTAATTGTAGATACATGAAAATATAATTAACTTAGAATATCACTAACCTGAAAGATTACTTTTCTACATCTGGGATAATAAACTTCTTGGGGAAAGGTGTTGATTTTTCTTTTGTACTCTAAATTTTTGTGTTCCATGCAAAAGGCATGTTTCCAATAAATGCTTATTGATTACTGAGTAAATAACAAAATAATATGGAGAAGTATTAGAGATGATAGTTTTAGCCTCTGAATATGTATTTTGACCCTAAATCTTTACATCCTGACCTGCCCTTGAATTACACATCTAGTAACCTATGAAAGTAAGACTTGGGTTTCCAACGATTCATGGTAGTTATCTGAAACTCATCTTTTTCCCCAGTCTTTCCCACATTGATGAAGCTCATTCTCAGAGGTTTCAGAATTGTTCTACTGGCTCTTTGGATAGTTATGACCAGATCACCCTCCTTCAGGTGGTCTCTAGAAACCTCTCATCCTGGTTTGCCTGCCAACTGACACCCCATTTAACCTGCTAGTTTAATGTGTGGGAGGAGAATTGTGTGACTTTGGTAAAATCTTTTCAAGAATTTTAGCTCTAGTTTTCCTATCAATGTTCATTTTAAAGGAGCATTATTAATCATTAAGAGTCCAAGGCTGTAGGAGGAAATATAATGGGTAAATATCTCCTTCTCCCTTTCTACTTTCCTCCAGATACATGGATATTGTTCGACAGAAGCTAGAAAAAAACTGCCTTTGTTAGCCTTGCAATGTCTTGATTTCATTGCCTATTGAATTGAAACCTATAGACCTGACTTACCCTCCCATTTTTCTCAGTAGCTGAGATATCAAACTCTCTGCTTTCTGTTTTATTTTGTTTTATGGAAAGGTAATAGAGTAGAAACATGACAACTGAAGGTTTCTTCTGAATGGATGGAAATGAGTTCCACAGGCATAGAGATATTTGATCCACTATGGTGGTTTCCTGCAATATGTAACTCCATAGTCCCTGTACTTCACTGAATTTAGTTTTGGTCAATGATTGGATTAGAAGTGTAGTATCATGGAGTTAAACTATCTCTCTGAGAAACTATATTGTATTTCATGATGCTATTTGCACCTGGGAATTAACTGTTGCTCAGACCAGTAAAACAGATTATCATATAGCAACTTCTTTAGAGTATGATATTGATTCCTCCCCATCCCTACCATCAAGTTTTAATATGGTATCCAGTTACCTTTGAGTTTCACATTAATGAGTCATAAATCTTATCAAGAAAGGTGTCTAGCACGACTAAAAAGTCAAATTGTGTTTTATTTCAGTATAAACAAAAGGCTCCATTACATTATAAAGTCAACTTAATTCTTATACTAATATCAACTGAGCTTTTGTATCTTCTGTTTTATATATTTGGGCTCACTTCATTCTGAAAGAAATAATTTTGTTGTGAGATAATACTGAAGCCAAAAACATAATGCTTCATGACTTCCCAGATGAAAACTTAGTGTGGGAACTTGCAGTAATGAAAATCATATTGTTATGCATCTTCATTATTATTTCTTCATGTAGTAAAATGAAATGAACTTTCTCTCTTAAGTGATGAAAATACAGTCTCTGTAATGGAAAAGTTTGGAACATTCCCTTAATAAATACAAAACAGCATACTAATTTCTTTCCCTTTGTCAAAATTAAAAAGTATCGATTAAGTACACTTTATAGGGTTATCCAGAAAGATACATTTGATTTAGAAAGAAAAATAATAAATTCAGGGAAAAAAGTCTGCCTTTTAAATATATAAGTTGATAGTTCACAAAAATTATGCACTATTTTTTTCCCATATAAACTGCTATCTTGACCTATACTATCCTTACCTCATAGTCCAACTATTTGTAGATACAGTGAGTTTATAAAAGAGACGTACAATTTTTTTTTAAAAAAGAATCTTTGAGATGCCTTAGTTCAAGAAAAAAAGCAACTCAACATTTTCTTATTTTCAGGTAATTTTAATGATTAACAATTGTTTGGGCAAAGGATTAATTTCTCAAATTCTATGACTTTTGTTAGTTTAATCAAAACAAAAGAATTCTTAAGGTATTTTACATTTTACATTTAGAGAGGAGTTAACACCTATCCTTCTGAAACTATTTCAAAAAACTGCAGAGGAAGAAACACTTCCAAACACATTCTATGAGGCCACCATCACCCTGATACCAAAACCAGACAAAAAAACCCACAATATAAGAAAATTACAGGTCAATATCACTGATGGACATAGACACAAATCCTCAACAAAATACTAGCAAGCCAAATCCAACAATACATTAAAAGCATCATACACCATGATCAAGTGATATTTATCCCAGTGATGCAAGGATTTTTCAATATCCACAAATCAATCAGTGTGATACACCATGTTAACAAATTGAAGAAAAAAAGCATATTATCATCTCAGTAGAGGCAGAAACAGCATTTGACAAAATTCAACACCCATTTATGATAAAACAACTCTCCAGAAAGTGGGCATAGATGGAACACATCTCAACATAATAAAGGCCATATATGACAAACCTACAGGTAACATCATACTCAGTGGCAAAAAGCTGAAATTGTTTTCTCTAAGATCAGAAACAAGACAAGGATGTCTACTCTCACCATTGTTATTCAACATAGTTTTGGAAGTCCTATCCATGGCAGTCAGAGAAGAAAAGTAAATAAATAAAAGCAATCCAAATTGGAAAAGAAGAAGCAAAACTGTCACTGTTTGCAGATGACATGATACTATACATCAAAAATCCTAAAGATGCTACCAGATAAATACTAGAGCTCATCAATGAATTCGGTAAAGTTGCAGGATACAAAATTAATACACAGAAATCTGTTGCAGTTCTATACACTAACAATGAAAGATCAGAAAAAGAAATTAAGGAAACTCATTTACCATCACATCAAAAAGAATAAAATACCTGGGAATAAAACTAAGGAGGCAAAAGACTTGTACTCTGAAAAGTTATAAGACCATGAAAGAAATCAAAGACAACACAAACAGAAGGAAAGATATACCACGTACTTGGATTGGAAAAATCAATACTGTCAAAATGACTATACTACCCAAGGCAATATACGGATTCAATGCAATCCCTATCAAATTGCCAATGGCACTTTTTGCACACCTAGAAGAAAAAATTTTACAATTTGTATGGAAACACAAAAGACCCTGAATAGCCAAAGAAATCTTGGGGAAGAAAAATGGAGCTGGAGGAATCAGGCTCCCTGACTTCAGACTACACTATAAAGCTACAGTAATCGAAACAGTATGGTACTGGAACAAAGACAGACTTATAGATCAATGGTTCAGGATAGAAAGCCCAGAAATAAACCCACACACCTATGGTCAATTAATCTACAACAAAGGAGGCAAGACTATACAATGGGGAAAAGACAGTCTGTTCAATAAATGGTTCTGGGAAAACTGGACAGCCACATGTAAAGAATGAAATTAGAACATTCTTTAACACCATACAGAAAAATAAACCCAAAATGAATTAAAGACCTAAATGTAAGATCAGATACTATAAAACCCTTAGAGGAAAATATAGGCAGAACACTCTGATATAAATCACAGCAATATCTTTTTGGATCCACCTCCTAGAGTAATGGAAGCAAAAACAAAAATAAACAAATGGGACCTAACTAAACTCAAAAGCTTTTGCATAGCAAAGGAAACCATAAACAAAACGAAAAGACAACCCACAGAATGGGAGAAGATATTTGCAAATGATGCGACTGACAAGGGATTAATCTCCAAAATTTACAAACAGCTTGTGCAACTCGATATAAAAAAAACAAACACACAAATGTCTCAATCAAAAAATGGAGGAAGCCATACGTGTGTGAAGAGAGAGGGTATATAGGAAATCTGTGTACTTTCCCCTTGATTTTGCTGTGAACCTTAAACTTCTCTTAAAAAATACAGTTTTAATTTTAAAAATTCTATTCAAAACCAAAAAATCCATGAATAAGTTTCAAAAGAAAAGCATAGATCCACATGAAAATTCAGTAATATCTTACTGAAGTACCTGAAACAAACCCTGAATAAAAGGAATGACATATCATGTTCTTACAAGGAAATATTTAATGTTATTAAAATGCCAGTTCCCCCCAAATTAATATAAACATTTAATTCATTCTATAAGAATCTTAACATACCAATAAACTATTGGCATAGAGTTAGACAAACATGTCCATGGGAAAGAACAGATTCCAGAACTCAGTTTACATGAGAATTTAATATATGGCTAAAGTGCCCTTTCCATTCAGTTGGGAATGGAAGGATTGTTTTTAAAATGATGTCCCTGCTGCACATATTATACTAAAATAAATTTCAATGAAATGATGACTTAAATGTAAAACATGGAACAAGAAAAATCTTGCAAGGAACTTAAGGAGGAAAGGAAAAAAGGTTTTCCTTTTTTTCACCAAGACCAGGAAAATCAAATGCTTTAGAAAGAAACATTTTAAGGAAAAGAGACATTTTAATAATAAAAATGTAAGCATTTATGGCAGAATTTACCTTTAAAAAAGCCAATAGAAAAAACAGATGCATTATATATAAAAGATGAAGGACTAACACCTAATATAGATGAAATTCTCTCATAAACATGCAGGAAAATGATACAATATATAGAAACATAGATAAAAGATATGAATGAACAATTCACAGAAGAACAAATACAAATAACAACAGATGTAAAAAGATATTCAGATTCACTACTGGTTAGAAAATTCCAAATTAAATTGAAAGTGGTTGCTTACTTTAACTAGCCAAAAGAAAGAGTTGAGAAGAGTGAATTCCCACACCTGTTTAGCCAGTACAAACCAGTGCGGTCAATATTTTGAAACACCTCAGTGCTTGTTGGTAAAAATCTGCTACCCAAGAACTCCACCTCCCTCTCTGCCTCTCTGAGCTTTCTAACTCATGTCTTGTGTGGTCATGGGCCCACCACAGTCGCTTTCCAAAAACTGTTGGCTCCACAAGTCTGGTGTGTACACTTATGACTGGAAGTAGGCCAGGAGGCAAGGTCAGGGGCCATGGCATGTTAGAGGCCAGGAATGTCCAGGATGCGGGTCCCTACTTTCTCTGTTCTTGTTGATTTTCACCTCCACTTTATGAAACAAGTTTATGAATACTCAACAACCGTCCACCAAACACCAAAGCATTAAAAACACTGATTTGATCAATAAAAATGAGAGTTAGTGCTGTTCATAATGCTTGCTCAGTGCCTAGAACCATTTTAAACATATAATAATCAATTTGAAGACTATAATTATCAACATCACCATTTTACAGATGACAAAACTGAAGACATATTAATTAAAAATTAAGCAGAGGGCATCTGACAGAGTCATTGTGATTAAACCTCCTGCTGAGAATAACTAGAAATGTTGAACTAGCTGTACAAGTATTGGTGTGTGTGGGGGGGAGTCGGCTTGAGGCAAATTACAGAGCTTCCAAGATCATGAAGAAATAGCATATCAACTCTGGGAAAAGAAAAAAATCCAGAGAGACCAGCCAAGCATTTAAAGTCACATTTACCCTTAGGGTTTTGGGCAGTTTAGGTAAGGTAGTTGAGAGGCTGAGTAGTATTTATAATGGTTTCAAGGGACTATTGATGACAAAAGGATGACTAGGATGACAAAAGTTGGAGGTTTTTTGAAAAAAGAAAAATTAGAGTGATGGCCTTGACAAGCCCAAGTACTTGAAGGAGTTCTGGGTATGTAGAGAATGTCATAGTTGGAATGGGAAAGGAGGGGCAGAAGCAGCCAAGATTCAAGTTAATGGTGTATCTAGAAAAATCTAAATTCTTGATATTGAATTAAGGCGGTTCCAGATTGCTAATGTAACTTGATACCTGGAAAAAGATAACATCATCCTAGGCCTCAAATTATTTCTAAAAATATTTTAAAAATAAAATTTCTTGGACATAATATACCAGGCATATAAGAATTGAAGAACTGAAACCTCCCTCAAACAAAAAAGACATTAGAAATAATAGCTCCAGTAGTATTTTTTGATATTGAGCTGCATGAGCTATTTGTATATTTTGGAGATAAATCCTTTATCAGATGCTTCATTTGCAAATTCTCCCATCCTGAGGATTGTTTTTTCATCTTGCTTATGGTTTCCGTGATACTGTGTATAAAATAGATAACTAATGAGAACCTACTGTATAGCACAGGGAACTCTACTCAGTGCTCTGTGGTGACCTAAATAGGTAGGAAATCCAAAAAAGAGGAGATATATGTATATGTATAGCTGATTCACTTTGCTGTATAGTATAAACTAACATAATATTGTAAAGCAACTATACTCCAATTAAAAAAAAAAAGAAATAATAGCTCCAGATATTGGAAGATCAGGCATAGAATTTAAAATAATTATGCTTATCGTGTATGGATAAAAGGCAAGACTTCAAATTTTGGCAGAGAACTGGAAACCATAAAAATGGCATAACAGATTTTAAAAAGAGCATTAATAGAAATCCTCAAACTAACAAGTTTAACAACTAGATATAAAAACTCAGTGGTTGGATGATGGATGTTTAAATGCAACAAAAGAGAGAATTAGTGACCTATCAACTAAATTAGAAAAAATATCGGAAATGCAGTCCAGGAAGATACTGTCATAGAAAATACAAGAGTAGATAAGAGATATGAAAGATACAATTAGAAGGTTAAATATATATAAAATTTGAATTACAAAAGGATTTTAAGCCTTCATTTTCTAATATAAAGCATTTATAGCTATAAATTTCCCTCTAAGTACTTCTTTAGTACTTCCCTTTATTTTTTATTTATTTTTTAAACATCTTTATTGGAGTATAATTGCTTTACAATGGTGTGTTAGTTTCTGATTTATAACAAAGTGAATCAGCTATACATATACATATATCCCCATATCTTTTCCCTCTTGCGTCTCCCTCCCACCCTCCCTATCCCAACTCCCTAGGTGGTCACAAGTCACTGAGCTGATCTCCCTGTGTTATGCGGCTGCTTCCCACTAGCTATCAATTTTACATTTGGTAGTGTATATATGTCCATGCCACTCTCTCACTTTGTCCCTTCCCACTCCCCGTGTCCTCAGGTCCATTCTATAGTAGGTCTGTGCCTTTATTCCCGTCCTGCCCTTAGGTTCTTCATAACCACTTCTTGTTTTTTTTTTTAGATTCCATATATATGTGTTAGCATATGGTATTTGTTTCTCTCTTTCTGACTTACTTCACTCTGTATGACAGTCTCTAGGTCCATCCACATCACTACAAATAACTCAATTTCGTTTCTTTTTATGGCTGAATATTATTCCATTGTATATATGTGCCACACCTCCTTTATCCATTCATCTGTTGATAGACACTTAGGTTGCTTCCATGTCCTGGCTATTGTAAATAGAGCTGCAATGAACATTGTGGTACATGACTCTTTTTGAATTATGGTTTTCTCAGAGTATATGCCCAGTAGTGGGATTGCTGGGTCGTATGGTAGTTCTATTTTTAGTTTTTTAAGGAACCTCCATACTGTTCTCCATAGTGGCTGTATCAATTTACGTTCCCACCAACAGTGAAAGAGGGTTCCCTTTTCTCCACACCCTCTCCAGCATTTATTGTTTGTGGGTTTTTTGATGATGACCATTCTGACTGGTGTGTGGTGATGCCTCACTGTAGTTTTGATTTGCATTTCTTTAATGATTAATGATGTTGAGCATTCTTTCATGTGTTTTTGGCAATCTGTATATCTTCTTTGGAGAAATGTCTATTTAGGTCTTCTGCCTAGTACTTCCCTTTAGCTTCCCCTCCCCACCATTTTTGATATGTTGTAGATTCTTTTTTATTTAATTACAAATGCTTTATATTTTCATTGTGATTCCTTTATCGGTCCATGCATTATTTACAAGGATGTTACTTAATTTTCAAATATTTGGAGTTTTTTAGAAATATTCATTACTGATTTCTAATTTATTTCTGAGGTGGTGAGAGAATGTACTTTAAATAATTTTATTTAAAAAAATTTTTTATGACTTGTCTTATGGCCAAGAATATTCATCTATCTTACTGAATGTTCTTTGGGTACAGAACATGCTGTTGTTATGTGGAGGATTTTATACAAATCATGTTGATTATAATATTATTCAAGTCTTCCATATCCTTATTGACTTTCCAGCTACTCGTTCTATTAATTTGTTATAGAGGAGTGCTGAAACCTCAATTATAATTGTAAGTTTGTCAATACTGTATGATATCACTTATACGTGGAATCTAAATAATACAACAAACTAGTGAATATAACAAAAAAGAAGCAGACTTACAGAAATAGAGAATGAACTAGTGGTTACCAGTGGGTAGAGGGAAGGGAAGAGGGGCAATATAGGGGTAGGGGGATTAAGATGTACAAACTATTAGGTATAAAATAAACTGCAAGGATTTATTGTACAACATAGGGAATATAATCAATATTTTATAATAGCTATAAATGGAGTATAACCTTAAAAACTGTGAAAATCACTGTATTGTACACCTGTAACTTATATAATATTGTGCCTCTATACTTCAATTAAAAATTTAAAAAATAATTGTAAGTTTGTCTATTTCTCCTTTCAGTTCTATCAGTTTTTCATGAATTTCAAAGCTTTGTTATTAGATTCAAGCACATTTACTATTATTATGTTCTTTCAATGAACTTTGCCTTTCACCATTATGAAATACTGCTCTATACTTCTGGTAATATTCAAGGTAATTATCAATGTGGTAATCAGTGTCCTAAAATTTATCCAATATTAATATAGTTGCACTTGCTTTATTATCATTAGTGTTAGTATCCTATATCTTTTTCATACTTTTATGTTTATTCTATCTGTAACTTCGTATTAAAGTGTTTCTTATAAACAATATATACCTTATTCTTGGGTTATCTAGTCTGTCAATCTCTGCCTTTTAATTACAATATTTAAAATGATTACATTTAATGCTAGCAATATAGTTGAATTTAAATCTCTCAGCATGCTGTTTTCCCTTTTTCCATCTGCTCCTTATTATTATATAATTTTTTTCTTGCCTTCTTTTGCATTAGTTAAGCATTTTATCTCCACTCTTGGCTTATTATTTATAACTTTTTATTTTTTATCGATTGCCCTATGGCTTACAATATGAATATCTAAGTCATCACAGCTTTTTTCAAATGTTATTCTACTTCATATATCATAGAAGAGTCATTCAACCATATACTTTTATTCTCCCTCCTATTTCTATGTATAAGCCCCACAATATATTATTATTACTGCTTTAAGCAATTATTTATTCATGTAAAACTTTTAATTGAGATAAAATTCACATAACATAAAATGCAGCATTCTAAAGTATACAACTCAAACGTAACATGCAGCATTCTAAAGTATACAACTCAGTGACTTTTAGTAAATTTACCATGTTGTACAACCATTGCCATTATCTAATTCCAGAATATTTCCATTATTCCCCAAATAACCCTGTATCTGTTAGTAGTCACTCCCAGTTCCCTTACCCTATCACCTGGAAACCACTAATCTTTCTGTCTCTATAGATTTGCCAATTCTGGGCATTTTATATAAGTGGAATCAAGTAATATTTAGCTTTTTGTGTTTGGTTTCTTGCACACACATAATGTTTCCAAGGTTCATCCATGTTGTAGCATGTATCAAGTCCATTCTTTTTGAGTAGGATTCCATTATATAAATAGTCCTATAGATATCCTGTTTATCCATTATATTCTGGTGGATACTTAAGGTGTTTCTAGTTTTCATTCCTTTTTGTGGCTGAATAATATTTCATTGTATGGATATACCACATTTTTAAATCTATCAGTTGATGGGCACTTGGGTTGTTTCCACTTTTGAGTATTATGAATAATTCTTCTATGAACATATATATATATATACAAGTTGGTTTGTGTGTGTGTGTGTGTGTGTGTGTATACATATGTTTTCACTTCTCTTGGATATATACCTAGAAGTGGAATTTCTAAGTCATATGGTAAACTCTAGGAGGAACTACGAAACCATTGTTTACAGTGCTGCACAATTTTACCATCCCCAACAGCAATGTATAATGGTTTCAATTTCTCCACACTCTTACCAACAATTGATTTCCTTGTTATTTTTTTTTTTTGTGGTACGCGGGCCTCTCACTGTTGTGGCCTCTCCCGTTGCGAAGCACAGGCTCTGGATGCGCAGGCTCAGAAGCCATGGCTCACGGGCCTAGCCGCTCCGCGGCATGTGGGATCTTCCCAGACTGGGGCACGAACCCGTGTCCCCTGCATCGGCAGGCAGACTCTCAACCACTGCGCCACCAGGGAAGCCCTGATTTCCTTTTTAATTTTATGATTATAGTCGTCCTAACGAGCATGAGGTGGTATCTCATTATGGTTTTGATTTGCCTTTCCCTGACGACTAATGATGTTGAGCATCTTTTCATGTGGTTATTGGCCATTTGTGTATCTTCAAATTGGGTTCTTTTTCTTTTTACTGTTGAGTTTTAAGAGTTTAAAAAATATATATATTCCAAGATATTAGTCTCTTATTATATATATTATTTACATATTTTCTCCTATTGTGTAGGCTGTATTTTCACTTTCTTGATAGTGTCTTTTGATGCATAAAAGTCTTAATTTTGATGAAGTCCAAGCAATCATTTATTTTTTTAAATAATTAAATAATGAGGAAAAACATTTTATAATTACCCAGATATTAAACATTCCAGTTCTGTTAATTTCTATGAGTAAAATTAAAATTCTATCTAACACCTTCTTCTAGTTTCAATATCATCCTTAATATACTTATTGTCCAGATCTGTTGGTGACAATGCCCTTCAAGTTTTGTTTATCTAATAATGTAATAGAGGGAGGTGAGATTGCTTTGCTATTTAATATCTCTGTAGTATATTGCTTCATTTTATAACAAGCATGTTTTAATATTATTATCAAACAAAAATTTAAAAAGAGAAAACCATATTCAACTTTGACAAGGGTTAAATTTACTCTCTAAGGCGATTTTGCCCTAAAATTAGCATGTTACTCATTACAAAGAAAAGAAATAAAATTTTATGTTTGCTCTCTTAATTTTTTCCAAATTGGAATTTCTTCCTGCTATTCCTTGGAAACCCACTTATTGAATATATTTTGAATGAGAAACCCACTGAGACATTTCTTAGATGGGCAAATAAAGTCAAAATGAGAAAAAAATATTCAAAGAAATTTAGGTCAACCAGTTCTATTATTATGACTACCTATGTGGAAAGGTTTCAAAATAGCACATATTTTCTAACTTCTTTATTATCAAATTTTCTTACATATATTCAGTGAGAATTATAAAAGTATGGAATGATGTTGATAATATGAAGTTACTTTTGGTTCACAAACATGTAAACTCAAAGAGTAAGAGAAGTTCTACAGAGAAAAATGTTGAAAGTAGTATAAAAATACTATAGGCTCCCCTAGACACTTGAGAATTATTCATGATGCTATTTAACTTCATTAGCATATCACAGGCACTTTCCATATCCAGTCTGGAGGAAGAAGTAGGAAAGTAACTCAGTATTTATCAGTTGAGCTATTTACAGTCTTAAG
This sequence comes from Hyperoodon ampullatus, assembly GCF_949752795.1. Lineage (NCBI taxonomy): Eukaryota > Metazoa > Chordata > Mammalia > Artiodactyla > Ziphiidae > Hyperoodon > Hyperoodon ampullatus. The sequence goes on along the minus strand of NC_136918.1, from coordinate 20,389,561 downwards.
TGAACAACTGTTATTTCACAGAGTGAGCTACTTCTGACAGATTGAGGTTCTTCCTATTGAAAAAAGAACTAATGAAAAAAGCACCGATTTTTAAAAGTGAATTTAATTCATATACGTAACTCATCCATACACTATGATTTATAGGAGGGAATGGGATTTATTGTGAGGTGGAGGATATTTTTTTCCATCCTCTATAGCAACTGGACTACTAATTTTGTAAGTGTTTGTGTTTTACCTGTAGTGTAGCAACACTCGACATCATATCAGAATTTTGAGTCTTGGATCTGTTACTAACTAGTGGGATGATCTTAAGTAAGTCATTTAAAAATTTCTAAATCCGAGATTACTTACATCTAAAATGGGAACACAGTTATGACTCTACCTATCACAAAAGACTGATTAGAAATCAAAATAAGGTAATGTTTGTAAAAGCAGTTTGTAAACTATAACATTCTATACAAATGTATCATTATCATCTCAATCATCATTGAACCATTCTCCACCCATCACTTTAAAAAAATCTACCTTCTCTCTCATAAGAAACCCTGTATTTTATGTATAAATGAGGAATGCCATATGGCTATCCCCTTCCATAAAAAATGAAGGAGAAAAAAATGGAAGAAAGTCTGGTTTAATATTTTAAGCATGTAACGATATCACTTATATGAGGAATCTGAAGAAAATATGATACAAATGAACTTATTTACAAAGCAGAAACAGACTCACAGACTTAGAGAATGAACTATGGTGACCAGGAGGGAAGGGTTGGGGGAGGGATAGATTGGGAGTTTGGGATTGACATGTACACACTGCTATATTTAAAATAGATAACCAATAAGGACCTACTGTAAAAAAACATAAATAAAAAATAGAATAAAATAAGGAAAAAATGTAATTTAATTAATAGATGAGGACATTTGAGTGTTCCATGAAGAGGATAATACTAACTTGAGAACTCAGCTTCCCCTTACCATCTTCACTACAACCTAGCTCAGACCACTGTCTTTCAAGCATTGCCCAGTAGGTATATATCATCACCTCACCTCTAGTCTCTGCACCTCTTAGTCGGTTCTCCACTCTACCACAAGATTTATCTTACTAAATGTGATCAGATTATTCATTAATTTCTGTTTGAGTATAAGATAAAATCCAAACTTTTTAAAATTGAAATATGGTTGATGTACAATATTATGTTAGTTTCAGATATACTACATGGTGATTTGATATTTACATATTATGAAATGATTACCAAAATAAGTTTCATAACCCTCTGTCCCTATACAATGTTATTAAAATATATTCCTAATGCTGTGTATTACATCCCTCTGGCTTCTTTATTTTGTAACTGGAGGTTTGTACCTCTTAATACCCTTCACCTATTTCCCTTATGTCCCCTAACCCTTCCCCTCTGGCAACCACCCACTGGTTCTCTGTGTCTATGAGTCTGTTTTTTTTTTTTTGTCTTTGTTTGTTTTGCTTTTTAGGTTCCACATGTAAGTAAGATTATATGGTATTTGTCTTTTTCTGTCTGACTTATTTCACTTACCATAATACCTTCTAAAACCATTTATGATGTCACAAATGGCAAGATTTTATTTATTTATTTATTTATTTGCGGTACTTGGGCCTCTCACTGTTGTGGCCTCTCCAGTTGCAGAGCGCAGGCTCCGGACGTGCAGGCTCAGTGGCCATGGCTCATGGGCCCAGCCGCTCTGTGGCATGTGGGATCTATCCGGACCGGGGCACGAACCCGTGTCCCCTGCATTGGCAGGTGGACTCTCAACCACTGCGCCACTAGGGAAGCCCAAGATTTTATTTTTTTTATGGCTAATATTCCATTATACATATACCACCATCTTATTTATCTATTTATCTGCCAGTGGTTACTTAACTTGCTTCCATGTCTTGGCTACCATAAATAGTGCTACAATACACACAAGGCTGCATGGGGGGGGGGATAAATCTTTTTGAATTAGTGTTTTTGTTTCCTTTGGGTAAATACCCATTAGTGGAATTGCTGGATAGTATGGTCATTCTATTTTTTAATTTTAAAGGAATCTCTATACTATTTTCCATAGTGGCCACAACAATTTGCCATCCCACCAACAGTGCACAATTGTTCCCTTTTCTCCACATCCTCAGTGATGCTTGTTATTTGTTGTCTTTTTGATGATAGCCATTCTGACAGGTGAGAGGTGGTAGCTCGTTGTGGTTCTGATTTGCCTTTCCCTGATGATTAGTGATGTTGAGCATTTTTTCATGTTCCCATTGGCAAGCTGTATGTCTTCTTTGGAAAAATGTCTATTCAGGTCCTCTGCCCATTTTTTAAATGGGTTGTATGTGTTTTTGATGTTGAGTTGTATGAGTTGTTTGTCTATTTTGGATTTAATCCTTTGTTGGACATATCATTTGCACATATCTTCTCCCATTCAGTAGGCTAACTTTTATTTCATTGATAGTTTCCTCCACTGTGCAAAGATTTCTAGTTTGATGTACTCCATTTTGTTTATGTTTGCTTTTATCTCTGTTGCCTTAGGAGATATCCAAAAAATATTGCTAAGACCAATGTGAAAGAGCCGACTGCCTATGTTTTCTTCTAGGAGTTTTATGATATCAGATCTTAACATTTAAGTCTTTAATCCATTTTGAGTGTATTTTTGTATGTGGTGTGAGAAAATACTCCAGTCTGATTCTTTTGAATGTAGCTATCTAGTTTTCCCAGTAACATTTATTGAAGAGACTGTTTTTTCTCTGCTGTATATTCTTGCCTTCTCTGTTAAACATTAATTGACCATATAAACATGAGTTTATTTCTGGGCTCTCTTTTCTGTTCCATAGATCTATGTGTTTGTTTTTGTGCCAGTACCATACTGTTTTGATCACTGTAGCTTGGTAGTATGGTTTGAAGTCAGGAAGTGTGATACCTCCAGCATTGTTCTTCTTTCTCAAGATTGCTTTGGCTATTTGGAGTCTTTTGTATTTCCATACAAATTTTAGAATTATTTGTTCTAGTTCTGTGAAAAATGCCATTGGTATTTTGATAAGGATTTCACTGAATCTGTAGATTGCCTTGGGTGGTGTGGTCAGTTTAACAATATTAATTCTTCCAATCCATGAGTGCAGTGTATCTTTCAATTTGTTTGTGTTGTCTTCACTGTCTTTCATCGATGTCTTATAGTTTTATGAGTACAACAATTTTACCACCTTGGTTAGACCTAGGTATTTTATTCTTTTTGATGGAATTGTGTATCAAATTGTTTTTCTAATTTCTCTTTTTGATAGTTCATTGTTAGTGTATAGAAATGCAACAAATTTTTGTACATTAATTTTGTATCCTGTAACTTTACTAGATTCATTTATTAGTTCTAATAGTTTTTTGGTGGCATTTTTAGAATTTTCTATATATAGTATCATGTCATCTGCAGTGACAATTATACTTTTTATTTCCAATTTGAATTCCTGTTATTTATTTTTCTTGTCTGATTGCTGTGGCTAGGACTTCCAATACTACGTTGAATAAAAGTGGTGAGAATGGACATCTTGGTTTTGTTCCTGATCTTAGGGGAAGTGCTTTCACCTTTTCAATGTTGAATATAATGTTGACTGTGTGTTTGATATATGTGACTTTTATCATGTCAAGGTATGTTCCTTCTATAACCACTTTGTTGAGGGTTTTTTTTTTTTTAATCCTAAATGGATGTTGAATTTTGTCAAAAGCTTTTTCTGCATCTATTGAGATGATCATGATTTTTCTTCTTCAACTTGTTAATCTGGTGTATCACATTGATTTATTTGTGGATATTGAATCATCCTTGCATCCCTGGAATAAATCCCACTTGATCATGGTGTATGATTCTTTTAATGTATTGTTGAATTTAGATTACTAACATTTTGTTGAGTATTTTTGCATCTACGTTTATCAGTGATATTGGCTTGTAATTTTCTTTTTTTGTGGTGTCTTTATCTGACTCTGGAAATCCAAACTTTTTAGCTAGCTTTAGAAGGCTTGAGCTAACCCTCTCTCCAGTTTCTGAAACCTCCATAGTGAGCACTACTCAGAGTCAAAATATCCAGAATTAATGTAAAATGTTACAGAAAATTGACTTCTGTTTATCATCTGAACATTTTAAGAATTTTTAAATGATTCTTTAATATCTGCCACTTTTTAAACACCACTGTTTTCCAATTGTGTATATCAAGATTTTAATACCAATGACTTTTGAGTTAGGTATTTTCATATTGTTTCCAAGTGAGGAAATTAAAGCATTAGGGGATCAAATCCAGAACCTAGAACATATATTTAGTAAGAAATGCCTAAATATGCTAGATACCTGAGCTCTAACATAGCACTTCCCTTGTATTTATTTTTTAATGATTTTGATCCTTCAGATGTTTTTCTGAATATAAGTTCCATATTATTTGTAAGCAAACATACAAATAACTAAATCCCTTCATAAAATGATAAATATTTGGTTACAGTTTCATCTAGTAATTATTGGTAATAGTAGATATTTTTAAATTGTTTATTATTAAATATATGATTTATAGCATTTTATTTGATATGATATGAATATTTTTGCATGTCATTAATAATACTTTAAGTAATTTAATGACTGCACACTATGTCATCATATAGAATGTAATTTATTTAAGTGGTTTTCTTAGGTCAAATATTTATATTTTAAGACTTTTGTGACATACTCCCAATTATTTTCACTTACTGTTTCATCATTAACATTTTACACAGTAAAAGAGATTCATTTCTTAATGGAGGCCTCACCCAAACTGGATATTGTATATATTTTTCCTACCACATTGTTATCTTAACTGATTTTAATAATTTATGAACTATTGCAATAGCTTCATGAATAATTTTCACTTTTTCTACTTACTATTAATAAATTCTCCAAACAGCAAATTTTAAATTTTAAACTATAAAATATTTTTAACATTTTTTAGATATAATTTACATATCATAAAATTCACCATTTTAAAGTATACAACTCAGTTGTTTTTAGTATATTCACAAAATTGTGTACCAATCACTACTATCTAATTTAAGAACATTTTCATCAAAAGTGCCTCATATCCCAGAAATAAATCCACGCACTTAAGGTCAATTGATCTATGATAAAGGAGGCAGAATATACAATGGAGAAAAGAAAGTCTCTTCAATAAGTGGTGCTGGGAAAACTGGACAGCTAAATGTAAAAGAATGAAATCAGAACATTCTCTAACACCATATGCAACAATAAACTAAAAATAGATTAAAGATATAAATATAATGCCAGATACTATAAAACTCCTAGAGGAAAAAATATGCAGAACACTCTTTGGCATAAATCACAGCAATGTTTTTTTGGATCCATCTCCTAGAGTAATGGAAATAAAAATAAAAATAAACAAATGGGACCTAATTAAACTTAAAAGCTTTTGCACAGCAAAGGAAACCATAAGCAAAACAAAAAGGCAAACAATGGAATGGGAGAATATATTTGCAAATAATACTAGTGACAAGGGTTAATTTCCAAAATATACAAACAGCTCCTACAGCTTAATATATATATATAAAAACCCAATCAAAAACGGGCAGATGACCTAAACAGACATTTCTCCAAAGAAGACATACAGATGGCCAAAAGGCACATGAAAAGATGCTCAACATCACTAATTATTGGAAAAATTCAAATCAAAACTACAATGAGGTATCACCTCACAGCAGTCAGAATGGCCATCATTAAGAATTCTACAAATAGTAAATGCTAGAGAGGGTGTGGAGAAAAAGGGAACCCTCCTACACTCTTCGTGGGAATATAAATTGGTACAGCCACTATGGAAAACAGTATGGAGGTTCCTTAAAGAACTAAAAAGGTAGTTACTATATGATCCTGAAATCCAATTCCTGGGCACATATCCAGAAAAGATGATAACTCTAATTCACAAAGATATATTGCACCCCAAAGTTCATAATAGCACTAGTTACATTAACCAAGACATGGAATCAACCCAAATGTCCATCGACAGATGAGTGGATAAAGAAGATGCGGTATATATACACAATGGAATATTACTCAGCCATAAAAAAGAGTGAAATAATGCCATATGCAGCAACATGGATGGACCTAGAGATTATCATGTTAAGTGAAGTAAGTCAGAGAAAGACAAATGTCATATGATATCACTTATATGTGGAATCTAAAAAAAAAGATAAAAGGAACTTATTTATAAAACAGAAATAGACTCACAAACATAGAAAACAAACTTATGGTTACCAAATGGGATAGTAGAAGGCAGGGGAGATAAGTTACAAGTTTGGGATTAACAGATACACACTGCTATATATAAAATAGATAAACAAAAAGGACCTACTGTATAGCCCAGGGAACTATATTAAATATCTTGTAATAACCTATAATGGAAAAGAATCTGAGAGAGAATGTATATATAAATAAAACGGAATCACTTTGCTGTACACCTGAAACTAATACATTGTAAATTATATATACTTCAATAAAAATAAAAAATGAAAAAGTCCCAACACTAAAAATAATCTAATAACAGAATGAAAATAAACATTTCACTGAAGAAATTATCTGGAATGGATAAATGTATTATCCACAAAATACAGTTTTTTTCAATTTAAATGATTGCCGTATAGTTTTCCAATTAATAAAAATGGAAATGGCCAAAAAAAAGGTCTCATACACATTAGTAGTCACTCCCCATGCCCCTTTCCCCCATTTCCTCTCAATGGCTAATCTATTATCTGTCTCTATGGTTTTGCCTATTCTGGATATTTCATATAAATGGAACCACAGAATATGTGGTTGAGCAGGAAAAGGTTATCACATCAGGCTTAGGTTCTTAAACTCTGCACATTCCCAGGAAAGGTCTATATTTAGGACTGGCTCTTAGCCTGCTCCTGGAAGCTGAGTTCTGAGCCCTTGAAATGTTGAGCTTGATAAGAGTGTTTTTGCATGCTGGAGGCCTTGAGCCATTCTGTATCAGATAATTTATGCTAACAATGTGATTTATGGTGAATACCTATTTTTTGCTCTTGGGGTCTGCAGTCTGAATAGATAAATTGAGTATATGAGTCTGAGTAGTCTATGTGAATGACTCTAGGTAAAAATTCTGGATACCAAAGCTTATGTCAACTTCCATGAATGGCAACACTTTGCCTGTGTTTTCACACACTGTTGCTGTGAGAATTAAGCACATCCTATGTGAGCTCACTTGGACAGTACACCTGGAAGCTTATACCTGGTTTCTCCCTGAGTTCCCTCCATGCACTTTTCCCTTTTTGCTGATTTTGATCTGCATCTTTTTGCTATAGTAAACCATAACCATAAATATAACAGCTCTGGTTCTTATGAGTTTTTCTAGTGAATTATCAAGCCTGAGGATGGTCTTGGAAACCAATGAGGCAGTGGCTATTGCGTTTGGTTTCTTTCATTTAGCATGACGTTTTCAAGGTTCATCCATACCATAACATGTATCAGTACTCCATTCCTCTTTATTGCCAAATAATTTTCCACACTCTGTTTATGAATTTATTCCTTAATGAAATTTTGGTTGTTTCCGGTTTTTGGATATTATAAATAATGAGGCTGTAAAAATTCATGCACAAGTTTTTCTGTGAACAAATGTTTTAAATTTTCTTTTGTATATAACTAGGGATGGAATTTCTGGGTCATATGGTAACTCCATATTTAACTTTTTGAGGAACTGCCAAATTGTTTTCAACAGTGATGCATCATTTTACACAAGTAGAGTTCCAGTTTCTTCACATCCTCACCTACATTAATTCTTTTCTTTGTTTTTTCATTATAGCATTCCTAGTGGGTGTGAAGAGGTATCTTACTGTGGTTTTGATTTGCATTTCCCTAGTGACTGTTGACTCTGAGCATCTTTTTATGTGACTATTGGCCATTTGCATATCTTCTTTGGAGAAATGTCTACCCAAATCCTTTGCCCATCTTTAAACTGGGTTATTTATCTTTTTATTGTTGAGTTGAAAGAGTTCTTTATATATTCTGGATATCAGATGCTTATCTTATATATGATTTGCAAATATTTTCTCCCAGTGTGTGGATTATCTTTTCACTTTTTTTATGATGTCTTTGAAGCTCAAAATTTTCAATTTTGATGAAGTTAAAATTAGCTATTTCTTTTTGTAATTTTGGTATCATATGTGAACTATTTTAAACATTCAGAAAAAAAATAATATGGTATACAACTATGTAGACACAACAGAAATTTAACATATTTATCTATTCTACAATATTTATTTATTATTTTTGAAAGTAATATATGACGTAAAATCCATATTTTTCTACTTTTCTTTTCACTCAGAATACACACTATTTCTGAACTTGGTATATGTATCATTTCCACATATGTTTTCAATAATTTTAAACATAGGTAAAAATCCTCAACTTATAGCATTCTATTATTGTTTAAAATAGCTATATAACATCAACTATACTTCAATAAAAAACAAAACAAATAAAATCATTTACATAAATGACATCATGTACCTAACACTTTTTGGGGGGTGGGGGTGAAGTAGAAAAGAATAGCTTTATTGCTTTGCCAGGCAAAGGGGGACACAACAGACTTGTGCCTCTCAAAACTGTGTGTCCCCGGTACCTAACTTTGCAATCTAGTTTTCCTTGATACTAATGTTTTTTAGATTTATTCATGTTGACATTTTGATCTACTTATTCTCACCTCTCTATTGTGTTTAAGTAAATAAATTAGTTTTTAAAAATTTTTCTACAAATGTCACATTAGGATGCTTCCAATTTTTTGCTTTTATAAACAATGCTTTGATGTATACCTCTTAGTGCACAAGGGGAAACATTTTTCATCCTAACTACATAGAAGTAAAATTGTTAGATTAAAAAATATATTAACTTTACTATCAGTTGCCATATTGCTCTGTTGTGATGATTTATATCCAACTAGCAAAGTATGAGTCAAGATATTCTTCCTGTTTCATCAACATTTTATCAGACTTGTAAATTTTTGCCAATGAGATAGGTGTAAATTGATATCTCATCAAATTTTAATTTGAATTTCTCATTTTATTAGTAAGGTTGGTCTTCATATTTATTGGCTATTGGATTTCCTTTTTTTGCAAAATTTCTGGTCATATTATTTGACCATTCTTCTATTGTTTTTTTCTCTAGGCAGTTTCTTATAGGTTTGTTACAATTTTTAATATATTCTGAATAATAATGCATCAGTAGTTGCATGTATTTTCATATCTGCATTTTGATTTTTATGCTATCCTTTTCAAGGAGAAGTTTCAAATTTTAATTGATCAGTTCTTTCCTTTATGGTTTATGCTTTCTGTATTATATTTTGAAATATTTCCCCACCCCAATTTCATAAAAATATTACATTTCTCTAAAACTTTGAAGTCTTTATTTTATGCATGGATTATTAACTCATGTTGATTTGATTTTTGCATACTGTATAAATAAGGTATTCAATTTAATTTTTCCGTAGAGACAGTCAAGTGTTAAAACACTATTAATAAAGTAGTTTAGCATTGTACATCTCATGTAAGATATTTCACTTATACAACAAATTCTCACATATAAATTGTCTGTTTATCCATTAAGTTCTTGGATATCTTGTACTAAATGTATCCTGGATTCTTTATATATTTTATTTCTCTTGTGATTGGCATCTTATTTCTATTTTATTTTTAGTGGGATTTGCTGTTTATATTTGTGCTGATTTTGCATTGAAAAAGCTACCTGGATTTTTAAAAATTACTTCCTGAAGTACATCCTTTAATAGAACTGATAGTGAGGGAATGTGAGTGGCAAATTCTCTTAGTCTTTGACTAAAAATACCCTCATTTTATCCATATCCTTGTGATATATTTTACTTGTGTATAAAAAATCTTGGCTTCAGCAATGTGGGGATATTATTTTATAGTCTTTTGGGCTTTATTTTGGCTATGACTGCTGTGAAACAATTTCTTTTTCTTTGTTGATTATGGACTTTTCTTTTTGGTAGCATTTATATATTCCTCTTTCCTCTTTATCTTCTTTTTATATGTAATTTTACTAGAATATGGTCAAAGTGAAATTCCTTTTAATTATTATAATCAGGACTTCTTTAGTTCCTTTAATTTTAGGATTCACATCTTTTGTAACTGTGGAAAATACTCAGCCATTTTTAAAATTATGGCTTTTCACCAATTGTCTCATTCTCTTCTTCTGAAATTTCTATTTTTATATGAGGTCTTTTCATCCTTTCTTCAATGTTTCTTAATCTTTTGTTCATATTTTTCATCTCTTCAACTTCTTATATTGAAATCTAAGTAATTCCCTCAGATATTTCTTCTAACATACTGTCTCTTCTGCTATGTCTAATTTTCTTTTTATTGGAGTATAGTTGATTTACAATGTTGTGTTAGTTTCTGCTGTACAGCAGTGAATCAGTTATACACAGGCATACACACATATCCACCCTTTTTTGGACTCTTTTCGCATATAGGTAATTACAGGGTATTGAGTAGAGTTCCCTGTGCTATACAGTAGGTCCTTATTAGTGATCTATTTTATATATAGTAGTGCGTATATGTCAATCCCAAGCTCTCAATTTATCCTTCCCCCCTTATGCCCCTAGTAACCATATATTTGTTTTCTACATCTGTGACTCTATTTCTGTTTTATAAATAAGTTCATTTGTATCATTTTTTAGATTCCACATATAAGCAATATCATATGATGTCTCTCTTTCTCTGTCTGACTTACTTCACTTAGTATGATAATCTCTAGATACATTCATGTTGCTGCAAATGGCACTATTTCATTCTTTGTTGTGGCTGAGTACTATTCCATTGTATACATGTACCACAGCTTCTTTATCCATTAATCTGTCTATGGACATTTAGGTTGCTGTCTAATCTTCTTTTAAACTGATTCATTGAGTGCACTATTTTTTTATATTTCTTCAGATACTTTTTGGATTTCTGGAAGCTCTCTTTATATTTTCTTGAAATTTGTCTACTGTTTTTAAAATTTATACTATTTTTTTCTTTGTGGCTTATTTTATTTATCTTTCAGTTATTTTAAACATAATTTCTTTGGAGTATTACAGAATATTGTTTTATGATCTCAAGCTCCAGGGAGGCTAATCCTCCTATTTGTTGTGTCTGTGGACTCTCATTCATGGGGAATTTTTTGCATTTTTAATTGCATGCTCATCTTCAGTAGAAAAAGGTTTTCCTTTAGCAAAATTATGAAGTTTGAGCTGTAAAAATCTCTCTAGAGAATATACTGTATGTAACTCACTGGGAAATAACCTGAGAACAGTTTATATATTAATTTGTTGGTTGGTTTAAGGATTCCTCATCATTCTGGTAGTACATATTTCAACTCGATATTCACTCATGGTGCAGAGAACCCTTTTAGCTTCCTTCTTCTAGTGGTTGGAGAGTTTTTAAAAATTACGTTTCTGCTGAAGGGACTTTAGACAAAAATCTCAGTATAGTACTATCTCTATCATTCAGGAATCCAAGGCCATATCTCATATTCCCATTGGACATTGAAACTCCATGCTCTGGCCATTAGGTTTCATGGGCATGTCCAAGATTTTCCTGAGCCTAGTCAAGTGACAACCCCTGAATTTATACATCTGATTTTCAGTTTACCTGACTTCTGTCACTTGGGGATATACTTTTCTTTCTTAGGGCTATATCTTTCACATATTTCATATATTGTTTTGTTTCAATTTAGTATTTCTGTGTGTTGTTATCAGAGAGGTTCAATTTTGTCAGTATTAATGTATTTAGTTCTAAACAGAACAGCAGTCAAAGTAGAGCATGTATAATTTCTACATTTTCTTTACTGAAGTATAGTCAACTTACAATGTTGTGTTAATTTCAGATGTACAGCAAAGTCCTAATTTATCTCCCTCTGCCATCCCATTTGGTAACCATAAGTTTGTTTTCTATGTCTGTGTGTCTATTTCTGTTTTGAAAGTAACTTCATTTATATCATTTTTTTAGATTCTACATATAAGTGATATCATATGGTTTTGTCTTCTCTGTCTGACTTACATCACTTAACATGATAAGCTCTAGGTCCATCCATTTTCTACATTTTTTAAAACTATTAACTGCTTCTTTGTGGGCTACTATGGTCAATTTTGTAAATGAGGAGAGACGTTCAAGATGGTGGAGGAGTGAGACATGGAGATCAACTTCCTCCCCACAAATACATCAGAAATACATCTACATGTGGAACAACTCCTACAGAACACCTACTGAATGCTGCCAGAGGACCTCAGACTTCCCAGAAGGGAAGAAACTCCCTGTGTACCTGGCTGTGTGGCTGACAGGGTCTTGGTGCACCGGCCGGATGTCAGGCCTGTGCCTCTGAGGTGAGAGCCGAGTTCAGGACATTGGTCCACCAGACACCTCCCAGCTCCATGAAATATCAAATGGTGAAAGCACTCCCAGAGATCTCCATCTCAACACTAAGACCCAGCTCCACTCGATGACCAGCAAGCTACAGTGCTGTATACCCTATGCCAAACAACTAGCAAGACAGGAACACAATGCCACCCATTAGCAGAGAGGCCACCTAAAATCATACTAAGGTCACAGAGACCCCAAAACACACCACCAGACGTGGTCCTGTCCACCAGAAAGACAACATACAGCCTCATCCACCAGAACACAGGCCCCAGTCCCCTCCACCAGGAAGCCTACACAACCCACTGAACCAACCTTAACCACTGGGGACAGACACCAAAAACAATGGGAACACTTCCGGGGAAGACGGCGGAAGAGTAAGACGCGGAGATCACCTTCCTCCCCACCGATACACCAGAAATATAGCTACACGTGGAACAACTCCTACAGAACACCTACTGAACACTGGCAGAAGACCTCAGACCTCCCAGAAGGCAAGAAACTCCCCCACGTACCTGGGAAGGGCAAAGCGGAGAGATTCCCGCACAGAGGATTGGTGCCGACCGGCACTCACCAGCCCGAGAGGCTTGTCTGCTCGCCCGCTGGGGCGGGCGGCGTTGGAAGCTGAGGCTCGGGCTTCGGTCAGAGCGCAGGGAGAGGACTGGGGCTGGCGGCGAGAACTCAGCCTGAAGGGGGCTAATGCGCCACAGCTAGCCGGGAGGGAGTCCGGGAAAATTCTGGAGCTGCCGAAGAGGCAAGAGACTATTTCTTCTCTCTTGGTTTCCTGGTGCGCAAGGAGAGGGGATTAAGAGCGCTGCTTAAAGGAGCCCCACAGACGGGCGCGAGTTGCGGCAGAAAGCTCGGAGCCCAGAGACGGGCGTGGGACGCTGGGGCTGCTGCTGCCACCGCCAAGAGGCCTGTGTGCGAGCGCAGGTCACTGTCCACGCCGCCCTTCCAGGAGCCTGTACAGCCCGTCACTGCCGGGGTCCCGGGATCCAGGGGCGGCTTCCCTGGGAGAACGCACGGCGCACCTTGGGCTGGTGCAACGTCACGCCGGCCTCTGCCACTGCAGGCTCACCCCGCACTCCGTGCTCCTCCCTCCCCCACGGCCTGAGTGAGCCAGAGTCCCCGAAGCGGCTGCTCCTTTAACCCTGTCCTGTCTGAGCGAAGAACAGACGCCCTCCGGCGACCTACACGCAGAGGCGGGGCCAAATCCAAAGCTGAGACCCGGGAGCTATGGGAACAAAGAAGAGAAAGGGAAATTTCTCCCAGCAGCCTCAGAAGCAGCGGATTAAATCTCCACAATCAACTTGATGTACCCTGCATCTGTGGAATACATGAATAGACAACAAATCATCCCAAATTGAGGAGCCAGGAGTCAGTGCTGTGCCTCTGAGGTGGGAGAGCCAACTTCAGGACACTGGTCCACAAGAGACCTCCCAGCTCCACATAATATCAAACGGCGAAAATCTTCCAGAGATCTCCATCTCAACACCAGCACCCAGCTTCACTCAACGACCAGCAAGCTACAGTGCTGGACACCCTATGCCAAACAACTAGCAAGACAGGAACACAACGCCACCCATTAGCAGAGAGGCTGCCTAAAATCATAAAAAGTCCGCAGACACCCCCAAACACACCACCAGACGTGGACCTTCCCACCAGAAAGACAAGATCCAGCCTCATCCACCAGAACACAGGCACTAGTTCCCTCCACCAGGAAGCCTACAGAACCCACTAAACCAACCTTAGCCACTAGGGACAGACACCAAAAACAACGGGAACTACGAACCTGTAGCCTGCAAAAAGGAGACCCCAAACACAGTAACATAAGCAAAATGAGAAGACAGAAAAACACACAGCAGGAGAAGGACCAAGATAAAAACCCACCAGACCTAACAAATGAAGAGGTAATAGGCAGTCTACCTGAAAAAGAATTCAGAATAATGATAGTAAAGATGATCCAAGATTCTATTTCCATGATCCATAATCTTGGAAATAGAATAGACAAAATGCAAGAAACAGTTAACAAGGACCTAGAAGAACTAAAGATCAATCAAGCATCGATTAAAAACACAATAAATGAAATGAAAAATACTCTAGATGGGATCAATAGCAGAATAACTGAGGCAGAAGAATGGATAAGTGAGGTGGAAGCTAAAATAGTGGAAATAACTGATGCAGAGCAAAATAAAGAAAAAAGAATGAAAAGAACAGAGGACAGTCTCAGAGACCTCTGGGACAACATTAAACGCACCAACATTCGAATTATAGGGGTTCCAGAAGAAGAAGAGAAAAAGAAAGGGACTGAGAAAATATTTGAAGAGATTATAGTTGAAAACTTCCCTAATATGGGAAAGGAAATAGTTAATCAAGTCCAGGAGGCACAGAGAGTCCCATACAGAATCAATCCAAGGAGAAATACGCCAAGACACATATTAATCAAACTGTCAAAAATTAAACACAAAGAAATCATATTAAAAGCAGCAAGGCAAAAACAACAAATAACACACAAGGGAATCCCCATCAGGATAACAGCTGATCTCTCAGCAGAAACTCTACAAGCCAGAAGGGAGTGGCAGGACATAATTAAAGTGATGAAGGAGAAAAACCTGCAACCAAGATTACTCTACCCAGCAAGGATCTCATTCAGATTTGATGGAGAAATTAAAACGTTTACAGACAAGCAAAAGCTGAGAGAGTTCAGCACCACCAAACCAGCTTTACAACAAATGCTAAAGGAACTTCTCTAGGCAAGAAACACAACAGAAGGAAAAGACCTACAATAACGAACCCAAAACAATTAAGAAAATGGGAATAGGAACATACATATCAATAATTACCTTCAATGTAAATGGACTAAATGCTCCCACCAAAAGACACAGATTGGCTGAATGGATACAAAAACAAGACCCACATATATGCTGTCTACAAGAGACCCACTTCAGACCTAGAGACACATACAGACTGAAAGTAAGGGGATGGAAAAAGATATTCCATGCAAATGGAAACCAAAAGAAAGCTGGAGTAGCAATTCTCATATCAGACAAAATAGACTTTAAAATAAAGACTATTACAAGACACAAAGAAGGACACTACATAATGATCAAGGGATCAATCCAAGAAGAAGATATAACAATTGTAAATATTTATGCACCCAACATAGGAGCACCTCAATACATAAGGCAAATACTAACAGCCATAAAAGGGGAAATCGACAGTAACACAATCATAGTAGGGGACTTTAACACCCCACTTTCACCAATGGACAGATCATCCAAAATGAAAATAAATAAGGAAACAGAAGCTTTAAATGACACACTAAACAAGATGGACTTAATTAATATTTATAGGACATTCCATCCAAAAACAACAGAATACACATTTTTCTCAAGTGCTCATGGAACATTCTCCAGGATAGATCATATCTTGGGTCACAAATCAAGCCTTGGTAAATTTAAGAAAATTGAAATTGTATCAAGTATCTTTTCTGACCACAATGCTATGAGACTAGATATCAATTACAGGAAAAGAGCTGTAAAAAATACAAACACATGGAGGCTAAACAATACACTACTTAATAACCAAGTGATCACTGAAGAAATCAAAGAGGAAATCAAAAAATACCTAGAAACAAATGACAATGGAGACACAACGACCCAAAACCTATGGGATGCAGCAAAAGCAGTTCTAAGAGGGAAGTTTATAGCAATACAATCCTAGCTTAAGAAACAGGAAACATCTCGAATAAACAACCTAAACTTGCACCTAAAGCAATTAGAGAAAGAAGAACAAAAACATCCCAAAGTTAGCAGAAGGAAAGAAACCATAAAAATCAGATCAGAAATAAATGAAAAAGCAATGAAGGAAACGATAGCAAAGATCAATAAAACTAAAAGCTGGTTCTTTGAGAAGATAAACAAAATTGAGAAACCATTAGCCAGACTCATCAAGAAAAAAAGGGAGAAGACTCAAATCAATAGAATTAGAAATGAAAAAGGAGAAGTAACAACTGACACTGCAGAAACACAAAAGATCATGAGAGATTATTGCAAGCAACTCTATGCCAATAAAATGGACAACCTGGAAGAAATGGACAAATTCTTAGAAATGCACAACCTGCCAAGACTGAATCAGGAAGAAATAGAAAATATGAACAGACCAATCACAAGCACTGAAATTGAAACTGTGATAAAAAATCTTCCAACAAACAAAAGCCCAGGACCAGATGGCTTCACAGGCGAATTCTATCAAGCATTTAGAGAAGAGCTAACACCTATCCTTCTCAAAGTCTTCCAAAATATAGCAGAGGGAGGAACACTCCCAAACTCATTCTACGAGGCCACCATCACCTTGATACCAAAACCAGACAAGGATGTCACAAAGAAAGAAAACTACAGGCCAATATCACTGATGAACATAGATGCAAAAATCCTCAACAAAATACTAACAAACAGAATCCAACAGCACATTAAAAGGATCATATACCATGATCAAGTGGGGTTTATTCCAGGAATGCAAGGATTCTTCAACATATGCAAATCAATCAACGTGATACACCATATTAACAAATTGAAGGAGAAAAACCATATGATCATCTCAATAGATGCAGAGAAAGCTTTCGACAGAATTCAACACCCATTTATGATAAAAACCCTGCAGAAAGTAGGCATAGAGGGAACTTTCCTCAACATAATAAAGGCCATATATGACAAACCCACAGCCAGCATCGTCCTCAATGGTGAAAAACTGAAACCATTTCCACTAAGATCAGGAACAAGACAAGGTTGCCCACTCTCACCATTCTTATTCAACATAGTTTTGGAAGTTTTAGCCAGAGCAATCAGAGAAGAAAAGGAAATAAAAGGAATCCAAATCGGAAAAGAAGAAGTAAAGCTGTCACTGTTTGCAGATGACATGATACTATACATAGAGAATCCTAAAGATGCTACCAGAAAACTACTAGAGCTAATCAATGAATTTGGTAAAGTAGCAGGATACAAAATTAATGCACAGAAATCTCCGGCATTCCTATATACTAATGATGAAAAATCTGAAAGTGAAATCAAGAAAACACTCCCATTTACCATTGCAACAAAAAGAATAAAATAGCTAGGAATAAACCTACCTAAGGAGACAAAAGACCTGTATGCAGAAAATTATAAGACACTGATGCAAGAAATTAAAGATGATACAAATAGATGGAGAGATGTACCATGTTCTTGGATTGGAAGAATCAACATTGTGAAAATGACTCTACTACCCAAAGCAATCTACAGATTCAATGCAATCCCTATCAAACTACCACTGGCATTTTTCACAGAACTAGAACAAAGAGTTTCACAATTTGTATGGAAACACAAAAGACCCCAAATAGCCAAAGCAATCTTGAGAACGAAAAATGGAGCTGGAGGAATCAGGCTCCCTGACTTCAGACTCTACTACAAAGCTACAGTAATCAAGACAGTGTGGTACTGGCACAAAAACAGAAAGATAGATCAATGGAACAGGATAGAAAGCCCAGAGATAAACCCACGCACATATGGTCACCTTATCTTTGATAAAGGAGGCAGGAATGTACAGTGGAGAAAGGACAGCCTCTTCAATAAGTGGTGCTGGGAAAACTGGACAGGGACATGTAAAAGTATGAGATTAGATCACTCCCTAACACCATACACAAAAATAAGCTCAAAATGGATTAAAGACCTAAATGTAAGGCCAGAAACTATCAAACTCTTAGAGGAAAACATAGGCAGAACACTCTATGACATAAATCACAGCAAGATCCTTTTTGACCCACCTCCTAGAGTAATGGAAATAAAGACAAAAATAAACACATGGGACCTAATGAAACTTAAAGGCTTTTGCACAGCAAAGGAAACCATAAACAAGACCAAAAGACAACCCTCAGAATGGGAGAAAATATTTTCAAATGAAGCAACTGACAAAGGATTAATCTCCAAAATTTATAAACAGCTCATGCAGCTCAATAACAAAAAAACAAACAACCCAATCCAAAAATGGGCAGAAGACCTAAAGAGACATTTCTCCACAGAAGATATACAGACTGCCAACAAATACATGAAAGGATGCTCAACATCTTTACTCATTAGAGAAATGCAAATCAAAACTACAATGAGATATCATCTCACACCAGTCAGAATGGCCATCATCAAAAAATCTAGAAACAATAAATGCTGGAGAGGGTGTGGAAAAAAGGGAACACTCTTGCACTGCTGGTGGGAATGTGAATTGGTATAGCCACTATGGAGAACGGTATGGAGGTTCCTTAAAAAACTACAAATAGAACTACCATATGACCCAGCAATCCCACTACTGGGCATATACCCGGAGAAAACCATAATTCAAAAAGAGTCATGTACCAAAATGTTCATAGCAGCCCTATTTACAATAGCCCGGAGATGGAAACAACCTAAGTGTCCATCATCGGATGAATGGATAAAGAAGATGTGGCACATATATACAATGGAATATTACTCAGCCATAAAAAGAAACGAAATTGAGCTATTTGTAATGAGGTGGATGGACCTAGAGTCTGTCATACAGAGTGAAGTAAGTCAGAAAGAGAAAGACAAATACTGTATGCTGACACATATATATGGAATTTAAGGGAAAAAAATGTCATGAAGAACATAGGGGTAAGACAGTAATAAAGACACAGATCTACTTGAGAATGGACTTGAGGATATGGGGAGGGGGAAGGGTAAGCTGTGACAAAGCAAAAGAGCGGCATGGACATATATACACTACCAAACGTAAGGTAGATAGCTAGTGGGAAGCAGCCGCATAGCACAGGGAGATCAGCTCGGTGCTTTGTGACCGCCTGGAGGGGTGGGATAGGGAGGGCGGGAGGGAGACGCAAAAGGGAGGGGATATGGGAACATATGTATATGTATACCTGATTAAATTTGTTAATTAAAATAATTAAAAAAAAAAAAAAACAATGGGAACTACGAACCTGCAGCCTGCAAAAAGGAGACCCCAAACACAGTAAGTTAAGCAAAATGAGAAGACAGAGAAACACACAGCAGATGAAGGAGCAAGATAAAAACCCACCAGACCAAACAAATGAAGAGGATATAGGCATTCTACTTGAAAAAGAATTAAGAGTAATGATAGAAAAGATGATCCAAAATCTTGGAAATAGAATGGAGAAAATACAAGAAACATTTAAGAAGGACTGAGAAGAACTAAAGAGCAAACAAACAGTGATGAACAACACAATAAATGAAATTAAAAATTCTCTAGAAGGAATCAGTAGCAGAATAACTGAGGCAGAAGAACAGATAAGTGACCTGGAAGATAAAATAGTGGAAATAACTACGGCAGAGCAGAATAAAGAAAAAAGAATGAAAAGAATTGAGGTCAGTCTTAGAGACCTCTGGGACAACATTAAATGCACTAACATTTGAATTATAGGGGTCCCAAAAGAAGAAGAGAAAAAGACAGTGACTGAGAAAACATTTGAAGAGATTATAGTTGAAAACTTCCCCAATATGGGAAAGGAAATAGTCAACCAAATCCAGGAAAAACAGAGAGTGCCAGACAGGATAAATCCAAGGAGAAACACGCCAAGACACATATTAATCAAACTATCAAAAATTAAATATAGGGCTTCCCTGGGGGCACAGTGGTTGAGAGTCCGTCTGCCAATGCAGGGGACACGGGTTCATGCCCCGGTCCGGGAAGATCCCACATGCCGTGGAGTGGCTGGGCCCGTGAGCCATGGCCGCTGAGCCTGCCCGTCCAGAGCCTGTGCTCCGCAACGGGAGAGGCCACAACAGTGAGAGGCCTGCGTACCACAAAAAAAAAAAAAAAAAAAAAAAAAAAATTAAATACAAAGAAAATATATTAAAAGCAGCAAAGGAAAAACAACAAATAACATACAAAGGAATCCCCATAAGGTTAATAGGTGATCTTTAAGCAGAAACTCTAAAGCCAGAAGGGAGTGCCAAGACATATTTAAAGTGATGAAAGGGAAAAACCTACAACCAAGATTACTCTACCCAGCAAGGATCTCATTCAGATTTGATGGAGAAATTAAAACCTTTACAGACAAGAAAAAGCTAAGAGAATTTATCACCACCAAACCAGCTTTACAACAAATGCTAAAGGAACTTCTTTAGGCAGGAAACACAAGAGAAGGAAAAGACCCACAATAACAAACCCAAAACAATTAAGAAAATGATAATAGGAACACACCTATCGATAATTACTTAAATGTAAATGGATTAAATGCTCCAGCCAAAAGACATAGACTGGCTGAATGGATACAAAAACAAGACCCGTATATATGCTGTCTACAAGAGACCCCTTTCAGACCTTGCCTTTTCTGAAACTCTACCGCCTCATATGTAGTGCACATATACTGATAAATAGCTTAGTAATTCTGAAACAAAGTATATATATATATAGTTTGAAGTCTTTTCTAGTCTAAGTAAGAAGGTCTCTTTTTAGTTTAGCAGACTGTTCATAGTAGGAGAGAATTATGATTTAGCTGTGAAATGTAAATAAGGCTAAGAGACATGTATCAGTGAATTTCTCAAACCATTTTGTGTTGGAGAGCCTTATCAATTATTTGTATATGTGGTTTATTATTTTTATTTTACTCCTTTTTTCCACCTATAAAAAATAAACAATTGATAAGTAAACTGAGTAAAGATTCAGTACAAATCACAAATACACATTCAAGAACAAGAACTGCTTGATATCACTTAAAAAACTCCTGAACAGAAAGTTTCTGTAACTTTTTGTGTTCCAAAGGAAACCCAATGTACTCATATCTCAAAAACCTTTTGGTGCAGACTTGTGTTTTTAACAAATGGAGAAAAATCAATTCCATATTCTCTTTTCTAAGGGAGTTTTTTATTTAATACTTTCAATATTAATTTCTTCCCAATTTATGAATTGCTTTATTTGTGAAAAATTACTCTGGGCCAAATACTAAAGCAAGCCTTTAGCATGGAAAGGTAACTGGGTTTCAGTCTCACTAGTTTTTTGTTTTGTTTTTTTTTAACTTGGTAAAATGTATTTTCATTCAACAAATGTTAATTACTCACTAATTAGATGTAAAGTCCTAAGTTATAATAGGCATATTATGAGATACCAAGATAGATCAGGGATGGTCCTTGTCCTAAAAATGCTTAGCTCTAGTAAGTATGACAATTGAGACATCCAAAAAAGTATTGAAATAAGCAGACCTATCATTTGAAATATTATAAACAAAATAAAACAATTTCTATGCTGATTGTTCAATGGATATCTTTGTCTTGCTGTATAATGATTGAGCAGCTATTGTCTAAATGTGTCCTTCATAGCTTTGTTGTTACATATGTGACAATAAGAAAGCTTACTCTTAAAATTAGTTGCTGACACATGAAGAAGAAACAGGCGCACAGATGTGTACGGAGCAATAAGTTCATAAACTATAAATAGATTGCCAAGCAACTCTGAAGCCAATTATGAAAATGGAACATTAATAGAAGTGCTTTGAAAACTTGCCACATTTCTAAGGTAAATCATTCAATCTTTTTAAAGATTTGCTAATGCTCTAGTGCTTTTATACATGTTATTTACCTAGATAAAGAAACTTGTGATAGTGTTTTATCGTTCTCTTTTATTTAGAAATGATTTTCTATTCTGTGGAGTGTGTAAGGTTATTATTACACATTTGGGGAGCAATTAAAGTTCTACCTCATCATTACAGTGACTCCTTCTAGACAGAACCATAAACAAACAGCCTAGTCCTCTGTGCGAGACAAGGAGGCACATGTTTGATTAATGGTTGGCACCGATGACACCTGGAATCCAAACAGTTGGAGTCATACCTCAGGAAATGCTTCAAGGACATGAGGAAGCACCATCTGAAGCAACACAGATGCTGATAAAAGGAGAAATAGTTACATCCAGGATGAAAACTGTGAATAAAGGAAGTAACGGAATTTAAATAGAAACCAGAGGGCAGAATGCAGAGCAGGAAAGGGGCTAAAAAAGAACAAAAGCAGTGGACCTGGCAAGCAGCACCTGCTCACATGAGTCATCCCATAGTTCTGCCTCTTCCCCCTTCTCTTAGAGTCTCTATCTGGCTGGCTCCTCTTCAGTCTCCCCTCCTCCAGATGGAGGTCCCCTAATCGTTCTCTCCTTTGACCTCTACTCTTTCCTTAGTTAACTGAAGTGTCTCCACAGCTTGCTCATTTAGGGTTTCTTTCTTCCTTGCTTTTTCTTTTTCATTCTTTTTTTTTCTAGAGGATGAGACCCACATTTCGAATATTTTAAAAAATATATGAATTCATTTAAAAGAACTGGATATTTATATCTGGATAGTGGTATTTAGACTGATAACATTTTAGTGAGTCAAAACTCACTTATGAAATGGGTCGATTAGTGTGAATCCCACATGGCCATGGTGGTCATGGCAGGATTTCTAAGGAAATAGAGATTACAATTGTGCATCAGTTATGTTCAGGTGCCTTTTCTAAGGTTCAGTTTATTTGTATCTAAAGTGAAGCTGATACTGCATTTTTGAGGGTGGAAATTTACCTCACTGAGAGCTGAGATTTTGAAATGACTACTTATATGAAGAAATTGCTTTATATCCATGTTTTTTAAAAAAGTTTTTTTTTTCTTTTGATATGTTTTCAAAATTATGCTCGGATGTAGCTTGGACATGTATTTTTCAGTCCTCAAAGTAGATTTATATCAAAAGAAAGAAAAGCACATGATCCTACTAATGATGGTTACTGAGGAAACAGACAATATAAAATGATTTTATATGACTCTCAGCTAAGCTAGTGATTTGAAAGTAGGAGAAAAAGCTTAAAGTAGTTTTCTTCAGAAAGTAAAAACAGAGAAGTATCCAGATAGACATAAACTATACTCTTTGAAAGACACAACGACTACAAATATTCATGTTGCTGGTGAGTGGATGTATCATATAGCTATGATTTCTTGTCAGCCTCATGAGTAAAAAGCGTGGCTTCTCCTTAGAAGAGGATTAGGGAGAAACTGAATAGTAAGTGCTAGTAAAGCCTTTGTCAGTCAAAGTCTCTTTGGTAAGAGACATAAAGCTCATAGTAAATGAAGAGTTCTGTAATCAATGAGGTGGAAAATCTGTAGGAAGACCTATAGTGACTTAGTCCTACTCAAGATTAGGGTCACACTCTACTATTTTATTGACAATAGTGAAGGATTTTTTATTTTTATAAACACTTTTTAGAAAGTTATCTATATTTTAATATATAAATCCTTGAGTTAAGTCATGATTTGTTTTCTTAGTTGACAGTCATAGATCATGTTCACTCAGTGGATTATTATCCACTTGGTGACAACATACTTTAACCAATGGGGGAAAAAATCACCTTCTGACTCCCCAAGCATTGGTTGTGCAAAACCTAGTTTATTTGCACAGTCTGTTATTAACTTAACAAAAAGTTATTTGAGTCTATGTCCTAGGTATTGGGGATACAATGATAAACAAGAAAACACTGTTTCTCCTCTTATGGAGAGGGAAAGAGAAAATCAAATCACAATTTATTCTAAGAAGGGAAATGCATAAAGAACACATAATTCTGCTTTGGATAACCAGGAAAGGGGTTGGTGTTTTGGCAGTGAGTTGCAATAAGATACAATTAAAACTTTTTAAGCAAGCGAGCAGAGTGGTCAGATGTGCAATTAGAAAGACCTTGTTGGCTACAATGTGGATGATAGAATAGAGGATGACAAGAGTGGAAACAGGAATATCTTTTGTAGTTTTTCAGGCCCTTGATGATAATATCCTGGCCTAGGGTGGTGATAGTAAGTAAGGAGAGAAAAGAAGAGACTCAATAATATTTGGGAATAAGCAAGAAGCTTTGGTAATTTATTAGATATGAGGGGTGAGGGAAAGAGAGGACTCTAGAATGACATTCAGATGTTGGGCACCTGAGTAGATGGTCAATCAAGGATATTCAATAAGTAGTTGGATCTATAATCTGAGACCAAAAATACAGACAACTGAGATGCCATCACAGAGATGGTGCTATGTAGTCTATGGCAGGGATTAATATTACCTAGAAAGCAGCACAGGTGCTTTTAATGGTTGCTAATGGGAAGAACATGGCAAACTAATAGGCATTCCCCAGGCTTGAAAACTGGCTTTTCACTTTCATTGGTTTCCAAGAAAATCCTTCATGAAAGAATTCATTAATTTTATGAATTTATTTTAAAATTAATTATTTAAAAATAGTTGTAAAATTATGAAAACTACTAACCTTATTGTGAGTATACTCTAAATGGAAATATAAATCATATTTCAAAAGCATGTTTTTCTCATTATTTTTTCCATTTTTAAATATATTTAAGCATAACATTTGAAAACAAGGCATATTATCAATCTTAGATGGTTTGATTATAACAGAAATTCTAAATAGGTAGTCACCAAATTATTCATACAAAAACCACTTGTGGTTTCCATAAATTTAGGCTCAAGGGAGTTCCATAATACCCAACTATAAGCAGTTCATTTGATTCACTGAAGACAGCCATGACATAGTTATTTTACTTGCCCTGATTGACAACTTTCCTTGACCATTGATGAGCAAGTTATAGTCAGTGAACTTTCAAATAAGATGACTTAATTATTTTAATTTACATAATTTATAATAAGGCTTTTCCCAACATTTTACTCTAACTCATCATCAGCTTGCTCTTGATTTCCCAGTGTTATCTTTGACCCATACTTATCTTTTGAACTCTAGACAAATTGGGTAGGATGTTATTTTGAGATATGATTTAAAGTTTTCTCAACACTTTCTTATAATTTTTTGCTCTGCTACCAATTCAGTCATAATAATTCATTACCTCAGGGGAGGGATGATACAACAGAAAGCAGAAGTAAATCTTGAGACTTCTCGATTTCGACAGCCTATCTCTCATGAGAGTGTAGGGAAGAACTCAGAACATAAAAAATGGATTTAGAAGGACCTATGATTAGTCAAAGGGCCTGGGTTTTCCATTATTGAGACTAGATTAAGTGTCTCTTGGCTGGGAAAGAAAATGAGTCAGAGGAGAAGCAGAGAAAGCTGAAATATTAATGGATCCCTGAGATAGATCTCTGTGCACTCCTCTCTCTCATTCACCCCACCACACCCAAACCAGAACCCAGTCTTAAGGCAGCCTCTGAAAGGAGAACCTACCTATTCCCCAGACCCTCTCCAGACTTACACACCTGTGCATCAAGATTTACTAAAAGGCAACATTAATGAAAACAATGAAGTACTGACTAATATACATCAATGATATAGAAAAGAGAGCCCAATGCAATACAGACACTTGATAAATGATAGTATTAGCACTGTCAACCAATGGGGAAAGGACAAGTCTTAGCAACAAAACTACTGGGTCAATTAAAATATCAATATTGGAAAAACTGAGATTTTACTCCTACCTCAAATCAAAATATAAATTACAGGTGTACAGCATGGTGACTATAGTTGGCAATATTGTATTGTATACTTGAAAGTTGCTTAAGAGAGTAGATCTTAAAAGTTGTCACCACACAGACACAGACACACACACACACACACAAGTTACCTGTGAGTTGATAGATATGTTAACTAACCTTATTCTGGTAACTGTTTTGCAATATATATGGATATCAAAACATCACCTTGTACACCTTAAACATGAACATTGTTATACGTTAATTACATCTCAATAAACCTGGGGGAAAAAAGATCTTTCCCTAAATATTTGAAACGGTTACCTCTTTTCCTAAACCTGCAAGGCAGCCTTCACTACAGGGAATGATTAGATGCAGAGGTTTTCAAAGAATCTGTATTAATTGCTGCTGCAGTGTTGCTTACTAGAAGATGTCCTTACCCATGGCAATTGCTATACGTGTGCTCAAAGGATAGGAAAAGCCCGAGAAGCAGCTAATGGCCCTTTGTAGAGTGTGCCAAGACTATCTGTGAATTTGTGGTTGTATCATTAGCTGTGAGACACATTTGAATCTCTCTCTGCAACACTCATATTTGGCTTTAAGCATTTCCTCCAGAAAGTTCTTCTCCATTGCTGACTGATTCCAAACTCACTTGGCTGTCTGTGTAATGCTACTGCTTCTTAATTTTTTTTTTTTTGCTTGTTTTGTCAAGCTGCTTCAAGGTTGCTATAAAATGTTTTCTGACACTCCATTCTTGCTTTTGGTCCATGATACCCAGTCTGTTGTGAAATATAAAAATGTTTGGTATCCGTAAGTCTGCAGAAAGCTTATGGAAGGGATTAATTTGACAGTTCCAAATGTGAATTTTGAGCCCAATTCTCATTGTAAAATTTGACATTTTACTGTCTTTTTTGAGACTTCTTTCAGTATTGTATTTTCATTTTACTTTTTTAACTCAAAGCAAATTAGTGACGTGGTGATTTTCCCAGGAAGGAGACTCCCCACAGAATACATACTGTAGCAACATCAAACATGGCCTGTGAAACCACCGAAGCTAGGGGTGTTAATCTGTGTTGGAGGTCTGGACCTAAAAAGCCAAGTCTTCTACTTTCAGTTACAGCTTCATATATCAGCATAAACCAAGAGCCAAGATGATTTGGGTTTCAGTTTTCAGTGTATAACTTAGTTCCGTGAGATGATATCGAGCTATTTATGTAATAAAAGTCTAGACATTAAATCAATACAACTTTTTTGTGGTTGTGTTTGTTGTTGTGTTGTTAATGCTGAAAAAAAAGTTTTACACTGGAATTTTTAGAAATGTAATTCTATGTCAACAACCAAGTAACAACATCAAACAATATTCCCTTATCTCATTTTTTTTAATCATTGTATTATCTCAGGAATAGCATGATATAAACACAAAATGCTTTCCCCCGGGGTTTACACCAATAGCAATTTCTAGGGAACTTATTAGGATGGCGTTTCACCAGCCAACTTGTAGGAGAGACCAGAAGATATCCGAAGGAGAGAACCTGGAAGTACACAAGCTAATTCCTAGGTCAGAGATAGAAGGAGGGTGGCAATTTTGAATACAGTGGAGTATCTGTCTCCAGTTTTCCTAGAGAGGAGTGAGAGAGAGGTGGAAGAGGGTGGTCAGTGAAAAACACTGCCAACTATATAATACAAAAGTTTACCTCTTTTTCCCCACCAATCACCTGGGTATTGATTTACAAGATACAAAGGAGGGTCCTTTACCCGCCTCTGGTCTCCCTGAGAACATCTGACAACATGGGACAAAGCGGAACATGATCAGCCTTAGGGGTTGGAGCAAGACACAAGACCAGCTGCCTCTTGAGCAGATCACTGTAGCTCCCAGGTATTAACTGCGCAGTTAGGGCAGAAAAAGCAAGAGGTGTGCACTCACACACATGTGAAGAGCCTGGTGCATGGTAAAGAAAGTCAACCCAGAAAACTGTTTGTTTTCTGCTGTTTGTTTCTGCTCTTCTGTTCCTATTGTTACTCCCAGGCCAATATGATCTGGGAAACGCAGGTTGCATAATAATTGAAATACCCTCTTGAGAAAAAGCAAACACACTCTTCTACTTTCCCTTGGCCCATATTCACAATTTTCCATGCTCTTAAAGTTTCTTATATACACAACACTTCTCTGCTTCCTGAACCTCTCCAACCCTGTTTATTCCCACCAGTCAAGGAACAGTACTCATGTAAACCTTAATTCTAAGTCACATCCTTTATCACAATATTGATCGTTTAAATTCATTTCTTCATCTGCTACACTTATTTATACCCCTAATTATATCCATCTGTCAAGTCACCTAATGTAAGGACCTTGGAGTTATCTCCAAAGCCTCTTTCTGCTCATTCTTTGCATCCCACACATTACATACTTCCTCTGCCCTCTCACTGGAATGTACTCCAAACTCATGCTTTACAGATGAGTTCTGCCCTAAACTGCTAATGCAGCTTCCTACCTGCAGCCACTCTCCCCTCCAGTCTGTCCTCTGGAAGCTACCAGAATTACGTTTGCAGAATGCAAATCTCATCATGTCAATTATTTAACTTAAAATTGCCTATGGTTCTACAAAGAATACACTAGTGTTCTCAGACTGGGAATGGGATGATGAGGAAATGCATGGATGGCTTTCATGGAGGTCTGTAAATCCTCTGAAATTACACACAAAAAAGTTGTTTTATGAGCATTAAGTATGTTTTTCATAAGAAGAGTGTCAATAAATTTCAACAGGTTCTCAAAAGAGCCTGTGCTGTGACATGGCCTCCCTCCCCCAAAATAAAATTCTCTGAAACTCATTAGTGTGACAGGCAAGGCCCTTCACAGTCCAGTTAAGTATAGCAGTATAGTGCAGTGCGAGGTGGAGTAGCATGGGAAGCTGAGGGTAGTGGAAAATTTTAGAGTCAAGCAGTCCTGGGTTTCAATTCTGGTTTGATCATCTGGCTGGTTGGTCTTAGGAATGCATCCTCTCTGAGCTTTATTTGGCCTCTCTGGTAAATGGGATAATATTCTTCTTCTTATAGGACTGTTTTAATATTAAATTCAGTAACAGTGTAAAGTAACTGAGATATAATATCAATAGATATAATTTGCAGCTTCTTCACTATAATTTTCTGGACATCCAGAGATGGTATCATTAAAAACAGTACGCTCAC
The DNA here is from genome assembly GCF_949752795.1 of Hyperoodon ampullatus. Classification (NCBI taxonomy): domain Eukaryota; kingdom Metazoa; phylum Chordata; class Mammalia; order Artiodactyla; family Ziphiidae; genus Hyperoodon; species Hyperoodon ampullatus. The sequence continues at coordinate 20,360,495 of NC_136918.1, read as the reverse complement.
CTTCCCTAGTGATAAATCCCTCCCTTATCACTTGAAGTTATTTTTGTTTCAAGTTATTAAAAAATCTATATTCAATTGTCTAAATCATTCAAGGGAATATATTAGTACACGTAGCTCAAAAATTTCAGAGGTAGAGTATGCTTCAGGTGCAATTTCTACCAAACTCTACCTACAATTTTCTACCATACTCTAACTCTGTCTTTCCCTGTGCATCAACTTTCCCCTCAGGATGGTTTTCCTCATTGTGACAAAGTGACTGTAGCAGCTCCAGCCCTCACAACTATACCTCCCACCATCTAGAACAAGTAAGAGCCTTCGTGTCCTGGAATTGCCAGCCAAATCTGAGATTCCTTCTCTTGCCCACCCGTGAGCTAATCTTGGCAGCCAAGGTTTCATATTTAGTCTTAAGCATCTCTTGAGCCATCTGCATCCCCAGAGGGAATTCAGGGTTAGCGTGAATGGCAGTACTTAAGATACTTAACAATTCAGATGACACAGGCAACAACCAATCTGGACATATACCAGCCTAAAGGGAAGAGATGCTGGTTGGAAACCAGTATTCACCGGGCATGTTCTGGGAGCTGAGCCTAAGCCCTACCTGGGGGCAAGATGAAGGTGAAAATAGTTTGCTGAGGTGGTAGCTCTCAGGGACCCACTGTGCATACCTACTCAAGAATGAGCTAATTCTCACCATTCTTCAGATCATCTTTTGTACCTAGAAAATCGGGACTCAGCTTGTACTATCTGCTAATGAGCTTCACCTTGAAAACAAGGTATGTACATAGGGAGAAGAAAAGGCAGCTCTTTGGTTTCCTGTTCTCTTTAATGAATAAATCACTGGGGGAAAAAATAATGTTTCTAACTCTAAAAATATTTCTGAAAAAATCTACTTTAAAACTTAGGGTTAGTAATTTATATCCCTCATATAGACAACATTTAGAAATGCATTTCTTGATGTTAAATTATTTCAAGTCATTTCAAAAGTTCAGCAATCCTGAATCAATTTTTACTTTAATAGGAAGAGCAATTAAAAAGAAACAACAACAACAACAACAAACAAAACGTTGCTGTTCTTCAGTTTTGCTTCATATTCAATTATTCACAAATCACTTCTCAAACCCAGCCCAGGAATCCAAACTGTATCACAAAACAAAGCTCCACGTTATGAAGAAACATAACTGGATTACTTTGTTTCTCCTTTGCCTCTAAGTTCTGCTTTCCTCGGCTAAGGGTCTGGAAGCTTTCCAGACGCCAGCAGGGTGGGGGAGTTGTAACACAGGCTTGGCATGTGAAACTCATCACAGATTCTCCAAGGGGCAGGGGGACATCAAAGCAATAATGCGCAATAATGCGGGTGCGCTGGAATGTGGGGGAAGTGTGGCAGCTATGCTTTTATCTTATGTAGCATTTTCTTTTGAACAATCAAATTAAAAAGAGAATATGTGTCCAAATTAGCCAGATTGGAAACTGTTGGTTACTTTGAAAATATGACAGGGCAGTAACTTCTCCCAGAGATGGGGGTAAATCTGTTACTGTTGTGCTTGTCTCCAAAGGATGCTATTACCCAGGGGTTGGTTCCATAAGAAGAACTTATTTTAGAATTTCGCATTAAATATATTAGGGGCACATGCCATTGTCTCATTTCTCTCATTCATTCATTCACTCATTTATCTCATTCAAGAAAAGTCTATTGAGCACCCATGGGTGTCAGGCAGCGTTCTAACTCCTGAGGATATGGAATACAACCAAATAGACTAAGTCGGTGCCCTCTTGAAGCCTGTATCCCAGGGCAAGGTAGACAAGTAAATTTTTAAAATCTCAAACAAATAAACACAAAATGTATCAGGTGGTGATAAGTGAGATGAAAAAATGTCAGCAGAGTTAAAGAACAGAGAGAGTGACGGGGTGGCAAGGTGATCTTCGCAGAAGGTCAGGGAAGATTTCACATTTGTGTCGAATCCTGAATGAAACAAGAGCACAAGCCCTAAGATATCTGGCTGAAGTGTTCCAGGCCACAGGAACAGCTGGCATGCACGGTCCTCACAGATAAGCCTCCTGATGACCCTGTGATGGAGGTGGGACAGGTAATTTCATCTCTGAGACAGGAGGAAACTGGGACTCAGGGAACTGTGTAGCAGACCCAAGAATAAAGCTCATCTCTTCAAAGTCCCAGCCCTTTGTTCTAGGAAGAGCAAGCGCTAGATAAGTGTTTTTTGAGATTTCAGATTTGATTTGTGATTGAGACGCTTTCTTCACATGAAATTTTATGTGGAATCTCAATTTGTGAAGTAAGTAAAACTGGAGCCTCTCAGGAAGAAGTAAGCAGAAGGTTTTGCCCATGCTTCATCCCCAGACCTTGCCCCACACCCAGAGCCTTTCCTCTGAGGAACCTCTGCAGCCCCCTCTAACCCAGCATGCCTCGGGGAAGGAGGGACTAAGGAGAGGTGACAGTGAAGTATACAGGAGGAGAAACAGAGAAACGAGGAAGATTATGACAAGATCAGTCATCCCCACTTGCTCACGGCCCTGCCAAAGCAGCCTTTTATTTCTTTCAAGATCCAATTCAGTTTCCTCATCTTTGAGAAGAAGGGGCATTTGATATCTACTGCTCCAAAATGAATTACTCCCCAAACTTAATGGTTTAAAAGAACAAGTATCTATTATCTCAGTTTCTGTGGGTCAGGAATCCGGGTGCAGCTTAGCTGGATCTCTGACCCAAGGCCTCCACGAAGCTACGATCACCGTGTCGTAACGTCATGTGGGCTGCAGACTTCTCCACTCAGCTGGAGGAGGATCTGCTTACAAACTCACTCATACGGTTGTTTCAAGATGACATTTTTTATCGGTTGTTGAATTGAGGGCCTCAGTCTCTTGCTGCCTGTTAGCTGGGGACCCTCAGGGTCTTGTCATGTGGGGCAAGCTCACTCCATAGGGCAGCTGCTTTTGCTCAGAACGAGAGAGAGATGAAGTCAGAGCCTTTGTGTAACCTAATCTTGGGAGTAAAATCCCACCACTTTTGCTTATTTTATTCATTAGAAGGGAATCACTGAGTACAGCCCACACTCAAGAAGAGAGAATTACACAAAGGCATGAATGCCAGAAGGCAGGGACCACTGGGGCACATTTTAGAGGCCACCTAACAAAGGGAGGAAAACAAATATAGAAGCTACATAAATTCATGTAATCTCTGACATGCTTAATCTATGCAATATAGTTTTAGTCTTTTAGTACATTCGTCTTTCTTGCTTCACAACAACCTAAAAATGCTGGTGTTTTTTTCATCAACTACTTTTAATATGGAGTCCTCATCTTGTATCCCACCTATTTGCATTCTAGTATTAAGATATAAAATTTCTTTTTGAAAAAGATTCTATTAAGGATTTTCTTGCTTACATAATTAATTGAAAACATACTTCAATACAGATGGAAACATCAGAGATGTTATTAAAAATCCTTGACACCTTTTCCAGAAGTACAAAGAAAGGCTCAGTAAGTTGCCCTCAAATTACTCATAAGCAGTTTTTTGGCCAAAAACACCCTGACCTATTCCAGTGTTTCATAACTGACATCATCAGTCTTTCCAAAGTTACTTCTAAAAAGATGAAGCTGAGTGTACTGAAGAGTTTGTTCACTTGTCTGTATTTTTCACTAAACGGTAAGCCTCTTGAGGGTCACCCTTATCCGATAGTGTCCGGCACACCCAAGTGCCCTGCAAGAATATGGGTAATGAGTGATGCAGAAGTGACTCGAAAGAAACCAGAGGAAAATGCTACCAAAACAGCCAAATAAAACAAATTTTAAAAATTATTATGGTCTTTATGTGAAAACACACTTCAGGGAAGAATTCAAGGATATATATACTAGGTAATAGTTCCAAAGGTTCCTGGACATCACGTATCAGCTCCTTTATGTGTCCCAAAGTATAGATTACGAGCTCAGTGAATACGGTCCAGAAGCTTCTCTAATGAGTGACGTGTTTTCTGTGACGGTACTTAGAATGGAATGTGAGGACATCAAGAAGATGAAGTGAAGAGCTTTCCATTCAACTGCAGCGAAGCACTTTTTGACAATTTTGTTTAGTTAACTACTCATGTTCATGAGGACTAAGTAGTGCTGGGTGGAGTTGCAAGATTAGGTTTGATCTGGATAGTGATGCTTCTGAAACGCTAGATGTGGATGAGGAGAAGGAAGAACAGAAAGGAGGCAGATTTCAGGGACTAAAAGGTGCTGGAGCAAATGTGTCAGTCCAGTTAGTACTGAACCTTCTGTGCTCTGCCTTCTCTCCTGGATCATAGAGAAGGGTGGGCAAGGGGACCATACCTGGCATTTAGCCTCCCAAGTCCCAGATCCTATTTAATCATCCTGCTGTGCCCTCAGTGCCTCTCAATCTCTTTCCAGGTATTCCCTCTGCCTTTGTTTTAAGTTAGAAGATTGTGAGGGGATGGATTATTGGGCTAGCAGGGGTGACCATCAGTAGCCAAGATTGGCTTTCTCTCCAATTGCCACTGACCTCCTGACATCACCTGCCATGCACAGTGTTTACCCCAATAAACTCTCATAGCTAACCAAGTTAGGGCTACAAGGTTTTGTGGGGGGGGGTTGTTTGTTTGTTTTCTTACAAAAATTTTTTGAAGCAATCAGATGCAATACATTGTAATGACACCTATTCTGCAAAGCTTTCCCTAATCAACTCCCAGTTGATAGAATGACCCTTCTCTTTCTGCCCTGCCTTCCTGGAGTGCCTCTATGCTGCTGTTCCCCACACTGTATGTCCTCACTGAGTTACCTGCTCCTCTCCTGACTAGGCTATGAGCACTTAGGACCCTGGCATATTAGATGTGCTGGGTGCCACTAAGCACTTACATTATTTGATGAAAACAATAAACAAGGGAATGGAAGGAATAAGGATTTAATTAGGAACATCATTCCTTTTCATTCTAAATCTGCTTATCCACTAAGCTGAGTGGAAAAGAAGTATGTAAGAGTTTATGGATGATCTCTTACTTTTAACAAAATGTTAGGAAGCAACTTTTTCCAACACCAGCACCACTACCACTAGGCAGGTTTTGTAGGAATGCCAAAGGGTTAAAACCTGTTACTTTGGAAGCTGTGGACTCTATAGCTGTATATATACATATATATTTTTTTTTTCTTTTTTCTTTTTTTTCTTTTGTGGTACGCGGGCCTCTCACTGTTGTGGCCTCTCCCGTTGCAGAGCACAGGCTCCGGACGCGCAGGCTCAGAGGCCATGGCTCACGGGCCCAGCCGCTCCGCGGCATGTGGGATCTTCCCCGACCGGGGCACGAACCCGTGTCCCCTGCATCGGCAGGCGGACTCTCAACCACTGCGCCACCAGGGCAGCCCTATAGCTGTATATTTTGATGAGCTGTTATACGGGCAGAGACTGAATACAAACTGACCTCCCTGAGCCAGAGTGACTGTGACTGGTTATTATTTCATAGAGGGAATTATACAGTATTCACAGGTAGAAGACCTAAGCGCAAGGCATTATTTCTCCACTTGGAGTCATGTCATCTTAATCAGACCACTTAACTGTGTCTGAGTTTCCCATTTGTACAGTGGAGATAATTTTTAAAAAGAAGGAAAAGTAACATCGACAAGCACAACACTTTCTCTTCCCTTGTGATGCAGCTGTGAGGACCAAGGTGATGACTGTGGAACTGCTTCCTAAATTATAAAGTGCAGTGCCCACATTTCTGCCAAGGGCCTCTGGGGAGCAAACAGAGGAAGCAAGAATTGACTGTTTGACCAGAGCAAATACGAGATGTTAAACACTCTTTGTTTTTAAAAAAAAAAAAAAAGGGACTTTCCGAAATCATAATGCTTTTATGAATCAGAAAAGAGCTAAAGTTCAAACTTTCCTTTCACATATGAATGTGCTTTACCTTTATTTAATATCTTGAGACTTTGGTGGGGAACAAATTCTGAGTAAACATATAAAGTGGACTCTTATTTCTGGGGCCATTAATGAGTTTTATCTTCCAAGCTAAAGATCTTGGAAGATCTTACAAAACTGAAAGCTCTTGAGTAGAGAGGAATGACTTTAAGCAAATAATCCAAGATTACTGCCAACATTCCTAAAAAAGACATTACATATTTCCACATGAATAGATGTTTCTGCTTCAGTATGCTATATGCTAAACTTCCATGGTAAAACTTCACAGCTCAGTATAAATCCATTCTACTGAACCACATATACACTCTCTTGCTGGGGACATACTCCATCCCCAGTGGGCCAGGTGTCTCTTGGAAAAGAACCAGAAACTATGCAGTCTTCCTTAGATCTTTTTTTTTCTATTTTCTTACCACAGACTCACTGCTAGCAGCTCCTCTGGAAAGGAAAAGTAGGAGTGGGTTTTCTGGGATAGAGCCTTGTGGCTCCGAGAGGTGGTTTATGCTGTGAGAAGTATATCTTGAACATTTTTAGGCAATTTGAACACCATCTTTCTTTGACTTCTCCTCTCTGAAAAAGGAGAAATAATAAGAAATGGTATTTTACTCATGAACACTCCATTGTTAAAATGAGAGCTTAGGAAAGTGGGGTGTGGGTAGTGGCAAAATGGGTGAAGGGGGTCAACAGGTACAAACTTCCAGCTATAAAATAAATAAGTCATGGGGATGTGATGTACAGCATTGTGACTATACTTCATAACACTGTATTGCATATTTGAAAGTTGCTAATGGAGTAGATCCTAAAAGTTCTCATCCCAACAACAAAAAATCTGTTACTATGTATGGTGACAGACGTTAACTAGACTTACTGTGGAAATCACTTTGCAATATACACAGGTATCAAATGATCATGTTGTACACCTAAAACTAATATAATGTTATATGCCAATTATACCTCAATAAAAAAAAAAAGAGAGCTCAGTTACCTCTGACTCATCCTTAAGATATCAGTTGGCACTGACCAGGCTCCCCATCTTTCCAAATCAACCTTTATATGTTCTTGTAGCACCATCTCTCTCTCCTTCATAACCCTTAGCATAGTGGTGCTTTTACACCTTCATTTAAGAGCACAGGCTCTAGATCCAAACCACATGGGTTAAAATTCTGACTCCACTACTTACTAGCTGGGTAACCAAGCAACTTAATAGCTCTGTACTGCTGTCTTCCCATCTGTAAAGTAATAGTTCTTACCTCACAGTGTTGTGAGGATTAAACTTGAAGAGAAGATGATATATAAACCCCCTTGCCTTACAACAATGCCTTCCATATAGTAAGTGCTTAATAGATGTTAACTATTTGTTTTGTTTTGTTTCAGCTCTGCCCACTTCAAGTTTTATGGGAGCAGGCACATCACTGCCTAACATTCATCATACCAAAGAACCCTTTTAGGAAACACTTGTTGAATAAATGAATAAACAATTTAATCTGTAAGATTTCATCCAGCTTTGTATGTATTCCTTTTGCATGATAACTCCAGAAAGTAAAGCAGAAAGCAAAATCAATGTGGAAGATTATGGTGGAGGCTGGTTCTGGAATACTTGACATTTGACCTCAATTAATTCTTAGATTAATACAGGGCAGAAATGAATAAAGTGTAACCTACTGTAGGCTAAGGGTAAGATTTCAAAGAACTCATACATATTTGTTAAATTTTGTGCTATAGCTAAATAAACCGTGTGTTTTGAGGGAAATGAAAACCAGTAGAATACATTTTTAATATCAATACATGATATCTCCAGGATCTAGTAATAAAAATTTATGAAAACTTTTAAGATCTATACTCTTAGCAGCATTTGAATATAAAATATGTACTGTTAACTGTATTTGAAGCATTAAAGGTTATAGTGACACATGGTTCAGATTGGCTTTGCCCAAAACAGGCTTTGATGACTTCCTTACAAAAAGCTTTCCAGGCTGACAGCCATGTTTATGATAATAAATATGGTTATCATCAAATAAAAAGTTATGAGGTGCTTTTTAAAAACCCTTGGTTATAGTATCATCTTGAAAAGAAATAACACTCAGATGTGAAGGCTGAGAGAAAATAAGTCAGTATACTAAGACCACTGTGCACAATTCAAAATGGGTGATTTTAAAAAAGTGAGCCCTCAAAGGACATAATAAAGGTTTATATTATTGTTATGGCTTTCCCTGCAAGTATCTTCTTTAAATTATACCATTTCTGTGATCAAGGAGCAGCTATACAAGCACCACTGTGTTATTGTAAAGGAAAGCAGTAGGTAGTAAGGAGATCTGGCTTTCTTGTGGCTCTGGCTTTCAGCTCTGGGATCACTTCTCTTCCTATCTCCTTGATAGGAAATTTCTTAAAAGAGACAAAGTCTAGTTACTCAATGATTAAATGCAAATAGTCTTATTGACTTCCAGGTAATATAAGGTATTGATGACTGATGTGGCCGTTTTCTGAATAGATTTTGATAGGAGGCAAAAGAATAGGAAAGCATTTCAGTGCAATAAACTAGATTAAATGTTAGAAAAGGGAGGTTGTTGATCTCAAACACAAATGTCAATATAATAATTTTGGCCAACACAACCTCTGATTAAGCCTGAAGAAAAAGCCATAAATGTTCTCTGAAAATAAATTCTTTGTTGGAAAAGACTTTTTCCCCTGGATTTTCTTAGCTTCCTTCCACTCTATTATTTTTAATCTACATTATGGGAAATAAAACACAATATTGTTACAGCTCGTCAAAGAAAGTTCATCTCTTTTGCTCCTACTGTTTTTGGCAGAGCTCAGAGAATTTCAATAATATAAATATTTTCATTGAATTGTTGAAAGCAGCAGGAAGAAATGACAAGTCATAAACGTTTATTTACTCAACTAATGAATAAATGAGTGGATAGATGAATAAAAGAATGATGAAGGAGAGAACTGATATACAGTTTTTGGAATGGACACAGCTTTCCACATAGGCAGTCACAGAAAGAAGGGCACTCATTTGTAGAGAGGAATTGGCACACAAAGACTAAATGCAAGCATTATTTATCTCATAGTTTTCTTTGGCCCAACGGTGGTTTATACTGGCAAAAAGAGTTTGACTTGACTTGTGCTGATCCTATTCCAGTTTAGAGTTTAAGTCTAGAAATAATTTTCTATTTAACTCAATAAACTAAATAGTGGATGACTGAGAGGATGCCAACACTTAGGCACTCTGCTAAAGCCTATTATTTCCTAATTACCTGTTATCTCCTAATTGATAGGTTAATTCATCTCTTCTCAATGCCTATCTTCCTTGACCTTTTTGTAAGAACTGACACTCTTGAAAACCCTGTGACTGAAGACATCTCCTATAGTTTCTGCATCACTTCACTCTCCAGATCCTTTTCTATTGGTGGGTTCTCTTTTCTAAGCTGTCCCCTAATGATACATATTGCTTTGGTTTCAGTCTTCCATCCTGCTCTCTTCCATCCCTTTGAGCTCCCATTTACTCCAATCTCCTCAATAAATTCCTTTAGATTAAAAGCTATATTTTATAGCCTTACTCTGCCTCCTGAACTCCTATTCCACATTTCCAACACTGGGATGAATATTTCTGCCTGGAGACTGCATTGGTGATTCACATTTAACAATGAAATTCATTATTTTCTATGAATTGGTTGCTCCATTTGACTTCCTTTGTCAAATGTTTCCAGAAGATATGCTTGTGAGTAATAGAATGAGCTGCATCATGAGTGGCCAGAAAGTGAAAACTAAACTGGTGCCTGGAGGGTTAATCTGAAAACCAAGTGAGACAAGAACTCTGGCCACCATATCCTACTTCCTGGTGACACTGGAAGTTCTAGAAGATGGTCTCAGATTTAAAGTTTTGTTTTGTTTAGATGTTTTTGAATTTTTTGGTCCTGGGAAGATTATCAAGTTGAGGGACAGGCAGTAAGATAAGAATCTGCTATAGGAATTAAAGTAAAATACATCAGGTTTCTAAGTCAAACAAGTTACTTATCTTCCCCTAATGCCACTCTTCTCATCTGATAAAAGTAATGGTACAGCAACCAATGAAAATAATCTCCACAAGCTGATCAGACACCCTGAAACCCTCTCCCTGACCTTGCCTTTAAACACCCTTCCCCAAAAGTCATAGGGGAGTTTGGGTTTTTAGAGCATGAGATGCCCATTCTCCTTACTTGGCCCCATGTTGGGCGCCTTGCAATAAATACTGCACTTTCCTTCACCACAACCCTGTATCAGTAGATTGACTTTGCTGCGGGTCAGGAGAGCTGACCCTAGTTTGGTCTGTAACGCTTACCCATCTAAACACAACTTTAACTCACCCCTTCTAGCATCACAATTCTCATTTAGCCAAGTCACAACCTCAGTGAAAAAGAGAAAACAAGCCAAACCTCTCCGTTTCTCCCCTCTACTCCAGTACAGTTAAATATGGCTAGAGAATAATAAACTCTTAAATGGACACAGTTTACATTTACAATCATGAAACCTAAGAGGAACTTTAGTATGGCTGATCAATTATAAGTTTCTATTTTATTAACTATCCTAGTATACTAGAAAAATATTTCATACCTTTCCCTTGAACACTCTCCCTGCCACTTTAACCTCAACAATACTCAGGTCCTACCTCACTGAGAAAACTGAGCAATCAAAGAGGATTTGCAAATGTCCACCTCACATCTACTCACCTACCCCTCATAGTCTACCTTCCTCTCTATTTCCATAAATGAAACATTCATGATCTTATCCATACTCAAGGGAATCCTTCCAGAAACCCTTTCTTTTCTCTTCTACATCAGTATTTTCATTATTCTTCATACCTGTCAACAAAACATGCTATTATTTTTCACATCTTAAATTTAAAAAGAAAAAGTTATTAATGCCACTTCTGCCAATGAGAGCTCAATTTCTTTGACCCCCATTTTCAGCAAAATTCCTCAAAAGAGTTTTCTATATTCAATGGCTATAATTCTTTTTTCTCTTTCTTAATCTGCCTTCCAACCAGGTACTTTTCTCTATCACTCTCCATCCTAATTTTTCATTAGATCACCAATGATCTCCAGATTCTATAACATGTGATAGGCTGACTAAGGGCCCCCAAAGATGTTCATTCACTAATCCCTTGAACCTGGAAATATTTCACCTTACATGGTCAAAGGGGCTTTGCAGATGTGATGACGTCAAGGGTCTTGAAACAGGGAGATTGTCCTGGAATATCTTTGTGGGTCCAAGCAGGAGTATCAGAGTCAGAGAAAGTAAATGTAATGGTGTAAGCAGTGGCCAGAGAGGAAAGAAGATGCTATATTGCATGATGAGAAGACAGAGGAAGGGGCAATAAGCCAAGGAATACAGGTGGCCTCTAGAAGCTGAAAAAGGCAAGCAGATTTCCCCCTTTAGTCTCCAGAAGGAGCATCGATCTGTTGACACCTTAATTTTACTCCAGTTAAACTTATTTCAGACTGCTGATCTCCAGAACTCTAAAAGGAACAGATTCATGTGGTTTTAAGCCAGTAAGTTTGTGGTAATTTGTTACAGCAGCAATAGGAAATATATAACTCAATGATCATTGCTCAGCTATCAAATAAATGATAGAATAGATGATAATGATGATGGGGGTGGTGGTGATGATAGATAGATAGATAATCAGCACACAACATATCTGAAATTTCCATCATCCATCATATACTTTCCTTGCTTGCTTTCTGGAATACCATAGTCCCCAGGTCTTTAACCACTGCATTTCATTTTCATTAGTTCTACTTTTACCTGCCTTCTTCAATTGACAGAAATTTTAAGAAGAAATGTGAGGCCCAGTGATAAGTAAAATTAACTAAGAGAAAAGAATAACTTAGAGACAAATATATTCTAGTCATATCCTATCTAAGATAATATTCCACAAAAATAACTTTCAAAATAATAGGATGTAAAATTTAATTAAGAGATATTATTGTATCCTAGGCAGTCAGTAGGATATTAAAGTTATTATTTAATTCAGCCTGCAAAGATAATTGAGAAGTAAGAAAAATATTGGCTTTTGATTCAAACATTTAATTTTTTTTACACTGAATGCAATCCAACCATTTGAAAAGTAAAGACTTAGCCAATCATCCAACATTGTATAAAACACTGATTAAATTTTCTTGAGATGGTTTTGTTTGGAGATAACAGACTTTCTTTTTAATTATTATTATGTACACAGCTAATCAGTGGGTTTTATTGTTGGTGGTGTTTAGGCACAATGTAAGTATAATCAGATTTTTGAAAGATTTTTTTTAGAGATTTTTGAGAGATTCAGACAAACAGGTTATGAAATTACTAATAAACAATTTAAAATGAAAAAAAAAGTAATGGTACAGGACTTCCCTGGTGGCACAGTGGTTAAGAATCTGCCTGCCAATGCAGGGGACATGGGTTTGAGCCCTGGTCTGGGAAGACCCCACGTGCCTCAGAGCAATTAAGCCCATGTACCACAACTGCTGATCCTGCACTCTAGAGCCCATGAGCCACAATTACTAAGCCCATGTGCGGCAACTACTGAAGCCCGCGTGCTCTAGGGCCCGCGTGCCGCAACTACTGAGCCTGTGTGCTGCAACTGCTGAAGCCCACGCGCCTAGAGCCTGTGCTCAACAACAAGAGAAGCCACCACAGTGAGAAGCCCGCACACCGCAACAAAGAGGAGCTCCTGCTCTCCACAAATAGAAAAAGCCCACATGCAGCAACGAAGACCCAACACAGCCAAAAATAACGTTTTAAAATTTTTAAAATAAATAAATAAATTAATTAATTAAAGTAATGGTACAACATTTAACTTGAAGTTTTTTGTAGGGATTAAAAATAATGCCCATCAAACAAGTGATACATAGTTGCTCCCAATATGTACTAGCTATTATTAACATTACCACTATTAATTGATTTTCCTAGTGTGAACTTGAGTTGTTTTCCATTGTTTTCTTTAACCAATAGTCCCATGTCTAATGGGACACTAACTGTGTCAGTTCCATAGTCTTCTTTATACATTTTCACTGACTTCACCTTAGGGCAGGTCCTGAAATGCACAACAGGAGTTTTCCAGTGGTATCAAAAATTTTCTTTTAACAGCACAACCCATACTGTGATGATCCCTACCTACATGCATTGTCATGACTTATCCTTGATTTCCACGTATGATCTATTATTCTCAACATGGCACATAGAACCATCTACCGTGTGGCCACATCCTAATTTTCCAGTCTAGCATAATTTGTCAATTCACTGTTTTATGAATACTCTTTATTCGCTTCTGTCTCTAAGTCTTTCATTATATTTTCCCCCCTTTTCCCAATACCTTCTTCTTTCCTCTTTAGCTGTTAAATCCTAGACACTATTTAAGCTTCAACTTAGATTACTCCTTCAAAAACTTTTACCAAATCACTCTAGTTCACAGTCTTTGCTTCTGAATTTATAGCACTTACTGTCTACAGCATTTAGCTGGCCATTTGTCATGTACATAATAAGCCTTGTCAGTTTGTGGCCCATATTGTTAATTAATGCTCCCAACGTCATCTATGTCTGTTGTGCCAATTATTTAAGTCACCAACATTACTGACTCTCTTTGATTTAGCGACCAGTGAGGAGCATAATCAATAAACTTTGAGATCAACACTAACATTTTGCATTTGTCATTCATTCAGTATATGTCTACTTTAACAACCTAACATGTACTAGGTATATTGTTGGCTGTGGGATATAAAATGAATCAGACACAGGCTCAAGATCTCAAAGTCTAATAAGAAATATAGACAGGCAAATAATTAATTAAATGTATCAGAAATCCTATCAAAGACAATGAACAAAACCTGTGGTATCACAGAGATAGGACACGTGAACTCTGCTTTGGTAGAGGGGAAGGTCAGGGGAATCTTCTCAGCGTAACTTATACTTGAGTTGCAGTGAAAGGATGAGCATGGGTTCTCCATCTTGGGAGGCAGTCAGGGAGAGGTTTACAGAAATATGGACCAAGAAAAACATGCAAAGACATGGATCCCTGAGAATAACTCTGTATGACTGATACATGCATAAGGTATATACTAGTGGAGTATAGATAGAAGACTAAAGAGAAGGACTCTAAAATCAAATCATGAAGAAACTACATGCTAAGAGGTTTGGTCATTATCTAGAAAGCAACGGTTCAGAGGGAAAATCAGTGAAGGATCTTAGACAGTAGAGGGAAATGGTTAATTTGTGTTTTTTAGGAAGATCACTTGGAGAGAGTATGAAAGAGCCTGGAGACAAGAAGACATTATAGAAACCAGTTTTGATAGTCTAAGAAGAGACTACAGCATTGGTAGTACAGAGAATCCATCAGATTTGAGGGGTGTTTTAGTGGCAGGTTAAATTTGGCGATATTTAGGCATAGGTAAGGTTGTGAAAAAATTCAGAATAAGCTAAGTTTTCCAACTTGCAGATGAACAATGATGCAATTAATCACGAAAAGGAAGAGAACACTCATGGTCTCTTCAGTGTTTGTTTTGTAATATGCTTCTCTTCCACTTCTTTTGAAAGACTATATGTAAACAGAGAAGCCAAAGCCATCTGGGTGGAAAAGGTAATACTTCATGCTTTATTCACTTTAATTCTTGGGAACAGCAGGGAGTGAGTATCAGTTGGAGAGAATGTATTAAGCATAAAAAGTTTATGAGAGTAAATTAGTATATCCAGTAATTTATGATAACATTACATTCTGGCAGTTCTAATTTTTAGTTCTCTATTTTTAACTGAGACCAAGGAATTTTATGGACTAGAAAGTAAACTTTTGGGAAAATTTCACAAATTACTTTAATATCATTATACCACATGATTATACACTCTTACACTGTCAATTTGAGGTTCAGTTAGTTATTCTTAGGAAAAAAACATTTAAGCAATGATACATGGTTAAAGAAGTATCTAATCATGAGTAACTCTTCATGCTAAATAAGAAAAATGTAAATCAGCTTTAATATTTTAGATGCTACGGAAGTTGAGAGAATTTTAGTTTGCTTGGTATTAGAACTATATATCCAAGCAATTTAAAACCTGGAAAGGAATTGTCTAGTTTTGCTTTTTTATTTAACAGATGATGAAACCAAGAATTATGAATGTTAAGTGATATAAACAGGGGCCAAACGGAGTTTAAAACCACTATCGGGGCTTCCTTGGTGGCGCAGTGGTTGAGAGTCCGCCTGCCGATGCAGGGGACACGGGTTCGTGCCCCAGTCCAGGAAGATCCCACATGCCGTGGAGCGGCTAGGCCCGTGAGCCATGGTCGCTGACCCTGCGCATCCAGAGCCTGCGCTCCACAACAGGACAGGCCACAACAGTGAGAGGCCCGTGTACCGCAAAAAAATAAAAAATAAAAATAAAACCACTATCAAATCCAGTGAAAGTTTCTTCTTAAGTGCTGATGACATATAGTTGAAAGAAAGAACTATTTCACATCAAAAGAAATATATTTCAGTTCCAGCTCTGACACTAGCTGTGTGGTCAAGGGCAAACCATTTAATCATCATGACACCCAGTTTCATTGTCTGAAGACAGGGATCATATTTTTTGTTTCATATGATCATCATGGGGAACAGATGCAATGAATGTAAAAGCTCTTTGTGTAGACTATTAAAAAACCTCAAAAATATAACAGATTATATTTGTAGAGTAAATCTTTAGCTACCATTTAATGAAACAATCTATCTTTTATTGAGCAGCTGCTCTGTGCCAGGATCTTTTTTGTATACTATTTCATTTCATCCTCATATCAACCCTTGAGGTAGATGATATTTTCCAGTTTTATAGATCAAAAAGACAAGGAAGCTCAGAGACTAAATAACCTTCTCTAGATCACACAGCAAGCAACTGGAGAACCAAGATTTGAAAATGACTTTACCTATGGAATGTTTGCTACTACATAATGTTTCTGGCAGTCATGGAAAAGAAAACCACTCCCCACAAAAGGGGTAGCTTGGTTGAGGAAGAAAGAAGGCTGGGAGACAGAAAGAGGCTTAATGGGCTGAAATGCTCCATGAATTCTAATCCAGGCAATAAGGGATAATCCAGGTGAGGTAAGATTATATAGCAAAAGGTTTTGTAATTCATGGTCAGAAGCAGGGCTAGATGAAGACTCAAGGACATCCAAGAAGAATGATAGATTAGTCTCTTGGAAGGGTTAATAATTGGTGCCCCTTTGAACTTCTATTCTTTAGGTATTTATTTCACAATTTAAAGTCCTGCAGCTGAGAGCTGTGTGGAGAAGGGAGAAAGCAGACCCAGGCAGTGGGGATCAACCTCTCCTCTCCTGCCAAGAAAAGTTGAGTTGGCCCCAAATTTACACACGTGTTTTTTTTTTTTTTAGTAAAAGAAAAACACAAATTAGCCAGAGCAATTTGGCAATTTGGACTGAGTTTGTTTGAGGTGTAGGTATATGTGTATGTATATGTTTGGATTAACACATTTTCTGTTAGTATTCCATTGATAATTCACCACCTCTCATAGATTAGTGCTACAACAGTTCTTTCTTTCACCCTTAATCTGGTTCTTGTCAAAAATTTAAAGTTTATCCAAACTGAATAATGGGGAGATTGTGAAGGTTTGTGAGCAGAATGGACTGGAAGGTGATTATAAATTGAAACTTTGGACAGGTTGAATAGTGAGGAATAGAAGGTAAGAGCCATCCATAGAGAACTGACAAGGGCCAGTAACTAGCAGAATTTAAATTGAAAAAAATAAAACAATAACTCTCCTAAATTTTAGACCTGGTTCTTCCTCTTACAAACTATGTGATTTTAGGCAAAATTCTTGTATCAGTTTCATCATCTAAAACTAGGAAATTAGAAAAACTTTTTGACTGAAGTTTAGTTGATTTACTTTGTTGTATTAGTTTCTGGTGGACAGCAAATTGATTCAGTTATATATATATATATATATATATATATATATATATATGTTTTCTAAATTATATGTATTTGTTTTATATACACATATAATTTGTTTTCTATGTGAGTCTGTTTCTGTTTTGTAAATAAGTTCATTTATAACATTTTTTTTTAGATTCCACGTTAGTGATATCATATATTTGTCTTTCTCTGACTTACTTCACTTAGTATGATAATCTCTAGGTCCATCCATGTTGCTGCAAATGGCATTAATTAATTCTTTTTCATGGCTGATAGTATTCCATTGTGTATATACACCACATCTTCTTTATCCATTTGTTAATACCAAGGAATTTTTATTTAGCATTTTTAAACTTTTTTCATATTTTCATATATATGTTTATATATAAACATATGTCTAATCTTGCTACATGATAAATATACATATATATATATATATCAGCTTCTTTTGGTCAGCTTTTTATATATATATTTATTATGTATCCATGACTAGGCACTTTATATTAACTCATTTTTTCCTCACAACAACCCTATGAGGGTCACTGTTACTTTCCATTTTGCAGATGAGGAAACTGAAGTACAGAAAGTTAGGACATACAGCCAATAATTGGCAGAGCTGGGATTGGAACACTGGCAATCTGTTTCCAGAATCTGTCTTAACCTTTCCACTGTGATACTTAGCCAACCCACAGAACTGTGGTGAAGATTAAGTGGAACAATTTACCTTTTCCATAAAATAATTTATCTTACCCATCGCTTTCAACATCTTTAGTTTCACGGACTTCTTTGAGAACCTGATGAAATCACAGACGTTATACCAGCAAAATACACAAAGATAATATAAAAATATGTGTGCCATTTCCAAGCTTTCACAGACCTCCATAAAAGTCCAATCATGGACATCAGGTTATAAAAAGCCTGACTTAGATGTGGTTGCGTCTCCTAAGCTTTAGTCTCTTCCAACCAGAAATAGGACTGAAAATACAGTGATCCACTTCCCAGCTACCAGTTCTTAGGGCTGAGAGATGTACATATAATTTAGGGATAAATTCCACACCACTTTGGATTGCTTAACTATGTGTTATTCAGAAGTCCTGGTTCAAATTTCCTTTAAAAGTATATATTCAGGGTTAAAAATGGAGTAAGAGAAAAAGAGTTTGGCCAAAATCTTTGGTCTTTGTGGAATCCATAATATCTGAAAAGCAGTCTGGAGGGGTTGGTGGAATTTAGCCACTCTGAGTTCCAAGAATTGCATCTTGTCAACTTTTGCTAATCTGCTTTATGACCTCAATTATCCCTACAACCCTTCTTCATTAAAGTACATTGAGAGTCTAAGGATGGCGCCATTCAGGACTACCTTGAGGAAAAACATTCCTACAAGTTGTACATTTCAGCACTTTTTCTGACACTTAAAAATTCTGGCAAGTGTTTATCAAGTTACTTGAAACCCATTGCAATTCAAATCAACAAGTTCAGTAGAGAAAACCTACTGAACAATTAACAGTGGCTTGTAATAGCTGTTCATATTCTTCCTAGCAGACACAAAAACAAATTTGTATTGTTTACCACTGATTACCAAGACCAGAATGCAAGAAAAAAAGGCACTGTCAGCTTTGTTTTGGTTTCCAGTGGGCTGTTTCTCTGAAAGAGATGCAAATGTCTTTTAAATCAAACCCTTAACCTTTTTTCTATTTCATATTGATAGTCCAGTTATAAGTAATGAGCAACTAATGAACAACTGTGTAATTTAGCAATATTTTAAATTTTCTCTAGTTGATTTGAGAGCAGCCTGAGATAACTTTACCTATTAAACTGCCACTCACCTGGTCAATCACGTTCTACCAATTTCAATTCTATTTCTAAATTAGGGGTTTGCTCCACTTGAAAGGAGATTATAAAGAATTTATAAGCACTGATATCTATGCATCAGAGAAAGTACAGAGAGATGAATTAGCTCAACTCTTAGTGAAACTTAGCAGGTTTTGTTTCAACTAAAAATTCTCGAGGCAACACTGTGAATTTAGTAACTTCCCTGTCATACCTCCTACTATTAGCCAAAACTATTGGCCAGTAATAGTCAAAGAAATGACATACAGAAGTACTTTTATCCTTTGAGGGAAAAGCCATTATGTAATACTGAGCTGGTGATATGATTAGGACACTTATTAAAACATAGGTATTTTTCCATATACATCAATATGATAGAAACAAGAGTTATAAAAGTAAATTTGGCCCAAAGAATGTCTCAGATTTTCTAATATATATTATACATATAATATTAGTGCTAATATATCTCTAATACGTAATATTAGTGCTATCTTTCTGCCACACACTCATGGGAATAACTCCATTTGTTCCAACATTCATTCATCCATTTATCTATTCATTCAACACGTATTTTTTAATTAACATGCTTTAAAGTAGAAGTCCACAAACTTTTTCTTTAAAGGAACAGATAGTAAATACTTTACGCTTTGCAGGGTATAAGAGCTCTGTCACAGATACTTAATTATGCAATTGTAGTGTGAAAGCACCACAGACAATACTGAGATGATTACATGTGGCTGTGTTTCAATGAAACTTTATTTATAAAGTAGATAGTTGCCTGCAGGCCATGCTTTGTAATTGCTGCTTTAAATACATAGATGCTTATGTTGTGCATATAATGCAAAGTTGTTTAAAACATGTAACTTGCGGTCAACAAGTTCACAATCTCCTTGGAAAAAACAAAGGACTCAGTTCAGTTTCTTCCAACTCTAAATAATGATGGCTGCCTAAACTTAAATGTTTCTATTTTAATTTTACACTCACTGAAAATTAGGCATTTCAGAGTAACATAGGAATGTTATTTTCTGCATTAAATCAACAGGCAATTTAACAACAAAAGAAACCATCAACAAAATGAAAAGAAACCTACAGAATGGAAGAAAATATTTGCAAATGATGTGACCAACAAGGGATTAATTTCCAAAATATACAAACAGCTCATACAGCTCAATAAAAAAAAAAAAAAAAAAACCAATCAAAAAATGGGCAGAAGACCTAAATAGACATTTCTCCAAAGAAGGCATACAAATAGCCAATAGGCACATGAAAAGATACTCAATATCGCTAATTATTAGAGAAATGCAAATCAAAACTACAATAAGGTATCACCTCACAACAGTTAGAATGGCCATCATTAAAAAGTCTACAAGTAATAAAATGCTGAAGAGGGTGTGGAGAAAAGGGAACCCTCTTGCACTGTTGGTGGGAATGTAAATTGGTACAGCCACTATGGAGAACAGTACGGAGGTTCCTTAAAAAACTAAAAATAGAGCTACCATATGATCCAGCAATCCAACTCCAGGGCATGTATCCAGAAAAGACAAAAATTCTATGGTACATATATAAATGGAATATTACTCAGCCATAAAAATGAAATTGGGTCATTTGTAGAGACTTGGATGGACCTAGAGACGGTCATGCAGAGTGAAGTAAGTCAGAAAGAGAAAAACAAATATCGTATATTAACACATATATGTGGAATCTAGAAAAATGGTATAGATGATATTGTTTGCAAAGCAGAAATAGAGACACAGACACAGAGAACAAATGTATGGATACCAAAGGGGAAAGGGGGGAGGTGGGAGGAATTGGGAAACTGGGATTGACATATACACACTATTGACACTATGTATAAAATAGATAACTAGTGAGAACCTACTGTATAGCACAGGGAACTCTACTCAGTGCTCTGTGGTGATCTAAATGGGAAGGAAATACAAAAAAGAGGGGATTTATGTATATGTATAGCTGATTCATTTTGCTGCATATTAGAAACTAACACAACATTGTAAAGCAACTATACTTCAATAAAAATTAATTAAAAAAAAAGAAAGAAAGATACATTCACCCCAATGTTCTTAGCAACACTATTTGTAACAGCCAAGATATGGAAGCAACCTAAGTGTCCATCGACAGATGAATGGACAAAGAGGATGCGCCATATATATATATAATGGAATACTAATCAGCCATAAAAAAGTATGAAATAATGTCATTTGCAGCAGCATGGATGGACCTAGAGATTATCATACTGAGTGAAGTAAGACAAAGAAAGACAAATATAATATGATACTTCTATGTGGAATCTAAAAAGAATGACACAAATGAATTTATTTATAAAACAGAAATAGACTGACATAGAAAACTTATTATTACCAAAGTAGAGAGGAGGGGAGGGATAAATTAGGAGTTTGGGACTAACATATACACACTACTATATATAAAATAGATAACAAACAAGGACCTACTGTATAACACAGGGAACTATATTCAACATCTTATAATAACCTATAATGGAAAAGAATCTGAAAAAAATATGCATATATGTATAACTGAATCACTTTGCTGTACACCTGAAACTAACACAACATTGTAAATCAACTATATGTCAATAAAACAAGTTAAAAAACAGGCAATTTAGTCAAAATCCTGTTCTGTATTCTAAAAATATGCTGAGCATATTGTTCAAATTGAACAATTACAGAATTTTGTTTTAAAGAAAAGATATATTAAAGAATAATGAAAAGACCATGAACATCAATACTACTACGTGAAATTAAATAATACCCCATATAAATGTTTATTCCAATATCAAATTTAGAGTATGAAAGATTCCTTTGGGAACAGAAGTGACACTACTTCGAGGAAAATTTTCAGTTCATAAAGTAAAGAAATTACTTGTGAGGTATAATTTATTGGCAGAAAATGAGAGTATTTGAAAGTTTTTTTAAAACATGAATAACAGGTCCTCTTCTTTTTCTAGTTCTACCTTTTTAATTTTATGTAAAACCAGCGCCCTCTAGTGGTGACGATCATGTTTTTCACCAAAAAAGAAAGAGGCTTTCTTGACTAAGTACGTAAAACTCTCTGGAATCGAATCTCAAAACACATACCTGAGGAGATCAACTTTTATTGAGAAGAAGATAAAAATTCTAACAACCTCCTAAGTCATTTTTTAAGTCTTTTTAAATTTAACACTATGTCAAAAACATGTTAATATAGGGAATGACCTTGGTGTCTTCTAATTCAACTTATTCTGTTTTCTCCTGGAAAAGTCAGGCCCAGACAACTAAATGGACACTTTCATATTTGATAGGAATCAGTTTACAGCTTTAAAAAATCCAACTAAGAAGTTTATGATTCAGACTAAAGATATGAATTTTTAAATGCTAATTTCTATACCTAGACATAAATATAGTCATTTTAATCTGTATTTTTTTAACATCCAGTTGCTTTCTTTGATATTGCAGAGCATAAAAACTAAATGTGTAACTTTAGCAATGTAAAACATCAGACAGCTGTTGAAAAATGGACTCCTCGCTGGAACTTCGCAGTTCTGCTATGGTCGGTATGATGTAGACCAGCAGTTGGTAAATTTTTCTGCAAAAAAGGGCCAACTAGTAAATATTTCCAGCTTTACAGACCATATGGTCTCTGTTGCAGCTATTCAAATCTGCTATTGTAGCACGAAGGCAGCCAGAGACAACACAGAGATGAATGAGTGTGGCTGTGTTCTGTTAGAAGATAACTTTCAGAAAAAGGTAAACTCATGACTCTTACATAGATATAAGAATAAACACACTTAAGGATTTTATTCTACATATATGGGGGAATACAAATAGTGCAAAGGAAAGTCAAGAAGCAGCATTGTATATGGAGTAAATGAACTGAATTGCAAATGAAAGCAAAACTTTTTTTTTTTCATGAAGGAATAAGAAGTCAATCAAAACTCTACTGGACAAGACAGGTTTGCATGTCTATCAGTCAATAAAGAGTTGCAAAATACCTCAAAGAAAATGAAAGTCTAGAGTCTGATAACCCAAAAGGATGTGCAGTACATAAACAATGTGTATTTTCAATTAACCAAAATATTTTTCTAGTTTTAATAAATTTTTATAGACACTGAAATCTGAATTTTATATAATTTTCACATCATAAAATTATAGTTATTTTGATTTTTTTCACTATTTAAAAATGTAAAAACAAGTTTTAGTTTATAGCTAATAAAAAAAAAATTAGTGAACTGGATTTGAGCTCTGAATGGTAGTTTGCTGAGCCCTGAACCTGTGATGCTAAGACTGCAATTTCTCAAATAAGAAAAGATGAAGTATGTCATAGAGCAAACAAAAGTATAAAAAACAAAGCCTACAAACATAGTTTTGAATAAGTCATATTTCTGATACCTTTAGGTCCAACTTGTAGGCAACAGTAAGATGTTTCAAAAGCAGGCTAGTCATATTTATTGCTAACTTTCAAAACGTTTTGTCTATTGGCATGGAGAGAGAGATGGAAAGGGAGAAGGGGGGGTGATGTGTGTGTGTGTGTCTTTCCTACTCTCTGCTGAAAGCACCTATAGGTGCAATGACATTTCAGTAGCAATGAGATTACTTAATGCCTACATCTTGGTTTCTAAATACCATTCTCCACTGAAAGGAGCCACTCCTTGGAGAAGTGGCTGAGCGCAGGGTGGGGCTGATAAAACACAAGATGAGCCTGAAACATCTTCTTATGTAAGTAAGGAGTAAGATAATAATTTTAAAAATAATGGCAAAAGGTCAAAGGACTGAAGAGCCAGTTTAAAGGGGCTCCCACTGGCTAGTGACAAAGGTGAGCAAAATGATGATTATAAAAATTATAACCATTTAATAACATTTGAATCTATGAGTTCATACAAATATAAACAAACAAATAAGTATGTAATTTGGGGAAAATGTAAACCTCTTCCATACAGTAGAATGCCAACTAATAAATGCAAAAGTAATGATAGAATTAGAAAATCATCATGTGTCAAACAGTATAATTGATTCAAGCAAGAATCATCATTGCATGCTAAACTAGTAAGAGGAAATTTGATAATAAACAGGATATGTACATGGTCATAAAGTATCTTTTCATAAATTAGTAATTACAAATAGAAAAACAGCAACTACAGCAGAGAAACTTAGGAGACACCACCTTAACCAAATGATTAACATTAACATTAGCAGAAATGAGACAGAGAGATACCATGAATCTCAATATAACCTGACAGCATGCATGGAGAAGGACATTATATTGTTTCTCTGGTAGTCTTGCCAAAAATTTATAACCTGAATTTTAATCATAAGGAAACATTAGACAAGCTCAAATTAAAGAATATTCTACAAAATACTTGCCCTTCATTCTTTAAAGGTATCATGTCATGAAAGACAAAGAAATACTGAGAAACTGTTCCAGACTGAAGGAGACCAAAGACACATGGACATTTGTGATCCTGGATTGGATCTTGGACCATAAGGTTATTTTTCAATTTTTCTAATAAAAGCATTCACAAAAAGTTATGAAAACTGAATAAGTCTATAGATTAGATAATAGTACTGTATCAATAATAATTTCCTGATTTTGGAGATTTGTGAAGAGGCTATTTAAGAGATATTCTTACTGACAGGAAAAGAGGTATTGTGTGTACAATTTACTCTCAAAAGAACAGAGAAATGTTTTTATATATGTATATAAATACACACACACACATATACATAAATACATACATACATTCACATATACAAAGAGAGAAGAAAGAATGAGAAAGCAAGTGTGATAACATGTTAACATTTGAACCTGAGTGAAGTTATATGGCAATTTTTCTGGACAATTTATGAAAATTTTTGCAAGTATGAAAACATTTATTTTTAAAAAGTGTTCTAAAAGTCTTTTTTTTTTTACTTGAATGTTCAGATGGAACATTCTCAGCTGCAAATTGGCAGATGACCTGACTAAAGCAGTGCAAATAACAAAGATTTTTTTAAATTTCATAAATCAAGAATTCCAGAGGAAGAACAGATCCAGGGCTGGACAATCTTGTGTTTTTTTTGCCATTGTGACATTTATTCAGAAACAATTCTACAGAGACAGAAGAAACTAAGTGTTCAAACTTCTGATTTTAAAATTTCAGTTGTATTCAGTTGCTTCATAAAGGTATAATTTGTGTGTTATAGCACATTAATATCATCCAGGACCCAGCTCCCTCTATCTTTCTATTCTGTCAGCAACATCCCCATGTTCACAATTTTGCTATAGCAGTTCCAGGCATCATCTGTTCTCACAGATATAGACAATTCCACTAGATCCCCAACAGACTTCCTTTACATGTCATTGGTGAGGACTGCATCACACATCCAGGCTGAAACCAATCGCTTCAAAGAAGGGAATTATCACAACTGCCTTAGACCAAAATTGACGCCTAAAGCTAAGAAGGCAGGCATGAAACCCATGACTTCCCAATAACTGCATTCTATTAGCAAGAAAGAAGTGGGAAGATGAGGAGAGTTGGACAGATCTCTTTGAACACCCCTTAATTCATCCATAAAGCATAATATTTATCATTGTGTTTATCTTATACTAACTCTCAGTCTAAATCAGTTTGTTTTGCCTTTTCTTAGTGTTGAAATAGATCAATTACATACCAGATGAAGAAGCTGTTTTTCAATTAAGAGGCAGATTGTACAAATTATAACAGCCTTTTTGGGAAGTCTAGTTTTGTTGGGGGAGGGGTGGTGACTGTTTATTTGCTTGCTTGCCTTGCTAATGACATAATTCATTAATGTTTAATTCATTTAAGTTAAATACTGTAGGATTCTACTCTGCCCTAATCTATTTTAATAGATTGTGAACTTACCCATAATTAGTAAACACAGGGTATGTGTGAGGACAGTCTTGATGGGGGCAGGGGAGGTTTGCTAAGGAGGAGACATCTAAATTGAAAGCTGAAGGATGATTAAAAGTTGGGAGGCTTGGGTAATCAGTAACTGTAAAGGTCAAGACATGAGACTGAGCATGGAATACTAGGGAGATTAATAGACCTAAAAGCTGGTGATTATAGAGCTCAGTAAGGCCACAATAAGAGTGTGCTAGGCAAAGGGATCTGAATTTTTTATTTTTTATTTTTGAGAGAGAAAGGGGAAATCACTGATGTGTTTAATGTAGGGAAAACTATGATCAAATATTTGCTTTAAGAAAACATTCTGGCTCTAGCAGGGGAAATGATATAAGGTGGGAAGGGTGTCTTAGATCAAGCTGCTAAAGCAAAATGCCATACACTAAATGGCTTAACTAATAGACATGTATTTCTCACAGTTCTGGAGGCCAGGAAGTCTAAGATCAAGGTTTCAGCAGATTCAGTTCTTAGTGACAGCCCCCTTCCTGACTTGCAGATAGCTCTTTTTCACTGTATTCTCACATGGTGGAGAAAGGAAACTTTGGTGTCTCTTTCTTTTCTTATAAGGGCAGTAATTCCATCATGGGGAATCCAAGCTCATGACCTCATCTAAACCAAATTATCTCCCAAAGATTCCACCATCACATTGGGAGTTAGGGTTTCAACATATGAATTCTGGAGGGGACACAATTCAGTCCACAGCAGGGGGCAAGACCAGAAGACAGGATATCTCTTTGGAAACTATATATTCAGGTGAGAACCATAGCAGCCCAACTAATGCAAGGATGGTAGAGACGGAGAGCAAGAGGGTCAGATGTAGGGAAGAGTCCTTTTTAAGGATTGAAAGACTGTGAATACTTTAATTCCTGTTGAAAATGATCTAATTAGAGAGAGAAGTTTAAAGTAAAAGAGAGACAGAGGATGGCTCACTGGAGATCACTGGAAAACTGGGAGTGTGTGGGTCCAGGCTTTGGAGGAGGGCTCAGCCTTAGACAGGAGTGACAAAAGGAAAGAATAAAAGGATTACCAGGGATCTGGCTAGTTTGCAGGTGTGATGAGAGATGGTTATTTACATTCCACAAACGTTTTTAGCACTTGTGATATGTTGAGCACTGTTGTAGGAGCTGGGGCTATATCAGGAAACAAAGATACTTTCTGTAATCCAGGTTTGCAAACTAATAAAGAGAGACAGACATTAAATGATATATATGAGAAAAATACACACTTTGTTAGATGGTATAAGTGCTCGGAGAAAAATAAATCAAGGAAATGGAATGGGCTTACAATTTGAAATGGGGTCATGAATGGCCTCTTTGAAATGGAACAATTGGAACAATAAAGTGAATGAGAAACTTATGACGTTATCTAGAGGAAGGGAATTCCAGGAAGAGGAAAAAGAAGTGCACAGACCCTGAGGTGTGAATATTCTTGGCCTACTGGTGGTGGAAAAATGAGATCAGTGTGGAGTTTGTGAGGGGAAGAATGGTGGAAATACCCTCAGAGAGGTAATGAGGGTGAGGGCACCAGATCGAATGGACATTGTAATACTGGAGTTTTCATAGAATGAAAGGAAGCCTTCAGAAGGATCATTCTGGCTGCTGTGTTGATAATGGACCACAGGGATTGAAAATAGGAGCATCTGACAACTCTTGCAACACTCCAGGTGAAAGACGGTAGACCAGGTGGTAGCAGCAGAGGTAGGAGGAAAAGTCAGATTCTGATAATGGATTCTCTTTCTCGGTTATTTATGATGTTAAATCATTTTCTCAAAATCTGATAAACATGTAAAGGTGCATTAAGAGGAGGGTTAAATAGAGAAGATTTAAATAGCAATTAGAGACAAAGGGAGGGAAAATTGACCAGGGGAAAAAAGGAAAGAATTGAGGACAACATTGGGAACTCAGTTGAGGTTTGAGACCCTGGATTATGATTGAAGATGCTCATTTTATAGTTAACATCAAAATCATTTCAAATAGTTTATTTATGGCTCTTTTTTGGGGAAATTCTTATTAATTAAAATTCAAGTTCAAATCAGAGATTGACCTTCACATTCTGTATAATAAAAAAAGTTTTCTAGCCTCATTACTAATACAAAATGCTGTTGAACACCTATGCTTAACCTAAAGAAAATACTAAAAGATGTAACCGCTAGTTCATGTGTCTGTGTCTAAGTATGTCTATAAAGTCTGTGTGTTTATATTCTACTCAACTTTCAACTGTCATTGGCAGGACATGGAAACTGTTAGCAATTAGTTATCATCACTGCCTAAGTTCTTTATGATTCCTATTGCATAGTACTAGATGCTAGTATACAGTGATGAACTAGGATCCCTGACATCTCTGAGCTTACAATTTAGCAGCAAAAATAGGAAATTTAACAAAGATAAGCAGTTAAAACAAACTTGAATATCATAAGGCAAGTGGGTGGCCTACAGGGTAGCAGGGCCTAACATAACATAATGATCCAGAAAAGCCTCCATAAGCTAAAGACACTAAATCTGCCACCTGAAGAATAAACAGGAATTAATCAGACAAAGCTAACATTATAGAAAATTTATGACTCCTTTCTGCTATGACACAGGTCTCATATTTAGCAGATAAACACCACTACAGCTGTGCTGATTATTAAAATACTGAAATCACAGGATCACAATGCCTTATCTAAAATTTCTAAAGCAAAATTCTCTGAAAATAAGAGTCCTATGTAAATTATTTGGCAGCAAATAATTGAACAGATATGAGATTACTGATAATCTTTATTTTTCCCACTTGGGGTGAATATTATTCATTTTGTTGCAGAAATGGTAATAAGTTTGATTACTAGATGCTGTTTCCAGATGCTGCTGGGCTGAGGGTATACATAATATACATCATATTATCTTTTATTTCTTTAACATTGTTATTATGGGAAATTTCAAATTCATTTAAAAAGGGATATAATATTATAATTAACTCCCATGTACCCATCACACAGCTTTAACAATTCTCAGCTAATGGCCGATTTTGTTTCATCTATACCATGACTTAATTCCTCTCTATTATGTTGTTTTGAAGGAAATCTAAACCTTCATGTTAACAATAATTCCTTAACATCGCCATATGGCCAATTGTTTCAAGAATTTCATAGTTTAATTTTTACAATTTATTATTAGAGTCAAGATTCAGACAAAGTCCAAATAACTGTCATTGGTTGATTTGTCTGAAGTCTTTTTCAAACAATAATTTCCTCTCCATCTTTTTAAAAAACCTTTTAGGTATTTATTGAAGAAATCTAAACATTTGTCTCAGAGTGTTCCACAGCCAAAGTCCTGTAGATTGTGTATCTTCATAGTGAAGTCTAACATGTTCCTTGGACCTCTGTATTTTCTATAAATTGGTGGTTGAACATAGAAGCCATTGTATCATTACAAAACCTGAAAAATTCTAAATTCTGAAACACATCTGGCTCCAAAGAGTTCAGACTAAGGATTATGGGCCTATACTTTTGTACACTAGCAAATTACTTCGGCTGCAAGGCCCTGGAAAACCTACCTGTTCTCCACAGTTCCCAGAACATCCAAATATCTAGTAACTAGTTAGTGGCTATGCCAGGAGGAGACCTCTAGGACCTAGCAGCTCTGAGGCCAGATTCTGTTCTGATAATCAGTGCCCCTGAAGCACCAGTTGTCATATTTTTAATATCTCCACTGAAATCCTTTTCAGAAACATATTATTCTGTTACTTCCTCCTTTTTTTAAAATCATAATTGAGACCTATTTCATATACCATAAAATTCTCCCATTTAAAATGTACAGTTCAATGTTTTTTAGTATATGCATAGAGTTGTACAACAATAATCACAATCTAACTTTAAAACATTTTCATCACCCCAGAAAGAAATTCTGTACCCATTAGGTGTCACTCCCCACCCCCACCCCTAAAACCTAAACAACCACTAACCAACCACTATAGTATAATATAGATACTATACTGTCTTTAGAGCTTTGCCCAATCTGAACATTTTATATAAATGAAATCATACAAAACATGGTCTTTAGTAAGTATGAAATGGTATCCCACTGTGGGTTTGATTTGTATTTCCCTAGTGACTAAAGACAATGAGTACTTTTTTATGTGCCTGTTGGCCAACTGCATATCTTCTTCAGAGAAATGTCTCTTCAAATCCTTTGTCCAATATTTAATTGGGCTACTTTTCTTTTTTACTGTTGAGTTGTCAGAGTTCTTTATATACATCTGGATACAAACCTCTTATTAGATATTTGATTTGAAAATATGTTCTCTCATTGTATAAACTGTTTTCGTCACATTATTGATAGTTCTTCTGAAGCACAAAGTTTTTAATTTGATAAAGTTCAATTTATCTATTTTTTCTTTGTCACTCGTGTTTTAAGTGTCATACCTAAGAAACAATTGCCTAACTCAAAGTCACACAGTTTTACTCCTCTGTTTCTTCGAAGAGTTTTACAGATTTTTGTTGAGTTACTTTTTGTAAAAAATATGAGGTAGAAGGTCCAACTCCATTCTTTTGCATATGATTATACATTTGTCCCAGAA